>NW_026775546.1:11874102-12498803 GCF_031216515.1 Neocloeon triangulifer
GTATTCTTCTTCCTCTGGAAATAGTTAATTTTTACTGTTAAATAATTTCAGTAATTTGATTCAATTCAAGCGATTATAATTTCCATCGTAAAGGTAATTAAGTTTCATTATAATTTAACTTCCATTATTCATAATTGTCTCTCGGTTATTTATCAGCAAAAACTTTACAGAACTGTGAAGCGTCGTTCATGTCGAAATTGCTCTCTTGACGGAACGTTAAAAACAAGTTGCAGGGGGAAGAGAAATATATGATAATTGCCCGCGCTTAAACGCAAGCAATAATTATCAGCGAGAGACGCGCGCAGCCGAGAGCGTATTAGCATGAATAATTGCTCTCAATTCGAGAGAGACAATTGCCCGCAGCGCGCGAAAAGACGCACCATTACCATAGCAATTATGAGAAGCCGCGGCTTTTGCTGCAGCGGACGGATAAATGTGCAGTACATTTCGCGCGCCGGTCGCCAGCAGCTGATCGATGTGCGAAATTTGCTCCGGGTTTCACGCTTTGTTTGGCAACCGGAATCGCAATGCCTTGTTTGATTTGCCTCTGTTTGAACTGGCGTGAATTCGTGCCTAATAACGCAGAGCCAAGTCTCGCACAAGCGAGTGCTTCTCAACCAGAGCTGCGAGCGGCGGGCGGCCCTTGATTAAGCAATTTCACCCGACCAACGTGCTTTATCTTTTGGAAATGACGTCTGCTTACGCTCTAAATACTGCAAGGATTCGTTGGAATTTCTAAATATCTTAAAATTTTGATCTTTTAAATGTATCAAAACAATAATATTTTAACTTGAGAACAATTTATGGAAACTTCTGAAAATGGAATATTCAAATTTATAATTTATTATTTCCAGATGCTGAATTCGTTAAAAAAGAAACCTGCCAACAATAATTTTATGAAAAATTACCCCCTTAAATTTTATTATGAGACAACCCTGTTGTTTCATCTTCCTTGTAGGCTGACTAATAATTTAAAAATTTAGTTACAATCTTTTGAGTCCTTAATTTATTTTTAACTTAAAATTTAATCCAGTCTTTTAAATAATTACATTTTTTTTATAGCTACTGGTTTATGGAAGGGTTGCATATTATATTCATGTTTTAGATTCCGCCGTTCAAAATTTCAGATCCTTTTTATTATGCTCCTCCAGCTTTCGCAGCATTAAAATTTATTGGCAGACGCTTTCGGCTTTTTGCAGAAAGTTAATTAGAATTGTGCAAACGGCTCAGCCATTTGCCCCCTATAAACATTACAGTAGGTCTGCGGAAGCAGCGGGAACAAATCACCCGGAAAATTCCCAACGCAATTGCTCCGCCAATTTAAAAAGAACCGGTGGAAATAATCAAAGAAACGCTGAAGCAAGGAAAATGCTGGGCACGTCGTCTCCCCTTTGTCTGGCTGGAGGGAAAGGAGAGAACGCGCCATAGTCTTAATAATTTAAAATCCGGCGCCTTCGTTAGCAGAGTAAATATTAATTTGCCTCTTGCGCTCGAGATTTCCTCAATAATGAACTGTCATGCTGCAGTAATTGAATTTTAAAAGCTGTCGCGCGTAATGAGAAAGTCGATAGCTCACGAAGAGAAGAAGCCGTGCAAAGATAGAGAGAGGGCCACTGTTGCGCGGAACCGCGAATCGATGTGAAATCATTAGCCGCGTGTGCACCCGCAAAGCCTCTCAGATTGCTGCCAAAAATTCTTATCTTTCGAGTGGAAGGGCGATAAATTTCAAACGCTTGTACGTACAAAAAGGAACGAGCTGCTTTCTCTCGGCTGATTCATTATTTGGGCTTTCATTCCGGCTGTGCCAACTGCGTCAGACATACTTTTCTGTGAGGGTAAAAATCGTTAGTGCTACAATTATATTTAGTTCAAAAACTAGATGAAGAGTATTTACTGGTCCTCTATCGCGATTTAGATAATTTTTTATCGTTTGTAAATTCACACGGGGCCCAATAAAGGAACATAATGCAAACAATAAAATAAAAATGATAACAAAATTAACTGAAAAGAAATTCTGATAAGTGTTGTAAAGAATAATTTAAAACTTACTCACATAAGATGTCCACACCATCAACCTCCGCCATATTTTGAAAGGTCGCTTCAGATGATAATAGGGATCCGCTGAAATAAAAGTAGTAAAAAGTAAATAAATTACAAAAATAAATGTTCAGGTAGAAATTTTTCCTTACTAAAAGCAATATTAAACTCTTTACTGGGCTTTCTGGACCATCGATTCAAATGCATGGAAGATTTTTTAATTAGACTTGTATTATTTCAGGCAATTGTCGCTTATATTCTCCAATTTTTATATAAAACTACCATCTCAGTATGATATACATAAATTTGAAAATGAAAAGCAATTAAAATATTCTCATTAAATGAGAAAAATGAAACGGATTTTTCGACTAAAAACCCTGTAAAAATAATTGTTTAAATTTGTAATTTTAGGCTTCTTTTTAATGAAAATTGAAGAAAATGTCTCCCATCTTTTGAGCAAACTGCGTAAACTCTGCAATTCAACCAGCGAGATAGAATTTTCTACCTCCTCCATATTTGGATACACCCTCGGAGAAGCCGTTTATTTTTCTTGCGGCAATGTCTGGCGTTTCGGTTGGAAAGACACAAGACGGCAGAAAGAAATTCGGCGGGTCTGCATGCATGAAAAGTCGACCGTCGTTCTGCGGCCTCACAGTTTTATTGATTCCTCGGTGGCCCCCCTGCTATAAATACACACGCTCGCCACCAGCAAAAGCAGCACCCCGTCTATGTATGTACACGAGTGCGATAAAGCATGCATGCCTGACCCACATATCAATATGCCTTTCTTGCTGTTTTTCCCCCGGCGCGCTCCGCCACCGCGCCGTAATTAAAAATTTATATCTCGTTTGCAGGCTCACAGAGAGAAAACGAAAAAGCGACGTTTTTCCGTCTGAAAAGTCTAGACACGCAGCCCACAATTTATGTGCGACGGACATTTTCGTTTTATTTCATTTTATTGTACGCACGAAAGAACCTTTCTTTTTTATTACACGCGTAAAAATAGTAGAATAAGAGGATTTTGCGTTCCTCCATAAATCCGATAACTGGTTATGATGTTATCCGGCCTAATTGGTTGGATTATTTTTATGATGCTGTGGGAATAATCATATGGATGCCCAAGCCGCCGCTTTATTAACAAGGATTTTGGATTTTTTGATACAATATTTTGTAAAGTAAGAGGGATAATAGCCCAGTGTTTGGTTATCAGTTGAAACAATGAACTTGATGCTGTTGTTTTGCCTCTTTCAAAAGCAAAGCATCATTTTTCACAATACTGAGTTTTAATTTCAAACATTATTATTTTTTTGCTTTTTTTATCGCTTTTCTTTTATTAACTCGTAATATGTTTCAAATTTAAAACAAAAATAGGCGGTTTTTTAGTTTTAACGTAAAAAAAACCATTGTATAGTATCTAAATTTGATTTATGCATATTGAGCTGTGGACGCAAAAATCGTATTTTCAAAGCATTCAAATACGAATTGATGTTAAATAAATATAAATGCATTTTCCGTTCCTCTGAATAAAATCGTGAACATGATACATATCCAGGCGCTTTTAAACCTCTATCGCACAATCCGTCAACAAAGTCAATCAATCGAAGTGATACGTTCTCCGCTTACCAAAGTAAGCGGAGCAAAACTTTCAATACAAATGAGACATGCATCCGATTGGGAAGGAGCCTCTTGGGCGCAAATTATTCACCAACAATGAGCACCGGCAGAAAACAGTCCGCCTAGTGGGGTGGAGGCAGAACTTCGAGTCGCTCGAGAGAGAGTCAAGCACGTTCATTTACAATACGTCTGGCTGTGTATATCGGCAAACAATTGAAACGGAGCCGGGGCGGAGTGAAATCAGCAGCGGCCACAATGGAGCCACTTAGCCGACTGCGAAATTAGCAAAATTGAACTGGGGCGGCGAGTCGGGGGAGACCGACTAACTAACGGCAGCGCATACAAAGCACTCGTTTATTTCCACTGACCGCGACGCTGATTCATTTTTTCCGCCGCCGCCGGAACGACCAGGCTCGACGTGCTTAATTTGCGTGCTTTATTAGACTTGGCGGCGCACCAGTCTCGCCTCGAGTGGATAATCTGCCCTCTCCGCTTGCAATTCACGGTCCACTTGTCAAACGGCCAACCCACTTTTTCCTCTGAACCGAGCAACCGATCATTTCCAATAGAGTCGGAAAATTTAATTAGGCGAATGCAATTAGATTCAATACTCGTGGCTGAAGCTGGAAAGCTACATTCTTTGAAAAGAAACGTCAAGATTATTTCAAAAAAAATTGCATCAAAGTTGTTGAAATGTTCAAAAGAACTTTTAATTTTAGATATTTCAAGTATTTAAAAAATAAGAAAACATGGGTATAGAAATTGAAGCATGATTTGTCTCAACGCCATTTTTATATTTCAAAAATTTGGAAAAAAGCTGACTTCTAAATATCCCCTTTAAAATTTTGATATTCACGTTCTTAAGGAAATTTTCTCAATTTTTTTTTTTTTAATTTAGCAATTTCAAAATGAAATAAACAGTTTATAGAATTTTTATTGACATAGTCTAATCAAGTCTTTACAACAATGGTCTTTAAAATTTCCTGCCAGCCATTGCAAAAAATGGCTCATATTGTTGTAAAGTCTCAATTTGATTATGCCAAAAATAAACTTTTAATTTTTTAACTGTTACAACCATCAAATGAATTATAAATTTAATTTTCACAATGGAGTATTTGTATTTTTTTTTTTTAATTTCCTGTTTTAAAAACCTAAAACATTAAAATTTAATTTCCAACTAAAATGTTCCATTGATTCTTTCCTTCTAACATAAAAAGATTTTTTCTTACTCCTAAAATTCCTCTTCAGAACATAGAATTCTCCTCTTCACACGAGGGCTTTGCGTTTGCACGCAATTCCTCCAAAATTCGTGTCTACTTTTGTTTAACCCTCTTTTAAAAAATCCTGAAAATATTCCGTGACCGGAATCAGGGGCCGAGGGAGCAATCTAATTTATTAAAAAGGCTGCTCTCTCCCGCACAAAACCAACGTCATTCAAAATCGATTCGCACTCTGGCGTGCAAAAGGGTGCGAGCTTACTTTTAAAACCCTCTGCCAACAAAAATTACACGACGTGTCTCTCTCGCGCGCCCTCTAATTTCGAGCGCAAAGTCTTTTAATCTGCGCGTAATATCAACACATGCATTGAAAAGCCTGCGTGCGAGTCAAAAAGAGAGTTTGCCGAACGAAAAAGCTGCTGTTTCCCTCAAATTGGCGTTGCTGCGTTCCATGTCGGCCTAATGACGAAAAGCCGCCGAACGCTTCCAATCAGCAGGAAATAATTGAGCCAGCCGTCGAGACCAACGTCATCATCTCAGCCTAAATAACCCGGCAGCAACAAAATTACTTTGGCTCGTCTCGGGTAATTGGGCGTTTGTTAAAACTTTGAGCGGATTCGCCGATGCCACATGGGACCCGCCGCCGGCCGGATAATTGCGCTCCCGGCCAGAATTTCAATTTCGCCCCCGACCAGCCGGCTGCACCGAGAAAAACGTAATCAAATGCGAATTCCTATTCGCCGGCCCTGATTGTTCTCCGTCTCGCCGAGGAGAAAACGCGCGGTCGGTCTGCGTGCGGAATTGAATCTCGCTCTGCACATGAGGGTCCTCGATCGCTTTTTCATACTTTTTGCACTCGGTCCCTCTCTCCTCGCATGTTGATTTATCAGCCAGCCTGCATGGGGCTTTTGATTGAAATTTGATAGAGGTACACCTGTCGAGATTGGAAGGGAATATTAAATTAGCAGCAAATGGTTTCCAGTTTCTCGGGTATAACTTTGTTATGCAACGGGGAGGAAGTTTAATTTAGTTCGGGGAAAAATATATGAATTGTATCCCGATATTTAATATACGAAGGAAAACTGATTGCAAGAAAAGCAGTCATAAAATCCTAATAATTTGCTTTTAATCTTTTAGATCATTTTCCATAGTTCCAAGAATATAAGTTGAATTATCATTGAAGATAAATGTTTTAGATAAATTTAAAGTAATTAGTGTTAGTTACTATAACATATATTTGTATGCAACTCTTATAAATAAATCATTTTTACTTTTAACTTTACTTTGACTGAGGAAATGAAATGCTTCTTTGCGGTTTCGTCAAGAACTTTATCTAAATTAATGATAATATTAGGGGAAAAAATTGCATTGCTTACAAATATACTTCCATTAAACTTATGTAATGTTTCATTTGCCAAATAAAACACCCTAGGTTGCATCTACCTTTTATAGTTTTGTCAATTACTATATTTAAAAAAAAAAATGAAAATAGTTAATAAGAAATATGAATAAAAAATATACAATAATAAAATGAAAGTTTTGATTTTATTTGAATTTAACAATGAGATTTGAAATTTCGAAAAAAATTATTATTACTATTGGAAGTAGATTTTCGTGAGAGAGTTTCTATAACAGAACTAGCGAGTTTCCTTTTTCCTTGTAACCTACTATATGTGGCCCCATTGAGGTGAGATGTGCGAGATGCCATTGTGAACAAGAAAGCATTCAGACTCTACTGCTCCACTCCACCGAAAAATCGAACCGTTCGTGACTTGTCGCACATCTTTTTTGCACCTTCGCCACTCTCGACGCGCTTTCATTTTTTCCGCCTCGCAGGCGAATCTGAATCAATCGCACGCGATAATCTTTCGCAGGCGGTGCGAGGTTCCGCGCCTAACGATCGTTCATTTAAAAAAAAATCCACCAGACCGTTTGTCTTCGCTAATCCCGCATTTTCAATCACACTAGTCGTGATTGGCAATAAATTCCACTTGCTTTCCGAGAAACCAATTTCGTTTTATTTTTATTTATGGAAAAAGGCGACGGACACTCTATATTTTCCAATCAGTTCGGACTGTCAATCTCACGCCGGATGGACAAAATAATAATATAAAAAAGCTCGCCGGCAATAAAGGCGCAAAAGTGGGACTGGTCGCTTCCGATGTGTCCCCTGCTGCCGGCTGTGCATCAAATAAAGGAAGTACAGGATAAAGAACACGTTCTGCTCCTATCGGCCGGCACTAAAATAAAAACACACGGCCAGTTCGTTTGTTCTTTGCTGAAGAGTGCAGAAGTGGCGAAAAAGAAAGGAAGCTTGTTATGGTGTTGGGAAATAAAGTTTGGCCTGGATTCTCTTACTTAAACAAGTTCCAAGGATTAACCCGGCAGGCCAAGCCTTCCGTTCTTTCTCTCTCTCTCACCCCCTTTTACCTCTGCCGTACCTGCGCAAAAACAGAGTCGTCTTTGAAGCAGGCCCAATTTTTTGCCCCTTGAACACGGAGAGGGGATTTTTGCACCGCGCCCGGCCGAGGTGACTCTCGGTGCAAAGTTTTTAAATTGGGAGATTTGTGGCTGCGTCAGAAAAGTTCACACAAAAGCCGTCGATTTTGAATGTTAAAGGAGCGCGGCGGGTTCGGCGAGTCTTTATGATGTTGAAGGGCTTTTCAGACAAAACTTTCCATTGATTTAAAAACTTGCTGTGAGTTTTTTTTTCATTTATATTTTCCGCCAGGTTGATTAGATCTTTTCTTAAAAATTTGCTCTGATGTTTGAGAACTCATATAAAGTATCATAATTAATAATAAGAAAAGGATAATGAAAATCTCATAACGTAAAATTTGAATTAATAGAGCTTCAGTAATTTTGTTTTAAGTTTTTCACTGAAAAATGATTGTTCGGAATTATTCTGCAATTTTGTGAGCAATTTTCTAAAATATTGAATCAACAATCAAATAATGTATCAGAATTTTTTTTTTAAATTTATAATAAAAAGTATTTCAAATAAAAAAACCCATCTTGTAAATCCCTGCAAAAAAAACAGCTCGTATTTTCCCCCAACCGAAGGCAAGGCACCGTCATAAAACTTCCCTCGCCGTGTCCTTGGAGATGTTATCTGGCCGCCTCACAAGTTGTCCCCGGTTGCGTGAAACCCCAGAAACACACCCGAAACTTATTTTCGCCGCCGAGTTGAGTTTTTTCCCGCTTATCTCGCTTACAAATTGCCCCTCTTGTTGAAAAAGTTGCGCCAGAATGATAATTCAAATTATTAAATGCAGAGACCTGTGAACCCTTTTCCTGGGCAGCCCAGGGGGCGTTGCTGCTCTTCCTCGCAACTTGAGTGAAATTTATGAAGGCCGCCAGCGCGAATTGCACATAATTTTTTTCTTACGGCCAATTTGGAAGTTTGCCTCGCTCCGGTTCACCAGGTACCATAATGGAATGCGCCTCGCCAGACGTTGAGAAATACACGCCGAGGGTGATGGGAAAAGTTGACTCGAGCCCATATTTCACTAAAGCGGCGCATGAGGAGGCTCTTTGTTTTTTGTAAATTACAACCGTTTTTCACTTTCACAAGGGTAAGGGGAATCAATCAATCGCACTTGCTATGATAAAACAACATCATTGCTTTCTTTAAACTGATCCCTAAAATTAAAAAAAAAAATTAAACAGTAGAATTGACAAATTTCCCATGTCAAGTTTCAATTCGTTAAACGGGAAAAAAATCAAAATTCAAATCATGGAAATTTGACGTTTTAATAATAAAATTCAAGAGATTTTTTTACAAGTTTATTTATGTATAATATTTGAAAAGAATCTTCCAAAATTATTGCCGTTATTTATAAAAGAAAACTAAAAAAAAAACTATTTATTTTACTAAAATAAAAATAAACTAATAAATTAAATAAATGGAAACTCAACTGGGACTGTTTTTAACTAAAATTTGAGGCTCTAAGGAGAAAAAGTGCCTATTTTGAATTAAAAATTCTGATTTATCAAAACAAAAATTCACTAATTAACGCCCCGCTTCAGAAATGATCTAATTACGGCAAATTTGCTCGCTGCCAAGCATGTAATTCACGATTTAAACTTGTACTGCACCCGAAGGTTAATTGATTTTCGCTTGAAAGGACGAATGTACTCGCACACTCTGAATGTCTGCGACGTGAAAAAAAATTCTCTTCGACGTCTTGTCACTCGCCGCGAAAGCCGCAGGGTTCAATTCAATACCCGAGAGTTTAATTGGACCCTCGCTAACCGCAGTTGCCTCCAACCAAAGTTCAATAGTCAGCGAACTTTGTGCATACAAACTTGGTGAATATTTGCGATAGACCCTCGGTCAATTGCCAAGCAATGCCTTTCGCTCGGCAGTCGAACAAATCTCTGATGCTGCATATTTCGAAGGTTTTGATAAATAACTTAAAGGGTGCGTGTGCTTGTTTTGCAACAGGAGCGGTCGGCGGCGACGATGACGGCGACGATAAGGAAAAGGAGGAAGAGGCCGAAAGAGAACGCCAGGAGGCGATCCGCGAGGCCGAGGAGCGACGCAAGGAGAAGCACCGGAAAATGGAAGAGGAGCGCGAGAAGATGAGGCAGGAAATCAGAGACAAGGTATGAATTTATATTTTGCGCCTCGCTTTCCTCATAATCGCATTAACGCAACACGAAAAACGGTGAAATTTTCATCCGACAGGCTCTCTTGCATAATCTTGAGACAGTAATTTTGATTAAAAAATTCAATTTCGAGATTAAGTGAAAAATCTGTTTATAAAATATGAAAATCGCAAAAATAATAAGCTTCTGGAAATATTTAATTTAGAGTTAATTCCTTTTCTCCTGCATTTTTCACTCCCGTTGAAGAAGGCAGAACAATACTTTTAAGTCATATAGTTGATCAACCGGGTTTTTCTATATTGATAAGGTTTCTTTTATTATATTTTGAAGTAAAAACTGCTTCTTAAAAATAAAATCTTTTTCAACGAGGAATAACTCAATACATCAAAGATACAAATACTTTTTCCTATATTTCTACTTTTAACAAATTTCTTATTTATTTTCTTTTTATATTTCTACACTGCAAAATTTGTATAGATTTGTATCCAATTAATTACTAAATAAATGTAATTTATTTCAAGCTAATATATTTAATTTACAATAGCCTTTTCCTTTAAAATATTTGCTATATGTTTTATTATTTTAAAGAAATTTTTTTAAACACATTTGTTTTCTTTCTGATTCTCTCTACCTCGTGTTTTACAAACAAAAATGTCCAATTCTTTCTGTTATCACATACCCCGCCCCAAGTTGAAGATATCAATATGAGATTTACACCACTTGATCATCTTAGTTCCAAGGCAAGTTTCCTAAATTTTTATCAAAACATTTTCAAAATTGCGGGTTTTATGGGACATTTTGAAAAAATCAAAAAACGCAATTATCTCGGCTTCTAGTGGTCGTAACACAATTTTCCGGGTATGGTTGAGCTCGTCTCAGCAAGTTCTACAGTTATTCTATTAAAAGCAAAATTGTAGGTCAAAGGTCAAGGTCAATTTTTGTGAACGTAAATTTTCAAACTCAAAATTGAAAACCAGCCGACCATTTTAAATTAATTTTGAGATAGCCAAACGATTCCTCGTGAAATTTTACGTAATATATGTCAAAACTGCGATGAGGTTATTTTTTGTTAAATTTAAAAATAAATAGGAATATTAAAAAACATGGTTTTTTGCAACTCCGAAGGCAGGGTCAACCTTATAATCGCATTTAACTTCGTCCCTGATGATTTTAGGTAAAAATTGATAATGCTCAAAGTTGATCCCCACGTCAAGACCAATCGAATGATGTATAGGTCAATGACCTTTGGTGACCTTCAGGTCAAAGGTCACCCAGGTCGGCGACCTGAGGTCACCTGACCTAGATGTTTGATATGTTTTTGAAAAGGTCTTGTTAAGAAGATAATTTTGGTTACCATATTTTCGTCTGTACCTCGACTACAAACCAAATGATTGTACTTTTGTTTAATTAAATGCACAATTTTATGAGAAGTGAATTTGAAAAGTACAATTATTCGGCTTGTAGTCGATGAACAGACCAAAAATTGGTGACTAAAATTATCTTCTCAACAAGACCTTTTCAATGACATATCATCCATCTAGGTCACGTGACCTCAGGTCGCCGACCTGGGTGACCTTTGACCCGAAGGTCACCAAAGGTCATTGTCATATACATCATTCGATTGTTCTTGACGTGGGGATCAACTTTGGTCCTTATTACTTTTTACCTAAAATCATCAGGGACGAATTTAAATGCGATTATAATGTTGACCCTGCCTTCAGAGTTGCAAAAAACCATGTTTTTTAATATTCTTATTTATTTTTAAATTTAACAAAAAATAACCTCATCGCAGTTTTGACATATATTACGTAAAATTTCACGAGGAATTGTTTGGCTATCTCAAAATTAATTTAAAATGGTCGGCTGGTTTTCAATTTTGAGTTTGAAAATTTACGTTCACAAAAATTGACCTTGACCTTTGACCTACAATTTTGCTTTTAATAGAATAACTGTAGAACTTGCTGAGACGAGCTCAACCATACCCGGAAAATTGTGTTACGACCACTAGAAGCCGAGATAATTGCGTTTTTTGATTTTTTCAAAATGTCCCATAAAACCCGCAATTTTGAAAATGTTTTGATAAAAATTTAGGAAACTTGCCTTGGAACTAAGATGATCAAGTGGTGTAAATCTCATATTGATATCTTCAACTTGGGGCGGGGTATGTGAGAACAGAAAGAATTGGACAAATCCGTTTTAGATGCTTTTAGATCGTAAATGTAATTTCAGTTCCGAGATAAATTTTTTCCTCCGCTGCTTTTTTGTCTTCAACCACGTCTGAATTTGTTATTTTCTATAAATTCCCATCACTGCCAGTCCGTCTCCCGTGACGTGGAAATCGCTCAAAAGCGTCATTTAACATCCGGAAGAGAGAAAAAGAAAGAGCACTCGTGTGATAAGAAAGTCAAAGGCGAGATTTTCGCAGCCTCTTTCATTGGGCAGAAACGTTGAAAGCTCGTTCACTTCTCGGTAATCAAATTTAATCAGCAAATGCGTCCGTCCGAGCGAGCGACTTGCTTGCAATTCAATACAGGGCGGAATAAATGAATTTAAGCGCGACTCTGAATAAAACATTTCAGTTCGAATCAAGAGTGAGAGAGCAAAGTCCATCCATTTCTGGCGCAATGGATGAATTTCCGGCTGTCTCCGGTGCAGGCCGCTTTTTCACTCTCGTCCTTCGCTGCTTGCATTATAGATAATGACTCGAGGCGTTCGCCAAGGTGGAATTTTATATTTTTTTCTTTTTCACTCGGTTCCGACCGCAGAGAAGCATTTTGCTCTCCAAGCTGCCATTTGCGGCGCGGGTAAAACTGCTCTGGCACGTCAGGAAGGGGATCCGTCTGCAATTTTGCCGCTAAAAGCGGAGAACGTTAGTTTTCGCTTTTTGGCTACGGCTTTGTCACCGCCTGCCACTTTGCACTTGAAAAAATTGCCTTTTGTGTTCCGTGAGCCCCCCATTTGGCCAAATTTCCAGCTTTTCGCCCATACGAGGTGCTTTCGGGTCGAATATTTCTCCGAATGTTGCAGCCTTTCACGGTTCATTTCAAACCATTTTCCTCCTTAGTAAGTTTAATGCTTTTTATGCCTCATAAATTTAAATATTACATTATTCTAAATCGAAATCAAGAAAAGTTTGGTATTTTTTTTTAAGTTTTATATGTTCCAAAAACCATTTTTATCAAAATAATATTAATTTTTAAATAATTGATTAAAATTTTATCCAAGAACCAATTTATAATATTTCTCAAGCTAAGATGCTGTTTTGGGCTGTATAAATAAGTTTGATTTTTTTTAATTATAATTAAAATTAAATTGTAAATATTTTTAGGGTGGGTCCAAATATTAGAGAAATGATTCTAGAAACGATTCTCTAGAAACGTTTCTCAAGGAATGATTCTTTAGTTGAATTTTGAAGGCAGAAACGATCCTGGAGAATCCTTGCGCGAGAATCTTTTCTCGAGAATCGTTTCTCCAGAATCGTTTCTCTGATATCCAGACCCACCCTTACTCTACTCTAGTCAATACAGAAAATGATTTTTTTAAATTTGAATGCTCGATAAATCCAATTATGTTAAAAGCAAGATAATTGATGCAAACTTCGTCGTGCACGCATCTTTTGTTTAATCATCAATTAAGCTCACCTGCCTCGAAACAAAGCTTCGCTGTTGTGTGTGTCAATTTTGAGCCGGTGCTGCCTGCGAACATTGTTTGTAAATGTCAATGTGTCTGATTCAATCGCGTGATTATGAAAATGTGTACGTGCGTCGGCTGGAATGCCGCATGCAATTAATTTGCACCGTCGGATCGATCGATCGAGCAATGGCTGCGCTCACTATGCGTGCTTCACCGCCGTAATTTATGTGCAAAAATATCCTGCTGATCCGATTGTTTTGATTGCCTGGTCGTGTTTGCCATTGGTCGAGTAAAATCTCAAATGTGTAAAGCGAGCAATAAATTTGCTGGCCACCAAAGTGTAGTTGGATTATGCTCTCTGCTGGTAATTGCCACGGGGAAAGAGTAATCGGTTTAAACTGCAAATCGAGTTTTAAAATGGCAGAAAATTCCATCAATATAAAGAGTTAAACATATATATTTATTCTCACAAAAAATTTGATATCGACAATTTATGCTCTTAATTTCCATCATCCTCTGATTAATTCATTTTATTTTGAATGCTGCTATTTCAATATCGTTTGTCGGAGGCGCCTCTCTCGTTCTACACCAACACTAATCCATTTGCCACACTAGACTAATCCACTGATCAAACGCTTTGGTAATCGCATCAAACTGCCCCGGACGTGTGCGGTGCCGACTACCGACCATTGTGCCGCGGGCAGAACATTCGTCAGCATCCCTAGTATGTACTTTTTGCCCTCGACCGGGGCGATTTTGCTGCATCGCAATCAATCTCATGAAATATTCATCCGAACCCGGGCTGTGTATAGTGTATGTACTTGACTCTCGGGAAGAGCGGAAACTTTGTCGTCGTGTTAGTTTGTTTGTTTGTTTGCTTGCTCTGGTGGAAGAGAGAGCAGATGAGTGAGGCGCGGTAATCACGGCGAGGCCGCTAACGAAGACTGCAACTCAATCGGGGTCAAATTGACTCTAGTAGGGAGTCCGGTTTTTAACAGGCGACTCCCTAACGGAGTCAGATTGACCCCCTTCTGAGGAAGAACGACCCTACATGGACCAACCGCTGCGAGCACCAAATGCAAGATTTTCTCACGCACTTTTACAACCAACTGAGTGTTTGATTATTTTAAAATTGCCACAATTATTTAAGGATTATTTGTGTGATAGTTTTGTAAATAATATTTATTTAAAAAAGAAATTTATTTTTAAATTGTCTACTTCTGATTTGTTTTCATTGCTCAAGAATGCAAGACTGCTGACAACTTTGTGGATTTGTAATTTATGTTCTAATTTTTGTCACTAACTTAACTGGTTAGTTTTATGTCTGTTCATTAACTCCATAATTTGATTTCAAAATAATTAATAGCAGTCATACAAAAAATTTAATACAAATTTACCTGGACTGTACCTAAAATTTTATTTAAGAAAATAATTTCTTCAGGCCTAAATCACTCTAGAACTTAAATGATAATTATAATTTTTACTGATATTAGTGATATTCTCTAATGTTTATAGGTGGATTGATTAAAGGTGTTATTAGTTGTGCTCGTAGAAAAAGAAATGAATTGTATAACAATTTTTATTTGCCTAAATTATTATTTCCAAATTTTACAAGCTATGCTTAGAAATTAAATATTTTGAGTAAATTTATATAAAATTAAAATTTCTGCGCTTAGTATTAGTTACAATAAAATTATTAATTTTTCTCGTTGAATTTCTTCTCTGGCGCGTCTGAATCTCTAGTGATGCTATAAGTCCCTATTTAATATTCTAAAATCTATGAAATTGAATGTAAATAAAATAATTAAATTTTTTAGGGAGAAACTTGGTTTTTCCTATGATCACAGAATGAAAATATTAATGAAAGAAATTATAGAAAATTTTAATCTCCGATATTATTGTGTAAGAAGGGATATTGAATTAATTCACTGTTTTCTATTATAAGCATTTTGAAATGAAAATCAAACACATGCAAACAACTGTCATTCAAACTTGGTGCAGCATTGCACTGCATCAAAGTGTCACTAATTAGCAGCTAAACACAGAGCAAGCAGGAACAAATGACTGATATTAGAGACACGTTGGTGTGAGTCGGTTGCTTATGTGCAAATTGTGCCCGTCGCATTCAGCTCACGTTGATTGGTTATTCCACTGCCATGCACTAACAACTCCAGCCTCGATCACTGCATAAATTAATTTGGCCTACCGTCGGCTGCGGCTTTGAGCAGCTGGAACTCACTGGCTGCGGTCGCCGGCAAAAATTAGTTTTCGCTGATTTAATTACCTCGTGCGGTCCTGTTTGAATCGAAAATGGATGTGGTTAGTGTGCATGCGTACAATTGCAAAACTTTCAAAATGGTGCCTGCTTTAATTCGGCGATGCGTGCTATTGATTTGCTAATTATTTTATGCTGCCACCTTGTTTGATTCAATAATACGATTCAATCAAATATTTGAAAGTGTTATTAAATTTCAATTCGTTTTGATGTCAAAATATTCTGCTTTCGGTGTTAAATTATAAAAAAAAAAAATAGCAAAGAAAACAATCACACTTAAGAAAGTTTGAAAACATTCAAAAAATTATGGAATCAATGAAAAAGTTATAATCGGAAAAAAGGCTGAAGTTTTTAATTCATTTAGATAATTTAAATAAATTTGTGTGTATTTTTATTTATATTCATTATTTCATATTGATTGCAATGACCTTTTTGAAAGAGAAATAAAAGCTGGTCGCTGTCCATAATTTAACTTGGCAGTGGATTTGACGTTCGTATCCCTTTTATAGCCACGCAGTTCTGCGGATGACAACCCGCTGGCGGCGGGGATAATTCCGTTTTTATTAATTACGCCGCGATAAAACCTTCATCGCAGTCATCAAAAGTTCGTCTTCTTCAGCCGTATTAGGCAACGCGGGTAATTGGTAATTTGGTGATTTGTTGGCGCCGAGACCTTTCCTAAACTTTCCCAACTCTCTCTCGGCGGGCCAGATTAATTAACCTTATTTGTACTAAGGTGTATTACATGGTATTGCGGGGTACCTGGAATTGTTGAGCTAAATTGGCCGGGTTGGCGAGCACAACAACAATTACGCACGGACGGGCTAGTATAATTGAGGAGTGCGACGCACATTATTTGATTGCTCGGACAAGTGCAGAATAGCATTATCAATGCTGATTTTATTGTTCCTGCCCTCCGCTTTGTGTGTGTGCGCGCGTACATGATGGAACCGACAACTCGTGCAAAATTCAATTACAACGCTTCAAACCTGAAAAGCTTTTTTGGCCGGGTTTTATTGCGGTTGGGCGTAATTGAGGCTTATTGATGTTTGTCTGTTTTTTTTATACAATACAACGATACTTGTTAGTCATTGACAAGGATATTTTGGGATACAATGGTGAAAAAAATAGATAGGAGCTTCCTTTCTCTCTGGTTTTGTGATTTTTTTAGAGATTTGGTTGATCTGTA
The DNA here is from genome assembly GCF_031216515.1 of Neocloeon triangulifer. Taxonomy (NCBI): domain Eukaryota; kingdom Metazoa; phylum Arthropoda; class Insecta; order Ephemeroptera; family Baetidae; genus Neocloeon; species Neocloeon triangulifer. Next base: position 11,890,679 of record NW_026775546.1, read on the forward strand.
TTAAGCAAAATTATTTATCATATTAATAAAAGAAACATTATTTCAACTTCAAAAGCTATAGTTCCTATTTCTAATACAAAATCATGAAAAAAGTTTTCTGATTTTTATATAAATTAATCAAGCATGAGCTTTTTATTGAAAATTTTCTACAGTATACCTATTTTCTTAAAATTTTTTATATTCAAGCTACTTTTTTATTAATTCTTGTATAAGAATTGCTCTTAAAACTTTAGAAATTGCTTCTCAACGTGAGTAAAAGAAAGCCTGAGAGGACCTATCATTTCCTCCCATATGGTTTCTCACCAGTTTTTGTGGTGTTTCTTTTAAAAGATGAAAATGTGATTTTGCGCATTGCAGTCTTTTCCTTTTAGTGCTCCAAATGTAAAATCATTATTCAAACCTCGTAAAGTAATTCCTTTGAAAATCGACAAGATTTAAAGGGAAAACTTAATGAGTCTATGAATGATAGAATCGAAGAAGAAGAGTTTTCTTCTCTACCGCATGCCACATGTATGTATGATGCATATATTCTGGAGAGCTTTCTTTTCTCCAACGGATTAAGCCCCTTGAGCCACCCGAAAGCTTACTTTCAACCCCAAAGGTCGTCGTGAGACACCCAGGGACAAAAATCCGCTTGACCGAACTGCTAAAAAGGCTCAAGGAAGTCCCACAAAGTTCTTTTTTTATATCTCAGGGATTCACCGAGGCAAAAAGATTATTTTAAATTAGCGAGCCTTTTCCCATTAATTGAGTTGATATCTCAAGCGCATTTAATTTTTAAATTACTTAACTCTTTCATTAAGGTTAGAATTCCACTTTTAAGTTTTTTGAAAAATTTTCTTTATCCACCCAGAAAAATTTTACTTTTTCGTGGAATTATATTTAATTTAGTTTCAATTTTTCTCATCAATCGCAATATTTAAAAAAATCACAAAAACTGGTACAAGCGGTTAATTGTTTTATTTGTTATAAATAAAAACAATATTTCAATGACCCACCTCAAGGCCTGTTTTTTTTTCTTGAATTTGTTTTCTTTTTAATATAAAAATATAGGAAAAAATTTAATTTTCTCCTTGCAGATGTTGAAGCTCTTGAAATCAAAAGCCCCGTCTTATCCAGATTCTCTTTTTTTTTTCAAATTAAAAATCTTGCCAGCTGGAAATTTTCTTCCAAAGCACGCGCGCCGACTTTCGCTCTCGAGTGGTGGCGACGCGTGCCTCTCGGCTCTCTCAGCCCACACCGCAGATCGGCTTTGCCCCAGTATTAAAATTCGGCTTTGGTTTTGTGTGTTGCAGTATAACATCAAAAAGAAGGAGGAAATCCAGGAGATGATGCCGCCGGAGGATCCCAATCCCTTAATGCGCAAGAAAAAAACGCCCGAGGAGTTGGCCCGCGAAGCCGAAGCCGAGGATGAAGATGAGTTAACGAGTCAGTCCCACCTCTGTCTTCTTTCTTTTCTGCTCATTTCACTTCAACTCCTCCATTCTAAAGACTTGTTTTCCTGAAAACAGAGTTTCGGTTCTCGCAACTAATTATCAAAACAAAATCATAGCACACTTGAAAACACAACATTCCACTTTCGCCATTTTCTCGGCTTAATTATTCCGAGCGCGCTGTGCGGTTCCGCACCGCTGACGTTTTCAATTATTGCGCGGAAAATGAAAGGAAAATAAGGTTTTAGATTGCGACGCTTTAGAAACAGCTCGAGCACTTTGGCCTGACACTTTATTTAGCCGCGAGAAACGCACACATACACACACCAACACACATACCCACAAATCGGGCGAGAGGCGACGAAATTCACTCCCATAGGGAGCTAGACGGCCTTTCCTTGTTTTCGGCGAGCAATTTGAATATGAAATTAAAGTGATTTCGCAAGCTTCCTGGCGAATTTCCATAGCGACAAAAATCAAGCTTTAAATTATTATAGCGGTCGGCCCGAAATTCGTTTGAATTTTTGATGAGACGCGTGTTATTTCCCAAGTCCCTGCGGCATTACGTTTTTTGTCCAAAATGGGAAACGGACGGACTGTCCTGCAGGGAAATTTATTTCATATACAAAGCGACCTTTTTCACTGCAGTATCATGGCCGCTGCGGGAGCAGCACTCTTTGAATTTTTCATTATAAACTGAAAACTTTTTACTCCATCAAACATAAAGTTAAAAAGTATGGTTACAGTTAAAATAAAAATTTCAGATCAATTTCGTTTACTAAAAAATCAAATTTTTCCTCTTAATCATTTGAATAATTTTAAAGCCAAATTTAATTATTTGAAAGTTTTTGACAATTGAAAAATTGTGTGCAAATTTGCTCAAAATAATAAGTAATAATAATTCCTAGAATTTAGATTATTAAGTTTTACAATTTTCAATGTATTTTAACAAATATTTCCGACACGAATGAAGTAGCAAGAGCAATGTTTCCCTTCTTAACTGTCCCATTATTATATTAATTGAGTTAATTCATTCCATTAACCTCATGTTTATTCAAAACGCACACTCGAAATTCACATCAAAGTCCACTTTTCACTGTTATTCCTAAAATGGCGCGTGCCCATTTACATCCTGTTAGGTTTTATTAAATTTAAATGCCATATTAAATAAACTTTCCTATCTGCAGTTTGATATTATTCAATTTCCCATTCGGTTGAAAGCCGGCAGTTTAACGAAGTTGTTAACACTTGCGTCCATTCTGCGCTTATGGAAACACGCCACGACTGACTTAGTGCCGGCGCCACTCCCTAACGCCTGAGATAAAATAATTAGCAAAACTTTGACGAAACGTTCCCTTCTGACAAAACTGGGAGAGCACTCTGCTCGCGGCGCCATTTGCATAATGTTGTTTCAGGCAACCTGCTTAGCAAGACGGTCCTGCCGGTTGCATAACCGCGCCAAAGACCATTGCGAATCGCCACCACTAGGCAATTAGAAATTCAAATTGGTCGTCGAAAAGCCAAACACAAATTACGCAAATCGTACCGCACGAAGGCCTTAATAATCTGTATTCATAATTAAGTAAATTTTATTAATTATAAATTAATTTTATAGTTTAAACTTTAACATTTTGTGCAGATTTAAAAAAAAATCCAGCTTTTTTCTTTTCTTTTGAAGAAAAGTGTAATAAATTATTTATTGAATATTAATTAGAAACAATAAATTGGAAGTAAAATTTTCCAAGAAATTTTAACTTAATATTTCTTATAAATCTCCAATCTATGTATATTATTTTTTTCTAAACTATTTTCTTGTATTTTTTATCCCAATAAACTATGACTTTTCCAAATTCTTGCTAAAATCAAAAATTTAATTCAGCTGAATTTTCTTTTGAACTTGAAATTATTCATATATCATGTGTATGGCCTATGTTTGAATAATTAATTGAAGAATGTTCAATTTTGCTCCATAATAAAATGAGAAATTCCTCGCCTCTCTCCGAAACAAAAACACCTGCGTGCAAAATTTCGAAATTAGGTTTTACTTAGAAATTTTGAAATTATGGCGGCAGGAATGCGGGCATACCTTGCGCGCATACCTGCCTGCATGCTGACAGGCCGATGTGAAATCTGCACACCCGAGCGCTTGTAATATTCTCTAATATTTGACTGCGAAAGCAAACACTCGCTCGGTGCGCGCAGATTTTATCAGCAGCCCAATTCTGCATTCGCAGCATTATTTCATTATTTGCTCGCTCGCTCGTTCTCTTTTTTTTCAATCGCACCCGCACCTGACGAGCCCCGGCTGGCGTTTTTAATTTCGCCCCGGGGACCGCAGCGCTGATTGGCTCTGTCGGCGAATTTTTTTTTATTCATTTTATACATCCATTATTTTACTTTTGCCAGCTTTCTTTTCATTCACTACTCATGTCTGCCGAATGCACGCCTTTCAGAGTAGGATTATTTGGTCAAAGCCAATAGCATTCGAACACACACAGCCACATACACAAACGTTTATTCTGCCCAACTTGGGTTTCCAATCAGAACCGCCGAGCAAACACCCATCAACAGACCAACACTCGCTCTGTTTGAGCCAAACTCATTTTGGTTAAGCCCGATTTTGGGTGCGAACAAAAACATGAGTTCAAACGAATATTTTGTGGTCTCAAAGGCATTATTTATAAATGTTGAAATAATAAATTGTAAATTTATGAACTGAGAATTTTATAAGGTAAAATATTTTTTCTTTTTTATAAAAATTGATTCACAAAGATCGATTTACTTTGATAAACCTCTATCATTTTTCCTTTTTATAAGAAAATGCATTAATAAAAGGGACTGAACAGTTTCAATAATCGCACAAATTTCATATTTTTTTGAATACATATCAAAATTTTTAACCCAATACGTGAGACAATTATTATTTATTAAAATCTCAATCGCTTAAAGAATACTAGGATGAGGAATTATTAATAGTCTTTTTGACTATTTTTGACCAAAATATGTTTATGAAAGTATAATAAAAAATTCAAATATGTTAATATTATAATAAATTGATAAATTTAAATATTTGAAATATATTGCAGCGTATAAATTTTTCATTTATTTTTATCAAGAAAATAAAAATTTGTTTATAAATTTTTTTTAACAAATTATAAGTCTTTTTTTCTGAATGATGCAAAGAGAAAGCTAATTAGCGCAAAAAATGTTGCGCAAACACATCGATTTTCGCTTTAGTCCCAACTTTCATTGTGCTGCATAATGCCTTTTTGACTAACAACAAAGAGAGACAGGGTCGAGCCGGCGCTACACAAATAGAAGGAGGAGCTCTTCTTCTTCTGAGTGTGTCTTACATTTTAACTTTCCTGTCCTTTTTTGTACGGCGCAGCGGATTTGCATCGCCGTTGTCGCCCCGTGCTGTCCAGTATAATTCTCTCTTCAACTAACGGATTTCTCATCTGTCTTATCTTCTCTCTTCTGTCGTGACACATTCTTCGTCGTGTCACATTTTCCGACCCCAACCACCACACCAATTTACATGTTTGAATATTTGCACGCTTGCTTGCCGCACGAGTAGATTGCTTAAAAAAAAATTGACTCGCATGCCTAAGTGGAAATCCCCTGCCTAATTGACCTTTTCGGTCCCTTTACGTTTTTTTGCAGAGTTGAAAAATTCCATAGAAACGCAAGTAGCGGAGATCAAGACGCAAATTGAAAGTAAATGTGTTCTTCAGTAAATTCAGGCGGCTAGCTGATGCGGTTAACTAAAATTACGAGATATGTTAAAAAACAGTATTAATAACAATTAAAAAGAGAACAGAACTTAGTCAAAACAAAGTAACCCACGATTTAACGAGTAATTTAAAACCAGAAATCGTATGATTCGAGTTTTAGTCAGTGCGAAAACCAAAGAAATGTAAACGTTGTAAAAAGCAAGAGGAATTAAGTGGTTGTCGGACGACGCGAGACGGAAAAGGAGAAGCGCAACTACTTAACTTCCAGCAAACACACGGCAGAATCAAGAGTGATGATAATAATAATAAGTACATAATAACAAACGAAAAAAAACACAGAGCCTGCCACTCGAATCCAAATTCCCGGAGGAAATAACGCATAATGCATTGCTGGAGAATATTTTTGTTGTTGCTCGATCTCTCTCGATTCTAAAATAATTCCGGAGGGAAATTGGATTGGACCGGCCGAGCCGTAGGAGAGAACAAGAAAGTGTGTGTGATGATAACAAAAATAATACAACGCAAACATGATGAGTCCCCCCTTTTATCATTTCTCATGGGCCCAACGTTACGTTATGTATCAAATATATATAAATAATGTTAAAAGCAAGCGAGTACTAAAAGTGTGTCGTAGAAGAGGACAAAATTGTATATATCTGAATGAGGAGAAAATACCATTCCGCACCCAACATGCAAGAGAAGTAAAAGTAGAGCTTTGCAACAGGATGATTAAACAACAAATTTTCCTTTCAATTCGGCAAACGATTGTGCAAATCCGAGAACAATCCCGCTTTATTAAAAATACACATAATTAAAAACCTCACAAGTAAAAACAAGTACGAATCAAAATTCGCCTGATGTGTCAGCAGCAGTATAAAAACACGGAGAAATCGATCCCATTTAAAGAAACGAGAAATTCTTTGTGATGCCAACGTTACTGATAAAAATAATAATATTATAAATATTATTAACAGAGTTAACGACATCAGGAACTGAAAAATATTGCTACAATATTGTAACCCAGGGAACTATTAAATGGGAGTTAAAAAAAAGATGAGAAATTGATTGTTTGAATTTAATACTGAATGTCCTGTGTCATTTTATACCCGCGAATATATTGTTGTAGTCGTTGTAATTAAAGAAGAAAAAAAAATCAATTAAAGATGGATACCTTTTTGTTACTTGTATGATCACATAGACTGAGTCCAAAAGGAGTAAGACAAAACATTACAGAAATAATAGGAGAAAAAATACTTATTTTTTCCACTGTTTTCAATTACATTCAAGGCGATCGAAAGAGACGGTGCGAAATATTAGACGAGCAACAGAAAAATGCTGAATCATTTCGTGTTTGCTAAATCAATGAGTGTGGTATGTGTTTTCAACATGAAAAAAAAATTTACAAAGAAAAAAAGTTCAGCACTTTCGCGTTGCGCGGTACCTAGGTGTTTGATGAGAATTTATACGTCATGCATATGTGTTCTCTCTGTTCTTAATTTGCGTATATAAATATATATTATATTTCTCTCGATGGTTCAAACGTCATGAATTAAGATCATCAATCTTGCTGTGCGTCACTGGGTTTGCATCGAAAACCGACCGACCGGCGAAAGACCGCGGCGGGAATGCGAAGCTCCTCCGCCCCGGGCCTTTCTCCTTTCTCCCCCCAACGTGAAATATTTGGGCAACATGTTAAATAAAAGCGTTTAATATTGAATGTTCTTCTCTTGCATGCTCTTCTCTCTCTCTCTCTATCGCTCTCACTCAAGCAATTAAACTCGCCATAACTCTTTCTATCGCTCCTCTTCTCCGTACTCTATAAAAAAATATATATTACACCTTCCAAGGCAAAGTTGAAAGTTGGATTTTCCTCTGAAAAAACTCTTAAACTTTTTTCATTAGCCGAAAATTTAGCTTCTCCTTTTTTTAACAAAAGTTTCTTCAACTTTCAACTTTCCCCGTCTTGATAATTATCGCTCGCGCAGAGGTGGAAAAGCAGTCCATGATAATTATTGTTCAGTCGAAACAAAACAAGCTCGAGCGCGTCCGGCCATCAGCCGGCCGCTCAGCTGGATATTGGAGAGTCAATTATTTACATACTAATTTAATCAACACCCATATTAAGCCAGAGTTTCGGTCAATATTTGATTAAAAATTAGAGTCTCTCGCGTCAAAGAAAATTTATAATAGAAAGTATAACACATACTCTGTATATCGATCTCTTCGCTTTACCCTCACTTTCACTCTCTCACAACCGAAATCAGTAATCGTCTAACGAGTAAGGAAGAAAGAAAGAAAGAAAAATCAAGTAAAAAATAGTATTTAAGCTACTGGATGTCAATAATATCGAAACTTATACTTTAGCGGCTATAAAAAAAAATAACGATCAGCCTTCACACGTGTGTGAAGTCGCGCCTCTTATTCTCGCTGCTCGATAAAAGTTGAAAGAAAATCCTGCACTTCACTCCTGTTTGTGTGTTCGGAGCAAATTTCGCCTCTTTGCCGAGATCGGCTTTTGTCGCTTTGGAAAAGCCCGTCTGCTTTGTGTACCCGTGGCCAACTATATGTTGCGCAGAGCGAGAGAAAATCGAATTCGACAAAACTGCGACAAACTTGTTCCGTTTTCTTATTTCACTCTGACGTTCTTGCATGAAATTCGTGCTCTCCATCTAAAAATAAAAAATAAATCATCAAAAATGCAAATTTCCCTCTCTTAAAAGGGTTGTTTAGAAAAATTCCAACAAAATTGTATACAATCCTCTGACGAAAACTTGTTTTTAAAAAAAGAACATTTTCAACGTTCCCTTTACTGTTTTCCTTCCGAAATAATACACACTGCTGCAGTTGCGAGAATCGATGTTCATTAATCACGGCTAAAATAAAGAAGTGCGAATCTGTCTGTGTTTCCCTATAGCTGCTCTGGCTGCCTGGCTGCGAGTGTTGTTCGTTCGTTTGTGCGCGTTTTTTCGCCAGGCCGCGCACGCCGCAGCCGTTGTTGACTACATTATTGTTAAAGCATTGCTGTGTCTTTCCCTATCTCTCTGCGGGGCGGAATAAAACACATAATAATTACACAGTGTAAAAAAAACGGAGCGAACACGCGCGTGGTAAAAAATTAACACAAAGTCACACGACCGGGAAAAAAACGTAACAAAAAAATAATGAAGCGCGGTACAAACGATGAGCATGTTAATTAACTAGAGTAACTCACGTTTGGGAGCGACAATATTAAATGAGCTCGAGTGTGACAAAAACTGAACTCACTCGCGCAAATTTTCCACCTTGAAGGACACCGCTGCGCTCCAATTAGAGCTTTGTGATTAAAAAAATTTGGTTGATGTTGACAATTTTCTCTTTTAATAAAAAAGTAATTAAAACATTAATTAAAATGAACTGTGTGTCATTGAAAGGTTGTGTTTTATTTTATCATCAAAGGCAGAACCCTAGTGAGATGCAAATTTAAATTGAAAATTTTTAACTTTTGGAAGTTTTATTTTGGAGTGAAGCAGCTGATTGTCCTTTTATATTGTCCCTCAATCGACGTGTTACTGGAAACAATGAATTTCTTGAGCAGTGTGACTTAATCTGTTATTAAAATCGATTGATAAAGAAAAGAGTGTAGCCGATCGGCCCCGACGTCCCCCCACCGCCGCGTTGAAGTTTTTATGCAGTTTGCCCAATTTTCGGTATGGATAAAAATACACACATAAAAAAGCGTTAGACTGTCAATTTTGAGATGAGATGAATTGTTAGTGATAGTAGAAGTTAAAAAGTGGATAAATATAAATATGAAACATGATTCATATTTAAATCGAGGGTGTTTTGTTGTAAAATTCACACACACACACACACGCATACACACACGCATATATTCATAATAAATGTGTCCTTATTACGAGAAAAAAAGCAGAAGAAAAATGTTTGTGCGAACAAAAGTGTAATTACTGAAAAATCACTCATTATTACTGTTACGGACGAAACTCGCCCACCGGAAATCACTCGCAGAATTCGCTCATCAGCGGAGACTTGTTTGTTATACAGATTTAAAATTAAAAAATATAAAGTGAAAAACTTACAGAACGGTTTCGGAAAGTGAAAATTGTTAATTCAAACGAGAGTGAGGCGAAGATCGAACGATAGCAAATTGTCGGAGATATTCGTTTTCAAGGTGTTCAAAAAACTATGATAAATCCAAAGATTGCAAGTCGTTGGAATTTCGCCTCACTGAATTTTGATTTCCACAAATTGGACAAAATTTAAATGCGTTAAATAAAGCTGCAGCTGCTGATGTCAAACGTGCTTGAGAGAAACTCTTGAAATGTTTGCCTTTTGAAAAGGCAGTTTTTAACTTTTCTCTCATATAATGCTGGCAAAAGTGGAAAATTTGGCCCTATTTGATTGTGAATTTCCTTCAGCTGTAAACTCGATCCCCCTTAAAACCCCTGATAGAGACGCGAAGTTATTTGTTTAAACTGTGTTTTCCGTTTGCTACTCGACACACATCCACACACCCATTTCACTCACACACACAGTGTATATTATTGTATAATGATAAAAAGGAAAATCTATTGTATTGTTATATAAGAACATTCCTGCAGGTTGTCTTCAATAATTAACAGTTCATTTGTTCATTTTGTGTAATTTTCCGCGACACGTGCTCTATATTCACATTCAACGACCGTCACTGCTTCAGTGTTTCTCGCAAGATTTTTGCAAGCGCCCCCGGGGAATATTTCGAACGGCGCGGCGGAGCAGTCGAAAAGAAAACATCTTTTTCATCGCATCTCTCTCGTCAAAAGATGGTTTACTTTAATTGCAAACTCTTTCTCTCCGTCGCGTTAATTCAAAATTCCCCGTCTAATTTGCATTGCAAAATTTGTATGCGCCTCGAGGCAACGCAAACTCTCCGAACTTCCGGTTCGCTGACTTTCCGCGGCCTCGTACATACACTTCCGTTGATTAGTTGGACCGGTCCCCTAAGAACCCCTGTTTCCACGGAGAACTCGCCTGCTGTTTATTAACGACGAGGGCCGGTCGCTGCTTTTGATTTGTGATTTCCAATTAAATGCCTTATTAAATTAAAAGAAACACGAGAGCGAACCTGCTTATCTAAAAAAAGAGATCCATGCGCGAAAAATCGCAGAATATGACATGTAATTATTGTTTGACAACACTGCCAGCTTTGTAATACACATCGAAACTTCAAAATGCATTATGATAGATTATAAAAAAAACGTATATAATTACATTTATATAAGTGATGATGATATGATGAAAATGAAAACTGATATAATAAAAATGAGATAACAGAGTTAGTCCATGTTGTTTCAATAAATTTGCATTCGTAAATTATTTTATTTGCTTTTTTTTGCGTTTCCACCAATATTTATAATTTATGTTGACCTTCTTTTGAGGCCAACCTCATAGCAATACGCTCAGCAATTTTAATATTCACACAAGCAAATTCAAACCCATTTGACGAAAAAATTCCTATCCAGAGTAAATTCATGATGATCAAAGCTGATCAATTTGATATCTGTTTACTAAACACATTTATATCCAGCCAAATGCAAAATTTTTTTGTTTAAACTTAAATTAGGTGTGTGGAAATTGAATATACAAATATTTGCAAATTTGCCTCGCTTTTTATTACTGGTTGGTGATCTCCACATTGGCGTAGTCATCTTCACTGGTGAACAATAAATACAGAAGTAGGAGGAAACAGTTATTGCATTATATACAGTCATTTGTACTAAAATCCTGCGACACAAACAACGATAACAATGGCAAGTGCAGCGTGAGCAAAAATAAATTTAATTTCAAGTAAGTGGTAAGAGGATGGTGTTCTCATTCAGCTGAAAAATAAATATATCCTACTTTACAATCATACAGCACAAATAAATATCGGGCGATAAATAATAATTACAGCAAGTGGGAGCCAAATTAACATAATGAGTAACCCAATCCCTGCAGTTCAATTTTGAGGAAATTTTGAGTGGTTGGTGTGTGTTATTGTCTCAGCCGATTGGGCTGATTTACCGAATTGCTTTTGCTCAGGGGCCACTACTTTGAGATGCAATTCGCTAGCTACCTGGCTTTGAAAGCTTCTCGACTAAATGTTCGAATAAGTACAAAGATATATCGATGGTCACTGGATTTCAAGTGTAGGTGTTTCCAGCCGTCGCCAGCGTCTACTTGGTGGCGCCGACCAGCTTCTGCAGACCTTCTGTGGACATGGACTTGGGACGCTCGATGGGCAGGCCAAGGGCGCGGTCCCAGATGAGAGAAGCGAGCGTGCCGAGAGCACGAGAAACGCCGAACAACACTGTGTAGTAGTTCATTTCCTTCAGGCCATAATACTGAAAACAAAAACAAAAATGTTAGTAAAATTGGAATTTTTTAATCCAAAGTGTGTAATCAAGGATTAAATTTGCAATGTAAAATTAAGTTTTAAATTATTCTTATAAATTAAAAAGTTTTAATTCCAAATTAAAATTAAAAGTTTCTAGAATTTTTAATTTAAAAGCAGCCAAATCTTATTTTTCATACAATAATTATAAACCAAGTCTCTTTCCAATTAAAATTTCTGAACAAAACAACCAAATATTATATTTCAATAAAAATATCTTTAAAATTTGTCAACCAAACAAAGTTCAAAGTTGAACGGAATTAAATATTTTTCCCCCAATTACTAACCTGGAGGATGACGCCAGAGTGGGCATCCACATTGGGCCAGGGGTTCTTGACCTTGCCAGTCTCCATGAGGATGGGTGGCACCAGCTTGTACAGCTGCGACACCAGCTGCAACAAACACAAATCTTGTGACGAATATCAATAGTAAGAGAAAGAGCGTTCAGACCTTGAACATCTTGTCGTCGGGCAAATGCTTCAGGGAGAATTCACGCTGGCATGTGTAGCGGGGATCAGTCTTGCGGAGGACAGCATGACCATATCCAGGCACCACCTGGCCCGACTTGAGAGTCTTCCAGATGAACTCCTTCAGCTTCTCGTCGGAAAGATCACCACCAAGCTCGGCATGAGCCTTGGTCAGGAAAATAAGCACCTAAGAAAGAGTAAAATACTTATTAATTCAATTAGGAAATAAATGATTAAAAAGCAAAATACAAATAATATCTTTTTAAATACAATTATTTTTTTCAATCTTTTCATAATTTCCTTATTGCATTTCCAGTTTTCCAACCCAGTATTATTAGAAATATATGAAATCTTTCAATATTTTTGTATTTTAAATAGATCTTTAAGAAAATTTGGCAAGCAAACTAGCTCACGAGAGAGCAGCCAAGACGAGACCTATCCCATTCCTATCCTGCCATTCGGAATTAAGAATGCATTACAAAACCACAAGACAGAGTTGGCAGCTGACCAAACCAGAGAGCAAATCTTTTATAGTTTAATTTACCTCCTGGTTAGCGAGGCCGTGCAGAGGGCCGGCCAGACCGTTCAGGCCAGCGGCGAATGAGAGGTAGGGGTCGGAGAGGGCAGAGCCCACAAGGTGAACGGTGTGGGCGCTGACGTTGCCACCCTCGTGGTCACTGAAACAATTTTTAATTCAAGTTGCTGCATATCATTACATTAAAATGTGCTTACCTGTGGATGGTCAGGTACAGGCGCATGAGTTCGATGAACTCAGGGTTGTCGTAGCCCAGCATGGTAGAGAAGTTGTAACTCCAGTCCTTGTTGGTGTCGATGGCACCAACTCCCTTTCCGTCGCGGAACATGTTACGGTAAATGGTGGCAGCTACGACGGGCAGCTTGGCAATCAGATCCATGGAATCTTCATAAACGTACTGAAAATAAATTATTATTCAATAATTAGCGTTAAAGGTCAAAAGGATATAAAGAGGGATTGAAATAATGGGAAATATTAGATAAAATTGCATTAAATTAAAAAAAAAAATCAGAAATTTAGATTTTTTTTTCATTTCAAAAAATTTGCTCAAGTTTCAAAATAATCATTGTCAGATTGAACCAGGAATTGAATTTCAATCACTGTCAAAAAAGACTTCATTGGCAAGTGTTTAATAAAATTTCAGCCAACGAGAAAATAGAAAAATTAAATCATCACTGTTTTTCATCCATTCATTAACTTAATTGCTAATAACTAATAAGTCAATCGATGAATTAACATTATACTACATTTTCAATAAAATGTTTTGTTTTTATCTGCAGTGGCAACGAGTTTATCAATCAATTACTAGCACGCCAGAGAGCATCAGTTGAACTTTGTTTAGCACAAGAAAGAGATTCAACAGCCGAGTGTAGAGACACATTAGAGAGGCGGCGTGAAAAGATCAGCTGATGCAGACGGCCGGTGCTAAAATTAGCTGATTTTACCTCCCAATATTTGGCCTTGTGCACACCGTCGGCGTAGGCCTTGGCAAATTTGCTCTCAGAGTTGAGGGCGGTGATGGCGGCGCTGAACTGGGACATTGGGTGCAAGTTGGCGGGGAAGTTGTTCAGCATGGTGACCACGTGGGAGGGCAGGTCAGCGCGGTTTGCCCATTCCTTGGACAAAGCTTTTGCCTGGAAGAAAAAAATACAAAAGAAGAAAATTATAAAATAATTCATTTTGTTTTAAATCTTTCTAAAAACTTTATTTGAAATATTAGTGCAAATAGTTTCTTTATAGCATCATCAAGAAAAGTCTTTCAATGACACACAAAGAGATAAGATATAATTACATAACAACTTGACGTGTAATGTTGACATTTAAACGCAACACATTGTACAATTATTGAAAAAAAAACAATTCTTATTCGATCTTTATTCTTATTGTCAAACTATTGTCAAGTTTAAAAAAAAACAGCAATAATATTTTCATAAAATCCATTTTTGTCTCAAATTATAGAGAAAAAAATTACCTGGCTTTCAGAGGGCACATCGCCAGTGACGAGGAGCCAGAAGAGACCTTCAGGAAGGGGTTCGCTGCCACCTGGAGCCTTGGGCAGCAGCTTTTGGCACTCGGGAATGGAGAATCCTCGGAAACGAATGCCCTCGTCGGGGTCGAGCACGGAGGTCTCAGTGACCAATCCTTTGATGCCACGCATGCCACCATACATCTGCAAATAAACACAAATATTTAATGTTCAGTAAAAAAATTTTGATCAAAATTCTTCTCACCATGTCAACGTTGACTTCTCCGACTTTGGTGGCGCCGTACTGCTTGCGGAAGGCCTTGACCTTTTCCTGCTCAACCGGCACCTTCTTGGTAAGCACATCGCGCAGGTCGGTGTTCTCGGAGAGGTTGCGGACGAAGATGGTGGTAACAGGAGACTAAAAAAAGAGGAATATAAGGGATTATTAAACGTAGAAGAAAAAATATTATTTTTTTTAATCAACTTAAAAAAAAAAAACAATTACGGAAACAAATCTAATTGAAAACTGAATTTATAGAGGGCAGTTTCTGGACAATTATAAATGACGGCAAAAAAAATTAATAATAATAATAATAAAGAAAATCATGCCAAAACATTATTAAATCATCTAAAGTTTAGATAATATTTATATTTGCAATTTAAATTAATTAAATAGCGTTTTGGCTGAAATAGATATCAAACTTTGCTAAAATAAAAAAATAAAAATAAAGAAAACTTAAATTATCCCAATCATATTTTGATAATTATAAAATTTATTCTATCAAAAGATTAATATTATTTATAGTTTTATTCCTTTTATTATTGTTTTCATTTTTAATCCAAGAAAAAAATACCAAAAAATAAATATATATTAGTTGGTTAAATAAATAAAATCAAAGTTTTTGTCTACTCTATGATAAAAAAAATATTTTTCTCTCGAAGGTAATCAACGCGGCATAGCAAACGCGTTTGTTGCACATGTAATACTTTTTAATGAGCGTGAACTCAGCAGAAAATTGCAACCGTCTTACTTAGCTAACGGATCAGTTCAACGCATGCGGCGGTAAAATAATAAAATATATCCATTACTGTTTCTACTTTCTTCAGCAAGGCTGATTGGTAATTCAATTGCGTCGCGAGGAAAAGTTATATTTATTTTATCAGCGCGTCCCGTTGCGCGAGACACGACGAACGCGTTTAACGTCGGCTAGATTATTGAAATGACTTTGGAGTCGTCACTAGGTCGCTACCTTAGGTGACGATGAGGAAGCTACGTGACGTGGAAACTTTCTTGGACTTCCCACAAAACAACATTAAGAGTCTGAACTCAATCCAAACGTTTGCAAAAGTGTCTCTTTTTTCATTCACTATGATCTGTAATGAAAATGAAAAGTAATCTTCATTTTTAAGAATATTTTTTTATAAAATATTTAATAAAAACATTAAAATTGTTTTTTTTTTAACATTAATTAGAAAAAATTAACTTTAAATTTTATAAACAATAAATAAATTATTTGGTTCAGTAAATATAATTTAAAGAATTGGATAGATAATTAAAATTACAAAAATGTAACTTTTAATTTATCTTTGTGGTGAAAAAACAATTTGCTAAACATTTAACCGCAATTTTTCAGCAAAGGAAATGGCAAAACACGTAATTTAACTGGGGAAATACAAAATTAAATCATTAAAAATCTTTGCAGAAAGAAAAAATGTAACAAATATTCAGCAATAAATTAAGTACTGCAAATATTATTGAACATTAAAATTACAAATAAATAAGAAAGAGAGAAATTCTGATTGGAAAAATTGCAATAAAAACTCATTTATTAATGGAAAACAGAAAATAATTACAGATATTTGCAGAGAAAAATCTTAATTTCAATTACAGTGAATATAAATTAATTTTAAAATACAGTCCAGTCGGCTAAAATATTTTCCAATTTTGAGTTTAAAAATTAAAATTAACATTGAAAAGAATTATTGAAATTTTCCATTTCAATAAATAATTACGTTTTAAATTATTTTAAACATAATTTTTGATAATAACTCCGAAGCTATAAAAAGAATTAAAAACTGCCTTCATATTCGGGTCAAATTCTTGCTTATCACAAGAGCCCATATTAGAGCGGCAGTCTGGCAGTCTGACCTATAAATCGCACCTCTCTAAAAAAAATTAAATAAAATATTGCGGAAGCAAATTTATGCACGACCACGGATCATGTAAGAACCTTTCAAATTCATCCGAAATATGAACGAAAAATTCGTCCGACCTCCATTCAGTTTTCAGTCCCATTTTCTCCCCTGACCAACCCTCTCGGAGCAAATTTAAAAAAAAATTCACAGCTGGCCGAGGTTGAAGAAAATTTTATAAGCGTGGCAACGTCTGCGGCTCCGAATTAGCAGCTCGCAAATGCAATGGGTCAACTTGTACTATCTCTGATCTCGGCTGCACAAAATAAAATATTGTCCGCCGAGAGTTGGGTAACGAGCGAAAATTTTCACGCTGCTGCCGCGATAAGAAAAGAGACGTGGGCGGAGTTGGCGGCGCCGATCGGCCGCCGACGACGTTCGGCGCCACTCGGCCCTGCACTCACCAGGTGTGTGCCCGACACTCGGGTCGTCGCCAGTCGGAAAAGGGCCATTTTCGCCGAAAGTTATCACAGGAGTCGGATCCGCGCTGCTCGTCGCTCGCCAACCTACCCTCACAAAAGAACGAAACCGGAAAGAGGCGGCGCGTCACGTGACCCGCCAGCCAACCACGAGCCTGGGTTGGCGCTTCACAGATGGCGTCGCGATTCGCACACCGCACTTGCAGACTTCTTGCGGTAGCTTTTTTATTGAGGCGTTATCAGTTTTTTTTTATCAATAGATTATTTTGATTGTCAAGGTCTGTCTTGGGAAACTAGCGCAGCAATGGATTATCCGGATTAATGTCTTAGGCTGGCAGTATTAATTAAACTTTCATTAATGATTAATTTGATTGTTAAATTATTATAATAACGCCTCGAACTAAAGTGGAAAAAATACATTTTTTTCTGTACGAAAAAAAATTAAAAAAATTTATGAGTTCCGGCGCCCGGTGGATGGATCTCAAGGTATTTAATTTATATATTATATTATTATTTTTTTTTTTTTAATTTAAGATCAATTATCATGGGCTTTTTGGTACGGTTGGAAAAAATATACAAATAATTCTTAATAAATAATAAGTAATAAATTTTGGCGTAAATTCCCATCATTATAATTCATGTACGCATGATTTCCATGATTTACCCTCCATGTGTAGGGGGTAGGGGAGTGAAGCCTTCTTCCTCCGCGCCGCTTGCTCCACTCTTCATCCTCGTCATCGCTACGGTGCAACCTCGCTTGTGGTTCGTCACGGCAATATCGTCTCTCTCTGGACCGGGCGCTATGTGCAGGGCCCCTCTCATGCTCTTCGTCTAGGCCCATTGCCGAAACTTACCCTGCAATCGTGGTACGTCCCCCAACCGACCAAGTGGACCGTAAGTCGAAATTTTTTATATTATATATGAAACAATAAAATCAATTTTATAAAAAATTTCCTAATTAATTTGGTTACACAGCGCGCTGCGCCTTGAAATTCTTTCCAGAATTTCAAGTTTTGGCACTTTTTCTTCGATTAAAAGGCTTCAATTCTTTTAAAAATAACTCTGCTCTGAATTTTTGTAAGCATGATTAGCATATAATTATGTGACATTTGAAATTATAAACGGCTGGTTAATTGTGGCGCGAAATCACTGGAACCGAGCACCGAAGATTCACCCAGTTTGGAAGTTAATCGGTACGGAAATAGTCCAATGTTCTATGAACCCGGTGTTGTTTATTTTTATTTTCCAGCACTATAAACATTTTTGATTCCCCTGATGATCCCATCACCACGGCAGTTGAGGAGGCTGATGAGACCGCGGCTGTTGGACGAACCACTGCAAAAAAAGAGGCGGAAGAAGATGTGAAGTATCTTTGAAAAATATACCCACATTTTGCTATTATTACAAGTGAATTTGTTTTTATTTAGATTCAAACCTGGTGCTGCGATTGCTGAGTTGAGAGTTAAAACGCCAAGGCCTTCAGAGAGTGGAGAAAGCAGTACTGATATGAAGTCACCATTTGGCTCTGGAAGCACGCTGGAGAGCATAAATAGCAGTGCTGCTAATGCTGCATCTCCTTACGCTGATTTGCAAAGGTACAAAACTCTTCCTATAACAAAAACCTTTCATATTTTATATTTTCTTTTGCAATCTTGCAGATGCCAATGACACAAGCAAAGGTGAAGCCAAAACTGAAACTCCACAAGGGTTGAGCTTGGCCTGGTAAAATTAAATTAATCGAATTTTTGTTTATGTTTTTTTTTTTTAAATTTACTTCTTGTTTCACTTGCCTTTAAATGATTATATAGTTTATTTGGTCTTCAAAAAAGTGTTGTTTTGTTTTTATTTTAGACCAAGCAAAGCTCTGGGATGACCCATCCGGCATGGCTCCGATCAATGAAATTGCATTGGTATAAGTACATGTTTTAAAATAAACAAAAAAGGAAATTACAATGTTATTGTTCCAAGGTCCTCGTTGGGAGAAGGATTTTTATGGTTGCGGCATGCGTCTCGTAGTACTGAAGAAAGTCTGCAAGACAGAGAAGCGAGTCTTCGAGGGAGTGTTTCGACTCGCTTACGGAGTGTTGCATTTGATGAGTTCGGCGACAAGGTCTAACAGCAAACAGTTGTGTGTCATCGATCCAGATATTATGGATTTGCTATTTGGTAAGATTTCACATTAACGTCTTCCTTATTAATTATTTAAAAATAAAATTCATTTATAGAATTTGCCAATACAATTGCGGCTGAACTGGGACTTCTGACTAAATGGAACAATTATTGGAGCAGAGGGTCGAAAGATAATTAGCGATCACTGCGCCTATCTACGACGCAGTTATGACAAAGAATTGAAGCTTTCGCATGAAACCTACCTTAAATTGATGCAAGTATTTAAATTTTAAATTTTCAGTGTAACCAACATTTAAAAATTTACAGGAAACAAACTTCGGCTCCTGTTGACCCTTTGCAGTGGCGCCTGAAACGGTCAAGGCTTGTAAATGACCCTATATAGCTTCTGGATTTTCGGAATAGGCTTCGGAAGCTGCAAATTGCAAAAGTAGTGGTGAGTGATTTTTAATTTACCAATTATTACAATTAATTGAAAGTTATTTTCATAGCTTTGCTTTTCTCGCTGCCGATTCCACAAACCAAGTCTGAAAAGCGCTGTTTTTTATAATTGAGGGGGCCTGATTAATAATTATATAGCTCTGCAGTGTGAGGAAAAGAGCTATTGTAGAAAGTCTATATGGTCTATGTGCTGTTGTCTTGCCGCATTTTTCCATAAGTAATGTTGTCTTGCCGCTTTTTTCCATAAATAATCTAAGCTATGCTGCTTTTGTAACTTACATATATTGTGTTTTCAAGATATTTCAATAGACATTTTTTCCACCATTGATCATAATATTTCTTAACCCAGAATAATTCCAAAAAGGAAATTCTCATCTAATTAATTCTAATTTATGACTATGCCATATTTGACCCTAATTACAAGAACTTCTGCGCAGGCATAATCAACACTACATAGCGATTGTGCTTGCTGCCTCCGTCCATTCGTTAATAACTTAGGCAGATTGACTATGTTGGCCACATTTGAGATGAGATTATCCCAAGATCAGGTGGTGTTTAATAATATAGTAAGGCAGTATTTTATGAAATGTCATGAATTATTTTTTCATATTGTAATAGCTGCTGCTTTTGCCCATCACTATATATTATATTTTTCTACAGTTGTCACTTTATCAAACATCAATAATTTTTTTTTATGCACTGTACTGCCTGAGGCGCTGCAGTAAATGTATTGTATAATGAAAGTCAAACGATCAGTTTAGCTCTGACTGCAGATGAAATTGTACGAAAGAGAAGTGTATAATTTTCACAGTAATAAATACCAAATCGAAAATCGAAATAAAATTTATATGATGATTAAAATTGAGAGAATCTCTTTTATGTTTGCCTATTGCATTGTGGATTTATTCAGTTTGGGTTGCAGTGTTGGTGATGCTGGTCCCTATATCGTTGTTTCTGTGCCAATTCTTGGGCCTTTTTTGTTCTCTTGAGCTTAGCAATCCTGGCTGCTGATTGTGGGTTCAAACATTTTAGTCCATGTCGTTTCCACTGTCATTGGGAATTTTTAAAATCAAGGACTAAAAAAATTTATGCCGCAGGACAATTCATAATTTTTGACCTTGGGACTATGATTTCATTCTGTCGTGGGTTCAAACATTTTAGTCCATGTCGTTTCCAGTGTCATTGGGAATTTTTAAAATCAAGGACTAAAAAAAATTATGCCCTCTAGGACAATTCATAATTTTTGACCTTGGGACTCTGATTTCATTCTGTCGTGGGTTCGAACATTGTGTTGAAAATAAAGGGCGGCCATAGGTCTTTAATAACAAATTTATTTGATTTTCTTCAATGCTACATTTCGATCCATTGATTACACGATCCACTGTACTTGAAAAATTAAGCACGCTTTTATTTGTCACTTTGTAGTTTTTGTTATATGCATATTGAAAAATTGTTAATTGTACATAGATCAACAACATAAAAGACGAGATGAAAATCCCAAAAAATTTTGTGGACACAGTAAAACTAATTGCTAATTTACCGCTAGCATAATTACGTGATCAGAGTCATTAGGAACATGTTCAGCTCTGACCTGGCACATACAACTGATCTTCTTTTAACACGGTATAAATGAGAGAGGAAGCAAAAACAAAGCACTTTAATTGTGAGTTTAAGCACCGGGGAGTGAAATGGCTGAGAAAAATTATTTAGGCACGTTTTTTTTTAAACAGAAACGGGAAAACCGGAGAAACTAGAGAGCTGGTTTAAATTATATTTTACAGACAAAAATTATATATGATTTCTGAACAAATAAATTTTGGGTGAACAGTGCATACAACCTGCTTTGATTGATTTGATAACATTTTTCCTGCTAGTCCAACAATTCAACAAAAATATTAATATTCACATATCACAAGGCAGCCTCAAAAACAACAAAATTTAATCCAGTTTTCAAGAAAGAGAGAGACGAATTTTCTTTCGAAACAATGATATTCATATAATAGTAGTAGTAGACACTGTTACACACACAATCGACTGGGTGTCGCAGCACAAAAGTCCATAAGTTTTGCACAAGAGATGATGTTGTTATAACTTCTTATTTACACACTCCCATTTACTCAGGTAGACTAGTTACAGAGTTAATTCAATCAATTAAGACGCGTCGAATTCAGAGCAATTTTTTAGTTTTGTATACCAATAATGAGATTTTTCTCCTCACTCACAATATAAAAGAGAGACTCTGAACAGTTGAGAAATTTGAATCATTTAATCTTCTTCTTAAATTAGCGTGCTTCACGGCTTGTGAAACAATAATTTAAGGCTCTTCAAATAAAAAAAATGGTCTGCGAGAAATAATCTATCACTAGTGATCGTTACCCGCGCTGAATAACAATCGCTAATGGGAGAGGGTTAGTGGGAAAGCTTAGGCAGAAAGGGTCTCTCTGAGGGCGGCCAGTTGTTCCTCGCCGAGACCGATGCGGTCGTCGAGCTCGCGGGCACAAACTTGAAGTGAGGCCTTCATGCAGATGAAGTGCTCAAAGTCCGTGGAGGCGTCCAGGTCAAGGATTCGGGTCAGCATCTTGGCCAGGTGGGCACTGCGCTTGTCAATGCACTCCTTCAAGTACTTGGCCTCGGTCAGCTGAGAGGTCAACTTGTCCCTCTTGGCAAGAAGTGTGTCCTGCTCAAAATTCAGCATTAAATGTTATTCTTTTTAAAAGCAATATTACAATAATATAATAAATTAAAAACAATTTCAAATGTTATTAATAATTTGTAATTAGTCTTGATGAATTAAAATAAACTTGATTCAAATACACAAAATTAATTTCTTGTTAATAATAAAAAAAATGATCAAAAACAGAGGAAAACAACATATTTAACTAAAACTAATTTGATTTGCAATCAGCAATTTTATCTAATTTAATTTATATCATTAAAATGGCAATTTATAAAGTTTGTGGGGAGGGAAATGAAGATAGTTTCAGACTCACTTTTTCTTCACTTTTAGGAACAGTGGTCAGTCCGACCAGGGCGTTCTCCACCCTGGCCAACCTGCCGGACAGCCCAAGCAACAGACTCGTGATCTTGCCGACCTCGTCGACGTGGAGAGCAAGTTTTGCCGCCTCCTGGTGCTTGGCAGCCTCTTTCAGTCGGTCCTGCAACCCAAGGCCCAGCATCTCGTTGATTTTGATCTCCATGGCCACCACAGTCTGCTCCTCTTTCAAGATTTCCAGCTTCTTTGTCAGCCGAGCAACCAATTCCTCCTGAGACAAAAATATAAAATTATTATTGAATACGTACAAATTTTTGAATATCTTAACAACTTAGACGATATCATTCAATTAATTATAATCAATTTAGTTATAAGGAAACTTATAAACAATATTAAAAGAATTGAAAAATTAAGAAGAGTTTTGGGGTTTTGATGACGGAGGAGGAATGGAATTTCCAAAAACCAGTATAACCCTTTTTTGGCTTCAGTCTGAAATGGTGTTTTGCAAATTTGGCCTGCACTTTGTCAAAGATGAAGCTCATTTTGTAGCAATATTCTTAATTTTTTTTATTTACTACTTACAACATTTTATTTAAATGAAGTAGGTTTATTAAAGAATTAAAAAAAAAAGACAAAAGATGTCCAAAATTGTTGACAGAATAAAATTCTTGTCAGTACCTTTTTGTGTTGCAAATCAGGAATGGGTGGGTTGCTGCTGGAAATATCCTTGCTGTACCTGGTGAGGAACATGGCTTTTGGTTCTGAAGTGGTGAAATAGGCAGAGTTGGCCGGAAGAGGCTCTGTGGCACTTCTGAAAATTGATTTATTTCTAGTTACGATGGAATTGATTATTGTCTGCTTACAATTCTGCAGACTTGTTGTGGCCGTTGACCTGGGGAGGTGCTGCAGGTGTAGGACTTGGGGCCTTGGCCAGGGTCTTGGTGGAGGCCCTCGAGGGTGGTCTCATTTGGAACAGACCTTCCACAAACTCAGTCGGCTTAATTTTCTCCACTTGCGGAGCTAAAATTGACATAAATTTGTTAAGTAAATATTCAGAAATGATTCATTTTCGGAAAAAATGAACATGAAAAACAGGAAGCTCTGAAAAGCTACAGAAATTCTTGAATTTTTACCTGTCTTCCCTTTGCCAGCTTGGAAAAATTGATCAAAAATTTTATTTAAAAATCAAGCAAAAATTCAAGACGGTTGAAACGCAGCAACATATTCGCAAATGGCTCGAGACGCACAATCTACTTTTCAAACTCACCCAAAATCTCCTGCAGTCTGTCCGAGGGCGAGAGTTGACTTGCAAGGTCTCGGGTCAACTGGGCGCACTCCTCCTCCTCCCTGAGCGCCGCCTCCGAGGCCAACCGCGAGGAAACGGCGCCACTGGCGAGAGGCTTCTCGTTTGAACTCGGCTCACACCTGCTCAACGGTTATTAACTTTGTGAAACCAGCAAGACGCCAAGCAACGAGATAACAAGTTTAATATATATTATAATTGAAATAAAAATTGAAATTATTAATGAGCAAACTCACGGTGCTTCCGTTCTGCTCGAGAGATCTGTTTGCGAGGAGGCGTCCAGACTGTTGGCTTGAGACTCAAATGAATCAGTCAGCGGCGGTGGCACGGACGGCAGGGGTGGCACCATCGGCTTTAGGCTTCGATTCGCCAAAGGGGCTATAACAGGGCACGGGTCTGAAATGAAAATAGAACATTTTTGGATTAGAACAGATTTTAATAACGTGTAAGAAATAATTGCCAAAATTTTGACTGAAATGTGGTGTATTATAAAATAACAAATAGTTTAATTTTTAATTAAAAAGGCTGATTGTTTTTGAAAATTTGATTAGAGTGATATGAACTTGCTTTGGGAAAGTTTTCATCAAAATCAGTCGAGCAAGTTTTGATTTTTTTAACTGCAAAAGGGACAATGTCAATTTTCAAAAATTCGTTTTTTGAAAGAAGAAAATTTTTCATCTCCTAGGAAATTACGCAAAAAAACAGTTTTTTTTATAAAATTAAAAAAAAAATCCACAGACTTTTTTTGCGACGAGTTCATTTTATTTCTAGGTTCAAATGCTTTAATTATAAAATTCTACCTTTTAAAATAAAAATTCTATAGCTTAGATTTTATGTTCACTTATTAGATTAAAGAAAAAAGTGGATTGATAACAATAAAGTGATTATAAAAATTCCAAATTATCCTCTTTACTGTATGACTTTTGACTTGCTAAGTTTCAATCTGATTTCATTGTAAGCTCTGCACAATGAATTTTTTCAAAGAAAAAATACACATAAAGTTGCAGTGCATGATGCAGATAGCGTGACCAGTGTAATTTACAGCAATTTACTTCCCCTTTGCATCAACCACCGTGAAATTTATTGCTTGTGAAATAAATGGTACCACAAGTCACAAGACATTGGCGACAAAAGCTACAATAAAATATCTCCCCTCCGAATCTAATGCTAGAGAAAATAAAGTAAAAACAAAACAAACGAATATAGATTTAAAAAAAAAAATCAAATCACTGACAATGGATCTTGGCAAATTGTGCCATGTTGAATAAAAAAATAATATGTTTAAAAATAGTTTTTTTTTTGTATTTATTAAAAATTTGCTTAATTTTGAATCCACTGTTTTAAAATTAATAGTGCTTTTTTAAACAGAGATTTTTCTTTAAAAATAAAAACATACCCGAGATAAGGGCAGGTCTGTAGAGGGTTGGTTTTTTCGGGGGCAGGATGAGCCGGTGGTCGTCGTGCTTGTTCTTCTCGAAGAGACCTTTTTTGCCTGGGATGGAGAGCGCCGAGAGTTGTCTGGCGACGCCGTCCAAGCCGCTCTTGACCGAGTTGTTGTTGTTGTTGTGGTTGACGTTGGGACTGTGGTTGTTGTTGTTGTGAAGGGGTTGTTTGTTGGTGAGGGGGCGGAAAATGCGGGGGGCGGAGGAGGCGAGCGAGGGCGCCACCCCCACCGCCACCGACGAGGCGATGCTGGCGCGCGTGGTGGCGTCCAGGGGCGTCGTCACCACCGACGCCTTCACCGGCGTCTCGGGGGTGCGTTTGTACGAACCCTCGATGCTGCACGGCGCGTCCACGTTGCTACGCAGCAGGCCGGCCGACGACGACACCACCGTCGACGGAATGCTCGAAGACTTGCTGTTGCTCCTGCAAACAGAAAAACAACAACAAAATTAATATTGTTCTGAAAGTATAGAAAGAAATTTAACACGGAGTAAGAAACGAAAAAGAATCAAATTAAATTTCAAAGAGCAAAGCAAGAAACTCGGCTTGCGTTTCGTAAAATTATGTGTTAAGGCATCTACTTTTAAAGCTTTTTTCTAGATATTTAAGCACTTCATGCAATGATTTGATTATTTTCGAAATTTTTCGATAAAATAAACCTTTCTAAAAAAATTGCATTTTCTTGTGCTCAATCTGTACTAGTTGTGGCCTCATAATGAAGGTAGATCTTTTCCAAACCTGGTTAGAATTACGATTTTTGTGACAATTTTACAGAAAAAAATGTGAAGTGGTTTTCTCTAGTTCAGTTTTTTTTTTATTAACAATTTGGGCGTCTTTTTTCTTTTTTAATTGATAGAATAAGCTCTCAATTAAATACAATAAAAATACGTTGAAACCATCAGTTCAAATGAGGTAAAATAGGCAGTCACCGGAAGGACGAGACTTCATGCATGCCACAATATAAAAATAAAAAAGAGCATCGACAGAAACCTAATTAAGGCGGCGCTGTTTCATCCGACGTCGAAATGCAATTTTAACAAGAGAAGAAAAGGCAAAGAGACCGGATGCGAATTAAAATTTTCCGCTTAGTTGGACGCACCAAGAATTAATCAAAATTGAAAAGTAAAAGCATACTCAGGAGGATTCGCTCGATTTTTGCATTGTGGGAGAAAACACAAGAGAGGGAAAATGTAAATCAACGCACTAAAAGAAAGCGAGTCTCGTTATGCAGAAAATTGCATCAGGCAATTACCATTAATGAGGAGATATAATAAGCAAATTAAAATTAATTTATAAATTCATAAACTATATCTTCAAAAACGGATAAATAAAATTTTTTACTATAAATTTTGTATATTTAAAAATACAATAATTTTTCATCCATTAAACTATTCTATTTTGATAAAAAATATTTTCTATTTTAAACATGATTACTTTAATTTTTGTCTTACTTAGTAAATTAAAACATTTTTTCAACCAGTTTTAATTCATTCAAATTTTGCTTCCATCAAATTTATTTCAATTTTATTATTTTATGTAAACAATGCACCCGAAAACGGGTCAACTGAAACCGAAATCAGAGCGAATTGTTTTCCTTCAACGCCATCTCATCTGTCTTGAGCGAGTTTCTCTAAAATTAACTGCAATACTTTTTATGTATTCAAATTCACGCTCTTTCGCTCGTTGTGCTCCGGCGAGAGATGCGGATTAGACTCGAAAATTATACGCGCCGGCAAATTAAGGTCAATTACCAGAGGTCGCACACAATGCAAACGCGAGTTCCATTTACAAATAAAAACAACAAGTCGCTTTTTTGCGGCACAACACACGCGACCCGAGACAGTTATATCTTCCCAGAGCGGCGACGAACAGGTGCAGAGCTTTATTTAACCTTAACAAGGTCGGACTTTTTTCCAGTTTTAATATTATGAGTCAGTGACACCAGGATATTTCGCAAGAAATACAAAATTCTCAGCCTATTTATTATTATTATTTTTTTTTAATATTCGAAACGCTTAATAAATTTGGCTAATCGTGACGAGAGCATCTCCTTTTTTATTAATTCTAGAATTAATTAATATAGACTTCTTTTAACCTACTAATTCGCAAACGGTCTTAAATGTCGATTTCAGGGTACTTTGCAAACACCTTCGGGGCTCGCAAGACCGTATAATTAGAAAGTGGTCTAGTTCGGTGTCAAATGCCGTATAATTTTGAGTCTTCATTACTTGAAACGTCAATCGGTCCAGCTGTAATGGGATCTTCACTTTACGGCTTATTTTTATTTCAAAGCTCAAGAGCAGCTGGCGTTATACTTTTGAGAGAGGAGAGATTAGATCTGATCAGAATCTCATCCGGAAGAAAGAGATAAAAATCTCTTCTTCTGCAATAAAATATAAATAAGATAAAATTCTAAGATCCAGACTTTTTTTAATATTTTCATAAAATTGTTTAAATAGATTTTATTTTTGGGGAAAAAATTTAAAATTAGTAAACAATTAAAAAAAGCCTGTAAAATGATTTAATTCAAAATTAAATCTGTAATTCCAAAAGTGAAAAAGGTTAAGATTGATTAATAAAAATTGAAGTCTGCTAAATAAAGATCAGTTTCGTTTAAACGAGATAAAATTTGACTAGAACAAAAAATATTTTGAAAACAAAACTATTATTATTTACTTTTTCAAATTTCACAATTGATAGTTTTATTAAAATTAAAAATTCTAAATAAAATTGCAACTCATCTTTCACCTATTCCCTGAATAACGCAAAGAATTTCTCTCCCGAGGTCTCTCATTAGAAAAATAAGCATTGAACTTGGTGTTTGTAGTTTGTAATGAGAGATGCATTCTCTTTCCTTTCTTTCTCTCGCTCGTCTCGCGTGGCGCGCATCATTATCATTTTGTTATATTATTATTCCCCACGTAAGTATGTGAATAACCCGGTGCATTACACGCACCGCTTTGTGAGCAATGCGGGTCGTACCGACGAGGAGAAATCACACATCACACGATTGTCTGCAGCCACTTTGTCGTTACACGCATTTGTGCAGCCAGTATAATTATGGAATTTATACTTTTGCAGTGCCGGCTGATTAACAAAGGGGTTATTTCCAGATAAATATTCAAATTTGACACAGTTTCAAAGCTGAGGGGTTGATAAAAATAATAATAAAGTGTTGCAAAAATCAAGAATAATTCAATATTCTCAATTATTGTGATTCATTTTTTAGTTTAACGGGAAAGCCATTCATAAAAACAATAATTTTTCTTAAATTTATTATTAATGATTTCTAATATTTATTAAATTGTATT
Source organism: Neocloeon triangulifer (assembly GCF_031216515.1). Taxonomy (NCBI): domain Eukaryota; kingdom Metazoa; phylum Arthropoda; class Insecta; order Ephemeroptera; family Baetidae; genus Neocloeon; species Neocloeon triangulifer. Next base: position 11,918,951 of record NW_026775546.1, read on the forward strand.
AAATTTAAATATGTTTAGAAATAAATTAATAAAATTATTGTTCAAAATCTGCAATGATTTTTTCTTTAGAGAAAATTATTTTGAAAGTTGTTTTGAAATAAATTGCCGCCATTTATTTATAATAAACGCAAGAAAACGATGCTGCACCGACCGCATTGGTGAACAAATTTCAATAACAACGCACTGAAATCAGACACCGAGTCATTGTTTGACAAAATGGAATTGAACCTGCTAGAGGTGCCCCTAGGGTGCCTGGATCAAATCTGGTGACTTGCGGTCGGATGCGTATACGAATTAAATCGAAAGTCATAAATGTCGGTCTAAATATCTCCCGAGTGAAACTTTTCATCCAGATGAATAAAATTATTTGAATATTGAATGCTGTAAAGGAAGTGTTCTGATTTTTTGTAAATTTTAATTATTCAAAAAATTAAATAAATTTTTATTTAAAATATGATAAATCAGTATTTCTTCAATCAACTCGAGTTCATTGAACCATGACCAAAAAATTACAAATTCAGGAGAGTCTGCGTCTCTCTGTACAAGAATTCGAAGGTCATTCTAGTGTCAATTTTGAGGTCAAAAGACCCATTTTCCTAACGAGATGGAGCGAATATTTCACCTGCCAGTGTTATAAAATTCTTTTCTTTAGCACGACGCGTCGAAGAAAAGGCAACGACCAGCAAAACTGCAGCTCACGCAATGCCGAAAATCTGTGATCCGAGAATATAATAGCAGGATACAACACGGTACTTGTATCGCGGGCGAGCGAGTCAAAAATCCGAGCCGCGCCGCCTGCGCCGAAATGCCCTTTTTTATATAAATCATCACGCCGCTAATTGGCTCTAAATTACGACGACCTTAAATTGCGCAATTAAATACAAACTGCTGCAAAAATTAATATTTCTTGCAAAATCGATATTGGATTCGGGTCGGCGACACAAATTTCAAGCAGTGAAAGAAATAGCTTTTTACGATATTATATTCCGCGTGTTTGCCAATGCGTGGAAAGTTTTCTACCAACTCGTCTTCAACATCCTCTTTGGCAGTCTCTCCGTTTGCCACTTTAAAAATGAAACAACTTCTGCTCGCCGGAGCTATTAAATGTTCAAGCATCCTTTCGTTTATCTTCCATTTATTTGGAGTGACGAAATCTTTAGATTTATTTTAATTCACTCTAAAATTCATTTTTATGAAAGTTGTTTCAAAATCTGGGAATAAAATCATACTCTCTTAGCTTTTTCATTCTAAATAATAATTTTTATGCATTTTTTGCGGAATTTTTATATTGTTTTTGTCTGAGAAAATTAAGACTCTAGGAAAGAAATTATAATTCTAGTTTTAATTTATCTTCATTTGAATTTGACAATTTTTTAATTTCATTTTATGGCGTAACAAAATATTTAGAAGATCTATAAAATTTATTACAAAATCTGCGCAAGAAATGTGAAAATAAGAATAAATAGCCGCACGAAAACCTTTTCCCGACACTTCGCAGAGATTTTTTTTTATTTTTTAATCCGGTTCCTCGTAAATTTTGGGCTTTCTTTCTTTCTTTCCGCGACAGGATTTTCATTTCTGTCACGACTTTTTTATTATTATTTTCAGGTTCTCGCGAAAGGTTACTAGCCGAGGTGCATTATTGTCGGAGAGGATTATTTTATTATCATTGCGGCGCGTGTAAATTTGAGGCATTTGCATGAAAATGCCAGCAAGGAAAAAACGTGCTTGTCCACCAAAAGCAGAATCAAAGAAACGAAACTTTCTCTCTCGTCGCATCGCCGTTTCTCGTTCGTCGTAAAAATTGTTGTCTGTTCTTGCTTAAGAGAAAATGACATTCAATTTAGAAATATATCCAGCAGAATTTATCAAATCAAAAAGCGGGGAAAAACGTAAAAAAAAATACATTAAATTTAAGATATTCCGTGCTATTCAAATTTTTATTATAACTTTTTCATACATTACCCAAATCTAATTAGCTTTGAAATAATAATACTTTGTAATTTTATTAAAAAAACAAACTTTTTATTATATAAATAATAATTATTAATATAAATTTAATTAATTATATTCAATATCTTTATGAACAAATTTTAATGTTTTCTTGTATAGAAAAATTGCCCCTGATTTTTTTATTTTTAATTTTCATAATTATTTTCTTCAATTGAGTAATTTATCATTCAGTTTATCTGAATTAACAAAATTAATAATTTAATCTGCATAATTTAATTTTTAATTTAATAAAAAAATTTAAGCTTTGTCGATTTAAATTTGTTAACAAAATGATTCTATGATCATTGATGCCATTCCTGTTCGTTTTGTAAGAATGAAGCTTGCTTTTTTTATCAATAATTTTTTCCTCAAATCGTGATTTTGAAGCAACTAATTAAGAGACAATTTAAAATTTCACAACTCTTTTCCCTTACTCGGAAAGCAAGAAAGTTTAGAAACATCTCATGTAATAGTTTAAAATCTTCATAGCCGGCGGCTGCAGCTCGTTGTCATTTGCCGAGAAAGGATTAATTATTCGTGAAATCAGTGCAGGCCGCGAAACACACCTGGCGGAATTCCTCTCTCATTAATTTGACTCGCGGTTTTCGGACCAATTTAATTACAGCGCAATTATCCTAATTCACCTCGTGGCTCGCAGCGAAAATGTTGAAAAAAAAGAAAGATGCCAGACTCTTTTATGACGAGAAGTAAAACCAGTTTTTTTTAGACCAATTTATAATATTAATTCTAGGATTAGTGAAATCAAGAGCGATTGACCTTTCGAGTCTTAGCATTTTTTGCCTCTGATCAAACAGAACTTTGCGTTCTTTATTTTTGGCGTGTCATCCGCGACTCGTGTTGTCACGATTACGCTCGGCGCAAACAAAGAGCCGTGGAGCGTGAGTCACAAGAAGACAAATTTTACATCATCCAAGCCTAACAGACGAGAGAGAAAATCCGCCGGCTCGCTCCGGCTCATCAGTTTTCCAGCGTAATTAAGAAAATACCTGAACTGGATAATTTCGTTAAGTATTTAGAAAAGTCGAAAGTGAAAGCAAATTAAAAGTAAGTTCATTTATAATAATCTTTACGAAATTAAAATAATTTCAATATAATTTGAAACACGTACAATTATTAAAAAATTCATTTAATTTGTAAAAAAAAGAGAGGATTAATTTTACTATTTTGTTGATTAACACACTTACAATTTGGTTTAAAAAAGCAAACTTTTTTTGTTTGAAAATATTTCAATTCAAAAATTTCATTAAATTTGAAAATAAAACTTTTGAGCAATTTAAAATGGATTATTTAATTTCTCTATCATAATATTGAACTTCGAATCAAATCTGTGATTAACGTTTTGAGGTTTGCGGTATTTATTTTCTGATTTGCGACAGCGAGCAAACATCGTTTTAGTGACAAAAACAGGCCGAAACTTTTAACTTTTTTGCGACTTTTCCCGTTTTCGGCACGCATGATTTGCTTTCTTTCCTGTCGCGTGTTTTTGTCCACCTCTTATCGCACACCGAAATCACACGCTTTCTTTAATTCTCTCCTGCAGTTGTGCAGATTGTTTAACATGGCATTTGTAGCCCCGCTCGCTGCTCTTATCAACCGCGAGTTATTTTGCACCTCTTCGGCCCGACCTTGCCAAAAAGAGCAAACGTTTGTTCGCCGCGCGCGTCTGTTTGTCGGACAGCAGGTGCAAAAACGCCGGATTAGCCGAGCCGATAACAATCCGCTCTCGTGATATATTGCACCAACTTTTGGATTAATACGACGACTATAATAAATATATTAAAGGGTGAGTAAGATAAATTTGCAGCAAAAGCAAAAAATAAATTAAGATATAAAATTAATTATTAATCTATATGATTTCAATTAAAAAATTTCTCTTAAATTTATTTTTACTGTTCCTTTGTCAATTTAATTTAAAAAAGAGTCAAATAAATCCGATGAAAATGAACTTTAAATTCCATTTTAACCGCAAAAATTTACACAAATTAAAAAAATTACTAAATTTTCTATTTATAGAGTACAAAAATAATAGGAATTTGATTGAGAACCGCCACGTTTCTTTCTATCAATGAGGCAATAAACGTCTCCAGGGCGTGATGAACTGTCATAAATTCCGATCCGTTCGAAATCTCCACGCGATCGAGCGAAAATTTCACAATTTTTAAAGAAATTAATTTCTTTCTTTTTACCTTAAACGGAACTTCGTGCTCTGTCCGAACACCATGGTGTGTCAATTGAGTGTCCAAGTTTGAAGCACAAAAGTTTGCGGTACCACTAGAATAAGCAGTGCCGCAAGGTACACTTTGGGGACATGGCCGCGTGACGAACTGTTCGAAAATGACGAACCGAGTCGATCGCGCCAACTAACAGAACTGACTGCGGTGCGAGGAATAAAAGTCGCGCTTTGTTCTAACTTTTTGCTCATGAGCGAGTGTGGTGGGAGGACGACGGTGTTTCTCCTGATGGTGCTCAGCTCAGCCACCTCGCAGGCGTTATTTACAATCAGCACCAGTGGCGTAGTCGGAAGAAATTAATTATTAAATTTATTATAATAAGTGAATTTATAAATAAATTCACTACAGTGAATTGGTTAATTACATTTTAAAGATTTCAAGAAAGGAAAATTTTATGGTACAATTTTAAAATTTGGTCCATATATCTTATTAAATTTGTGATATAAATTTTTTAATTAATAAAAATTAGAAATAATTATTTCCTTTAATATTAGGAAATAAAATTTACTTTTGGAAAATGAACCAATTGATTTACAAAAAAAATTTGTTAAGGAACGCCCCTGCTTTTTCTATGATTTACAATTTGATATCGCTCATTTCATGCTAGCCTGAGAATTCATGTGCATTACGAGAACATGTACGGACTGGAAAATCTTTAGCAGAAAAATTTAATTTTGATTTAATTACAAATACAATTTAAATTTCTATCTGAAACTGATGAATAAAAATCTTTTATTAAATATTGATTAATTATCTCATTTTTTGCGGTGTTTTTTTTATTAAAATTTTCACTCGTTTAAATGAAGCTTTTTTATGAATTTACTTCTTGAAAAAAATTTATTTATTTATTTTTCCATTTAATCTTATAATAATGAAAACCTGCTTTTTCCTGCGACGCAGTCCGACCCTGCTCACGCCCGATAAGGATCAACCGCCACGAAATTTGAGCAGCTCAAAAGAGAGAAAAATAAAGGCTGGCCAGCAAAATTCAAGTGACCTCACCCAGAATTGCACGTGCAGATTGCGATCGCGGCGTTGGGCAAAAAAAGAACGTGCCGTGAAATTGAATTGCACTCGAACACAATTCGCTTCCTGATGAAAGCGAAATTAGAATTTGCGCATTTAATTATCAGCAGAGTACAAATGGTGAGTGTTAAATGTTAGAGAAGGTAAAACTCCGCAAATTGCGCAACAACAGCAAGGTGCACCTTCACCCTTTGCATATCAATAAGTATTTAGTATTTTTACTTTGGCTTGAAAGAAGAGTATGTAATTTGCAAATTATATAAGAATAATAGAATTTGATGCTTTTTACTTCTTTTTTAAATTTGCATTACCACAATATAATATTAAAATTTTCTAACTTCCATTAACTTCCATTTGAAAATTTAAAATTTTATGAAATTCTCTAACTAAGAGAAGAAAATATTATATTAGAATATTAATAAAAATTCAAGTGATATTGTCAAGGGTAATGGTTAGAATTCTCTCATATTCTAAATTTTAAATTATTTAATAAATTTTTAAAAACATTGTCATCCTTAAAAATTATCAAAATACAGCAAAAAACTGTTACAATTCAACATTTACCTCCCAAAATTTTTGTTAATATAAATTCGGATAAATAAAGATAAATAAGTTATTTAAAATAAGAATTATAAATTTCTGACTCACCCTTCGGTGCAGACATTTTCAATGTCAACAGGCGGTGGTGGCAGTGGCTCATCACTGTGGAAGACATCATTATCCAAATTTGGCGGGGGCGGCGTCGGAGGCGGCGGAGGCTCCGGACTGGAGGTGCACCTTTTCAACAGGTGGGGCGGTTGCAGTGCTGAGGAGGAGGAGGAGGACCTGCCGGAGGGGATGTTGGCCCTCAGGTGGGGCTTCTTCGGGGGCCGCTCGGGCACCCACTCGTCCAGCAGAATGGGCGAGCCCAGGATGAGGGGGCCGAGCAGGTCAGCAGAGGTGTCTGTGGGCGAGGGCAGCTTCTTGGGCTTCATGTGATGGGGGCTCAGGTGCAGGGCGTCTCCCGAGGAGATGCTGCTTGAACTGCTGTGGCTCTGCCGGCGAAGACTGCCCTCCGAGTGGGGCGACAGGGACACTGGTTTGGCCAGGTACGACGGCTCAGGGTCACTCAGGTGCCACTCAAAATCAATCTGGCATGGCAAAATTCATATAAATAATCATAGGCAAAGAAATTATTTATATTTAAAAACAAAAATTAAGAATAGTACAGAGTTTTAAATAAAATCAAAATTTGATTTTTGACTGAAAAAGATTAAAAATATCAAAGATTTAGGTTTTGCTTGAATTAAAATAATTTAAAATTTGATTTAAAATATTTCACTGGAATTTAGAGTGGATTTTTTTAGAAATTCGTTAAAATTTTAAATTTAATATTAAATTTTTTTGTTTTAAATTTCTCTAATCTGAAGAGATTTATTAAAAGTTTTATTTTCAGTGTAAAATTTGTGAATACCTGTTCAGCTCTTCGATTGTAAGCCTCAACAGCCGCTGACCTCGGAGGCGCAGGTGGAGGAGCAAGGTAGGGCTCGGACTTCCAGGCGCTGCTCTTCTGCTGGTGTTGTCTCTCGTAGAAACTGAGCAGAGCCTGTTTCTGGACGGCTTTCAAATTGGACGAGTCGAAGGATCCCTGCGCCGAGGGTTTCAGTCTCGGCTGGACCTTTGGAGGCGCCAGCGCGGTGGTGGAGGAGGAAAATGATTGGCGTTCCAACTCATTGATCCTCTCGGCCACTGTGAAGTTGTGAAGGGCGGAATTTCTGAAAAATAGAAAATTTTAATTAAAGAACAATTCAAGTAAAAAAAAAAATCTGTGACTATTATGCAATTATAAAAATTTCATTACATAGTTGGAAATTTATATATATATATATATATATATATATATATATATATATATATATATATATATATATATATATATATATATATATATATATATATATATATATAAAAAAACAATAACTTTAAGGAGAACTACAAAAAGTAATATGATTAAAAATTCATCCTTTTTTATGGGAATGGTTATTTTAAATTTGGCTCCTTTTTTTATTAAATTCTATTTTATTCCATGACAATGTAGAGCATATTTTTCACTGAAATTATTATATTTTTACCTGATATTTCCAACAGACTGGTTGTAACTTCTATTTGCTCTGAGCCAAGACGCCGAGGCGTTGGCTTGACTTGGCGGTTGGTTGTGCTGAGAGGACAGAATGAGCACACTCTCGGACATGTGCCTCTGCGGAGTCTGCACCTTGGAGCTGTGCGCGATCAGCTGCCGAGTGTTCAAGGCTGTGGGAATAAATGTGACTATTGTGAGTCGATGGCCAAAAGTTCCCACAGATTATTTGGATGATCATCACAAAAGAGGTCTTTTGACTCAAAATGAGCGTAATAGATTTTCTGGGAACACGCGGCTTCTTAGTTGCAAAACTTTCTCTCAATTGCATTCAAAACGAAGACATAACAATAACATCCTCTCTGATCCGATTAAAGATTGCAACATTGAGAGGCAAAAAGTATTATAAATATTATGGAATATCTCAAAGTAATGAAAATTCAGTATTAAAAAATAAGTTAATATAAAAACTTCAAGGTAAGTATCATGTTTTTCATATAATTTAAATAAAATTAGGACCAAAGAAAAACTTTGAAGTAACTTTTAGAGACTTTAAAAGTTATTTTTTCTTTTAAATTTCAACTTACAAGAGAGTCCAACAGAGCTGGAGGTGACGCTCATGTCACTCAGGGAGCCTCTCCACCTGAGATCGCCAGCAGAAACGGAAGGGCCCATCATGCTGGCCGCCTCATCCTCGTCCCAAGCCAATCCACTGCTGGCCACGCTGGCCTGGTGGTGATGGTGATGGCCGTGGCCACCTTGGCTGTCCTGGCGCAACCTGAATGCAAAAATACTATAATTAGTGAAATTTATATCAATATTCAGATATTTTCACAACAATAATTTCAATTTTCAAAAATTAGTTTTCCTGAATCATAAATTTTTGTTATAAATGTTTTCCTGACAAATAATTGATGGCTATAAAGAAAATTATCAATAAAATGAATACATTATTTGCATTTTCCTGAGCAAAAACCTATTTTCATTTCTATTTTTTTTAATTATTTATTAATTCCATTGTTGTATTAAACAATTACTTTAAACATTAATTAAATCATAATGAATCAGGCCTTCTTTTAGTAGAAACCCCACTTTTGAATAAAAATAAAAAATGCACCTGTCCAGGAAGGGTGTGTTTGTGGAGTCTGTGCTTGAGACATAGCTGTGGTAGCCCTCGGACTGGGCGTAGCTGCCCTGGGACTGGTGCACCGGACCTGTGCAGCAGCCGAAGAGTTCCGCAGATTGCTGTCTGAGGAGGGCGGCATCGTAAGTCCTGGCGTACTCCTCGACCTCCGCCTGAGTCAAAAGTGGCACCTGAAAATTCGCGTTTAAGAAAATAAAACAACAAAATTTACATTCTAAAGAAAAGGTACCTGTGAATCTGTTTTTTGAACGGAGGCGTCTCTCTCAGGTGGCGAGGGTGCCAGGTACCTCAGGTCGCCGATGGCTTGGCCCTCCCTGTCGAGTGTGGGCAGCGACCTGAGGTGCGGCTGCTCAGGTGGAGGCGGTTCCGCAAACATCAAGGCCGCTTCTGACCTTTCGAGGACCGTCTTCAGGGTGATACCTGAGGACGCCTGCCTCCTCAGGTACGGACGAGAGTAATAAGGGCCGTTCGACTCCTTCGGGTAGTCCGTCTGCTCCGTCCAAGACTTGGACCTGAGAATTTGAAATTTATAAAAATAAAATTAAAAATTGTGGAAGAGAAAATTTTTTTCATGCTGGGAAATTGGACTGACAAAAAAAATATTTAATAATTGACTATTTTTTGTCTATTTGCAATAAATTTTGACAATTCTTTTCCAGGTCATAGGAAAAATATTTTGCCTCATTACTTTTTTTTTTTTTTTTTTTTGATATAATTTAATTTTTTTACTGAAATATCTTTTCCTCTTTGCTAAAAAAACAAATCTTATTGCAAAAAGGGTGGAGGAATTACCTGTGAGAGCCTCCGGTGTTGTGGCAGCACTGCTTGACGGCGGGCAGTTGGTCAGCGGCGGCGGGCACCGGCCAAGAGGGAAACTTCTCGTGGCCCGGGCCGTATCTGAGGGCCTTGAGACTGCTGGCATCTCGCACTGGCGGGGTCGGCGCTTGCTCCCACCCTGAGGCAAAGCAACCTTTCAGAGGCACTTCTTTCTTTTTTATTTCCACTCGGCTCTCTCGGTGTAATAATAACCGTCGGCAGAGCAAGCGAGCGAGCGAGCGAAAAAGCAAAAGAGAGTGAGATCACGGTTGGAATGATTGTGCTGTTTTGCCACCCTTGGCCCATGAAAGAGCCAATTTGGAATAATGGCTTTGCTTGTGTATTAAAAGCAGTAGTAGAAGAAGAAGTGCCTTATCTAAGAATCGCATTTGTTGGCAGAAAAGGAAACGAATTTCAAGAAAAGTGCAAGTGAAGAACATTTAATTGCGACTTCCTTTTGTTGTTGCCAAAATTACAAGTTTTAAAAATAAGTTTTTTTACTCCATTGAAGGATAACGCCTTTGTGGCCTATTTTAATTACTTGTGCAGAGCCTTGAGTTGTTACTGCCCTTTATTCCCGCCAGTTTTCTGCATCGACAAAAAAAAACGCGAAATTCCATCGTTTCGCAGGGCGGAGGAATTTGCACACTCAGCCTTCACGGCGCGTCAGAATAAATTAGCCGGACGTGTCGCGCGCAAATGTGTCAATCAAGAAATTTCATTTCGGCCGATTTATACAGACGCGTGCTGACAGCTCCTCTTGTACATAATACAACGAAAAATAAACTATAATATAATGAATTCAAACTCTTTATTCGAACGTGGAAAACCTTGGTCCGCCAAAATCGTAATTGGCTCTTTCGGTCCGTGATTTGCACTTTTTGAAAATTGAGTTTCGCCGGGAACAAAAGTGGCTTTCAAAATAAGAAGGTTCTTGATTAGATTTATTTTCAGTGGAAATGTGAATTTATACGAAAATCCAAAAGATAAAAAACAACAGTGATACTGTTAGTTAGCTCGATTGAAATCAAAGAAACGCTAGATAAGCAGAAAAAATAGGACGCACCATTGATAAAGTTCCTATGAATGGCACTGCTCTGCGTTTTGTGTGTCCACTTGAGTAAGCAGCTTTCGATTTGCTCAGCACGAAAGGATAGATCAACGAGCTAGGCTCGGTTATTCTCGCGAAATTGCAAACTATTGTCCTTTTTTCAGATATTATTATAGGAGTCGAGTTTCTTCGCACGTTTTTGTTGAAATTTATTATTGTTGAGAAAGAGACCGCACAGGTTGAAACGTATAATTCAAAGCGCGAACGCGGGGAAGCCAAAAACAAACGCACTTTTACGCACGCTGATTTTACAGAGACCAACAAAGGAATAAAAGGAGACGCTGCGTTTGTTCTTTCACTCATCAGAAGAAATACGCAGAAGGAGCCATCCATCCGCAGATTACCAAAACAAAAACAGAATAAAAACTTTTAAAAGTAAAGTTGAATGGCCAAATTTTACAGAAAGAATATATCTTATTAATTTTAGACATTTCTAATTTTTAAATATTTCATTAAAATTCAAATAGAATGTCGTTTATATTCGCTCTGTTCATTAATTATACAAGAATTACATTTTTAGTCAAAATTAACACAGCTAAATTTAATTTTTATTTCCGGACAAAGCAGAAATATAATAATTTTCAAGTTAAAATTTTGAAATTGAATAATTTTCAACATTAATTTGTACATTTACCTGAAATTTATAAAAATTAGGATAATCCACAGTAATATGAAATATAATTTTCAGGTGAAAGGATTTTCCGAGGGAAACAGAGCGTGGTGTGAATAAATGGGCACACAATCACGTTTGTCGCCCTGTTATTTTTTCCCGGGAGCAATTATAATTATGAATCTCTCCATAAAAAAAATGCGTGCGTGAATTTGATATTGTGCGTTGAAAACAATTCTCACGCGTCAGCATTGTGTCGGCCGCGTGCGGTGATTTGCACGCGTCCAAATTCCTTTCATCAACACTCCCACACACGAGCCCATCATAATTTTATTGCTGTTTCCGATTTTGTCCGGGCTATGGCTGCGTTTTTTTGTCAGGAAATGGAACACTTTTATATTTCTATTCAGAAAACTGCGCAGAAAGAAAAAATTGAAAAGTTGACTGAAAAGATCTCAAAATTTAAAATCAGCCTCTCAAAATATTTTACAAATTTTTTTCTGATCATTGAAAATAAAACAATCAGGATGCTTTTAAATTATTTGAAGTTGGAGCCTTCTATAACATTTTATAAATCAATAAAAATTAAACTTTTCTGGAAGTTCATTATCAATTTTGTACGCAATTTTTTTTACTCTGTTGACGTTTAAGAATGATTTTTATTGATTGCTGTGTTTGTTTCAAACGCAATGTGAAAAATAGCAACGTCAGTAAAATTGTGCTTGTTCTTGAAAGCGAGCTCAACTGACTCTCGGTCGGTGTTATGAATAATAGGAACTGTGCCAGGGACTTGTTATCCGCCCTCAGACTTCTCTCTTTCTTTCTTTATTTCGTTCACAATTTATTTCCCCGTTCTTCCTTTCTCCGTCTCTAACTAACTCCGGCAACAATAATAATATAATTTAATGCGATCCGTGTTTGCATTCGTGCGGTGTAAAATAAATATATATAAATAAAACACGTCTAACACATCGAGAGCACTTAATTCTTATATATCGAGGAGGGACGAAGCAAGAAAGATGTGTTGCTCAACAATTATATTACTGGCGGCCAGTAATTTACTGCGCTCTAGGGAATTTCACACTTCTTTTCCGTGCACACGTTTCGAGCCTGCACAATATGCCAATCACTCTAATGAGAGAACGCGTCAGATTAATCCGAGATTGACGCCGGTCGATTGCAAAGTTGCGTAATGATTCGGACGGAGAGTGGATTGTTCCCGAGGTTGCTTTCAAAGATACCATTTTTTATGGAGTTTCTCTTCAATATTTCATTTTCAAAAAGAGAAGATCCAAAATTTTAAAAATATTTGAAAATTTGCAAATTAATTATATAAAAAAATGCTTATAATCTAGAGTAAATCTATGTAAAAAATAATACAAATGTATGTACCAAGCTCCAAATTTAAAATTTTTAAAATTTCAAAAAAGTTTTATTTCGAAATTGAATTAATTCAAAAAGATTTAATTTTTGAAAGAAATTTGTAATTTCGTAGATTTAAAAAAAAATTGTGATCAAATTATCCTAGATTTTAGATTAATATTATTTAATAATATTTCTGAATGAATTTGCAATTTTCAAAATTGCAAATTTTGTTTGAAAAATTTCATTCATAATCAGTATTTTTTTGTGTATTTCTTTTTGTTCTTCAAATTCCAATTTATAACTCTAGAAAATAACAATAAAATCTGATTTTTATCCAAATTTCCATTTGTATTCAACAAAACTTGTACTTTCGTCTTTTGAATACCATTTTAGAGAAAAATCAGCACAATCGAAATTCAAACCTGTCGAGATCTCACTCTAATTTAAAGTTAATGATTTCTGATAAACTTACCAGCTTTGGAAGCGTCCTGGATGCTGCCCCAGCTGCTGAGTCCCGACGACGACGAGGCCAACAAGGAGCCGACCGAGTCTGAGCGGCTCGGCGGAGGCGGCAAGTGATGGTGGAGGCCGCCCGTCCCCGGCACACCGGCCGAGGCGGGGGCGTCGTTCACGTAGAAAATGCTGACCGGCTGCTGCAGGTTGGGCGTCGAGCGACTCATCGGGAGTTTCGGACCGGCCGCCTGCTCCTTGGCCGCTGAACACTCGCCCTTAACCACCTCCTTCCTTCCATTTGCTCTGCAAAATCACAAAAGGGAAATTGTTAAAATCCATGAAATTATTACAATTAGATTAGATCATTTTGGTTTGTTTAGGGTTCAGGATAACTCCACAAAATCACCAAATTGAATATTTCTTTCTTCCCTATAATTTGAATAAATGACAAATTTAACCAATTTAATAAATTTCATATTAACTTTTTTTAACCCTTTTAATAATTCTGTGAATTTTCTCATGATTGATCTCACTTCTAGGAATGATTTCCATTTCAGGGCTAATCTTAAATTTTTAACGGTACTGGATAAAATTTTGCACGTGCTGATGTGTACTTTTAACGACGCATGACTCATCCATCTTCTGCAGGTCGAATATCTCTGATTTAATAACACGATCAAATTTGATTCCTTCCTTGTTGCTTTCAGCACACGTTGATCTCCGACCCGAGCTATTTGCATTTGATTTGTTTGCAGATGCCTCCGAGTGACACGCTGAATTACAAACTACGCAAATAAGTTTTTCATTCCTGCAATTATTATGTGGTTGGCGAGTAATAAAATCACGTGTCTCTCTTTGTTGTTCGAAAAGGTCAATTAGAGCCGGTCGTGCACTCGTTGCTTCCTATATATGCGCTCAATTATCCTGCTGATTATTATTGTTGTGAGTTATGCGAGAGCGTGCGTATGCAAATTCACATATATCTGTTTTCGTCCGTCGTGAGCCTCGACTTCGTATAAAGTGTGTATGAGAATCTTACTCGGGGGAAGAAGCGAGAAGAGATTTTGCGGTGATTTTTCGCCGCAAACTCAAGAACGGGATAAAAATCGCGAGCAGCTGCCAACACCTTTTCGCCTTCTCGCATCGCTGCGCCTCCTCTCTGCGGCTGACAATTGCATCGTTTACTCAGAACCAATTGAAAGGGTTCGCCGTCTTTTTCTCTCTTTTTAAGACGATTTTTATTTCCTTCTCGTCCGAAAAGCAGGAAAATGGCTTCGGAGGCTATTTTCAGCACGATTGAGTTGAAATTTTCAGCACTCTTCTCTGATAGTTTGGATTTCAGAGGAGGAAAAAACGAGCCGGCATTGCCAATCCACCGAAACTAAAAAATTTAACCCAATATAACTTGGAAATTGAAAGTCAATGTTCTACTTGTTGGCTTCTTGGAAAATATCTATAAAGTCCGTGATTTTGTTGTTCATCGTTAAGAATTTCCAGTTTTATTTTTATTTTTATTTGAAGCAGTAGTCTTATTTTTTCCATTCAACCTATGAAAGCCTTGAGAAATATTTCAATTGTTAACTCTTTTCAATTAAAAAGGCAGATTTTTCAAAAGCAATATTTTTTTGTAAAGAAAAACTGCATCATCTTTTGAAAAAATTAGTTCAGTTGTTTTAATAATAATTATTCATTGGCATAGTTCAATTAAGTCTCTACAACAATTGAAATTATTTTGGAAGCTTAAGCTACCATTGTTGTAAAAACTTTGGCTATGTCAATAGAAATTTAGATTTATATTATACTTGTCTTTGTGTAAATTTTTACTGATAATAATTTCAAAATCATTCCTATAATGTTGTTGCGAAGCTTTCTGAGATCATCTGCATAGATATAACGATATGACTTGCGCAATTTCAACTTTTGTACATAATAGCATTAATTCAGCTCTCTATCCGACTCCCACTCGTCCAGACAATCAAACAATAGCATGCATCATGCAAAGAAACATAATCTAACATGAGCACGGAATTAATTTTGTATTAAATAATTTCAACACTCGGCGCCGAGTGTGAAAAGCTTCAAGAAGTGTGCCACAGCAATGATTTGTTTATTATTCACAGACAATTATTTTCTCTGCGGCACACGTGATGGATATTTTATCGTTTTGCGTGTGCACTGATTATATTTGATGTGTATTTATTACTCAGACACAGCGACCTTGCTCGATTTCACGCTGCATTTTTGCCACACAACATCGGCAACGTCGCACCGCGAGAAAGGTGCACGTAATAAAAGTAAGAATCGCTTTTCCTCGCTTTTTGTCGCCATTTCCAAGTGAATATTGAACCCGGCGCGCCGCCAGAGAAAAGACCTTGAACAACAACAGTTTCCACCGCAAAAAAATATCAACGGAGAGAGAAAAAAAGAGGAGAGACACACACACAATTCCTCCTCCACCTCCTCTTTATCTCTCTCGGCACAGGTAAAAATGCTGCTGCAATTCTCGCGCAACGATATAAAAAGCTCAAAATGATCGAAATTTTCAAGTGGAATCTCCGGCATCCGAGTTCGGTGCTCATTTGACCCTTTTGCTTGTCAGTGGAGCCACGATATTTTCCATTGTTGTACATTTCGGGGTGACGCGGGTCCATTTCGGTGTCAGGTAAATGGACGAGCAAGCTTTTGATACTTCAAATTCCGATCAAAAGACCATTATTTGATCTTATCTATAAAATTTATTCGCGCAGGCTCTGAAGAGTTAAAAATAAATAAAAACAGGCGAAAAGATTTTGCTAAACATTGCCCAGTGATTTTTAATTTCAATTCTCCATTTAATTTAAATTTGTAAAAATAAATCAAAATATCAGCAGCTCTACAAAGTAAAAACAAAAAATTATATCGGCTGTCAAATTTATTAATATTGGAAAACAACAATTTTTGTGCATAATTTTAAAACAAAACTGAAATGGAATGAAAAATTTAAGCATAAGCTTAAAACAAAAGTATATAATTTTTATGTCTGTATAATTTTTTTCTATATAATTAATGAATATCTTTCATTCCTACAGGAATTTTCTTTTATATAAAAAAAAGTCTGGAGGTGGCTTTTAAAAAACACTTTTAGCCTGCTTTGGTATGGACGATCGGCCAGCAATAAAAATGCGATTTTACTCGGCGCATAATGAGCCGAGCTGCAAATAAAATGTGTCTCTGGAGGAGGAAAAGGCTCGAATCGGAGTGATTTAAGCGAAAACCGACGCAAGTATGGCAGAAGAATTCTGTCGTAAAAATATTTCAGCCGGCTTGATTTACAAATTAAAAGTGAGTTTGCATAAAACATATAAATACGTGCGTCGGTCTCTGAAATAAGCGAAAATTGCGTCAGAAACGGAACCCGTCAAGGGCCGCAATTCGCGGTTTCGCAATAAATTGTCGCTAATCCAATTTGTCGCGCAAAGCCTTTGAGTTCTTTTCTGGTGATGCAACGCGACGTGGATAATATTGTATAATTGGAGACGAAACAAACCACCTTTGTGGAGGAGAATTTCTCAGCTGGCAGCGGATCGAGGAAAGAAGTGGAAAATTGAAAGCAAATTTGGCACCTGCACGTCAGTCAGAATAAGCGGCCAACGAGAGAACAATGCCCTGTGCCCGGCAAAGACCCCGAAACTCATTTCACTATGGGTGAGGTGCGCGAGCTGAGTAAGCTGGCCAGTCTGCTAAAACCCTACGACGCCCAAATAAAGATCTCTTCAGCGAAATAAATTTGAATTAAGTCATAATTAAAAAGGAAATTTCTTCTAATTATATTGAAATTAAAATTGAATTGAAAAAAGCTGAACTGTTAGAATTTTATAAATAATCAAAAATTTTATTAGCAAAATAAGAAACTATTTAAACATAATTTTATTAATTATTTCTATACTTCAATATTTTAAATATTTATTACTTTCATGTTATACGCACTATTTTTAAAATTAGTTATAAGATTGATTTTTTTTAAATTTCAGTATAGAATTATTAAAACAATTTGTTATTCATGTCTGAGCTTGGCTTGTAAATTTTAAAGGCAAATGGAACAATTTGCAGTGTTGATCAAAATCGATTTTGACGTTTAAAGAGCCTGGAGGCGAACCTCTCTTTTTGGTCTGCGAATAATAAGTTTATTCCGATTCGCAGAGTGCCCTTGAGTTGAACCGAGCCCACCGTACATTTATATTCACTTGATTATTTTTTTTTCTTCTCTTTACTTTCAGAGTCGAGTGGGCGTCTCGGGGCTCTAGACGAACCAAGCATCATCATATAATGTAAAAACCGGTTGCCTTTTTTGTCACAAGCCAGCCAGCACTCCTTGGAACATATTTTCTGAATTCTTATGCACGCCGCGATGATAAAGAGGCAATTGACTCTCTCTCGCTGGTCTGACTCAATATATATGTGATTTCCATAATACATGCCGGAGAGATATTGATAAATTACTTCTTCATCTCATCATCGCCGGCCGGCCCCGACTCGAAAAAAGCTGCCTTATTCCAAGATGGAACGGTCAGATTGAAAACAAAAGAAGCCATTATGCACGCGGCCGGTATAATAATAATTTATATAAAATATAAATCCCCCTGTTGGATAAATACTTGAGAGGGACAACCGTGATACGCTGCCCGGCTGCAGAGGTAATTATATTCTCGCCACTTGTTGATTTTTATCGTCCAATATCGATCAGCGCAACAATGCCGCCGCGTGCTGGCCACAGGTAGCACAACAATAATAATAACAATAAAACCTGACCGCCGAGAGTTCTATCCTTTCGCAGGTGTGGCCCATGATAGACCAGAGAGTGAACTTTTTTGCACTGAAAAACGAAAACCTCATCTTGATGGAGAGAAAAAACGATCTATAATATATTATGTGCGTTTGATTGGAATGAAAAAGGACAAAAAGTGTACACAAAGATTGGCTCATTGAATTTCCAATTAAGCTAAAAATAAAAACCGAGGCCAAGATAAAAATAGATCTTGTTTTACGCATAATTTTTTTCCTATACAATCCGAGAATTACACAATCTCGGCCAATTTTTATTTCTCTCTGCTGTCGGATTTGGTAAAACGGCTCCAATTATTATCAAATAGGCGCTCACATGACAAAAGAAGTGAAAGAGAGATGCAACAAACAAGAATTTCCAAACTTCATTAAAAAGTGAACCACTTAAGTTGGTACGTTACCAGATCGGCACGAAAAATCGTGCCTGGCCAACTAACTACACTCATCGGTTTGGAGAATCCGGCGTTTATTGCGCAAGAGGAAGCAGGAAAAGTTCCTGTGCAATTTTTGTTTTCAAACCACAAAGATGAAACTTTTTTTCTAATCATTTTGAGGTGGAAATGCAAAACGTCTGTTGACCCGGCAAATGTATTTTGTTGCCGGTCATTACGTTTATGTGCAAGTCGCGGCTACTTCACGCCGTGGGTAAATTGAAATTTAATGATGCGTCGAGGAATTTTGTTCCACTTACACCTTTATAAATTATCTCTCTCTCCGTTTGACGTCACCCCGTTTATTATTTTTTACCAGCAGATTAATCCACTCAGGAATTTCAACGCTCGTCTCTCAACGAAAATTGTGTTATGAACAAATTTTTTATTATTTGATGTAAAATTAATGAAGTAAGGAAGTAATTAATTATAATTACTTCCTTCACGAATTTTTTAAAGCATGATTCACATTTAAACAATTTAAACTTTAAATAATATAAAATTTAATTATAAAATTATCTTAGTTGTGGATTAATTGAATTAAAAAATTGATTATTTTTTTAAAATTATGATTCACATTAAATTAAAAACATTTAAACAATTAAATTTGCATTTTTTAAGTTTTCACCTATTATAAAATTCTCTGATCAGAATTTTTAAAGCAATATACTTATAATTGTCGACTTTTTACTCTGTAAAAGTTTGTCCTTATCAATCTTCTCTCAGAAATCTCGCTTGACGGCCTACTTGGCTCTCGAGCATATTTCAGAAAAAAAACAATGTTAACATAAATTAAAATCTCGATTTCGGCAGGCGGAAGGCGCCTCCCAGATTAAAGAAGCCTTGCGCTTCTTTTCTTGTTTGAAGGTTGAATGAGATAAATTTATTGTAAAGAGTTCTGGTCTTTTATATTCGAATGCAAATTGAAAAAGGTTGTACGTAAGAAGTTCGAGTGGAAATAATAATAATAAACGTGCAGACCTTCGTTGGGCGGGCGGGCGGGCGTTTTACATAAGCCGCGCTCTCCTTTCGCATTGTGATATTAAAAATAATGCCCGCTGTGAATACATACGTGTGCTGTACATATATATTGCTACATTGTGTATGTAACACGAGCAAATTCAAATCAGCTGGAGTGGGAAAATCAATCAAAATGAAAAAAAATTGATATTTAATAATGTTAGGTTGAGTTGTTAAATTATTTTATTCCTTCAATTTATAAATGAAAAATTAATTAAATCATCAAAAATGTCATTTAAATAAATTATTTGCATGTAATAATTTGAGATTTAATTTGAAAATTATTCCATTTGTTGATTTATTAAATAAATAAATTACATTAATTACAAAAAATTTAAATATTTTTTTACATTTTTTAATGATGTAAAATTTAATAATAAAATTTGATTTGTAGATTAATTAAATGTAAATTTAAAAAATTATTAAATTACAATAAATGTCATAAATAATTATAATTTTCCAGTGAATTGTTACCTTTTTACCTATTTAATTGTTGTAGGATATCGTTTTGTTTCTTTTTTAATTCCTTTATCAAAAACTTTCTCGGCGTCAATCAGAATTTGACACCCGAGGCCAAAAACCTCTACAATGGTGCGTCTCTTATCGGCCTCTATCAACCTGGCCGGTCTGCTGGACCACCCACTTTCTTTCTTTCCCGTAAACAGGATCCTGTTCTTCTTGTCCTTCCTTCGGAAAAGGGTTAAATTAAGCGGTGCATTGTTGTTCTGTGTGACATTTGAAGACGGGGGAAATTCGCTTCTCTTTCACTCTCCAGCTGCATTTTATAAATGACGTCTCATTATTTTCAAAAAATCCGAAAAATGACTGATGTTGATTTCTCTTTTTATCTCTTTTGCCGGCCGAACAAATAGCGCGGCGCGACTTTCCAGGCGCTGCACGAGATGACAGGCCCTTTTTATATAATGTAAAACGCATTTGACACCTACTCGAAACGAATTGCTTCATGCGATCATCGCCACGGCGTTTTATAATAATAATAAACCAGGTGAAAGTTGCGTGTACATTTTAATATAAAACACACAATCGGGATATTATTTTTATCTAACAAACTCTCCGTGTCCTTTTTCGTAACGAGCTCAGACAACAGGCGTCGCTGATTCATATTTTGAGACGAATTAATTATTGTTTAGTCACGTCGGCTAATTACAAGTGCTGCGCAATTAGACAAGTGAATAATTGTACGAATGTGTCACTTTATTTGCATATTTGTTGCGAAATGAGATTGGTGCTGAACGCTTTGAATAATTAATTAAACGCGCAGCCGAGTGGTTTCACTTTCGATCGGTTTCGACAAACAGCTGCTTCACGTGACGCAACATTTCGCGCTTTCAGATTCCAGCCGAGGAAGAAGAAGAGCCACCTGCATTTTGATTCCCTTTGTTTATTTGTTGATTTCGGGTTTGATTAATTTTAAAGTATTCTGCCACTTTTTGCAAAGCATGTCGTGGTTTTCTTCAGTTAAATTTTTTTTTATAAAAAATTGTGTTTTTTGTAAGAAAATTTCCATTTTATTATAAATAAATATTTTAAATATGCATGAACTTGAAATTCACCAACTTCAAACAACGTATAAATTTCCCAAAATGTTTAAAAAAAAATTGTTAAATATTTTTATTAATTATTCATTCATAGCTTGTAAAAATAAAAATCAAGAGAATTTTAAATAATTCTCTTAAGAATTCAATTACATATTCTAGATTGTGGGCTTTTTCATTCTATCTATTTTATAAAATAACCTAAAAATATCTTTTCAACATTAAATATAAGCAATGCTTTAATTTTGCACATTAGGAATTTCTAAAAAATTATTATACAGAGTTATTTTTGGACTTTCGTTGAAAGCGCAGCATAAATATAATAAAAAAAAGTGTCACCATAATTGAATCTTCGGACACAATGGCCTCGTGCGTTGCATTGTGCGCCGTTCCAATGGTCATTGGTCTTGTGAGTCTTTTCGGCGCTTTTCTGGCGAAAGGTTGAGAATCGTTGGGAAATGCCAAGGGCAGTTGCTTTTGGTTTGTTCAAAATAATGCACCGCTCCATTCTTCTTTTTTCTCGCGGGCGGCAAGGAAGGTTGTTGAATCGAAAACGTGTGTGACCTTTGGGAATCGAAGAGTGCATTTTTTTTACTCTCCAGAGAGAGAAATCTCATTTCGAAAACGGCCGCGCTAATCGATTTTGTGCGGTGGAATTATTTATTTGTGCGGTTGGACCGAGTGAGATGCGTCTATAATCGGACGGAATCAATCTCGAGGGAAACAATTAATCGGAACTTTTCCCTCGGCCAAAATAATAATCGAAAGGAAAAGTGTTGTTTGCACGCGTCGTGTTAAATTGTTTCGCGCCTTATCATGGATTAAATCGCTAAATGAGTGTTTCTAAAAATTGCTCAAGTCACGAAAAGTGCGAAGGATTAATAAATTTTCAGGAACACAGTCCAATATTGTTTCAATCTTGAGTAAAAATTTACAATTAGGAAACAAAAAGGATTTAAAAGTAAACCTTTTGAATAAAAAGTAACAAATATGTGTAACAATTTATATTGTTTTGAGATAAAGCAAATTTGTAACCTTTAGAAATTGGAAAAGAATTATTTCAATCTTCATTAAAAAGCAACGAAAAAAAATGTGATATTAGAAAAAAGCGAAATTTCATTTAAATTATTCTTCACCATCAGAGTAGAAAATTAGTATAAGTTGCAGTCTTTTTGAATCCTAAAACTGATTAATTGATAATAATTAAAAGATGCATTTAATAAATAACTTGGCCAATTATTCAAAAGAGGTTGAAAAATTTGTAATGCTGCAATTTAAAACCTTCTTATCTACTCAATTTAATGTAATTATTATTATTATTTTTGTAACTGAATATAAAAATTAAGTCAATTGTATGGTGTCTCACGATTTTTTACTTTCAACTCTTAGATAGGAATTCCGGCTGACCCTCTTTAACTCCTTTTCTTCTGTCATCAGCTGTTAATATATTATCCAAGTGACACACATGATGGTGGGTGCATTTAAAATTTAAAAGGGCACCGTCATCACTTTACTTTTTCCTGCACGGGGAAATCCCTCTGTCCGCGCCCCGTATCTAAGTGTCGTGTTTTCCAATGTATCGAGTTGGATATGTGCAAAGTTAAAAGGCGGGTCTCGGGTTCGGAGACAAAGCAGCGGTTCATTTATTGCTCTCTCTAGATTTGGAAAGGAAGTCGCCTTATACGTGTGCATTTTTATTTGCGCGTCTCCTCAAATGGAAGAAGCCGCAATAAAGTTGGCAGGCAACGTGCGAGTCGTCGGGGATTGTCACATTTATAATCGACCGGGGCTTCGGGTATATTTGTTGTGCAAGAAAGGAAGCGTTCAGTGTCGAAAAGAGACCACCCGAGAAACTGACACCTGCGCGGAAATTTCAAAAAAATAAATAAAATAAAATAAAAACCGGGGAATGACATTAAAAAGGAGTTTGAAAACAAATACGAAAATAAAAACCAAGGAATTACGACCCGGGTGTAACTTTTATTGCCACAAAATCTCTCCAGAATAGAAAAATTGGGCGATCTCACAGTCGGGGTTATGACAAATGATGACCAATAAAGTTTCACGTTTCCCGCGCTTTACTTCGGCCGTAAATCGAGGTGATTTATAGCGAAAAAACGGAATTGTTTGGCATGTAAATCAGTCGCCGTGCGAAATGTCTGCCAAAATGATGACCCCAGCCGCTCGCTCTCTCTGAATTTATTATTCAACGCTCACCAGACAAATTTGGACATGCTCTTCGCTGCGCCGAATCATCCATCACTTTCGCACAAAATCCATTTCATTTGAATAAATTAATGTATTCACATGAATGTAAAAAGTACAGTGAACTTGGCACATGCTCAATCCTGAGTCATCGCAACTCAACTTTTTTATATTTTTTGGATATTTAGAATTAAAATCATTTACAGAGAAGTTAAAATTCAACTCCATTTAATTTCGAGTTAATTTCCTTTTAAAATTTTTATAATGTTATTTTCCACCTAAATCGTTTATCGAAACAATTGATTCTCTCATTTGAAATTAAATTTTGCTTATAAATGAAAGGTAACAATAATTATAATTGTAATTGATAATAACAACATATAATAATCATGGTTTTTTTTCTATCAACAGCTAAAAATTTTCAAGACGATCATTTTTTCCCATCATATTTCATCTCTCATCTGTCATGCCTGTGCCCTTGTGGAATTCAGATGAAAGCCAGAGATTTCAGTTTCGCATTACGACGAGAGCTCTAATTTCCCACGCACGATCTGAATTTCAAGCGCCCTATTGAAGCTCAAAATTCCTTTCAGGTCGATTAGCGTTCGTGGCGTGAATTTGAATTCATATCTCTCAAGCGCTCGTTTTAATTTCCAGTCTGGCCATCAAGATCTCTGCAGTTTGTCAGCGCGGTATTTCATTTCAACAGCAGCAGCCCGTAACGATCACTGCACGAGAAGCACAAAACTCGAAATCACGTCGAGCTGCTTTTACTTGGGCGCAACGTGTAAAAGTAAATGAGAAAGAATGAATAATCAAGCCCCGCCTCGGCGAGAGAAAAATATATATAAATGTCTTTCTCTCTCTCTCCGGTCGTTGTATAACAATATAATAAAATCATATGTATGCCAGCAGTATTGCTTTCGGATTATAATAATAAAAAAAGAGACGCTGGAATTCGGAATGCATATTTATATTGCCACATGTTGCGGGAATATAATAAAAATTCATTGCCCTCCGGACAGATCAGCATTCATAAAAGAGCGATAGGTTGGGCAGAACATCGCGTTTTCCCCGTTTGATGGCCGAAAAAATATAATGTAACAATAAATTTTCAGAGAGATGTATGCGTGCAGAATCGCTAAGCATGTTGAAATTTGAAACTTTATGGCTCAAAAAAATTGCAAGTATGAAGGAAAAATTTTGTTCAAAAGCGTTTGCAGATAAAAAAAAAAAAATTCCACTAAAGAAAATTACAATTCAATTTCTTTTTTAATTTACTAAATATTTAAAATCAATTTAAAATTATTAATTTTTTGGTAGCAAATAAATGATTCGTTAAAAAAATTTCACTGCAGCTAAACTACTTTCCTAAAAAACCTTCTGTAATTACAATAAATTATAAAGTTCTAACCTTTTGGTGTTGCTTTATCCCAGGATAAATGACCTTTTGCTTGTAGCATCAGAGTAAAGAGTAAATGGCATAAATTTTCGAATCTTTTCACGCTCTGAAATACGTACAATTTTAATGCTTCTCCGAACACATATCTGAGCAAATTGAGCGTGCGACAAATTCAATAAATCGCTCGTAGAACACGACGTTACAAAGAAAAGAACTAGAGAGAGAGGGCGATAATTATACAAGCCGAGAAAAGTGTAATCCTGTTACCTGGGACGTTACATTTTTCTAGGCGCTCGGCCAGTCGCGCGAGGGCGTCTAGGCATTTGTACGTTTTCATTATAAATGAGCAGAATATACAACACGCGACGTCAACATGCACATTAAGTACAAATCCGTATCACTTAAGATATGTGCAGCTGCAGAAATGGAAACGAGTCTGCAGAGGGAACCATATCGAGACCGCATTATTCAGATCGACCAACAGGGGCGTGCTCAGCTTAAATTCCAATTATTAAACGAGGACAGAAAGTTTCCAATCTGCAGAAAAGAATATTAATTTTATAAGAAAAATTGGGTGATTTAATTGTAAATGAATTATTAACGTATTTGTAAAATTTTAGAGGGAAAAAATATTAATATTTTGCGATTTTTTTTAAGAAAAATAATTCTAATTTCCACTTGGTGTTGCCACTGCGCCAGATTTTCTGTGCGCTTCTACTCGGTCGACTTGCATCTGCATTCTCTGCTCAATTACGTTGATAAATGCGGCCTGAAATGAAAAACGCCCACCGCAGGCACATTCACGCGAGTTGAAGAGTGAGCGAGAGGAGCATAATGATAACTGTAAACACTCGCGAGCACATATGTCATCGTGTCAAAATAATCGCGGGCGAGATGCAGAGCATTATGTCGAGCGAAATGAAGTGGAAAAAGAGCGCGACTGAGTGATAGGTGTGTTTTTTTTTTCATCATGCAGTGTTTCGCACAAAGAGCGCCTAATGATATTATTGTACGAGAGTGGATCTCCATTTCTAAATTGGCTGGCCTCATTTTTCTTTACACAGAAGAATGCCCATTTCTTTTATTTGAATCGCCGCCGCCGCCGCTTAATGGCGTAAAAATACACACACACGACAAGGATGTTCTTTCTTTTCTTTCGTTTGGTAATATGTGTTAGGTCGAGCACGATTTTCTTCCATAAAAGGCCGTTCGTTATTCGAATTTCTGCACACATACTTTGAAGAATGTAAAAAGTGACCTGCGATTCTTTCACTCTGCAATCAACAAATATTAAGCTGACTGATGATGAATGGGAGCGAAAATTATAATACAGAAAACCGCTCGAAAATTGACCTCATTGAGCCTAATTTGAAGGTGAGATGATTCAGAAGTGGAAAGATTATAAAATTTAAAATAAATTTATACATTAATTTCATTTAAAAGAAAACAAAAAATTGCCGTTCATTCTTAAATATGAATTTTTAATCAGTGATTTTGAAGCAAATTGATTTTCATAAAAATTCATCAGTTCGGAATCAAATTTTTAGCTAACAATAAGAATAAAGTGTAAAAATTTATTTCGTTTAATACAAAAATTAAATTAAAATTTAAAATTGAAGTAATAAAAAAAAATCTACACTGAAATTTATATTTTTCAAATTTATAGCAAATTTTGAGCATTTATTTTTATTTCCAAAATAAATTCAATTTAAAATTTTACAAACGTTTATTATTAGTAACAATTTAGAATTTTTTTAATTTAATAATATCTCCAGAGAAAATTGAGACTAAAAAATTCCAAGATCATTGCTCATTTGAAATTTACAAAATATTTTGCCTGCGGCTGCCTTTTGATTTCTTGCTTACGTGATCTCAGCTGAGGAATTGCAAAAAGTCTCCACCTCCAACTTCGCAACCGACTTTTGAAAGACTTTGCAACCGTTCGGCCGGCTTGGCCAAAAACAATTATACTTTCTATTAACGATCCGATCACCCAATGCGCGTCACAAATCCGAATACAAAATCGTGCGATAACGAAACAATTACGTATCAATCACTCGAGCCACAACAAATAAAATAAAAAAGATTTTGGTCGAATAAATAGAAAAAAATCAAAGGGAATTTTCCCAACTCTCGAAACAGCAGATGGTCGTTTCGCAAAAGTCATTGTGTTGCGCCAGTTGGGAGTTAAAGAAAAAAAATTAAGTACACAAGTTTATGCAGGGCTGATGGAGAGGTGAATGGATTTTCAAGTACTCTGCACACACCTACGCGGCTAATACAGTTATTATTGAGTTATGTTCTCGGCGAGTGTGTTCACAAATCAATTCTTATCTGCTTTGAAAGTGGCCGGAGGGACCGAAATCAATTTTCCGAGGCGCAGAGTAATGAGACACGAATTTCCGTTGCTATTAATGTCAGACGCACGAAGTCCGAATGCTCATTAAGCATGAGACTAATTGATGTTCGTTTTATTAGCATAACTGGACTTTATTTTTTAATTTTTTGCTTGCCAGCACGAAGAAATATTATTTAATTGCTAATTGGTGTTTGCCGAGTGGAAAGAAAATAATAAAATCATCATTACATTACTGCGGCCATTAGTGTTTTTTTTAAGCAAATTTGTTTGCAGAAGTTCTCATGTTGCATTACTTGTATGTTTACTTTTCATTTTATTTCTGACCTAAATCAGAAACAGGAAACGCCAGTCAAAAATAAAATAAAAAAACGATGGGTGATTTTTCATTGGGCAAATTTTTCACACGACCTTTCATGAGAATTTTTACTGAGAATAAGTAAAAATTATTCACGGCGATGCTTTTGCATTTTATTATTTCATTCCCGCATTATTCAGGGTTATAAAAATAAATATAGAAATTTCAACACCAAAATCCAAATCATATGAACAATGAAAAAGGAAATCTGCATGATATTTATTATATTTATATTTATAAATATTTAAATTATAATTTAAATATTTATTTATTCAATTCAGAATTGAGGGGTAATTTGAACACTTCTAAAATATGTATTTTCAGTGAATGAAAAAAATTTAAAAATCTATTTGAAGATTAATTATTTCTACAATAGGTCCGAGAAATCAATAAAAATTTATCAAAAACATGGACTGTAATTTTTATTTTTTAATTTATATATTCATCAAGAAAAATGACTCCCTGGCAACAGTGGCACATGCAGCGTTATTATTATTATTTTTTGTTGATTTGAAAAGAGGTTAAAAGCCTAGACAAAGACAAATGAACGAATCTGGAGGTGAGAAATCCCCCCAGCCTCATTTTGTATTCACAGCTCGGCGTGTCACAAAATTAATTCTGGCGGACCGAAATCAACGCACGCTCGACCTTTCTTTCTCTCTTTCTTTCTTCTTCCACGAAATAACCCTTCCCCGCTGGTTCCACACACAGCCTGCCTCTGCGATAATAAATCAACCCACTAAATCTAATCTCCAGAGCAATAAAATGCAGTCAACTTGAGACTCGCTCTCGGTTTTTTTTTTGCTGCAGCGCCGGCTTCGTCGCCTTAAGAGTTCGAAATTTGCTCTCGTCCTATTTTTGTGCGGGTCAAATGTCAGGTGTGCAAATCAAAAAGAGGATTGCAGAGCAGAGACAGACCGGGATCGCTGCAGCCGGTGGCGTTTATTATCGGCCCGGCAGACTATTTGCCCCTTGGCCATTGCAAATCTATTTTCATCAGAGTCAAAATTAACTCTTTCGCGTACTCGAAGACAAAATAAGAGCCAGATTAATAAAAAAAATTACAAAAAATGTCATTATTTAATTATTTTGTAAAATTTTTTCTTAAATTTTAAATTTTTTGTCACGGTTGGAGTCAAAATAAACAATTAATCAAAATTGGCCAATTTTTTTATTAAATAAAATCGATTTTATTAATAAAAATTGCTTTCTTTCGTAAATACTTGTTTATTTGTGCAATTTTAAATTATTCAAATGTATTTGTGAGCAGATGCCAGACGCATTCCATGCTTTATGTTTCCTTTTAACGCTGCATAGTCTGATGACCGCAGAAAAGAAGTCATATTTAAGCTGATTGAAATATAAAAAGCCGCGGCTACTCTTTTCCCCGGCAATAAATCCACGGTGTACTTTCAGAAAAGGGCTTTCCTTGCCCATCAAAAGCGAAATAATGAGCGGTGGATTCCTCTTTGCCGTGCGATGGATGGCTTTTAAGACGAAAGAGTATGATGCATGGATAATGCGCCGCTTTAACACATTCCACGGGCTTGTTTTATCGCACGCACGTTCACTCCATTTCCACTCCACTCTATGCGGCACGTGGAATTTAAACAGTAAAAAAGTCCAATAAATATGAATATTAATTTTTGTTTATAAATTTTTAAATTTATTTAATTGAAATTAAATTTGATGATGAATTTTGCAAATAAAAATAGAGAACCAGGTGATTTTCCTTTTGAAATTTTAATTATTATTAGATTTTTAAAATTAGAACTTTTTCAACTTTTAAAACAATTTATTCAAATTAATCTGAGCTTTTTGTTCAATACATTTTCTTTTCCATTGTATTCAATTGGCAGGCTGGACGATTAATTATTTTCGCTCACCCAGTCAGCCAGCATCACTCATCGGCATTCATCGAATCTCCACTTCAATATTGAGAGGTGAAACAAAAGTTCATGAATAAAAAAAAATTTAAAAAATGTGGCACGCCGTTTGTGTGTTTGTCCATCGAGTCATTCTTAAATTCGGTTCGATGATGCATTTCTTCTGCTAATATTTGTGTGCCATTTATGTGTGCTTATTATTTTTATTTGAGACCGAAAAGATAATGTGCACGTTGGCGAGTGTGTAAAAACAAACATGATGCCATAACGACTGCGAGAAAGAGAGGATGATGACTTCGGATTCGGCGCTCACCTATTATTATTGTTATTACCAGCAGGGAGAGAAGACGAAGAAAAAGGTGAGGCGGTGGAAAAGAGAGATGTTTTATTATTTTTGGCGGAGCTCGATGAATTTTTTCCATTTGGCCAGATGCGAAAAATTATTCTCTTGCTTGGATTTCAAATCACCGGCGTAATTATAGCAATAATATGGGACGTGGTATTAAAAAATTGTTCAAATTTTGCAAATTATTCCATTAGAGGTGTAATTATTGAGTAATTTCAATATTTAATAATTAGGCGAGTGGCTAATCTGGCAAAAGAATTCACTAAGTATTTAAGATTTATTTATCAATTGAAATTATAATTGTAATTATCCTAAATTAAAAATTTGGAAAAAATTAAAAATTTAAATCTAGATTTTTTTAATTTTATAATTGATTAGTTTCAATTGTTTGATTATCCTTGTAAAATATCTCTCAACAATGGTTCATTGACTTATTTTGACCAATTTTGTTCACAGTAAATTTTTTTAAACTGTGAGGCATTGGCCTTTAAAAAATTCCAGTTGCAGTGAACAATAAGTTCTTTGCCCCTCGGTTGCTTTTGCTTTAATCCCGACAAATAATAAAAGAAGAGAGCTAATGAGCCCCGGTGGTGCTATAACAAAATGAAGCAGCTTTTGTTAGCGTAGATAAGCGCAAAAGTGCGGCCATAAAAATAAATAAAACGAGTATAGAGAGAGTGTTTTAACTCTTCTCTTACCTCAGTCTGCACCTTTTATTTTCCTCGGAAAGAATATCCCACAGGTGAATCATTTCCTGTCACGGCCGCGTCCTTTATTTATGTATTAGTTATTTCTCTCCTCATTACTCGAAAAACAAAAAGACGACTTGTGTGCCGAGTTCTTTTTCAGAGTGCGCGATTTTCCGTCTCATTGTTTGCGCTGCTAGTGCTTTTAAGTGAGTTTGTTTTAACGCGGAGAGTCAACACAGGCGCATAAAAGGTGTGGGCAGAGAGGTTTCTTGAGGCGGATTAAAAAAGTGACCGCTCTTGGCATAAATTGAGCAACATTCCAATATCCTTGAAATTCGGATACAATGAATAAAAAATTTTAAAAAATTGTATTCAACTAGAACAATTTGACGACTCAAAATTCAAATTATTAAAAAATAAACTAGAATTTTAATGGAAATTATTATTTTTTTAATTGTATTATTAAAATAAGTTAAATTTTTTTAAATTGAAGTTCTACAGAGAATTGTAATTTTCAGCACAAATTTTGTTCTAATAATTACAAAGATTTTTGTAAAAATTTAACCAAACATTTTTTTACTTTAAATTTTAAAACGGAGATCTCATTGGTGGAAATTCTCAAACATTCAGACTTGAAAATGATTGGTTTTGCCGACCCCTGCCATTTGCTTTCCAATTAAAATTCCTCCAGGCTCCTCCACCTTGCAAAGGTCGCGCACCAGTTTCGCACTCAATACGAAACAATAACAATCGGGCGGCGAACGAAATAATGCGAAAAAATTGCTCATCATTCTCACCTTTAGCGGCCGGCGAAAAAAATCCCATGCGCGATTCAATTCTTCTTCTTCTCCAGAGGATGAAAAAGCAAAGAAAGAAGAAGACGGGCAAAAAAAAAAACGGCACAATGGATTGGAATAAAAAAAAGTATCAAGGTCACTGCGGCGGGCTTTTGACTTTTCCGGGCGAAGAAAAAGTTCAAAGGTCACTTTGGGGGCACCGAACTGGCGCGTCCTGGCGAAGGGCCCTTTCTGTCTTGGGGGGCCGCCGGGGTCCGTTGGCGGAGAGGGAGACACGAGAGGACACTCCTTTCCCCTCCGAGTGCTTCGCACCGACTGCCTGTGCCTGCCCGAGCGAGCAAGAAATTCAAATGCGAAGGTGCGAGGTTGGCGAATCGCCCGTCGGCGGCGCCACCGCCTCACCTGCCGCCCTTTGCCCATTTCCCTGCTGCCGGCAAGGTTGCCCGAGGCAGGGTAGTGCCTGCCAAAGGGCAGCAAAGTCTCGTGCGATTTTTATATTGTTTCGCTCGTGGGAATCTTCTCGCATCGATGCGCCCGCGCCAATCTGTTATTCCCGCGGATGTGCGCGCACTTTTGTCTTCCTTTGCAGGCGAAAATAATTTTTTTGCACCGCTGGGTGCCTCGGCAGTTAAAAAATTCCTTCCAACACTTTTTGATTTAAATTTAAGCATTAAAAAAAAAATGAATTGAACAGAAAAAACAATTCTTGCACATTAACTAGTTTAATTTATAAGGCATTTTCCCCTGATATAATTGTTTTATTTTTTTAATACACTGATAAATTAAATTTGACAAATAAATTAATTTCGTTCTGATTCCAAATATGAATGACTAAAAACAACTTTTTTTATCCCTCTCACGAAAAAAGTATGAAAAATATGAGAATTTTTTAAAACTATTTTGTATTTTACAGTGATTTTATCTTTTGTAAGATTTAAATTTAGATAGAAACTTCAAGCATTTTATGATATATATTTTATTGACTTTTGTAGCGAAATCTATTCTTTAGAAATCAGAGCGTGCCTAACATAAATTTATCAGTTTTTCCACTTTTTCCATATCACAGCAGATAATTTAATTTTGTTCATAATTATTATATTTTTTTCTCTATTTTATGAAGGGAATGAAGCATGAAGCAATTTTTTACAATAAAAAGTAGTTTTATCACACCCATTGTTATTAAATATTTTATACAATTTAAAAAATTATAAAATATGGCAAACCAAATCTTTTGGATCGGAGCGAATGTACATTTGATACGTTAAAATTTGCAGTCAATCGACTTCCCATTTGTGATAAAAAAAATATGCTAAATTATAATTCAAAGGCTGTGGAAATGACGCCAGTCAGAATTATGTGTGCAAATAAGTTTATTTGTACACAAACATATATGTGCGTGATTATTTTTATAAATTTACTCAACATAAAATTCACCTACAGGAACACGCATTATGTAATACAATTTTTTTTGTATTGTTCCAAATTTGGAATTGAGTTTTGAAAAAAAAAATCCAAAATTTTTATGATTTATAAAAATAACATAATTATGATGTTCCTTCCATTTCTATATTGAACAAAAAATTAAGAAAAACTTTAACCAATTTTTGGCGGTGTTGATATTATACTTTATTAATCAATTGCTCACTTCATCTTCGGTTATGAAAGTTACTGTTTTAACCACTTATTTTGACTGTGGAGTTAAAATAAGGTCCAGTTTGCTTCTTGGGCCATAGTTTTTGTGAAAGATTTGTAGACGCCCAGCGAAACGGTATGCCCGTCAGACATAAACGCGCCCCAAAACCCGAAAGTGCCGTAGTCGACGATGGTGTGGTCGCGCATGCAGAGAAGGGCCAAATCGTGAGCAGGGCTACTGTTGGTCACCACCTTGACATCCTCAAAATGAAGGTTCTCTTCGCACCAACTGACGTCATCACTGACGACCAGAAATAGAATCGGACCTTTTACATTTTCGCGGTACCACTTCATTGCATTCTAAAATTAAATTTAATGAAAAAATATTAAAATATTATTTTTAATTGATACTTTGAAGAAAACATCATCAACCAGGGTGGTCTTCAAATAAAGGGGCAGGAATTCCTTGAAGTCGGTCCTTCGGACGTGAACCCCGACTAGAGTTTTTCCCTCACCGATTTTCGCAAAGGTCTCGTTGACCTGACGCACAATCTCCGGCTTGAAAGTGAATTCCAGTTTCAGCAGGTCTCGGTACATCAGGGCCGGCTCCAGGAACATTTCGTACCTGTGCAGGAGCATGTTGCGACCCTGGAAGCGAGACCTGGTTTCGGTCAAGGGCAAGATGCCGAGGGCGCTAATCGACTTATTGTAGTCGAGTTGCAGGTCGCAGTGCCCGATCTCCTCCAGGGTGGGCAGACTCAGGTTGCCGAAGGTGCGACTCAGGGTGGTCTTAAGGGAGCGAGGGACAAAGCCAGGGCGGCCCATTAATCTGGCGACGCTCCACACGGCCGCATACTCCCAGATTTTGTTTCCGAGCCGACCGCCGTCCTCGATGGTTACTATTGGCGTCTCAGGACAGGGATAAAGGCCACCCTGGATGGCTTTGTCTATGCATTGCAGTCATTAATTTTAAGATTGAAAGAAAAAAAAAGATTGTAAGTTAGGATGTTGGATGACACCAAAAATTGAAACTAGGCATTTTTGCTGTTCTGTTTTGATTAAATTTTCAAAAATTATATTTAATATAATGTGGACAAATGAGGTATTTTAATGCATGATAATTCATCTTAATTTTGTTTTTCCTCAGGTTATTAAATTAAATATGTCCATGGACTCCATGGTGAGAAAACTTGCAAAAAATAATAATGATTTTAAGAAAACAATTTGTTATATAAGATTGAATTTAAGTAATTTTTAAATAATTGCAAAGAACAAAGTATATTTCTTGCTTAAAATGTAGTTTACCAATTATTTATGTGATATTTGTAATAATTTTTTAAAAACAATATTAGTCCCTGCTTTGAATTTTAAATTTTGTAATCTTATAAATTTTAGTATTCCCAGAGGAAATTTTAAATAAAGTCTTACCTTTTGGCAGGAAAAAAGTGGTAGTATAGTTCATAAGGTAAAAGTTGCTGGCGACCAGCAAAATCACACTAGTAATGACTATTGCAAAAACTTTTCCTGTCATTTCTGAAAAGTGTTAATGAAGTTAGCTGCAACTTCACATATTTGTCATATCTGTCGATGCACGTTCGAGTGACGCCGCTCGTTTGAGTGAAATTATTGTATTGCACAATGCACAATTGCACGTTCAAGCTTTCAAGCGTTGAAACAATCAATTCAGTTCACTGCAAGTCCATAATTTTCAATATATGAACGTTAATAGGATTTAAATATTCTTCTGTATCAATTACTATGAAAATTACATGTTTCTAACCTTTTCACACGACTTTTTCAAAATATGCAAAAATAATATATTTTTGTATCACAGAAAAATATACTCTTGTCACTTCTAGTGTGAAGTGCGAAACCGTGAACTTGATGTACGAAACACATCTGACATTTGACAAGAGAATAAACGCGTGACATCTCTTTCATTGAGAAGTCAGTTATTTGATAAAAGAAATTATACTCATATGACTTTTTCTCAATAAAACTCAGGCGTACTGTTGTTAATGCCAAATCAGAGCTGTCGTAATTTTTAAAACAAAAATGATATTTAAGTATCTCTCCAATTTAATTTTATTTGACTTACAATTAAATAGAATTAGATAAGATTCGCTACAAAGTTTTAAAAATGATTAAAATTAAAAAAAAAAATCATGAGATTGAGGAAGTTGGCTGTGGATTAGAATCATCTCTGACAGACAAAGATCTGCAAAAGTGAACGTTTGTGTTTCTAAAATATAATTAATTGAAAAAATTAATAACTCAAAATTTTCAATTTAATTTTTCTTAAAATGAAAAGAGTGATCAAGGAAATGGCTTGGTTGTAAAATTCCTGAAATGCTGATTGTCCGGCTCTTGAACTGTAAAACTGCTCCTTGATTGTTTGCATTTTTGTGTCCGCGCGCAGTTTGTACAAACAACCTCCCGTTTTTGATTTCTCGGTAAAAATGCCGAGGTGTGTATGAAACAAGTAGTGGAAAAACTCGTCGTCGCCGAAGAGCTGCCTTGAGAGCAATCTCGAAAATAATTCCGAGTTAATGAACCGAAATTAAAATCAACCTTGCTTGTTCTGAGCGGGGAGAGAAAAAATTACTCCGGCGGTCGAGTTTTTCGTCTCTCTTCTTTTTGCCCAATGGTTCATAGTAAATTACTATCAACAAATTATTATTAATTGCGCGCGCCACTGCTCGATCCGAATGAATTCGATTTTAATTATATTTGCGGCTCCTCCAAAGCAGTAACTTCTGCGAATCGCCAGCTTTAATTGAGCGACCGCACAAAAGTGATAAGGCGAACGAAATAATAAATGAGCTGACGATTAATTAGCTTAATTGCCCGAGAGAAACGAAAAGGAGTAACCAAAGAAAGATTGCTTCGATTTGAGTTCAATTAAACAAATAGTTATTTAAAATAAAAGCTGATTAAGAGACAAAAAAATCGATTGGTTTTATTGACCTTGCAAAAGTTCATTGACTTATTTAAATAATTTGTATTGAAACTTGAAACAGATGTTTTTAAATTTTAAGTTTGTAATTTTTCTTCTACATTTTTGTTGTAAAGACATGGAATTATTCAAAAATTAAAATTAATTTAATTTTAAAAACCTTTTCTTTAAATTTCTGATTGATATGAGTTTTGAAAAATGGCTCCTTTAAAAAGAAGCTTTTTGAAATGAGAATTGTAAAGAAAAATGAGTGTTTATTTTTACAAATTCAACATTATTTTCTAAGCGACTTGAACGCACGATTTTCCTCTGCATTGTTGTCTTTGAACTCTGTGGTTAGAAAACGTAACTTTCGACGGGTCAAATTCCTGCCTGGTTATGAAAATATGCGTGTTATCTCTTTATGGAAGTGATATTATGAGAGTTTCGTCGCTCACACAAAAGTGTCGCGTTTCACGATTCCAAGAGTTTTGTTTCCGCTGCCGAGGAGCGCGCGCGCCAACCAGAGCCCGAAAAACGAAAAGCATTATTTATTTATTTTATACCTTTGTGAATTCAAGCGAGCAGAGAGATGGAATCGTGAAGTCGTGTCTGCCTTAGAGTGTGTGTGGGTGCCTTAGCATTTGAACTCGAATCGCCGGTCAGGATCGTCCGACGAGTCTCGCCCGCCGACGACCTTTCTTTCCCGTTCCTTCTTTGCATGCGAGAGACAGAGATGCTCACTCTTGAAAGACGATACCTTTTACACAACCGCACTCGCTCATTTTTTTTCTACACGAATTCACGCAACTTTGGAAGTGTATCGGGTTATAGGAAGAAATAAATAAATATGCACAAACATGTGAAAGTTTTTAATTTCTGACAAGGGAACATATTTTAGGTGACTGACTGCGATTTTGATCAAATTTGGCATGTCAATTAGGATCCTGAAGTAGAGTCCAGAATTAAATTATGAGCTGCTGAAATGCATTTTTCACCCCCCAAAAGAAGGTTTAAAGTTTGCCATTAAAATAGATGATGACATTACTTATTATCTCAAATTTGGTACCAAATTGTGGTACCACAGTGTGGGAGCAAATTGTGGTACCACAGTGTGGGAGCAAATTGTGGTACCACAGTGTGGAAGCAAATTGTGGTACCACAGTGTTGTAGCAAATTGTGGTACCACAGTGTTGTAGCAAATTGTGTTACCACAGTGTGGGAGCAAATTGTGGTACCACAGTGTTGTAGCAAATTGTGGTACCACAGTGTGGTAGCAAATTGTGGTACCACAGTGTGGTAGCAAATTGTGGTACCACAGTGTGGGAGCAAATTGTGGTACCACAGTGTGGTAGCAAATTGTGGTACCACAGTGTGGTAGCAAATTGTGGTACCACAGTGTGGTAGCAAATTGTGGTACCACAGTGTTGTAGCAAATTGTGGTACCACAGTGTTGTAGCAAATTGTGGTACCACAGTGTGGTAGCAAATTGTGGTACCACAGTGTGGTAGCAAATTGTGGTACCACAGTGTGGTAGCAAATTGTGGTACCACAGTGTGGTAGCAAATTGTGGTACCACAGTGTGGGAGCAAATTGTGGTACCACAGTGTGGGAGCAAATTGTGGTACCACAGTGTGGTAGCAAATTGTGGTACCACAGTGTGGTAGCAAATTGTGGTACCACAGTGTGGTAGCAAATTGTGGTACCACAGTGTGGTAGCAAATTGTGGTACCACAGTGTGGTAGCAAATTGTGGTACCACAGTGTGGTAGCAAATTGTGGTACCACAGTGTGGTAGCAAATTGTGGTACCACAGTGTGGTAGCAAATTGTGGTACCACAGTGTGGTAGCAAATTGTGGTACCACAGTGTGGGAGCAAATTGTGGTACCACAGTGTGGGAGCAAATTGTGGTACCACAGTGTGGGAGCAAATTGTGGTACCACAGTGTGGGAGCAAATTGTGGTACCACAGTGTGGGAGCAAATTGTGGTACCACAGTGTGGGAGCTAATTGTGGTACCACAGTGTGGTAGCAAATTGTGGTACCACAGTGTGGGAGCAAATTGTGGTACCACATTGTGGGAGAAAATTGTGGTACCACAGTGTTGGAGCAAATTGTGGTAACACAGTGTGGGAGCAAATTGTGGTACCACAGTGTGGTAGCAAATTGTGGTACCAAAATGAGTTTGAGTTTGCCTTTAGAATAGATGATCAAATTATTTATTATCTCAAATTTGGTACCACAATGTGGTTTTTTTACCCCTACAGAAGGGTTAAGTTTGTCATTAATATAGATGATGAAATTATTTATTATCTATTTTAATGGCAAACTCTAACCCTTCTGTAGGGGTGAAAAATGCATTTCAGCAGCTAATAATTTATATCTGGACTCTGCTAGAGAATCCTAATCGACATTCCATATTTGATCAAAATCGCAGTTATATGCACCTAAAAATGTTCCCTTGTGAGTATAGTTTCAAATTTCATTCAAGTTTTCGAAAAGGAACAAAATTATTTTTTAATATTTTTTTTAAGGTTCATGAGAAGTTTGCTGAAAAATTAATTAATTTTCAAACGAAATTAATTTAATAATTATTGAAGTATATTTTATTGAAGATGAATTAATTTTGCCGGAAAATTATATTAATGAAAGTTCAGCATATTTTGTTATTATTATTATTGTTGTATATATTTAATATTTTTGCACACTTTCAAATTTTCTGTTGCCTCAACTGTTGTTCAAATTTAGATAAACGATCGGCCTCAGCTCGCTTGACAGTCTTTATTTCATTCTTTATCTCGCAGCCATTAGTCACAGACTCCACATAAAATCTGCAACCGATTGTCCTCTCGTTTTTCTTTCTTTTGATTTTTTTTGTCGCTCGCATTAAGCGATAATTGACCGGAAAGAAATGCCGCGCGAAATTGCGTTAACGGCTGTGTTTGTTTGCTTTCATTGTCCCTTGTTTTCCTCTGTATGGCTCGACCCAATATATCCGCCCTGATTCAGGTCGATACGTCAATATTGAAAAATGATGTAAAAATGTGTAGGGAGTTATTGTTTGCAATTTCAGCGGCCTTGGTTCG
The DNA here is from genome assembly GCF_031216515.1 of Neocloeon triangulifer. NCBI lineage: Eukaryota > Metazoa > Arthropoda > Insecta > Ephemeroptera > Baetidae > Neocloeon > Neocloeon triangulifer. Next base: position 11,957,355 of record NW_026775546.1, read on the forward strand.
CTTTTAAAGCAACAACAAACAATAAAGCTTGTTTTTCCTTGACTTAAATTCGGTTTCAAATATTGGCTCTCGAAGAGTTCAGTTTCAATTGGAAATGAAAATAAGAATTTCCATCTCTAATTTTTTTCCAATTAAATTACAATTCTAAGGCATATTAAAATATTTATTATTATGATTATTATGTTATAAAATAAATAAACTTTCATTTAACAAAATCAAAAAATTTTACAAAGCGACAGACAAGATGCCGGCATTATTTTTCATATTCCTCCCTTGGGGTCTCTAATGCACATTTTCTGTCAGCAATTACATGCATGAATTATTGAAACCATATGTGCATAATGTTTAATGCATGTACTCGCAGCAAACGAGCGTGCATGTATATTTATTTTCCACTTCTCTCGTGGCGAGTTATGCGCCATTAATAATTAATCGAGCTTCTCTTCTCGCAGGCAGGCGTCGCCGAACGAGTGAGAGAGAAAGATGGTGCGTTATTTCTCCTAATCTCGGCTGCATCTCTAATGGACTTTCAGTGTTAATCCCCGAGCGTAATGAAATTCCATTCAAATTTCCACACAGCCCCGAGGAGAAAGCAAGCAAGAAGCATCTCTGCAGCGCGCCGAGCATACGGACCCGTCCGGAAAATATAATATAGGCCTCCACTTTCTCAAAAAAATGTTCTTTGATCAGTTTCAAAAAAGTCTATTCAAATTAGAGCAAATTAAATTTTTTCAAACACAATTGGATCTTCTTTAAATTTCTACTAAAATAAATTTAGTACAAAAAAATCAGGAAATAATCTTTAAATTTTTAAGCATAAATTATTAATTTTTTTTTGTAATGATTTTTCATCGCATTCCTGCTGAGGTCGTGATGTGCTTTTAAAATTGGTGGGCACAGAATTTGCGAGCTGGGCCGGCCCTCACGACGGCCCTGGTCATATTGCGCCGATCAATAATAATGATGCAAAGCAACAATTAATGCTCGTGGCCGGGTTGACGCGTGACTAGATCATCATCCGATGGGAGATAAACGCTCTCCTTTATGCTGTTCCAGTTTCGGATTCGCACGACTTCGATCGCAGATATTGATTGCGCCTCGAAAAGAATCCGTAAAGCAAACTCGCGGCGAGGGATGGATCGGAGGAGAGCAAATTATCTCGGTACAGCTACGGCCATTATCGTGAAAAGGAAAATACAATATATAATAATCCCTCCTCCGATTGTAATAATGAACGTATTCGGGCCCGATCGTGCGAATGGGAAGTACAGTTCGTTTGTTGCTAATTAAAGGTTTCGATATGCCACACTTCTTTTGAAAGGGCTCGCCAGGCTCGACCTTCCTTGCAAATGCATGTGTTCAATTCAGTCTGAATTTTTATAAAATTACTTCGTGATAAGAAAATAAACTTTAATTTTTGCTTAGTTTAAAATGAAATAAATATTTGAATAATTATCAATTATTTTATGGATTTAAATTAAAGGTAAAATTTGTGTACTCACATTGCGTTCGAAGATGATTTCTCCACCTTCTCGTTGAAACTGTAGCGTCGCCTGTCTTTGTTCTTGGACCGTTTCCTCAACCCTTTACCCTCGCTGTGGTAAACAGGGTTGGCCCGGTTCAGGCCCTCATCGGTGCCATTCGAGCTGGTTGTTGAGTTGTTGGCGCCGCTCGAGTGGTTGCTGCTGCCGAGGCCACGCAGCCACCGACCCAGAGGATTGGACGAGGCTGCAGGCGGAGGCGTCGATTCAGAACTGTCAACATAAAATTAATCAAAATTTGCATTAAATTCTCACATTTGTCGCATTAATTCATTTTTTCAATTTTAATCAGTTTTGTCCTTGTGATGCCTTTCAATTAATTTATTTCTTAAATTATTTTTTTTTAAATAAGTCAAAAGTAAATAAAGAGGCCAATAAATTTGTAATTTAATTAATTTTCACAATTTTATGTGTTTTTCTCCGACATTTTATTGTGTTTTAATGCAAAATCGACCTACTTGTGTGTTTGTTAATGTTAAGTTTAATTTGCAATCTGTTTCCAAGTTGCAATAAGCAATTACTCGCACATTAAAAAACCCCACGTAAATATTTTTATCACCCGAGCATCTCCTGCACTGCAGACGTGACTCGGGCGTTAAAACGCATACATATAATATAATCCAATAATAAAAAGATACGTTCGTCTGAAAATTTACGACCGCCGAGATATCAATCAAGCGGAAAACGCGCGTTTTCGAATCTTGGCAATCTGCTGCGAGATAAAGCTAATTAGCATAAAATTTATAATCCAACTTGACGTCAAAACTCATGCAGTTGATTCAAGTGCATAATTTATACGACTGAAGAACGTATCATTCGCCACAATTAGTGCAATTTTATGCTTGACACTCGAGGATGTTGCTAGGTAATCTAGGCTGCGAGTAAAAACAGCTGCGATTTATTTCAGAGAGAGTAATTTTATACTTCTTCAGGGATTAATACTTTGTCTGAGCGAAATGCAAGGGGAGCGTCAAATTTTCAGCGAGAGGTGTAATTTTGGTCGTTTTGGGGACAGAAAATTTACTCCTGCGAACATGAGACGTTGTATTGGGTGACAAAGAAAAAGACCACCTACGGGTGAGACGTTTTACTTGAGAAAATTGAAGTCAAGCAAGTAAATTAAATAAAAATTAATATACTATAAATAGCTTTATAGTTTTAGTAAAAAATAAATTTTTCAAAATTTTGTTTAACAATTTAAATTTAAAGTTAAAATTATAATATATATTTAATTTTTTTCTACAAGATTGTTCATGGATGAGTGATTTTTTAATTTAATCAACATTAGTTTTGGTTGAAAGAATTTAATTGAAATTAATAAGGTGATTTTAGATCATTTTAAAACCTAGATTTAAATTTTAATTAATGCTAATTTTACTAATTATTAAAGGACAGTTGAAATGCAAGTTTAAAAATGATAATTACAAACAAGAATTTTTAACTCTTGCAAAGGATTTTTGCAATTTTATTGCTCGAAATTATTGAAAAATGCTTAAAAAAGGAACAAAAGATTATTGAGAAAGTAAAATAATGTTGATTAGAATTTTCTTCGGCCAATCGTGTACATGCAATCGTGGACCACCCTTTAGCGAGTCGTTGTCACGCCGAGAAACAATATCCTTTTTCTCTGCTGGCTGCTTTTGTTGTCATTTGCATTTAGTGCATTCCAGGTCGCGCGCGAGCAGAGTGCATTCCTCGCGATAAATCAAATGCACTTTACATTTGTCCAGCGGCCAAAGTCCCTTTTCTAGCGGAAGCTGCGCATTCTTTTTCACACTCACTCGCATAAAGAATGAAACGCGATAATCTGCAGCATTTGATTCGCTGCTCGAAAACGCGCCCGACCGTTAAATATCACAAGAAAGGAGATAAATACAAATAATTGTGAATGCAGCAGCTTCACACTTTGGGTGGCATTCAGATGATAATCGCATCTCTCTGGTGAAAAATCCACGAGACAAACGTCATGGTTGGTGAACGGTAAAAAATATATATTTCACGCCGCGCGCGGATCAAAATTCCAGCAACAATAAAATTCGTTTTACGCGCGAAAGGAGCAAAACGAGACATTTCACAATTCTTAACTCGCCTTTGTTTTTCCATCAAGTGGCGCCAGACGAAGGAATGCGCCGAGATTAAATACAAAAAGATGCTTTGGATATATTTGCGGGCGAATAAGAGGTGACCCCGAAGGTCAGACAATCAAAACATGGGCGCTGGTTCAAAATTGAAAAATCGGTGTCCTTAAAGGCTTACGAATTCTTCCGTTTTCCTCTTTTGTTTGAAGATCAAAGGATTATGCAAACCGTTTGAATTTTGATAATCAGCTTTCAGAAAATTTCAATAAATTTAACCAGTGTTTTATCCTCGTTGAATTTATACTTTTATTCAAGAATGTGATATAAAAAAAGGTTAAGTGCACAAAATTAAAAAAAAATCACTTCTTAAACAGAAATATTTAGAGGCCTTCAACATTTTTAAATTTCCAAGTTTTTTATGATAGTTGAAATAATTTTTAATAAGCATCTTATTGACAACTCATTTTCTTAACACTTTTGGTGTGAAATTTTTATGAACAATAATTTTAAATTCACTGTAAAAATAAACAAACTACAAAAAAAAATCACATTTCTTCAACTAAAAATCTGAAAAAATTGCAATTTGAAATAAATTTTATAAATTTTTATATTTTACAACAATTTCGATGAAATTTGGCAGTTTCACCACCATTAACAAAATAACATTTTATTTCTTTCGAGCCCAATCGGAATAAAATTATTTTCAGCCGTTTCAGTTTTGCGAGTGAGTTGCAAAGCGAGTTTGAATTTGGTGCGCCTTGGGGCGAGTTTGGCATCGCTGGACGTTTTTCTTTCTTTTTTCTCATTCAAGGAGCGCCGCTGATTGTAATTCAAGAGGTAAAAATGCGCCCGCGTTTTTCCAGCAGCATCAGATCGCCGCGAATGATTAATAACGCTGCGTGGTGCGCTTCTTGTTCCAGCGGTACAATTACAAGCAAGGCCACGCCATATTGTAATTATTCTTGAATGCAAATCGGCCGACGTCTCCCTTTTTGTCTTTCCTTTTTGCAGCAGCAGCAGCGCAGGAAAGGCAGAAAAGACAAAAGCTCTCTCTCGGCGGCGATTCAGACTTCAGACGCTCCATGCAAAGTGGTTTTCCTTCAAGTCGCGCAAAATAATTCGATTCCTGGCCCGTTCGACTCCCAAGTCTGTGGAAAATTATTTCCAGAGAGACTGAAAAAGTTAACACAATGAATAATGATTCATTTAATTGGTGTTAAAGTAAAAAAAAGAGGCGACTTAAAAGGCTCAATTTTAGTTCCGAAAGTCCTTCAGGTCTTCTTTTATCAAGTTAATTTTTCAAATTGTGTGAAAAAAAAATTGGAAAACTTTAAAAATCTTAAAACCATTTTTGTTACAAAACTTAATTTTTATAAGTTATATCAAAATTAGATTTTTAATTAAAAATATACAAAATAAATATTTGTTTCAAGTTTGTGATGCAATTTTGACTAATTGTAAATATTGTAGAACAATGAACATAAAATCGGAAAAAAAACTTGAAAAGTCATTTTATTTTATTTTTATCAAATCTTTGCATCATTGGGGGTTAATTTAAACCAAGTGAAGCCCTCATGGAAACTGACATTAAAAAAATTTAAAATTATTGGTGATTGACCCCTAAAAAAATCCGCTTATTGAAAATGAAAACCAGCTCGGAGAATAAATACCGGTTGCGCGTCGATTGTAATTTTTGATTTCCATCAGATTTGTATCTGTGCTGCGGCAAACGTTTTCGATTTTAATCTGCTGGACCAAACAAAGGCTCTCCTCTTACACAAAATTGGCCCAAAGTTGTTGTTTGGAAAGCACCAGTCGTTGGGCTAATTATGGTAATTACGGGGCCGGGTTGCTGATGATTTCATTCCGATACCGCCGCGCAGTTCTTCCTTTGCAGAGACCGACCTTCGAAAACTAGTCGTCGGTCTAGAGCAGAAATTGATATTTCGGGCAACACCACATATACGCACATTATAAAAGCTAAACACGATCATAATAATATGACGAACCGGCGCGATGGTGTTTATTTTGTGGCGCAGCGCTTTTTATTTTGTGTAAAACGAGCGGAGTTGATCGAGTTACGAGAGGCAAAACCATAAAAATTGCTGGTTTTATTTTTTATACTTTTTTCGCGTTAATTCTCTTTACTTTACAGGCTTGTAAACCGCGAGAGATAGATGAAGTAACGTTCGCTGCTCCTCTCAAGAAGGCATGCACGATTTTAACGCTTTTATGGCGGTGCGATTTTCAAAGTGATTATTTTTAGAAAATGGCAATATTCTTTACCAGTGATTAACTAAAAAATGATTACTTGAAGAGCTTCAAAAGAAATAAGCTCATGCAAAGCGATGAATTTTAGACGAAGAAAAGTGAAGCTAGAAGGGAAAATGCAAATTTTTAAGATTTTATTATGCTTTTTATTAAAAAATATTTTAATTCTCCAAATTATTGTTAGTGTGCGTGTGTGTTTCTATTCTAATTACTATAGTGTTTTGTTTGTGGTGTAAAATGTAAAGCAGTAGTTTCCAGGTTTAATTTAAAAAATTTATAATCATTGAAAAATTAATTTCCTAGTTATAGTAAAAAATTACAAATTCATGGAAATGTTGCAAGTTGGAAATAAAAACTTCTTTATAGGGTGTCTCCATTGTTAAAAAAAAAAACAGATTTCATAACTTTTACGAATTTATATTTTGGAGAAATATTAGATGAAAAATGAGAACTAATGGAAATAATTGAATCGATTGGTTTCGTTTATAATCATTTTTGTAGTCATTTGTAGTGAATAAATTTCATGATTTAATATTTTGCACTAAATGATAAATTCCAATTTTGAAAAGTGACTTTAATTAATAAAATAATCTGCCAAATTGTAAATAACAAATAAAGCAAAATCTATTTCCAGATCTGATATTTTTTTGACATGATCACTTATTTCTTGTCTGTCAAAAAATGACCGTCATTCGGCGTGTGTTCGAGGAAATCAAGAATTTTGTCAAACAACGATGACATGAACGAAAACCAGTTAGTGACTGGAAACACATCACGACTGCTCGCATTGGCACAAGAGGTATAAAAACGTTTCCTGCGAGCACATCTGTCGCCGAATCGGCGCAAAAAGAGCGAAGAATGAAATGAAATTCTCCGGTCGATTCGAACAAACCTAAAGTGGGTTTAAGTTAAAGGGCCGGAGAGTGGCGGCGGCGGCGGTGGTGGCGGCGGTGCTTGCTCCCAGCGCCCGCATCAAGGCCAACCACTCGTTTTTTGTGAGCGCCGCAACTACATACATACGTACTCGACGCTTCATGAGCTGCTTGCTTTTCGCCGGCCGGCGTTGCCTTCGCGGAATTTCAATTTTTCCACCTTTGGCAGTTTCACAGTCGTAAACAGGTGCTTTTAATTAGGACTGGGCAATTAACAGGCCAACAAACCCCCATTCATGATGCTGCCGGCCAAAAACAAAATCCTCGCCATTTAAAAGAGATTATTCTTTAAATATTTGAATTCGTCCAGTTGAACAAACAAGCAAACAAATCCAGAACGAAAGTGAGTTTGTGTTTGCTCGCGAGAAAAACTCTTAACGTTTAGCACGAGAAGAAGGAGCTCGGGCCTGTCAGACGCGAAGAGCAAACACACGACTTGTTAATCAGCGATTAAAAGTCTGCTTCGTTAGTCTTACGGGCGACCCTCCCAGTTCGAGGGACGAGTAACCTTGTGGTGTATTTACAACATTAAGCCAACTTCGCTTTCAATTCAGCGGAATAATTTAATATTTACATGGGCAGGGATTAAAAAATTCGTCCTAAGAGCAAATTAAAATGGAATTTATGATGATTTAAATTTAAAGTCCGGGTTTTCTTGATTGGTTTTGTGAGTTTAAGAAAAAAAACAATATCCTGCTCTTCATGTTTCGGCTGCGGACTGTTGCCATAATTCATGAGATGTGAAATCATTTTGAAAAAAAAAAATTTCCAATAATTTACGTGAAAAACTGTTTAAAGATTAAAATTTTACAAGAAATTTGACAATTTGTTACGAAAATTATTTCAAGTAAATAAATTTTAATGATAATTTAGTTCTGAAGATTATTTATAACAGATAAAATGCATTTAAATATTTCAAATATTTGTCTTTTCCAAATAAATTTTCAAACAAAATTAAATTGGCAAGGTGGCGAAAAAATTATTTATGTGTGTGGACCGCCGACTGAAGTAATATTGCTTGAATTCGAGCTCCACCTTAATATTTATAGGTGGCACCGGCAGCGGCTTCTGGGTTACGCGGCAGGCAAAGTGAAACACACGCAAGCTGTGCGGGTTGCAAACATTCCACTTTTGCAGGAGTTGAAATCGCCAATGAAGAAAAATAATTACAACAAATTAAATACATTAATGTTGCCTATTCTAAAAGTTGTTTATTTTGTGGTCAGAATGCAAAATTAACATTGGTCTATGGTTAAAAAGACATAAAAATTCAAATCAATGGAACGCCGGCAGCTTTAACAACTCTCAATTTTCAGCTCGGGTAATTACAGGGCAAAAATTCAATACGAAATTGGCTGGCGAGACGAATTAATCCGCAAACGTCGAAAGAAGATGTGTTCGCTTTCATCCGGCCACGCAACTTGTACTTTTTTTTAACTACTCATTAAACCTGGCGAATTAAAATACCGGATTAGAGTTTGGTGCGCGGCCAAACCGGTTGGGGAAATATGAAATCTGAATATTGACCTCTGCACGCGAGGCAGCGCCATTGTGCGAGAGGAGCGAGTAATGACCAGCAACTCCGCCCTGAGACGCTTAATGGCCCCTAATGCATGACGTCACCGTTCGCGAAATAGGCAAAAGTCGTGGCCGCGCTGAAAAGCACGCTGCATAAAAATAAAAAGACCAACTTTACGAGCCACACGCTTCATCGCACACGCATTTACTGAGCATAAGGAAAAAAATAAGCTTCAAAGTTTAAAATAAAGGGCGAGTGCGGGCGCCCACCGAGGTCTCTGTTGGGTTAAATAATGCAAATTTTATGAGCAAAGGGATAAGCAAGAAGCACTCAACATAATTCAGAGTGAAATTTATTTAAATTGAAGTGATGTTCTGCTTTACTTTTTACACACATTTTTTTCTCTTTGGTAATAAATAAGAAATTTAAGAAAGGAATTATTAAAAAAGTAATAATAATAATATGAGACCTGTATATTTTGTAAATAATTGTCATAAATAAAATATTTTTTAACTCTAAACACCAAATTTTGAGGTCAATACCCCTCTTGTACAAATAATCAAGGTCAACTAAAATCTGAAATCTGACTTACTTAAATTTTTATTTTTTTAGTATTTGTTTGAAATAATTTGTAAAAACCCTTTTAATAAATGCAAATATTATATTTTATTATGATAAAAATTGTCAATTTGTTCAAAGATTAAGAATCTCGTAGTTCTTGGAATGGTCAAAATAAATAAAGGTTGAAATTGATTGAATAAAATAAATTAAAATATTTGCACACGTGAATTTACAAGTGCATTGTTTACATTCAATTTTTGGCAGAAAAAAAAAGAATTGTTGGACAAAACGGCACCACCACTAGCAAGGATTTTGCCAAAACTTCCAGTTAATTAAATTGTCAATGCACACGGATTGTTAAATTAATTTTTTTTTAAATATCGCAAATATTCTTGTCAAAAGTAAAAAGATTCAGAAATTCAATTTCCAACTTTCTTTCAGTGGGTTTTATGAAAAGAAATCTACACCACTAATCACAATTTTTTTCAGCCCTTTGATCTAAATCCGACTTTCAGAATTAATGGAGGGGTCCATTCAAAATGTGACCCAAATAGGACCCTTTTTGTTCCATTTGCTCAAGACGGAAAACGCCTCTCTATACATTTCTGGTTTTAGCACGGACGTCATCGCAATTCTCATCCACTCTGCACGCGAGTGAGGGACTTAAGAGGAGCCGCGCGCACACCTGGATTTGGCCGAAATACGACCTGGACACATTAAGAGGTCAGATTTCAGCTCTTTGTACGAAGCACGCTCGCTCGCTGGCCAATTGCGGAGGAATGACATCAGCCGCCCGCGCACTTTTTTTACTTTCGCGTGATGCAGATGCTGCTGAATTCCTGCTCCAGTTCTGCGGCCTGCGAAAATCTGTGCCAAATTTTGACACCATTTCTTGAACAATTTCTGGCGTTATTGTCATAATGTTGCTCGGAAATTTCTGTTTAGAGTTAGCCGAGCTAAAATTCACAATTTAAAAAGTGAGAAAAATAATTTAATGTAAATTCAAATTGAAACATTAACGAGACTTTCCTTCCATAAATGAATATAAAAACTGATTTCATCCACTGAAAATTTTTAATAAAAACTTTTTACAAGTACAGATATTTGAAAACCTGGATATTTAATTACCGTTTATTTGAAAATTTGAATCGTCTGCATTTTAAATCTGAATAATTACAAAATATTGAACAATTCCTTAGCATTTTGTTGCCAAGAATAATTTAAAAAAAATTAATTGAAATTCAAAATAAAAACGATATAATAATTTATAAAAATTTAAAATACTTTAATTAACTTATGTTAAATATTGAAAAAGTTTTATGTTTAAGTAATATTTTCAGACGCATTCATCTTTGTAGAAAAATTTTCATGATTATTGTTGTAATTGATTCTTTATAATCTACTTTTTTATATGAAAACATTGAATGGATTTAATGGAAGAAAATCTCTCATCTTTCTTTCTAAAAATAAAAAAGAAATTAAGAAGCTGTTTTTTCTTTCTTACTTTTTACCAAAATGAAAAATTACCTGCATTTATCTTTGACCCGCTGAAGGGAAAAGCTACCAAAGCGTAAATTCCCTGACAATTTTCACTTTTTTTTGTCAATGAGTGAATCGCCGAATATAAGCCAAGAGTCACTCAAGCCGCAATAATATGGATCTGCGGGCATTTAAAAATAAACCAAATGCCCACCTGCCGCACACGGATCATCTGCCGCTCGGAAATATTTTGTGTGCGACCGTCCGCGTTCCGTAACATAGATATTTTTATATATGAAGAGGAGGCACACGTTTCTGTGTTCAAAGGCACAATGCGCGTCGTGTGCCTTTCGGAGATTCGAGGAAAGCTGCTGCCTTGGCTCGTGGGCCTCTTATATTTTTCCCAGCTGCTCCTCTTTTTTTCTCTTTTTAATTTGAGACGCACTCTGCAGCGCGCACCAGATTATGAGTTAATGATGCGGCATCAGAAAATAAAAAAAAAAAACACGCCGAGAGGTGCAGCGAAAGATTGAATGCATACGGAATTATGCACGGAAAGGAATTATCATTATTTCCTGTTCGGAGAAGAATCGCCCCGGGTGAAATAGCTGCATTCTTTTGGAGAAAAATAACACAGCGTATGCTCATTTCCATTCATTTAAAGAGGAAAATATGGGACAGATGAAGTTCTTGAAACGTTTGGGGGCAAAATTTTAATAATCGGGTCAAAACAGAATTAATTATTTTTTAAAAAGGCGAAAAAGTCTTTTAAATTAGTTTTCAATTCGTATTAAAAATTTATTTTCAGAATAAAAAGCAATTTTTGTTATTTCTATTCTAAATGTGTGAGACTAGAAACAACTTATGTTGGCCTTAAAATAAAAAATTATTTTAGGGCAATATTTAAATGGATTTTTTTTTTAAATCTGTAAAAGTTCGACGATTTCAGGAAATTTTATTGGATACATATAATTTTTTGGTGGAACAAAATATAAAAATGCCTTTATCTTCTTTGAAAATCGGTGCCTGTCATGAATTTAAATTTTACATAAAAAATAAATATAACATTAATTAATCCTTCATTTTTATCTTAGTCTTTTGGAGACTTTTACACTACTTTCTTAATTTGAAATTAAAACAAATTATTTAAAAAAAACGAGATTTATTTATTATTTTAGAAAATTTGTATTCTTTTTTAAATCATTGAAAAATATTTTTATAGGATTAAATTGTTGTTGCTGCCAAATAAATGGATGCAGTGGAGAAAAATTCCCATACATCCGACAAAGGAAGCTGCTGCTGCTGACCCGTGCAGCTCACAAAAATGCGCAGGTGGAAGGAATGAGAAAATAAAGGTTTTCATCCTGTGCGCGCCAGCAGGCACGAGAGGAGATTTTGTGAGAGGAAGTGAGCTAATAAATTATATCGCAGAGAGAAAAAGAAACCCAGGTAAGCTAATATACTGCAAGCAGAGCGAGCAGCCCCTGCGACCAAAATGTTCACATTTTCACGTGCGAGGAAACTGACAAAAAATCCAATACGCACGCAACCGGCAATAGGGTGCATACGCATGAGAGCTAAACGAAACCTTAATAGAGCGGCTTTGGGATTAAATTTTCTAGCAAAATGCTTCGGGAAAAAGAACAAATGTTTAATGAAGTTTTTTCACTCTGTATTATTTGGATGCAAAACCACAATATTTTGTAAAATTTTTTTAATAAAAATTTGATTTCTAAGTTCTTAATCTCGTTTTAAATTTAAAACTTTTCCTATTCAGATTAAAGTAATTTAGTATTTTGAGGATGTTCAAAATTTTCCGTTCTAAAACATAAAAACACAACACAAATCAAGCTCCGAGTCAAGTCATTGAAATTTTTAGTTGATATTTTTCTTTTTCATAATGTTGCTCGCAGAGCTGTGAAAATTACTCTGGTAGAAAATCGGATTTTCTCTTTTAGAATCATTTCCATTTCTTCGCAACGCTCCGTTGCATTTTCCACACGAGAGAGAACGTTAATCGAAAATCCAAAAATATAAATTCACATCTTTCGCCGGCGGAGAAACAAAAACACCTTATTTTTCGTCCGACACTGGAAGCGCCAGAAAATAGCGGAAACGTCACAATTTGAATACTTAATTATACGGGTCTGTCCGACGAGCGGCCAAATAAATAAATCCGCCTTGATGTTTCTTTTTTATAAATTTTGCAGCACTCCAGCTGATGATATGTGAGAATTTCCCATTTCTGGACACAATAAAAAGGTTTACGACCTGAAGGCAATTTTCTCGATCCGACAAAAATTGAAACGCGTGGTGAATTTTTATCATTTTCTCAAAAGGTGCCAAATCGAGTTATTAATTTTTATAGGGTTCAATTAGATCTCTTGACTCCGCCTTTTTATACATAAAAAAGGACTCTCCGATGTTACAGAAAAAAAATTAAAAAAAGTCTGTCAATTAGGGATTTCAATTGAGGCGAGGAAAAGAGCTTTTAGCACCTCAAGACGCGCGGCTTTTCCTCTTCATCTCTGGATCTGGAGGATCTTTTCGTGACGTGTGTGGCAAATGCAATGCCAACAAGCGTGTTTTCTGGCCTGCGTTCAAATTCTCCACTAATGAACAACAAGCGCGCATTTCTCTGGCTGCAGCAGCGGGCGTGCTGGTTGTTTGCTCTTTTCTTCAGGGTAAATCCCTTGAAATTGAAAAGGTGCGTGAAAGATCGAAGGGGCAGTGAAAAGAGCAGCGAGAGGTGAAGAATTCATGGGGGAAATAAAATAGATGAAGGACAAAAGTTCTTGCTTTGATTTTAGTCAATTTTTTTTATCACAAAGCAATTAAAAAAATTAGAAGTTGATTCAGGAGTTTCATGGGTAAAGATGCGAAAATTTAGATGATAATCTTTTCAAACTATATTAGCTGAACAAGGGAAATTTTGGAAAGTATGTATTATCAATTTTTGAAGTTAAAATTTGAGGTTCAAGAATCACCCAAAATCACCAATTTATTGTTAGATGAAAATAAATCTTCATATTTTTTTTTCAACTAATGTAAGATTTCTCACCTAGTTTTAAATAAAAATTTAAAAAATTCACATAGAATTATAAAATAAAAAACCTCTTTAATAAAATTCGCCTGTATTACTAATTTAAGATTGTTATTTTAAAATGTTAATTCTTTTTAACAGTGAGAAAACTAAATAAATAATTAATTTCTCTTAGTTAGTTAAAAGCACAATTTGTTAACATTGACGACACAAAACTTTCTCATTTTTCACTGCCCCGAGGAACCCCCTGAGTTATGGTTTCAATTTTTTTGGTGAGGATGCCACCTCATTGTCTTGGCATACCTGTCGGGGTGAAGAGAATTTGTATAGGCAGGTAGTCTCTTCTCGCGGCAGCCACCCACCTTTTTTTTCATCCCTGCTTGTTGACAAGTGAGTTACCTGATCCCTCGTCAGGCAAAGGTGCTGCTGCTGCACCAACTGGCACATTTTCCTGCTCGCAGCCCGGCCAGATGCTGCTCGCCCTTGAAATTTGAATACCTGCACAAAGGCCGCGACGAGCCCAAGTTTTCGAGGGAGAGGAAAATCGGCACAATAGAAATGAAAATGGGTTTTTGTGTGGAAACATGTGGAACGCGAATCCCCTGATGCATTTGCTCCCAAAAGAACCTTCCCAAATTTGGTGAAAGCGTGGAATTTTTTGTTTGAAAATATTTACACGGTTTTAAGAACAAGACTACTCGATTTGGAAGTTACTTTTTAATTAAATGAACGAAAGCCCAAACAGGAGCCGAATATAATTTAAAAATAATTGATTTAAATTCAAACCTTGAAGCGGAGATTCAATTTAAGAATTGATTTTTTTTTATAATTTAAATAGATTTTGGCCTTAATATTTTGCAACAGATTTAATAATGATATTAAAAGTTTCTCTGACAAAAATTTTTTAAGGTTAACTTTTCTCATGAAAAAGGTACAAAAATAATTGTATTTTAATTTTTTTTTCAGGTGCGAAATTGTGGTGCAGAACGGTAACGGCAATTTCAAGTGGGAAATAAAATCAAAATCCCAACTTGCAATTTTTTAACACTTTCATTCTCTCAATTGGCCAATTATCCGAACGGCGGAAAAGTAAAACGATGAAAGCAGTTTTTTTTTTCAATTAGAACCGTGCGTGCAATAATCGCGTTAAAGGTTTCCTTTGAGAACGAGCTTCTTCAGCACTTAATGGCTCCCGAAAGTTAAAAGTTAGTGCCGCTAAAAAGTTAAAAGTAATAATTCTGTGCTCGCTCCGAAATGGTGTAAAAATTCACTTCCTAGAAGGAATTCGGTTCTCACCAGCGAATTAACACAAAAGTTTTGTTTTCGGCGTGGGAGTTGCTTTTCTCCGCAGTGTTTGTCTTTTCGCTGCTCATTTCTTTCTTTGTGCTCCGGCGGCGCGAGATGCAATCAGCATACATAGTCTGAAGAAAGAAAGAAAGGTTGCTTGCTCTCTTTTGGTCCGAGAGGGAATAAAAGGCTGCTCTGGCGAACGACCAACGGTACTCTGGCTGGCTGTGCGACCAGCGTGTGTTATGTGTGTCTTTCAGCGCCAATGCAATGCCTCCAGAGATGATTGTTCCGACTTGCGCGAAGAGCAGCCCCGTTTGTTTTGTATTCCTTTTTGATACATACGCAGGGTCAGATCAGACCAACGCTATATAAGGATTTGCGACTAAAAATAGCACGAAGCTTTTATTTTGCTGAAAAGTTGTTTTTAAATTAATGTCGAGGGCGAAATTCAATGCAAATTAATTAATTACAATATTATTTATTGGTTCTTTTTCCACTCTTATTGAAAAACCTATAGAATTGTTGGATGAAACCACTGTAGCAAAGACTTAAAAGATAAAACTTCCCAGATCAAAAAGACTAAAGACCCCATCCGTAGAAGTTTGATGGTTGCACAGATTGAATTAAATTTTATTATTTATCAAAATAAAATTTAAATTTATAGCGAAAGTAAAATTTGACTTATTTTAGATTTCAGATGCATTTTTAAGCGTATTTTGCACATCAAACAATAAAAAATTCTTGTCAAAAGAAATTGATTGATGACCCAGAACCCAGGGCGTTTATTTCTCATATAGGAACAGAACAATGTATTCGAGAAAAGAAGCTGTTTGACGTCATAAAAGGAACCAATCACTTGGGCCATAATGTCCCGTTTATCCAAATATAAAATTTATTGTAAAATAGAGCGCTCTAAAATAAATGGCTGTTTATTCAACTTTTAATTAATATTTTTCATTATTTGAATCTAAATTTTTTCATCCGATATGAAAAATAATAAATTTTATTCTGGAAATAAATCATGGTTCTCTTTCCTTTATTTATGCATATATTTTTTTTTCTTCAATTGAAATGAAATAATAAAATATCGAAAATATCATTAAATCTACTTTACCCGTTTATCCAGATTTAACATTTTTGATCATTTCTTTGCAAATAATTATTTTTTATTCTGTTGAATTAAAAAAAGTGTTTTATAGTTGGTTTTGATTTTAGCTTTTTGAGTGCGAATAACAATGGAATTTTCGGCTTTTGTCCGCCTGGGCAATTAATTAGAATCACCGGCAGCACTATTACAGTCTCCTTATTCCCTCTCGATAAATTCACAATCGCGCGGCTTGCAAGTTCAAGGTGACCGGGATGGAGCGAACGCGTCTCCTCGTTGCAAAGAAGTCGCGGCGGCGGCGGCAGACGCGGATGATAAATTACCGCCGCCTGACTGACTCGCTGCTCGGCTCGCCTTCTCCATATGATAATGAGAAAAATGAACCCATTTGGGCATTACACGCCAATTTGAGGGCATTTGCATGGCCGGCGTGCAGGACGGGCCGGTCCCGTTTTCACATCGCACCGCTGGACGAAAAAAATAAAAAAAAAATCAGCGCGCATGTCCCACGCAGCTCAATTTCAGACGTGCAAATTCCTTGGACAAAAATGGGGACGCACCCGGCCAGCAGAGCGAGACCTCGGGACACAAAAGCTTGCCCACGGTCTCAAGCTTTAATACTAAATAAAATTAATTATGCAACAATTATTGTTTCTTTCCAATTTGAGTTTTCAAATAAAAATTGAGAATCAAAATTAAAAATAAATTTACATTAAAAATTACAATTAATATTATTTTTGTGGTAGAATTTCACGATCGAGGGTTGATTCATGGTGATTTGTTAGGAAATTATAGTATTTATAAACAAAATGCTATGAAACAAGTCAATTTTCTGATCATGAAAAACTACACAAAACTTTTTTCATCCAAAAACCAATCTAATTGCAACTTCATAAAGTTCTTAAACATAAATTTATTTTTAAGTCTCTCATTTTCAAATCAATGCGTAGAGAATTAAATAAATCTGTGTTACATAAGTCTCAAGTTTTTTCCAAATATTTTGAGATAATAGTAAAATATAATTATAATTTAAAAATTTGTTACAAATTAATGGATTGATTTGAATTTTCTATAGTATTAATTATTTGTAGTTGGCAGACCATAAAATTTAAAATAACAGTAATCTCAATTTATAAATTGTCAAGCCAATTTTTTAAATGCACTATATTAATAAAATTCGAGCTCCCCTAGCTGTGGAATTG
Source organism: Neocloeon triangulifer (assembly GCF_031216515.1). NCBI lineage: Eukaryota > Metazoa > Arthropoda > Insecta > Ephemeroptera > Baetidae > Neocloeon > Neocloeon triangulifer. Next base: position 11,974,376 of record NW_026775546.1, read on the forward strand.
ATTATTTTTCCAGTCTGTTAATCTCGTAAATGAATTTCTCAGCAATAGTTGATGATTGCTTGTGAAAAGCCGTGTCATTGGCAATTTTCTGCCGTTCAAATTAATAATGACTTATTCTTTCGCCAAAATCTTTTCTTGTCAATGAAGAAGATCGCTTCGGAGCAGACAGCACGCAATTTCGCAGCAATTTATTGCCTCGTGAGTTATGAGCATATTCAATTTGGCAAAAACGATTCCTGGTTTTGCTCGCAGATCGGCAATTTGCCACAATTAGCCACACCAGGCAGGTCCATTAATCACGGTACAGTGAGAAAACGCAGACTTTGGCCGTCGGGAGATGATCTCGGCTAAAAAATCGACAGCGCCGTTAGTACCGAAAAATCATCGTTGATCTCATGTTCAATGAACGCAGCACATTATTTTTTTCGTTGATGATGAATGTTGGTGTGCGAATTTTGACACCAGGAGAAGATCAGGCAGAGGTGTTGCTTTCTAATTAGCTCGGCGCAATCAAGGCCGAGCGCCATGGGAAAAATGGAAAGTGGCGAAAAATGCGATAATTGGTTAGAAAACCGGTGAGCACCGAGACTCACTTCGTGAATAGGCAAATTATCCGCGGCGCCAAGTGACGCAATTCTAACGCGATTTCAGCTTCCGTGTGGTGTGAATTGAAAAGTACACAGCTCATCGCAAATTAGAAATCATTGAAAATTATCTGCAATTATACTCCAACGGCCTAAATTTAAAGTAAGCGCAGTGATTTTAAGTAATCGCTTTACATATTATTTGCAGTTTGTGTCCAGAAAATACAGTTTAATTAAAGCTATAATTATTAAAAAAATATGCAAACAATATTGAGCCCTTGAAGGTTGTGTACCGAAAAAGCGTGCCGGAAAAATATAATTTTGTTTCTTGTAATTTTATTCAATTTAATTTTTTATAATTAAATACGCAAGTTTTTTAACAAGTAAACGTGATTTGGAATGCAATTGAACCTAAGAAAAGATGTGAAAAAGGCCAGCCCAGTTGGGTTTTGAACCCGGCTGGGTAGGGTATCGCAGGTCTGTCTACCGTACAGACCCAAGAGTCCTACTGTGCGCGCCTCCACCCACTGGGCTGGCCGCTGCTCCAAAGAATGTGCCCAAAAAATCGGCTTATCAACAGTGACTGGCCAAACAAGGTTCGCGCATCACAACAATGAAACATTACTTTGATTGTTGTTTGAGCAACAATCACAATTTTGCTCCACTTTGAGATCCTTGTTGGCGAATTTAGAAATTCTTTTTGGTGGCTATTAAAATAATAATTCCGGCAAATCGCTTTACATATAATTTGCAGGTTGTGTAAAGAAAATACGCTTAAATTAAAACAATAATAATTAAAAAATATGCAAAAAATATCGAGCCCTTGAAGGTCGTGTACTGAAAAAGCGTGCCCGAAAAATATAATTTTGTTTCTTGTAATTTTATTCAATTTAATTTTTTTATAATTAAATACGCAAGTTTTTTTAACAAGTAAACGTGATTTGGAATGCAATTGAACCTAAGAAAAGATTTGAAAAAGGCCAGCCCAGTTGGGTTTTGAACCCGGCTGGGTAGGGTATCGCAGGTCTGTCTACCGTACAGACCCAAGAGTCCTACTGTGCGCGCCTCAACCCACTGGGCTGGCCGCTGCTCCAAAGAATGTGCCCAAAAAATCGGCTTATCAACAGTGACAGGCCAAACAAGGTTCGCGCATCACAACAATGAAACATTACTTTGATTGTTGTTTGAGCAATAATCACAATTTTGCTCCACTTTGAGATCCTTGTTGGCGAATTTAGAAATTCTTTTCGGTGGCTATTAAAATAATAATTCCGGCAAATCGCATTCCATATTATTCGCCGGTTGTGTACAGAAAACACAGTTTAATTAAAACAATAATTATTAAAAAATATGTGAAAAATATCGAGCCCTTGAAGGTCGTGTACTGAAAAAGCGTGCCCGAAAAATATAATTTTGTTTCTTGTAATTTTATTCAATTTAATTTTTTATAATTAAATACGCAAGTTTTTTAACAAGTAAACGTGATTTGGAATGCAATTGAACCTAAGAAAAGATGTGAAAAAGGCCAGCCCAGTTGGGTTTTGAACCCGGCTGGGTAGGGTATCGCAGGTCTGTCTACCGTACAGACCCAAGAGTCCTACTGTGCGCGCCTCCACCCACTGGGCTGGCCGCTGCTCCAAAGAATGTGCCCAAAAAATCGGCTTATCAACAGTGACAGGCCAAACAAGGTTCGCGCATCACAACAATGAAACATTACTTAGAGCAACAATCACAATTTGCTCTAGTTGTTGTGATCCTTATTGGCAAATTCAGAAATTCTTTTCGGCGCCTATTTAAATTATAAAATTCTGGCAAATCACTTTACATAATCATTTGCAGGTTGTGTAAAGAAAATACAGTTAAATTAAAACAATAATAATTAAAAAATATGCAAACAATATCGAACCCTTGAAGGTCGTGTACTGAAAAAGCGTGCCGGAAAAATATAATTTTGTTTCTTGTAATTTTATTCAATTTAATTTTTTATAATTAAATACGCAAGTTTTTTAACAAGTAAACGTGATTTGGAATGCAATTGAACCTAAGAAAAGATGTGAAAAAGGCCAGCCCAGTTGGGTTTTGAACCCGGCTGGGTAGGGTATCGCAGGTCTGTCTACCGTACAGACCCAAGAGTCCTACTGTGCGCGCCTCAACCCACTGGGCTGGCCGCTGCTCCAAAGAATGTGCCCAAAAAATCGGCTTATCAACAGTGACTGGCCAAACAAGGTTCGCGCATCACAACAATGAAACATTACTTTGATTGTTGTTTGAGCAACAATCACAATTTTGCTCCACTTTGAGATCCTTGTTGGCGAATTTAGAAATTCTTTTTGGTGGCTATTAAAATAATAATTCCGGCAAATCGCTTTACATATAATTTGCAGGTTGTGTAAAGAAAATACGCTTAAATTAAAACAATAATAATTAAAAAATATGCAAAAAATATCGAGCCCTTGAAGGTCGTGTACTGAAAAAGCGTGCCCGAAAAATATAATTTTGTTTCTTGTAATTTTATTCAATTTAATTTTTTTATAATTAAATACGCAAGTTTTTTTAACAAGTAAACGTGATTTGGAATGCAATTGAACCTAAGAAAAGATTTGAAAAAGGCCAGCCCAGTTGGGTTTTGAACCCGGCTGGGTAGGGTATCGCAGGTCTGTCTACCGTACAGACCCAAGAGTCCTACTGTGCGCGCCTCAACCCACTGGGCTGGCCGCTGCTCCAAAGAATGTGCCCAAAAAATCGGCTTATCAACAGTGACAGGCCAAACAAGGTTCGCGCATCACAACAATGAAACATTACTTTGATTGTTGTTTGAGCAATAATCACAATTTTGCTCCACTTTGAGATCCTTGTTGGCGAATTTAGAAATTCTTTTTGGTGGCTATTAAAATAATAATTCCGGCAAATCGCTTTACATATAATTTGCAGGTTGTGTAAAGAAAATACGCTTAAATTAAAACAATAATAATTAAAAAATATGCAAAAAATATCGAGCCCTTGAAGGTCGTGTACTGAAAAAGCGTGCCCGAAAAATATAATTTTGTTTCTTGTAATTTTATTCAATTTATTTTTTTATAATTAAATACGCAAGTTTTTTTAACAAGTAAACGTGATTTGGAATGCAATTGAACCTAAGAAAAGATTTGAAAAAGGCCAGCCCAGTTGGGTTTTGAACCCGGCTGGGTAGGGTATCGCAGGTCTGTCTACCGTACAGACCCAAGAGTCCTACTGTGCGCGCCTCAACCCACTGGGCTGGCCGCTGCTCCAAAGAATGTGCCCAAAAAATCGGCTTATCAACAGTGACTGGCCAAACAAGGTTCGCGCATCACAACAATGAAACATTACTTTGATTGTTGTTTGAGCAATAATCACAATTTTGCTCCTTTTTGAGATCCTTGTTGGCGAATTTAGAAATTCTTTTCGGTGGCTATTAAAATAATAATTCCGGCAAATCGCATTCCATATTATTCGCCGGTTGTGTACAGAAAACACAATTTAATTAAAACAATAATTATTAAAAAATATGTGAAAAATATCGAGCCCTTGAAGGTCGTGTACTGAAAAAGCGTGCCCGAAAAATATAATTTTGTTTCTTGTAATTTTATTCAATTTAATTTTTTATAATTAATTACGCAAGTTTTTTAACAAGTAAACGTGATTTGGAATGCAATTGAACCTAAGAAAAGATGTGAAAAAGGCCAGCCCAGTTGGATTTTGAACCCGGCTGGGTAGGGTATCGCAGGTCTGTCTACCGTACAGACCCAAGAGTCCTACTGTGCGCGCCTCAACCCACTGGGCTGGCCGCTGCTCCAAAGAATGTGCCCAAAAAATCGGCTTATCAACAGTGACAGGCCAAACAAGGTTCGCGCATCACAACAATGAAACATTACTTTGATTGTTGTTTGAGCAATAATCACAATTTTGCTCCACTTTGAGATCCTTGTTGGCGAATTTAGAAATTCTTTTCGGTGGCTATTAAAATAATAATTCCGGCAAATCGCATTCCATATTATTCGCCGGTTGTGTACAGAAAACACAATTTAATTAAAACAATAATTATTAAAAAATATGTGAAAAATATCGAGCCCTTGAAGGTCGTGTACTGAAAAAGCGTGCCCGAAAAATATAATTTTGTTTCTTGTAATTTTATTCAATTTAATTTTTTATAATTAATTACGCAAGTTTTTTAACAAGTAAACGTGATTTGGAATGCAATTGAACCTAAGAAAAGATGTGAAAAAGGCCAGCCCAGTTGGATTTTGAACCCGGCTGGGTAGGGTATCGCAGGTCTGTCTACCGTACAGACCCAAGAGTCCTACTGTGCGCGCCTCAACCCACTGGGCTGGCCGCTGCTCCAAAGAATGTGCCCAAAAAATCGGCTTATCAACAGTGACAGGCCAAACAAGGTTCGCGCATCACAACAATGAAACATTACTTTGATTGTTGTTTGAGCAATAATCACAATTTTGCTCCACTTTGAGATCCTTGTTGGCGAATTTAGAAATTCTTTTCGGTGGCTATTAAAATAATAATTCCGGCAAATCGCATTCCATATTATTCGCCGGTTGTGTACAGAAAACACAGTTTAATTAAAACAATAATTATTAAAAAATATGTGAACAATATCGAGCCCTTGAAGGTCGTGTACTGAAAAAGCGTGCCCGAAAAATATAATTTTGTTTCTTGTAATTTTATTCAATTTAATTTTTTATAATTAAATACGCAAGTTTTTTAACAAGTAAACGTGATTTGGAATGCAATTGAACCTAAGAAAAGATGTGAAAAAGGCCAGCCCAGTTGGGTTTTGAACCCGGCTGGGTAGGGTATCGCAGGTCTGTCTACCGTACAGACCCAAGAGTCCTACTGTGCGCGCCTCAACCCACTGGGCTGGCCGCTGCTCCAAAGAATGTGCCCAAAAAATCGGCTTATCAACAGTGACAGGCCAAACAAGGTTCGCGCATCACAACAATGAAACATTACTTTGATTGTTGTTTGAGCAATAATCACAATTTTGCTCCACTTTGAGATCCTTGTTGGCGAATTTAGAAATTCTTTTCGGTGGCTATTAAAATAATAATTCCGGCAAATCGCATTCCATATTATTCGCCGGTTGTGTACAGAAAACACAGTTTAATTAAAACAATAATTATTAAAAAATATGTGAAAAATATCGAGCCCTTGAAGGTCGTGTACTGAAAAAGCGTGCCCGAAAAATATAATTTTGTTTCTTGTAATTTTATTCAATTTAATTTTTTATAATTAAATACGCAAGTTTTTTAACAAGTAAACGTGATTTGGAATGCAATTGAACCTAAGAAAAGATGTGAAAAAGGCCAGCCCAGTTGGGTTTTGAACCCGGCTGGGTAGGGTATCGCAGGTCTGTCTACCGTACAGACCCAAGAGTCCTACTGTGCGCGCCTCAACCCACTGGGCTGGCCGCTGCTCCAAAGAATGTGCCCAAAAAATCGGCTTATCAACAGTGACAGGCCAAACAAGGTTCGCGCATCACAACAATGAAACATTACTTTGATTGTTGTTTGAGCAATAATCACAATTTTGCTCCACTTTGAGATCCTTGTTGGCGAATTTAGAAATTCTTTTCGGTGGCTATTAAAATAATAATTCCGGCAAATCGCATTCCATATTATTCGCCGGTTGTGTACAGAAAACACAGTTTAATTAAAACAATAATTATTAAAAAATATGTGAACAATATCGAGCCCTTGAAGGTCGTGTACTGAAAAAGCGTGCCCGAAAAATATAATTTTGTTTCTTGTAATTTTATTCAATTTAATTTTTTATAATTAAATACGCAAGTTTTTTAACAAGTAAACGTGATTTGGAATGCAATTGAACCTAAGAAAAGATGTGAAAAAGGCCAGCCCAGTTGGGTTTTGAACCCGGCTGGGTAGGGTATCGCAGGTCTGTCTACCGTACAGACCCAAGAGTCCTACTGTGCGCGCCTCAACCCACTGGGCTGGCCGCTGCTCCAAAGAATGTGCCCAAAAAATCGGCTTATCAACAGTGACAGGCCAAACAAGGTTCGCGCATCACAACAATGAAACATTACTTTGATTGTTGTTTGAGCAATAATCACAATTTTGCTCCACTTTGAGATCCTTGTTGGCGAATTTAGAAATTCTTTTCGGTGGCTATTAAAATAATAATTCCGGCACATCGCATTCCATATTATTCGCCGGTTGTGTACAGAAAACACAGTTTAATTAAAACAATAATTATTAAAAAATATGTGAAAAATATCGAGCCCTTGAAGGTCGTGTACTGAAAAAGCGTGCCCGAAAAATATAATTTTGTTTCTTGTAATTTTATTCAATTTAATTTTTTATAATTAAATACGCAAGTTTTTTAACAAGTAAACGTGATTTGGAATGCAATTGAACCTAAGAAAAGATGTGAAAAAGGCCAGCCCAGTTGGGTTTTGAACCCGGCTGGGTAGGGTATCGCAGGTCTGTCTACCGTACAGACCCAAGAGTCCTACTGTGCGCGCCTCAACCCACTGGGCTGGCCGCTGCTCCAAAGAATGTGCCCAAAAAATCGGCTTATCAACAGTGACAGGCCAAACAAGGTTCGCGCATCACAACAATGAAACATTACTTTGATTGTTGTTTGAGCAATAATCACAATTTTGCTCCACTTTGAGATCCTTGTTGGCGAATTTAGAAATTCTTTTCGGTGGCTATTAAAATAATAATTCCGGCAAATCGCATTCCATATTATTCGCCGGTTGTGTACAGAAAACACAGTTTAATTAAAACAATAATTATTAAAAAATATGTGAACAATATCGAGCCCTTGAAGGTCGTGTACTGAAAAAGCGTGCCCGAAAAATATAATTTTGTTTCTTGTAATTTTATTCAATTTAATTTTTTATAATTAAATACGCAAGTTTTTTAACAAGTAAACGTGATTTGGAATGCAATTGAACCTAAGAAAAGATGTGAAAAAGGCCAGCCCAGTTGGGTTTTGAACCCGGCTGGGTAGGGTATCGCAGGTCTGTCTACCGTACAGACCCAAGAGTCCTACTGTGCGCGCCTCAACCCACTGGGCTGGCCGCTGCTCCAAAGAATGTGCCCAAAAAATCGGCTTATAAAAAGTGACAGGCCAAACAAGGTTCGCGCATCACAACAATGAAACATTACTTTGATTGTTGTTTGAGCAATAATCACAATTTTGCTCCACTTTGAGATCCTTGTTGGCGAATTTAGAAATTCTTTTTGGTGGCTATTAAAATAATAATTCCGGCAAATCGCTTTACATATAATTTGCAGGTTGTGTAAAGAAAATACGCTTAAATTAAAACAATAATAATTAAAAAATATGCAAAAAATATCGAGCCCTTGAAGGTCGTGTACTGAAAAAGCGTGCCCGAAAAATATAATTTTGTTTCTTGTAATTTTATTCAATTTATTTTTTTATAATTAAATACGCAAGTTTTTTTAACAAGTAAACGTGATTTGGAATGCAATTGAACCTAAGAAAAGATTTGAAAAAGGCCAGCCCAGTTGGGTTTTGAACCCGGCTGGGTAGGGTATCGCAGGTCTGTCTACCGTACAGACCCAAGAGTCCTACTGTGCGCGCCTCAACCCACTGGGCTGGCCGCTGCTCCAAAGAATGTGCCCAAAAAATCGGCTTATCAACAGTGACAGGCCAAACAAGGTTCGCGCATCACAACAATGAAACATTACTTTGATTGTTGTTTGAGCAATAATCACAATTTTGCTCCTTTTTGAGATCCTTGTTGGCGAATTTAGAAATTCTTTTCGGTGGCTATTAAAATAATAATTCCGGCAAATCGCATTCCATATTATTCGCCGGTTGTGTACAGAAAACACAATTTAATTAAAACAATAATTATTAAAAAATATGTGAAAAATATCGAGCCCTTGAAGGTCGTGTACTGAAAAAGCGTGCCCGAAAAATATAATTTTGTTTCTTGTAATTTTATTCAATTTAATTTTTTATAATTAATTACGCAAGTTTTTTAACAAGTAAACGTGATTTGGAATGCAATTGAACCTAAGAAAAGATGTGAAAAAGGCCAGCCCAGTTGGATTTTGAACCCGGCTGGGTAGGGTATCGCAGGTCTGTCTACCGTACAGACCCAAGAGTCCTACTGTGCGCGCCTCAACCCACTGGGCTGGCCGCTGCTCCAAAGAATGTGCCCAAAAAATCGGCTTATCAACAGTGACAGGCCAAACAAGGTTCGCGCATCACAACAATGAAACATTACTTTGATTGTTGTTTGAGCAATAATCACAATTTTGCTCCACTTTGAGATCCTTGTTGGCGAATTTAGAAATTCTTTTCGGTGGCTATTAAAATAATAATTCCGGCAAATCGCATTCCATATTATTCGCCGGTTGTGTACAGAAAACACAATTTAATTAAAACAATAATTATTAAAAAATATGTGAAAAATATCGAGCCCTTGAAGGTCGTGTACTGAAAAAGCGTGCCCGAAAAATATAATTTTGTTTCTTGTAATTTTATTCAATTTAATTTTTTATAATTAATTACGCAAGTTTTTTAACAAGTAAACGTGATTTGGAATGCAATTGAACCTAAGAAAAGATGTGAAAAAGGCCAGCCCAGTTGGATTTTGAACCCGGCTGGGTAGGGTATCGCAGGTCTGTCTACCGTACAGACCCAAGAGTCCTACTGTGCGCGCCTCAACCCACTGGGCTGGCCGCTGCTCCAAAGAATGTGCCCAAAAAATCGGCTTATCAACAGTGACAGGCCAAACAAGGTTCGCGCATCACAACAATGAAACATTACTTTGATTGTTGTTTGAGCAATAATCACAATTTTGCTCCACTTTGAGATCCTTGTTGGCGAATTTAGAAATTCTTTTCGGTGGCTATTAAAATAATAATTCCGGCAAATCGCATTCCATATTATTCGCCGGTTGTGTACAGAAAACACAGTTTAATTAAAACAATAATTATTAAAAAATATGTGAACAATATCGAGCCCTTGAAGGTCGTGTACTGAAAAAGCGTGCCCGAAAATATAATTTTGTTTCTTGTAATTTTATTCAATTTAATTTTTTATAATTAAATACGCAAGTTTTTTAACAAGTAAACGTGATTTGGAATGCAATTGAACCTAAGAAAAGATGTGAAAAAGGCCAGCCCAGTTGGGTTTTGAACCCGGCTGGGTAGGGTATCGCAGGTCTGTCTACCGTACAGACCCAAGAGTCCTACTGTGCGCGCCTCAACCCACTGGGCTGGCCGCTGCTCCAAAGAATGTGCCCAAAAAATCGGCTTATCAACAGTGACAGGCCAAACAAGGTTCGCGCATCACAACAATGAAACATTACTTTGATTGTTGTTTGAGCAATAATCACAATTTTGCTCCACTTTGAGATCCTTGTTGGCGAATTTAGAAATTCTTTTCGGTGGCTATTAAAATAATAATTCCGGCAAATCGCATTCCATATTATTCGCCGGTTGTGTACAGAAAACACAGTTTAATTAAAACAATAATTATTAAAAAATATGTGAAAAATATCGAGCCCTTGAAGGTCGTGTACTGAAAAAGCGTGCCCGAAAAATATAATTTTGTTTCTTGTAATTTTATTCAATTTAATTTTTTATAATTAAATACGCAAGTTTTTTAACAAGTAAACGTGATTTGGAATGCAATTGAACCTAAGAAAAGATGTGAAAAAGGCCAGCCCAGTTGGGTTTTGAACCCGGCTGGGTAGGGTATCGCAGGTCTGTCTACCGTACAGACCCAAGAGTCCTACTGTGCGCGCCTCAACCCACTGGGCTGGCCGCTGCTCCAAAGAATGTGCCCAAAAAATCGGCTTATCAACAGTGACAGGCCAAACAAGGTTCGCGCATCACAACAATGAAACATTACTTTGATTGTTGTTTGAGCAATAATCACAATTTTGCTCCACTTTGAGATCCTTGTTGGCGAATTTAGAAATTCTTTTCGGTGGCTATTAAAATAATAATTCCGGCAAATCGCATTCCATATTATTCGCCGGTTGTGTACAGAAAACACAATTTAATTAAAACAATAATTATTAAAAAATATGTGAAAAATATCGAGCCCTTGAAGGTCGTGTACTGAAAAAGCGTGCCCGAAAAATATAATTTTGTTTCTTGTAATTTTATTCAATTTAATTTTTTATAATTAATTACGCAAGTTTTTTAACAAGTAAACGTGATTTGGAATGCAATTGAACCTAAGAAAAGATGTGAAAAAGGCCAGCCCAGTTGGGTTTTGAACCCGGCTGGGTAGGGTATCGCAGGTCTGTCTACCGTACAGACCCAAGAGTCCTACTGTGCGCGCCTCAACCCACTGGGCTGGCCGCTGCTCCAAAGAATGTGCCCAAAAAATCGGCTTATCAACAGTGACAGGCCAAACAAGGTTCGCGCATCACAACAATGAAACATTACTTTGATTGTTGTTTGAGCAATAATCACAATTTTGCTCCACTTTGAGATCCTTGTTGGCGAATTTAGAAATTCTTTTCGGTGGCTATTAAAATAATAATTCCGGCAAATCGCATTCCATATTATTCGCCGGTTGTGTACAGAAAACACAGTTTAATTAAAACAATAATTATTAAAAAATATGTGAACAATATCGAGCCCTTGAAGGTCGTGTACTGAAAAAGCGTGCCCGAAAAATATAATTTTGTTTCTTGTAATTTTATTCAATTTAATTTTTTATAATTAAATAAGCAAGTTTTTTAACAAGTAAACGTGATTTGGAATGCAATTGAACCTAAGAAAAGATGTGAAAAAGGCCAGCCCAGTTGGGTTTTGAACCCGGCTGGGTAGGGTATCGCAGGTCTGTCTACCGTACAGACCCAAGAGTCCTACTGTGCGCGCCTCAACCCACTGGGCTGGCCGCTGCTCCAAAGAATGTGCCCAAAAAATCGGCTTATCAACAGTGACAGGCCAAACAAGGTTCGCGCATCACAACAATGAAACATTACTTTGATTGTTGTTTGAGCAATAATCACAATTTTGCTCCACTTTGAGATCCTTGTTGGCGAATTTAGAAATTCTTTTCGGTGGCTATTAAAATAATAATTCCGGCAAATCGCATTCCATATTATTCGCCGGTTGTGTACAGAAAACACAGTTTAATTAAAACAATAATTATTAAAAAATATGTGAAAAATATCGAGCCCTTGAAGGTCGTGTACTGAAAAAGCGTGCCCGAAAAATATAATTTTGTTTCTTGTAATTTTATTCAATTTAATTTTTTATAATTAAATACGCAAGTTTTTTAACAAGTAAACGTGATTTGGAATGCAATTGAACCTAAGAAAAGATGTGAAAAAGGCCAGCCCAGTTGGGTTTTGAACCCGGCTGGGTAGGGTATCGCAGGTCTGTCTACCGTACAGACCCAAGAGTCCTACTGTGCGCGCCTCAACCCACTGGGCTGGCCGCTGCTCCAAAGAATGTGCCCAAAAAATCGGCTTATCAACAGTGACAGGCCAAACAAGGTTCGCGCATCACAACAATGAAACATTACTTTGATTGTTGTTTGAGCAATAATCACAATTTTGCTCCACTTTGAGATCCTTGTTGGCGAATTTAGAAATTCTTTTCGGTGGCTATTAAAATAATAATTCCGGCAAATCGCATTCCATATTATTCGCCGGTTGTGTACAGAAAACACAGTTTAATTAAAACAATAATTATTAAAAAATATGTGAACAATATCGAGCCCTTGAAGGTCGTGTACTGAAAAAGCGTGCCCGAAAAATATAATTTTGTTTCTTGTAATTTTATTCAATTTATTTTTTTATAATTAAATACGCAAGTTTTTTTAACAAGTAAACGTGATTTGGAATGCAATTGAACCTAAGAAAAGATTTGAAAAAGGCCAGCCCAGTTGGGTTTTGAACCCGGCTGGGTAGGGTATCGCAGGTCTGTCTACCGTACAGACCCAAGAGTCCTACTGTGCGCGCCTCAACCCACTGGGCTGGCCGCTGCTCCAAAGAATGTGCCCAAAAAATCGGCTTATCAACAGTGACAGGCCAAACAAGGTTCGCGCATCACAACAATGAAACATTACTTTGATTGTTGTTTGAGCAATAATCACAATTTTGCTCCACTTTGAGATCCTTGTTGGCGAATTTAGAAATTCTTTTCGGTGGCTATTAAAATAATAATTCCGGCAAATCGCATTCCATATTATTCGCCGGTTGTGTACAGAAAACACAATTTAATTAAAACAATAATTATTAAAAAATATGTGAACAATATCGAGCCCTTGAAGGTCGTGTACTGAAAAAGCGTGCCCGAAAAATATAATTTTGTTTCTTGTAATTTTATTCAATTTAATTTTTTATAATTAATTACGCAAGTTTTTTAACAAGTAAACGTGATTTGGAATGCAATTGAACCTAAGAAAAGATGTGAAAAAGGCCAGCCCAGTTGGGTTTTGAACCCGGCTGGGTAGGGTATCGCAGGTCTGTCTACCGTACAGACCCAAGAGTCCTACTGTGCGCGCCTCAACCCACTGGGCTGGCCGCTGCTCCAAAGAATGTGCCCAAAAAATCGGCTTATCAACAGTGACAGGCCAAACAAGGTTCGCGCATCACAACAATGAAACATTACTTTGATTGTTGTTTGAGCAATAATCACAATTTTGCTCCACTTTGAGATCCTTGTTGGCGAATTTAGAAATTCTTTTCGGTGGCTATTAAAATAATAATTCCGGCAAATCGCATTCCATATTATTCGCCGGTTGTGTACAGAAAACACAGTTTAATTAAAACAATAATTATTAAAAAATATGTGAACAATATCGAGCCCTTGAAGGTCGTGTACTGAAAAAGCGTGCCCGAAAAATATAATTTTGTTTCTTGTAATTTTATTCAATTTAATTTTTTATAATTAAATACGCAAGTTTTTTAACAAGTAAACGTGATTTGGAATGCAATTGAACCTAAGAAAAGATGTGAAAAAGGCCAGCCCAGTTGGGTTTTGAACCCGGCTGGGTAGGGTATCGCAGGTCTGTCTACCGTACAGACCCAAGAGTCCTACTGTGCGCGCCTCAACCCACTGGGCTGGCCGCTGCTCCAAAGAATGTGCCCAAAAAATCGGCTTATCAACAGTGACAGGCCAAACAAGGTTCGCGCATCACAACAATGAAACATTACTTTGATTGTTGTTTGAGCAATAATCACAATTTTGCTCCACTTTGAGATCCTTGTTGGCGAATTTAGAAATTCTTTTCGGTGGCTATTAAAATAATAATTCCGGCAAATCGCATTCCATATTATTCGCCGGTTGTGTACAGAAAACACAGTTTAATTAAAACAATAATTATTAAAAAATATGTGAAAAATATCGAGCCCTTGAAGGTCGTGTACTGAAAAAGCGTGCCCGAAAAATATAATTTTGTTTCTTGTAATTTTATTCAATTTAATTTTTTATAATTAAATACGCAAGTTTTTTAACAAGTAAACGTGATTTGGAATGCAATTGAACCTAAGAAAAGATGTGAAAAAGGCCAGCCCAGTTGGGTTTTGAACCCGGCTGGGTAGGGTATCGCAGGTCTGTCTACCGTACAGACCCAAGAGTCCTACTGTGCGCGCCTCAACCCACTGGGCTGGCCGCTGCTCCAAAGAATGTGCCCAAAAAATCGGCTTATCAACAGTGACAGGCCAAACAAGGTTCGCGCATCACAACAATGAAACATTACTTTGATTGTTGTTTGAGCAATAATCACAATTTTGCTCCACTTTGAGATCCTTGTTGGCGAATTTAGAAATTCTTTTCGGTGGCTATTAAAATAATAATTCCGGCAAATCGCATTCCATATTATTCGCCGGTTGTGTACAGAAAACACAGTTTAATTAAAACAATAATTATTAAAAAATATGTGAACAATATCGAGCCCTTGAAGGTCGTGTACTGAAAAAGCGTGCCCGAAAAATATAATTTTGTTTCTTGTAATTTTATTCAATTTAATTTTTTATAATTAAATACGCAAGTTTTTTAACAAGTAAACGTGATTTGGAATGCAATTGAACCTAAGAAAAGATGTGAAAAAGGCCAGCCCAGTTGGGTTTTGAACCCGGCTGGGTAGGGTATCGCAGGTCTGTCTACCGTACAGACCCAAGAGTCCTACTGTGCGCGCCTCAACCCACTGGGCTGGCCGCTGCTCCAAAGAATGTGCCCAAAAAATCGGCTTATCAACAGTGACAGGCCAAACAAGGTTCGCGCATCACAACAATGAAACATTACTTTGATTGTTGTTTGAGCAATAATCACAATTTTGCTCCACTTTGAGATCCTTGTTGGCGAATTTAGAAATTCTTTTCGGTGGCTATTAAAATAATAATTCCGGCAAATCGCATTCCATATTATTCGCCGGTTGTGTACAGAAAACACAGTTTAATTAAAACAATAATTATTAAAAAATATGTGAAAAATATCGAGCCCTTGAAGGTCGTGTACTGAAAAAGCGTGCCCGAAAAATATAATTTTGTTTCTTGTAATTTTATTCAATTTAATTTTTTATAATTAAATACGCAAGTTTTTTTAACAAGTAAACGTGATTTGGAATGCAATTGAACCTAAGAAAAGATGTGAAAAAGGCCAGCCCAGTTGGGTTTTGAACCCGGCTGGGTAGGGTATCGCAGGTCTGTCTACCGTACAGACCCAAGAGTCCTACTGTGCGCGCCTCAACCCACTGGGCTGGCCGCTGCTCCAAAGAATGTGCCCAAAAAATCGGCTTATCAACAGAGACAGGCCAAACAAGGTTCGCGCATCACAACAATGAAACATTACTTTGATTGTTGTTTGAGCAATAATCACAATTTTGCTCCACTTTGAGATCCTTGTTGGCGAATTTAGAAATTCGTTTCGGTGGCTATTAAAATAATAATTCCGGCAAATCGCATTCCATATTATTCGCCGGTTGTGTACAGAAAACACAGTTTAATTAAAACAATAATTATTAAAAAATATGTGAACAATATCGAGCCCTTGAAGGTCGTGTACTGAAAAAGCGTGCCCGAAAAATATAATTTTGTTTCTTGTAATTTTATTCAATTTAATTTTTTATAATTAAATACGCAAGTTTTTTAACAAGTAAACGTGATTTGGAATGCAATTGAACCTAAGAAAAGATGTGAAAAAGGCCAGCCCAGTTGGGTTTTGAACCCGGCTGGGTAGGGTATCGCAGGTCTGTCTACCGTACAGACCCAAGAGTCCTACTGTGCGCGCCTCAACCCACTGGGCTGGCCGCTGCTCCAAAGAATGTGCCCAAAATATCGGCTTATCAACAGTGACAGGCCAAACAAGGTTCGCGCATCACAACAATGAAACATTACTTTGATTGTTGTTTGAGCAATAATCACAATTTTGCTCCACTTTGAGATCCTTGTTGGCGAATTTAGAAATTCTTTTCGGTGGCTATTAAAATAATAATTCCGGCAAATCGCATTCCATATTATTCGCCGGTTGTGTACAGAAAACACAGTTTAATTAAAACAATAATTATTAAAAAATATGTGAACAATATCGAGCCCTTGAAGGTCGTGTACTGAAAAAGCGTGCCCGAAAAATATAATTTTGTTTCTTGTAATTTTATTCAATTTAATTTTTTATAATTAAATACGCAAGTTTTTTAACAAGTAAACGTGATTTGGAATGCAATTGAACCTAAGAAAAGATGTGAAAAAGGCCAGCCCAGTTGGGTTTTGAACCCGGCTGGGTAGGGTATCGCAGGTCTGTCTACCGTACAGACCCAAGAGTCCTACTGTGCGCGCCTCAACCCACTGGGCTGGCCGCTGCTCCAAAGAATGTGCCCAAAAAATCGGCTTATCAACAGTGACAGGCCAAACAAGGTTCGCGCATCACAACAATGAAACATTACTTTGATTGTTGTTTGAGAAACTTTTGCTTCATTTGATGAGATCCTTGTTGGTGAATTTAGAAATTCTTTTCGGCGGCTATTGAAAATACTATTCCAGCAAATCGCTTGACATCATATTATTATTTGCTGGTTGTGAAAAGAAAATACATTATTATTTCTGCCTCTTGCAATAAAAGCACATAATTGGTTCGTTTTCCGCGGCCGTTTAAAATTATTCTCAACCCGGTTGGACAGATTAATTTATGGGCCGTCGCCCAGAATCGAATAAGTAATCATCTCGTGCCAAGTGTAGCGCACTTGCATTCCACAAAGTGCGCGTGGGCGCCTCCGAGCGCACTAACTCTCTCAAAGTGCAACACTTTCCAGCAATTGCGCAAATATCTCAATCGTGGCAGCGTTCGTTGTACGCCCGAGATCGTTTTCCCTGTGCCCGGATCGAATGCATTCGCGGTTATATCGGCTCATCAATCTGTGATTGATCACCCGATCCGACTTTGAGACACGACTCGACGTGCCCCCATTAGGCGGCAATTATATTCTCTCGAGAAACGCTCAACGCCACAAGGTAAATATCAAATCTGGTGGAAAAATTGCTATTGGCAGAGATTAACATTCCACAAGGATATCTCCGTAAATTTATATTTTTTTAAAAATTATAATTAAATAAATGACTATTCTAATTATCATTAAAAAAATTTACAACCCTTCGCGCATATAAATACAAAATCATTTAAATTTTTAATTTATAAAAATTGAAAGCTGCGCTCATTTGAGTTTTCCATAATTATAAAGTAATCCAAATTAATTAGAATTTGGATCAGGGTAGTTGAGCAACCTTAAGCCAGGTGACATCAGCCCAATAAAAGCTGCGATCGAATTTGAAGAAGAATTTTATACGTACACAATCGAGTTGTGCAAAGCTTTCTCTTCAAACATCTCTCAGACGACCCTGAAGCTTGTTGTAGGCGTCCGACGAAGGTTCGGCAGGGTCAGTTACAAAAGCTTTACAACGCTCGAGTAATAATTTTGAACAATAAAAGCGAATGAAACAATATTATAGCCGGTTGTTTGCCACAGCGAACCTTCAATTTCACTTCGGATTTGAGTTATCTGGCGCCAAGCGTTATTTATTTTCATGCAACGGATGATTTTATTTCATGTAGTCAATTTATCAAGCACTCTAATTGTTTCAACTCCTAACATGACATCAGGAAAATATATAATCAGCTTAATAATAAATAAATCTGTATTATTACAGCTGAAAATTATATAACATTGTATTTTTTGAATTTATAAATTACTTAATATCATGATAATAAAAACCTGAAAGAATTTTAAAATGCATACAACTTCCAAAGTTTATAACATATGTATAGAGCTTTCAAAAGCCATCTAAAAATACCCAGTAGGCCATTCTGATAATTTCTGCAGCCTATGATTTTTAATACCTCGTCAAAAAGTGGTTCAAAACATCAGAATTGTGAGATTTAACATTTAATAGAAGTAAATTTATTTAATAAATTTGCTGAGAAATTGAACTTAATTCTTAATTGTGGTATTTTTTTTTTTGCTATTTTTAAAAATTTTGACAGAATAGTCTAATAGGTCGTAATATATACTACTGAAAATTTGATTTCTTCCCAATAATTTTTGCAAAACTCATTTATATTTTTGCAAAGTCATATTAATAATGAAAAATTAGAAGGGGTTGCACTCACCCATTATTAGGTTGGTTGTTGTTTTTGCGAAGAATCCTGACGCTAGAACGCGCCTTTCCGAACATGAATCCGCCACCGCCCTTGCTGGCGACGCCCCCGTCGGCGGACTGGCGTTTCGTCGACATCCCAACTTTTCACCAAGTCCGCATCGCCGTTGTATCACACGGAAGTTGAACTGCAACAGAAGAAAAATTAGTATAATTACGATATCAAAAAATCAAACAATGAAAAGTCGTGTCTATTAATTAATTGTAATTTACACAAATATAATTACAAGCGTGGAATTTTCCTGACCGACTTTTCGCCCTCAATAAAAATGGTCCCGGCAATTAAAGAAGATGCATATTTATGCATGTTCCCAAGATAAGTGTCAGTGGGAAATCGGCGCCGCTAATTACGAGTGAGCAAAATATGCACTCGTATGCATTCCGATTTGAATCGGACAACTTTTCGAGATGCATTTCCATAATTGGCGTGCGAGGAATAAAATTATGTTTTTCGAGATTGGAAAGATCCGTCGGCGAGGAGGAAGAGGATTTGTTTGGAGGAAATTTCTAGCGAGAGCAGAGAGATGATTTGCGGCTTTAATTAAGAATGAGAGTTGATTGTGAGAGTGGCGTGAAATTTATGCAGCGAGATGCACTTTCATTGTTCGGCGTTGTTTTGCGCGGGCCATACATCATGCTTGAGTTGCGTGACGTGCGAAATTTATTGGAAGAAATGTTGTTTTTTCGTTTCACCAGGCCGAGAACGAAAATTTCAAATTATTTCCTATGATAATTCATAATTAGAGAGGAATTCATATCAAACTAATGAAAACAATTTTATTTAAGGAAGGAGACGGAGCTGAACAAAATAATTTCTCTTATTTAAATATTTTAACTCTATTAAAAATCGGTCTGATTAATATTTTGGTGATGGAATGTGCTTATTTATTAATTTTTTGAATATTTCATATCAATTCAAACTTTTGAAACGATAAGAAATTGATTTAAAAAAAAAACTTCCAAAATAAATATATAATGAAGTTCAAATCCCTAAATAAAATCATATTTAAATTTAGAGTAATCCAATTTGAAATGTGATTTTATAAATTGATTTGAGCTCTATTAATATTAATTTGGAAGTTTTCTTTTATAAGATATTTCATTTAAATTGATCAAAATCACTTTGCTCAAATTCCACGTTAACTATAAATGAATAAATTCAAATAAAAGCAAAAACAAATTTTCAATTAATTACATAACTGCACCAAATGCATGAATCCTGAATAATTCAATTTATTTATCCGCTGGCCGAAAGAAGACTTGAATGAATGCAAAATGAGATTGCAATCTGTTCTCACACTTGGCACATATATTTACTAATTTTCAATCAAGACGCAACTAATTTCTTTCTCGCTCTTTTGAAAAACTCGCGCAGCCGGCGGTACGAAACAATTTGCGAGCACGTTTTAACTGTACATTTTAAAAACCACATCAAGTTTATTGGCGAGCATATAGCTCTTCCCGGCTACTCTTAAAAGCCACATGCTTTCTCAGCATTGCTCAATTACATCCGCAAAAAAAAAGAAGAATATACGACCGATCGCTCTTTCGTGAAATTGGCTCATCCCGCCGCAATAAACCTGCCGTGATATGTTGTGTGTGTAATAATTTTCGCCTGGATTTCGTTGCCACTCGATCGCATCTGGACCGAAAACGAAGAGTAAAAAATTGTAATGTTATAACATAAAAAAATCAAATTGTTAAAAATTGTAATAGCAAATTTACTACAATTACAGATAAAAAATTTTAAAGCGCCAATATTTTTCTATTTAAAATTTATTTCAATTATATACTCTCCAAAGAAACTTCCTTTCTTTAATATAATTTGCTAAATATGCAAGAAATTGAAGCAAGAATGTTGAGAAAAATTTAATGCATTTGCTATGAATCGAGTTTTAGGTTTTTATTGAAAAGTTACTTGTCATTTCCTCTGTTTTTCACCTCATGGAATTGGAATGCGAGTTATCTTTTTTTTATATTCATGACAGAAATTATATTTCCAGCTGAATGAGAAGTAGTTTGATTGATGAAGAAAGAGAATCTGCAAGAATTTTAAACAAAAACTGACTCACAATCAGATTCTATTTCCTGGAAGTAAAAAAAAAAGTAGGAATTTCTTCTAAAAACGCAGCAAAATGCATTATATTGATTATAATTCCATTTGTTAACATTCTTTGCACATGAATCATTCATCTAAAAATTTATAATTTTTATTATTAAATTTAAAGTTATAAAATATTCTGAGATAATTGCAAGCGATGAAATAAAACAACATTATTATAAAACTCACCAATTTGAGCCTTTGTGAACTATTGTATCATAAATAGTCACTATAATTGTTTGATATTTGCAATTAAATCCCACTTTTGATTTGGTTCAAAATTAATTTTAGCATTTCCATTCATTGAAATCTCTGCTATAAATTCTAATCCTGTCCGTATTAAAAATTCCAAATAATTAATTTAAAACCGCACATTAACCAACCCTACTTGCTGCACACCTGTGCTGATAAACCGCTGGAAATTTTCAAAACGACAACCCACCGCAAGAATGCTGCAATTCAAGCTCAAGTGCGGGACGAAAAAATTAAGTAAGTCTCTCGCTTAATTGCACCGAGTGCAATTGAATAGGTGGAAAAAATTTGAAACAAGAGCCACCAATTTATTGAGAAAAAAAATCATGAAGAACCAGTTCGGCCGGGGGTGAGCTGAAATTCGCGCAATTCTTCCTCTTTTTTTTATATTTTATTCTTCGGACGAGTTTTGTGTTGCAGGAGCGTAGCGGTTTTTCGCTGATGACGCCGTGCGCATTATCAATTTCCCCGGCAGCACGACGACGACGACGACCAACGGGCATCATTATATAAATTTCTGCAGCTCCTGAACTTTGACTGAGACGCTACTGAAAAGAATGAGAAAGAAGAAACCCGACACTCGGATTCTTTTCTTTCCTGCACCGATCGCCGGCGTGACATATCAATCTGGCGTTCATCAAACCAAGATGAGACCAAGCTCGTGATTCCCATCCCTGAGTCGGCTACGTTTGATTCATTAAAAGTTGAAACTCGAGACGGGAAAAAAATAACATGACTCGCAGACTCCGAGTCGCAACGAAATATAATTTATATAATTACTGCCAATTATTTAGCCTGTCGATGTTTTTAATATTATTTCATAAATTTAAAAGTTTTAAACAAAGTTTGGATAATACCCTTTTAAAATTTCGATTAATTTTAATAACAATTCAAAAATTTTAATGACGTTATGTCATGTCTATCTTTAAAATGATGCATGGAAACGGAAATTAATCAAATCGTGGTATAAATGAATCACCAATTATGTGTTAAAATAATTAAATATTATTAAGAGGAAGGAATTTTCAACGTTCTAATTCCAATGATATATGACCACTTATTACCGGTCTATTAATTAAAATGATAAGAGACAAAAAATATTCTTCAGCGTTGAATAAAAGTTTATTTCAAAAACAACTTTCAAACGGTATTAATTTTAAGTCCCGTGTCTCCAAATGAAAAACAATCTGTGCAGTAAATTTACATTCTTCAAAATATCAAATAATTATCTTCCAAATCATAGAGTCATATCTATTTGTTTAACAAAATGGATATTTTGCATATTTTATTAGCAATTGTTTAAATATATTTCATTAACTCTCAAAGTTTATATTTTTAGATTCAAGATTTATCAAGAGCATTTTATGAACTATATTCCAAATGTAATAAAATAAATATTTTTTCAATGAAACTTTGAAACACCATTTCAAATATCTTTGGATCCTTCATTTGTTTGTAAAACTTTGAAAAGTATTTTTTCAAAATAATTTCAAATGAACTACAACCGACGAGTGAATGAATTGAAATGGGAAAACCAGGCGTTTGCACTCGCTTGTTGATCATCTCGATCATTCAGCACGAAGTTCCGACTCAATCAAAGAAGTCAACGAGCTGTGGAGCGTTAAAGCGGAAAAGTCTGATTTTTTTTACAACTCCCTTCGTATTTTACATGCTTTACTTTTCACTGCATAGTGATTTCACCGCTGATTAATTATGCATATTTGGTTTGTCGCCGCGCGCAATTAAAGTGGAGCGAGGAAACGTGTCGCGCGAGATTCGCCATAAAATCGTGAATTACACGATTTCTTATTCGTTTTACGAGCGGAGAAAGGCGACTGTGTGTTCTAAAGTTCTAAATAATCGTGCAACAAATTGGTTTGTTTGCATTCGCAGCATACAAAAATATAAACACAGCAGTTAACGCGCGTGTGCCCGAAGATCGTTTTACGGAAGAATTTGCTTTCCAGAACTAAAAGGTCAAAGTTTCTTGATGCAATTAGTGTCCATCAAAAACGCAAAAGTAGATGACAACTCTGGAAAATTTATGTCGCTTAATTACAAAAGAAATTTAAAATAATTGAGAATGGTTTGAAGAAAAAAAAGATGCAATCAAAGAATTTAATTTTTTCTTATTTATTAATACAAAATCTTGCTAATAAAAAGTGAAATTATTCCTGCAAAATGTCCCCGGTTTGGAATTATTTTGCTTTTATTTCTTAGAATGATTATGAATAATAAATTTGTATGAAACTTATACCACGTCTGCATCATAATTTCACAAAAAAAAATTATTAAATTTATAAATTTGTTTCCTTCTTTAATGCTAACAAATAATGCTAAATTAACTGGCTACATTTAAAAAGATAAAACATTGGTCAGTTTAATTAAATAGATCATATTTTCTATCAGATATAAAGTTGTGTTTTTGTCAGATGAATTTTTATTGAACTGACAGACTAAAATATTGCAAGTTAAATTAGTTTGTAAAAATATTTAAAATGTTTGCACTATTTTTATTGATTATTAATTTCAACTTTTATCAGTGAACCCTTAAGTTCAAGTTACTTAAATAAATAGCTTGAACAAACTTTAGCTGATTGATTTACACGTCTCGCGATTTGTTGAGATTGTTAACCCTTTGCACACACACTCGGAGCTAAATTAATTGAGCCCGCGGTCGAGAGACACGCAAAAGTAATTAACCGCGAGCGAGTCGATTTACGGCCATTTGGCGTGATTTCAACTTTGACTCGGCAGTGAATTCAAAAGTGAAAAATCGCAGCTTCCACAAGACGTTTTAGTTAAAATACACACGCCGCAGACCATAAATTAAAATCCCCCTGTCGTGTTGCAAAAAAAGCTTTGCTTTTGCAGCAGAGAACAATTTTCATCTTACTCTTTTTTTCTCTCCAACCAATTGTCAGTCTTTCAGCCGGGCGTGTTTTATCGGAATGTTGATGAACGAGGAGCCGGTCAGCAGCTGCTCTTTCTCGATCTCGCAGGACAAAAATCTGCCGTTCTTCCAGCAAAAGAAGGCGAGATAATTTACAAATAACAAAACAAGTAGTTCTCGGAACAATTCCTTAATTCCCGTTTTTAATTTGAAAATTTCCATTCAACTTAAATTTTAAAGCTCCAGCTAAGAAGTGCGGGACGTTTTGATTTATGAATTTAAATTCCAGTCGTCGTAAAAAATCATATAATGTGTGTAATAAAATGCAAAGTGAGCCTGCCATGTGATTTAGAGCGAGCATTTGCATCAATTACTTTTATTTTTGTGTAAAATTCTGCTTAATATATGCTCTGCTTGCGTAGCCGACAGCGAAGATCGTAAAAGAAGCACAAACTCGTGATTTACGCAAATTTTTTGACAGCCATGTGATGTTTGGACCTTCGGCAAGGTCGAAGTTTAGCATAGTAATCAAAGTTCAGCTTCTTTTATTTATTGTTAATTTAAACCCTGGCTTGAACTGAAATGACCTATTAGTTTAATTTTTTCTAAATTCTAGAGAGAAAATGCTAAATTCCAATTATAATGTTATGAAATAAAAAAAAATCAATTGTAGAATTTATATTGAAAATTTTAAAATTCTTTTCAACAATTTTATTCACAACACACAAAAACCTGGAACTTTTTAAAATTATTTTAAAAATTCTAGTGTATTTTTCAAATGATTAATTAAGTGCTAATTATTTGAGTAATGATATTAATTGCATTTTTCTTTAGTTAGAAAGCGAACACGTTTGGTCATCAATAATAAATAGAAAGGTTGAATCAGAAGCCAATAATTCCCATGATCGTAATTGAACGTCGGCCAGAAAATGACGCGCGGTGACGATAATTGGTGGTGAAAATAATTGACAACACGGAAGAAAGAGCGTCTGCATTCAAAGTGAGTAAATGTTTTGACAGGCAGCACGACAGCGTTGTCAATTAGCCCCACAGCCTTCAATTACTGCTCACGCACGTTTAATTAAGTAAGATTTAAATCGTAGCTGTCTGCACCAATCTCGTGTCATATGTATATCGATAATCTTCGGAACAGAAGCTTCTGAAGTTACGGACAAAGATCCTTCCCTTTTTGGAAAAAATAATTGCTTAGCGGGCGATCGGAAAAGGAGAAGAGTCTCCAAAGCCTGTCTTTTATATTATTTTATTACATACATTAGTAAAGTTGTTAGTGTATCTTTGCGCCGCTCGATATTCCATTTTCAACAAGATAATACAAGAAGCAAAAAGCGGTGTTGCCATAATTTAATATAAAACTTGTAAAATAAGGCACCTTAAGTAAAATTAGTCTTTACTATTAATGCAAAAATAAAATTATTTAAGTTTTTCATATAAAAATAAAAAATCTAATAAAGTTTGCGGAAATTTGTATACATTATCATCTATTGTCGAGAATAGAAAAATCTTGCTGAAGTAAAGCATTAAAAAATCAAATAATAGCTTGAGCAAGTTTTGATTTTAATTTAACTTATTTTTAAATTTGAATACAGAGATATCAGATTAAAACGCTTTTTGAAAAGATCAGTTAAAGAGCAAATGAAAAATATTTTTTCACCAAAATCTCTAAAAGGAATAATTCAATAGCTTGTCTTTTATTATTATTGCATATTTATTAAATTGTTTATTGAATATTGTATTTTTTTTAATTAAATCTGTTTTTTTAAATTAATTATTTTCTTTCAATAAAAATTTACTATTCCAAATTAAAAAATAAAATGTGTTGCCAGTCAAATTTTACTCTCCTTTGAAAACCCCAACAAGTGGTTATGGTGCACATTCCAATCCGACAGCCACATTCAACCCCCATAATTGGCTTAATTCGGGTGGTGCAATCACAAACATGGGCCGCTTGGGGCCGCTTTTCCCACAGCCCAAATTCCACCTGCTTTTTCAGACTCACCCTGACTGAAGGGACGGTGGACGAACGCGGTCGGCGACTCGCTGCTCTCCGTTCGGGCCGAATTGCGGTCGACGACGAAGGTGTGATCACGGCGCGCGCGACCAAACTTGCCGCAAACACGAAACCATGTGAACGAACGACGAACGGTGCAGCTAGGAAAACACAATTGAATTGAATTCAACTTTGTAAGTCGCCCACTCACCTGCACTCGATTCGCCGGCAGTCCGCTCCTCCAGCAGCGCCCTGACCCCTCCGCCAGGTGGCAGCATTGGGCGGATCCGCGTTGGCAACCTGTGGGCGCGCGCCGTGTGGCTATGCAACCGGCTCCACAGACTCATCCACTGACCACTTTTAGTCATTCACTCGTTCTGGAAAAAATTAAAAATAAAATATGGGTTTAAATTCTTATCCAAAAATGAGGATTCAATTAAATGTATTTTATTTATAATAATTTCGCATAAATCAATCATCCTTTAGCAATAAGCATTGAAAATTTAAAAAAAAAAACAAGATGTTTGAAATTTTTTTTGGAATATTTAAAAACCTACTTACTGTATTCAAATTTCAAAAAGAATTTCTTGCAATGTTTTAGAAATGTTTTATCATCAATATTTGAGTGCATTTGTTGTGAATAATTATAAGAAGGTATTTTGAAAATAATTTAAATTAAGTAAAAAATTTACAGCATATTTTTGGGTTCTGTCTTCGGTCAGTCTAATACAAAAATATTTCTCTTAAATAAACAGACACACCAAATATTGCTTTCATCTCCTTCCTCTCCCTGTCAAGCGTCTGCGCAAAACTCAAATATAATCAATAGCTATATTATATATAAGATAAGGCGCTAGTGATAGACGATTACGGCCTATGGGAGGTCCCAGCAACAGAATTTACAACTTTTGCTACAGAGTGTTTGCAAACTCTCTGTGCCTCGGACTAGACACATAGTCGCAAATTTTCTACAGCCATTAACCAAGACAGACTCGCTGATATTTTTTAAGAGCCTTTGTTCTTAAAAAGGGTTTGTATGTATCATTTTATTGTATGTATTGAATGGAATCAAAATTGATTTCAAAGTTCTGTTTGGATTTATTAAAATTTATTTATTAAATTTAACAAAGTTTCAAAAACGGGGTTTCATATTCATTGAAAAATCTTTATTATTAGTTTTTTTCATCATCAGGGAGTAGAGAGATTTTGCTTATCCAATAGGGTCACTGGAACTAATAGAGCCGTCTTCATTAATAATTGAAAAAAAAATCAGAGGAAAAATGTTTTTTATAAACGTCGATCTCTCCTCGAGTGCACTTGTTTTTTTATATAATATGTTCATAAATTACAGGGAATTAATTTTTAACAATTTTAATTT
The DNA here is from genome assembly GCF_031216515.1 of Neocloeon triangulifer. Classification (NCBI taxonomy): domain Eukaryota; kingdom Metazoa; phylum Arthropoda; class Insecta; order Ephemeroptera; family Baetidae; genus Neocloeon; species Neocloeon triangulifer. The sequence goes on from NW_026775546.1 coordinate 12,001,242, forward strand.
TCATGTACTATAAAATGAATTATCATTGAACTAAAAACTAAAACCTTCAAATTAGACAGCTATATATCTAATCACTTTCAAATATTAACACTGCTGTTTCAAGATAGGAGTAAGACCCAATTGCAGGATTTTAATGATCAAAGATTTACATTGCGGCTTAAGCGCGCGTGCTGTGTACAGACGATTGATAGGCTTTGTACCGCAGCAGGCGCAGCATTGATATAAAATGATCAAGCTGATATTTGCAGCATATATAATTTAAAGATAGCAAAATGTGCAAATAAAAATTCACATTATAATTTAAAGAAAGCAAAATGTGAAAAAAAATTCACATGCAAATGAATAAAAACTAATCTTTTTGTAAATCAGCAACGAGTTAAAAATTATTTTTATGTATAGTACATTTTCATTCAACGCATATCACAATTTTGATCCTAAAAACTTTTTATAAAATTATTATGCCCTAAAGAAATCTGAGGAAATGATTAGCTCTTTTTTAGTGCAATTTTTCTCTTTATCATGTTCTCTAGCGCGAGCGATAGAAGTATAAATAAGGAAATAAGGATGGGCACAAAGTAGTAGAACTCGTTAATATTTTTTCGCCCCAAATCCACTATTTTATTTCTTCTATTTCTCATTTATTTCTTGATTTTTTCAGAACAATGGGGAATAAAGTAAGTGCTCAAAGTTCTGCAATTGCTGCTGAAAAAGACGACGTTGAGAAAAATGGTATAGATTTAATTTCTTGTTGTTTTTATATGCTTATTAATAAACATGTGCATAAGATTAAATTAATTTGGTTTAAAAAGTTTTGAATACAAATTTTCATTTATCCTAGTTCGTTTGAACTTTTTTCTGATTATATTTTTAGAACACTGCAATCTATTGGAGAAGAGTGAAACATTTGATAATGAAAGTGAATCATCTGAATTAACCGAGGAAGGTAATACTTTTGGGAATTTTTTGCAGCACTTAAAAATTAAAATTCAATATAATTTTAAATTTAATTAGTTTTAATTTAATTTTTAATCCAGATTTTCAAAATCGAGCTCGGTATCTTTGCGCCAGCATCCACCACTGCTACAAGGTGCGCCAGTATGTTCAGCTCATTCTTAAATATGAAACCGATGACTTGAAAGAGTTGATGAACATTAAGGAATTGGACGCTGTCCGGAAGTTCTTCATTTTTGAGAAAAGAAAGCAGCACAGGTTAACGTACTCAAGGATCAAGTCAAACAAACTCTTTCAGCACTGGCACTTGTTAAAGGAATTCAAGAGTCGAAAAGAGTACACCGAATCCAATCTGCTGACTAAAGAGCAGAGAGAATATTTGGACGAGCTTCTGACTTTCATGTCTGAGTATGAAAACTTCAGCAAGTTCGTTGACTCCATAGCCAAGTCAGCTGAAAGTAATGCAGAGGACGACTACAAGTTGCAGCAGAAACTGTTCAGAAAGATGCTGGTACAGCGGCTGGTGGCCAAAGACATCCGAAAGTTAGAGATTTTGCTGGATCTTGACTACGATGACAAGTATACCAGTTTCACTGAAATATTCGAAGCCTTGCTGAAAAAGAAGACTGAAATTTTTGACACGAAAGCTAAAGTAGAGGGTATTTTTGAATCTTGCCCCACAAACTTGTCATTTGAAGAGAAGTTTGAACACTATGTTGTCGGAGTCATGAAAAAAGCAAAGAAACTTCATTTGATCGAGGACGTTTCTCACACCAAGTATCAAGTCGCTGCTATCCTCACCTGTCAGGTGACCTACAACAATGAAGAGACCACCCCTTTGGCACTTCTCTGCGAATTCGCCACCATCAAAATGTTTTATGCCCTTCTCGACATCTCCGACCAGCAGAATGGGGATGACTTATTCGCTGGGCGATTGAAAGCGCTTTTGCCGATTAGTGTTTGGACCACCCCTGCTATCTATTCAGACATTGCAGACAAAAAAGGACCCAGTCTTGTTCACTACGCTGCCATGAACCCAACCAATGACATTTTGGCTTACCTGTTAGAGAACAAATTTATCGATGTCTCGGACCTGTCTCTGCAGGAGGAGATAGGAGGAAACATTCCATTGCATTTTGCAGCCCTGCATGGATCTACGAAGTGTGTGGACTATATCTTAGATACAGTGAATCCTGAAGATCCTAATAAGCTGGTGAACTACGCTGGAGAGTCACCCTTGCATTGGGCTGCAAGTGGAGGTGACATGAGTACATTCAACCATATTTACAGGAGGCATCTTGATGAGGAAAAGTGCCTAAAGCAGGAGGGACAGTTTGGACCACCCATTCTCTATGCGGCCAAGAACAACAGGTAAAACAAATCAAAACTGAATTTTTTAAGTAACTTAAAAAATTAACTTAAATTAAGTTGATAGTTATTATAAATCCACATGAGACAATTGCATATGAGGAAGTGAATTATTTATATTTTTTATAGTTTATAGTATGAATAAACAGTAATATTGAAATCGGGTAACACTTTTTTAAAAATAAAGTAAATTAGTGAACCCAAGTGAACCGAAAAAAGAAATCTGTATATTATGCCAAAAAATTTAGACGAAATCTAACCTCGATTTCCATAATTATGTTGATCTTTATTTAAATAATGGTTATAATGATATTTGATAATAATATGTGACAGAGATTTTAATTTTTCTATAATGTTTTCCATAATTAACCAGATATGAATGCATGGGCCTCATCCTGGACAAGCAGACAAAGGCGGATGCAACTATGAGCGACGAAGACTGCGACACGGCACTTCATTACATCAGCAAAGAGGCCAGCTCCCGATGGTTGGCCAAAATTCTTAAGGCGAACGCCCTGCTGGGAGTAAAAAATGAAGTAGGCAATGCGCCCATTGATTGGATTTCGCAACAGAGACTGGAAACATTGCTCGACAAGCACACTCACCTTGTCAAACTAAAACGTACTAAAGGTGACACTTCCAGGAAGGACCACACTGAGGTGATCTTCACGAACCCCTTCGGTCACCACGCCAGCGGCAGTGACATGCAGAACATCAAAGCCATCGCACAGACTCCCATCGTCGAAAAACTGGCACTCCATCCCCTATGCCAGGCCCTCGTCTCCGTCAAGTGGCAGAAAATTAAAAAATTCTTCTTGCTGAAGCTACTCTTCTTCTTGCCCTTTGTGCTCTCCCTCTCCGTTCACCCCATCCTTATGATGCAACATGAACTAAGGATAGTGGACAATTCAACTTTGGCCATCCCCTATGACAGCTGGATGGACCTTTCCTGGAGAGGAATTCACGTCTTCCTTGCCATTCAAGTCTTCTTTGGCCTCTTGTCTGTCTTTGTCCTGGTACCACCCTTCTTCAAAAATTCCTCCACCTACGTCAATGCCAATATCAACCTTCGCAGAATCAAACTTCTCCTCGAGTACTACTGGGAAGAGGTTCTCTGGTCCGACTGGTACGAGTACATCCTGTGGGTGATTGCCTTCATGTACCTGGCGGACGCTATCAACCCCATCTTGGTGGTTATCGCCTCATGGTTTTCTCTCTTTTACGTATGCTCCAACCACCCCTCCATCCTCCCCTTCCGCTACATGCTTGTCAAGATTCTCCTGCGCTATATCAAGTTCCTCATCTTTGCAATAGGACTCATTGGTGGCTTTGCCCTGGGCTTCTTCCTTGTGGCAAACAAGTGCAAGTTGGAAACTGGATCAGCAGAAGGGTGTGCCAAAGGTTTTGAGACCATCTACACTACCATGCTGAAGGTGCCTTCGATGATGATGGGTGAAATCTCCTTCGACACCTTTAGCTTCGAGGCTAGTCCCCACCTGCAGTTCCTCTTCGGTGCCTTCATCTTTCTCATGACCTGCTGTATTTTCAATATGATGAACGGCCTAGCCATCAACATCACCACAGAATTTGAGAAAAAGGCTCACATCTTTAGCACTATAGCCCAGTGCGAGATGATATGCGAGTTTGAAGTTTTTCTAACGGAAGTCCACGCCTGGCTGAAATGGCTCGGCCTGCCTGGAGAACTGAGGACCCTGAATTCTCTTTGGGTGGAGCGCATCAAGGTGAAACCTTCTACTGGAGAGTGCGTCAACCTGGAGGAATATGACAAGGAAATTCACTCGAAGATAAACCAAGAGAACTACTGGGAGACAAACGACAAGAGGAAAGTTGCGTGGGTTTGGGTCAACAGGGGCTACACCCTGGACAGCAAAATAATTCGGGCTGCCCTCGAAAGGTGCAAGGACAACATTTACAAAGACCCGGCAGACGTGGAGGTAAATTTTGATTTCGTTGGTGATGACGATGATGATGATGGAAACAAAAATTTTGAAAATAATGAACCCATGGCAGAAGCTGAGGTCATCATGAACAATTTACCCATCGCGATTGAAAAACCTGGTTTGAATGTTATTGTAGGAAGTGATTTAATTGGTGATTCCCTTCACACCGTTTCAACCGTCTGAACCACGCAATATTAAATATTGAATATTTCTAGTACCATAGTTTTCGATTTAAAATTTTATTGTGCCAAACTTATATGAAACAAACATTGAGTTATGTTTCAAGAACTTTAGACGTTCCCTCAATATATTAAGAAATCCCCTTTAATTTTTACGCTTATTTGCAATGAAAAACTATCGTTTGAAATTTGCAAGTTTCTATAAGAATATTTAAGCTTTGCCAAAATAAGTGAACTTATTATAAATTATGTTAATTAGATATCTCGTTACAAACATATTTAGGACCAAGGAAAAATGGGGTTTCTCTCGTTCTATATTGTTAGTTGGAATCAAATAAAATCTAAAAATATGTGCTTTAAATATTTTTTCATGTATGCATTACACCGAGTGAAGAAACTTGCACTTAAGGAAGCAATCATGGAAGTGAAGAAACTGCTGTTGAAAAATTGTATTCTAACTTTGCTTAATTTTTGTATTTTTACTTGTTCACAAAATAGATGCGCAAACCGTGAACGAAATTAACGGAAATTAATAGAGCAGTCTGTTTTTTTTTTATGAAAACAATTTTTCAAGGAGAAAGACATTTTTCTTCATTTCCATTATATTATTGAAATAAATTTTAAAATAAACATTGCCAATTATTTAGCCTGCAATGTAAAAATTTCTTAATTTTAAAAGTTTTTTATGCAAATTGTTTTTTGCTATTCAAATTATAATTTTTTTTTTATAAAAATTGGATAAAACTCTCTTTTGAAAGATTGTGTTACAAAATGGAATTCAAAATTTTGATAAACTTTGCTAATGATTAATAAATTTTAATGGCGGTATGTGTACAACCAGCTAGTCAGTCTATTCTATGGATATCGCAAGGAATTAAGTAACGAATCACCAATTAGGGTGAATTGGGATTTAAAGTAATTTAATAATATTGATTTATTAAACATTAATCATTTTCACTGAAAGTTTTAATGAAACGCGCAAAAAATCTGAAGTGTACAATTATTTTTTTACCGGCTGTTTTTTGCGATCCCTGAGCAATTTAATTGTCGTAGTATCTTTTATATAACACACGCACACGCACATACATCTATTAAGCGCCAATTCTGTTCAAAATTTCTTTGCAAAGTGCACCCTTTTCAATAGTAAATACTGCAACAGTAGCCGGCGAATTAGCAAATAAAACCCTTTACCCACAGTTCCAGCATGAGAAAGCACTCTACCTGGAAAAAAATCCACCTAGAGTTGGAATCGAACCTTCTCTGGAGTCCGGAGTGGAGAATAAGGCATGCTCCACTGTACCATGTCCTCACCTCCCCCTTTTCCGTTTTGGCGCCAAACTGCGCAGAAATAGCGCGTCAAGTTGGTTGTTTTTTGTGCGTGCGAATTTTATCGCCTTCCTCCCCTCTATAGATCGAGCGTCCAGACGCTATAATAGAAGAGCGACGCTACACTTTTGCACATAGGCTCACCCCACCAAAACATTTGATGATTGGAGACCACTACGAGGCATCTGGGAATCGGAATTCACAATTTTAACTTATACAAAAAAGAATGTTTTAAAAACTCACGAACCTTTAGTAGTCAAATTAGACGCAGAGCAGACTGTTGAGCAGGAAGGACGGCACGCAGCGCGAATCTCTGTGTTTTAAAACTGCACCTCATACTTACATAAGGTTTGTGTTTGTACATTTTAGAATGTAATATAATACGTTTCCGCTGATTTTTTTTTAGAAAATCGTGTAAAAAAAATGTTGGCGTTTTTTTTTACCATTTTCATTACCAATGATGTAAAATACAATTGATTATTATATATTTGACAATTTTTTCAAAAAAATTTCAAAATCATTTTTTGTAAAACATTACTCGGCTTAGTTCAAATTACATATTTTCTAAAGAAAACTGAGCTTAATAAAATCTTAACGTTTAGGCCGGTTCAGGCAATGAAGATTTTGTACTATGGTGCATACGTGTTTATATTATAAGAACAATTCAATGATAACATATTTATTTCAAAATATTACAACTTTTGCCACAAAAATTATATTATTGAGCTAAAAAAATTAATACAAGTCTGTTTCGGATCTTTTTTGCACCAACTTACTCATTTATCTCTATCTTGCGCATAGACTGGTGGTCGGAAGCAGAAAGATTATTTTTTCATGATAAAAATTGAGACATTAGAGGCAACATTTTTTTAAAATAAATTTTTATCAGAGCATCTTAAATTTTCCCGGTAAATTTTTTGATCGAAACCCAGCAAAATCTAATTATCAAAAAAAATTTTCCTTGAAGGGCTTCACAGGAACAGGAGTGGATAAATTTTTATAAATTATATTAGATAAGAAATAAAATACTATCTCAAATTAGTTAAAAAAAGTTAACACTACAGAATTATAATCAGAAACATCCACTTTGTTTTTCAGAATTTTTGCTGTGTGTGCCATCAAGTGTGTCCACTTTATTTTTTTTTATAGTTCAGCTAGGATGTCACTCCTAGAATAAATTATCAAACTAATCGCGGCTGCCAAGGTCAGGGAGCTCGGCGTCCTCGCAGACCCGCGCTTGTTAAGTACCCTGTTGGTTTTTCTTAAGGGAGCATTAAATAGTATAACATATGGGCCAGCTTTTATTGATTTTCATCATAGTTTTTCGCGTCAAGACCATAAGCATAGAAAAATTATTTTTGAAAGAGTAGAAACTCGACGAAATATATTTTCTGGCCTATTGTAGCACAATAATATTCTGTTCCAGCTTTAATTTCCAAATATTTACCCATTTCATAATCAGTCTTCTATTTTTAGAGCAGGAAAGTAACGGAGCAAAATAAACGACTGCGTATGCTTTAGGTCTCCCATAGACATGCGTATAATTTCGAGCATGCGTTTCACTCTTCACACTCACACCAACCTTGACTGCGCGATAACTTGAGCTCGAAACTGACACACTGGAATAATAGATATTAAGCGGGGACTATTTTATGGCTCGTATCATACGTAGCGCAGGCAGCATAATGCTCCTCTTTTGACGGCAGGCAGAGGAAAAAATAAAAGGCAGCTGCCACAGAACACGCCGCGTCCTCTCTCCCAAATGCAAGGCAAATAAATATTTAGCGCATAGTGTTTTTTGCTTCTTTGAATTTGTTTAAGTTTCTTTATTATATACAATGAAATGTGCAATTTTTGTATTTTACAGCAGAAAATTCAGAAATTAGTCTTAATTTGTTAGTTCAACTTCAGAAACGATGCGTCGAAATTAATCACAATCAGTCACGATGTATAGCATGGGTCGGCCGACTTGTAAGAATAAGCCAAATGTTGCCGTTTGTTTATACAAACCCGCTCGACTTACCACTGCTGACGAATCTTAAAAAAAGGCCAGCGCGAGAGACGCGAGATTGGCCTAGCTCGCAAAAATGTATGGATTGCGATTTTGATTTGAACCTGCTGCACGTACTTTATAAATTCCATAAATTCTAACGTCTTTATTTAATATGGAAGTATGGACCTTATTTAACGCCTGAAATCTTAAAAAGCAAAACAATCAGTTAAAAATTTATGTTTTATAGAAAGAGATATTTTTTGATAGATGGATTTAATATTAAGAATTGAAAAAAATTGTAGCGAAGCAGCTGCTACGGAAAAAAGAATCCATGAGCATAAAATGGAGTGAAGAAAATGTAACTCGAGGAGAGGTTCAAACAAGGGAGGTAATTGAGAGATGAAATTGTTATTGAAAAATAAGACTGCTCTCTGCTAGCTTCGGTCATGGTCTGCGTCATCTGAAACTAAATATAAATAAAAAAAAAATTTATATACTCGAGCAAAATTTAGAAACCAATCTTTTAACAAATAATTGGAATCTTGAAATTAAATAAATTTATGTACCAACTTAATATTTCATGAGGAGACGCACCTCTCGCTGACTGATAATTTCTAGAATGAGATAGATTTAGACGGATTGATTGGGAGAGGACAGGAGATATTTATTGGTTAATTTGAATGCATATTTTTTTTTTACTCAGATCGTGGCTGAATCTAGTAGTTGCAATTTAATTTTTTTTTAATCGAACAAGATCAAAACTCATTTCATTCTAAAAATGTAAAAATGAATATTTTTATTTCCTAAAGCACTAAACTGTTTTTTTTCTTTTGAAAACATTGTCATTACCAGAAAAAAAACATTAAGTTGATATAATTTTCTTAATGAAATTTTGGAATTTTATAGTATAATTTATAATTTAATATTTACCGACACATGACGCCCAAATAATCCCATGATATATGTGCCTGGACGAAAGTAAAATAATATCAGAAACCTACTATTATGTTGCGAGTGCTGAAATTTTTATAAAAAAATTTAATGGTTTACTCAGTATTTCCAAATTTTTACATTTGTCCAATTCTTTCTGTTCTCACATACCCCGCCCCAAGTTAAAGATATCAATATGAGATTTACACCACTTGATCATCTTAGTTCCAAGGCAAGCTTCCTAAATTTTTATCAAAAAATTTTCAAAATTGCGGGTTTTATAAGACATTTTGAAAAAATAAAAAAATGCAAGTATCTCTGCTTCTAGTGGTCGTAGAACAATTTTTAGGTTAAGGTTGAGCTTGTCTCAGCAAGTTCTACAACTAATCTATTAAAAGCAAATTTGTAGGTCGAAGGTCAAGATCAATTTTTGTGAGCGTAAATTTTCAAACTCAAAATTGAATACCAGCCGACCATTTTGAATTAATTTTGAGATAGCCAAACGATTCCTCGTGAAATTTTTCGTAATATATTTCAAATTTGTGATGAGGTTATTTTTTGTTAAATTTAATCATAATAAGAATATTAAAAAACGTGGTTTTTTGCAACTCCGAAGGCAGGGTCAACATTATAATCGCCTTTACCTTCATCCCTGATGATTTTAGGTAAAACGTTATAATGACCAAAGTCGACCCCCACGTCAAGATCAATCGAATGATGTATATGTCAATGACCTTTGAAGACCTTCATGTCAAAAGTCACCCAGGTTGGTGACCTGAGGTCACCTAACCTAGATGTATGATATGTTTTTGAAAAGGTCTTGTTGAGAAGATAATTTTGGTTGCCATGTTTTGGTCTGTACCTCGACAAAAAACCAAATTATTGTACTTTTGTTTAATTAAATGCACTGCACTTTTATGAGCAGTGAATTTAAAAAGTACAATTATGCGGCTTGCAGTCGATGAACAGACCAAAAATTATGACCAAAATTATCTTCTCAACAAGACCTCTTCAAAAGCTCATGCTACTTGGTGGGGTTGCTGGAGATTGTGTTTTTGTTACAACGATAATTTATTTTATAAAAACATTGAAATAAAAAAAATGAAATAGAATATTTATATAGCCAGCGACTTTTAATGGCAACTTGAATTCTAAAAAGGAAAGAAGAAAAGTTTAATAAATGCGTATTCCACTTGCTCCATTTGTCATTGCTCCAGTGTGGGACATTTGTCCGTTTGACATCTGAAATATAGCGGCAAGGCGCATGCGCCGCGTGATCACGTTACTGCGCTCTGATTGGCTCGCGCGCTTGGGACATTCGCCCACTTTGCGATGGGACATGTGTACTGCGGGACATTTGACTGTCCACCATTCACCAAGCAGTATATTATACGAGCTCAGCCCCTCTTACGCGATAGTTCTTTTTTCTCTCCATGCTCGTCGGCTGCATGGAGAGTGTCGAGCAGGTTTGCATAAGCAAATATTCGGCAACTTTCAGCGGCTTTATCAGCTGAGCGATGATAGTTTGAAGAGAATAATTATCTGCGACGAACTGTTCCTGAAGGTTGAACCTTCCACCGTTTTTCAATATGGATTAATTTCTGTATATCAGCTAAAATCCATTGCAAAGAGAATATTTTAAATTTACTAAACGAACCGTTCATGAATTGAATGATTTAAGATGAATTGGACAGATTTTTTTTTTTTACGAGCACCACTCTGATTTTTAGATATGTTGTTAGCGTTGATGAGAAACTACTTTGACAAAGTTTTATTTTCTTTTTGAAATATTCCGTTTTTGAAAAATTCAAAAATGCTAATGTTTTTGCTCGTATCAATTTTAAATTCATGGAATTTCACTTTAGTAGGTAACGTTTTGTTCTAAACAACTTTTCTGTAGACCAAAATGTCGTAGGTGAAAGGTTAAGGTCACTAAAATGCATTTTGAGTTTTTAAGGCCCATTTTCTCAAAAAAGTATATTTTTGATATTTTTTGTGTAAATGCCAAAATGTAGGCCGTTTAATTCTACAACTGGTCAGTAAAATTCGCGATGGCGTTATTTTTAGTTTTCGCGATATTTACACTAAATTTAAAATTAAAAAGATGCGTTTAGCCGAAATGCCGTATTTTGATATTTTTCTGTTTTTCTATTTCTAAGAGGACTAGGGCAATGCGGTTTTCACTGTTTTTCAATTGTGAACAACTTTTCTGTTGGCTAAAAATACCTTATATTAAAGTCATGGTCAGTAAATGCATTTTTATTTTTCAAGGCCATTTTTCTCATATTAGCATACCTCGGATTTTTTCCGTGGTATAGAAACAAATGTAGCCTGTTAAATTCTGCATCTGGTAAAAATTTAAAAACTTTTATATCATAAAGTGATCATGAAATAGAACACACGACCTACTTATTACATTTATATTTATAAATATTTTCAACATATATGTATCTCCTTCTTTCTACATTTTATACTTTTTTTTACGAAAGATGTAATTTTAAATAATTTTTATTTAAAATAAAAATATTCCTACTATTTTTCAGAACATAATGGGCAACACTGCAAGTGCTGAAACTGATCGAGACAATGCTAAAGATAAAGAAAATGGTAAATTTAGATTTTTTGCCATGTAAAATGTTATGTATCAGAATTTTTGGAAATTAATTTGTCTGTTTTAGGAGAACTTATCAATTTTTTGTTAATTTTGCTTGTGAAAAATTTTAGAGCAGCGCCTCTTGACAACAAGGGATTCAACAGGTCCAACAGATAATGAGAGTGAATCCACTGAATCTCTTGAGCTGACCGATGAAGGTTAGAGTTAACCAATATTTATGTGGTCTATTGATGGATGAAAAAATAAATTAAATTATTCTAGACATTCAAAACCACGCTCGCTACCTATGCGCCAGCATCCACCACTGCTACAAGGTGCGCCAGTATGTGCAGCTCATTCTTAAATATGAAACTGACGACTTGAAAAATTTAATGGACATGAAAGACGTGGACGCTGTCCGAAAGTTCTACCTTGTTGACAAACGGAGCCAGTACAGGAAGGAATTAAAAGAAAAATCACACCTGTTTTACAATCACTGGCATTTGTTGAAGCCATTCAAAAGTCTGAAGGCGTATAAAGAATCTGATCTGAGCAACGATCAGAAAAAAATACTTGACGAATTGCTGACTTACCAGGGCGAGTATTCAAACTTTGAGCAATCAGTCGCCTTCGTAATTAATTTTGATGCGTGCAATGAAAAGGAACCAAATGAGAAGCGACACAAACTGTTCAGAGAGTTGCTGGTGCAGCGGTTGGTGGCCAAGGACATCAGGAGGATAAGGATTTTGCTGGATCTTGACTACGATGACAAGTACATAAGTTTCACAGATATATTCGAAGCCATGCAGAAACGGAAGTCGGAAATTTCCGACACAAAAACTAAAGTGGACAGGCTATTCAAATCTTATTCCGCAAACTTGACCACTGAGAAGAAGTTTGACTGTTACGTTTTCAGTATCATGGAAAGAGCGAAGAAACTTTATTTGATCAAGGATGTTCCCCTCCCTATCGAGACTTATTGTCAGCAGAAGCAGAAATCTCGGGTCGCTGATATCCTCACCTGCCTGGTGACCTACGACAATGAAGAGACCAGCCCTTTAGCACTCTTATGCGAATTTGCCACCTTAACAATGTTTCATGCTCTCTTTCCACAACAAAATAACAAGAGCGTGGACCTGGCTCAACGTTTGGCATTGCACCTAGATGAGAAAGTTTGGACCACCTCTGTAAATTCTGCTGAAGATAGGTTGGGCCGGTCGGGGCTTCGTTTAGTTCACTATGCAGCCATGAACCCAACCAGTGACATTTTGGCGTTCCTGTTAAAGAACAAATTTATCAATATCTCGGACCTGTCTCTGCAGGAGAAAAAGGGAGGAAACATTCCATTGCATTTTGCAGCCCTCTACGGATCCACAAAGTGTGTGGACTATATTTTAAAAAAAGTTAGTCATGAAGATATAAAAACGCTGAACAATGCCGGAGAGTCGCCCCTACATTGGGCTGCAAGTGGAGGGGACTTGAGCACATTCAGCCACATTTACCGCATGCATCCTGATGAGGAAGAGTGTCTTAGGCAGGAAGGAAAGTTCGGACCACCCCTTCTCTATGCTGCCAAGAACAACAGGTAGATTTAAAATTTTTGTTTGCAATCTAAAACCATGATTGTTGCAAGTTAAGTGCCACTATACGCCATACCAATTTTAAAAAGAAATATTTACAATTTAAAACTGAAAAAAGCAGGCAAGATAAAAATAAGAAATTAATTTTAAATGTAATATAATATAAATAATATATAATATTTTTCTCCAAAAGCGAAGAGGTGCGTCGCGCCTGCATAATGGTGTGTACGGCCCATCGAAAAGTCGTCTTTCCCCATTCTGAACCCATCCCAAAGGGCTCCCTATTCTTCCTAGCAGTACCCTAAATTGAGATTGAATTAAAAGAATTGCGTCGCGGTTTCCAAGGTAAAAAATCGATTTCCTTAACAATTACACCGCCACCAGTATTGAAGGCGCGACGTAAAACCTGCAGTATAGTATGCACGACGTAAAACCAGTATTGTATGCGCGACGTAACGCAATTGTTGCCAACTGAAATCGGGGATTTTGGGAACCACGTCGCGCGTAATATAACATACCCAAAAAAATTTTAATTAATTTAATTTTTCAACGATCTTGTATTAAACATTATGAATATTTATTGTTCTCGTTCGGTATATATTATATGGAAGAATTAAAAAGTATTTATTTTTTCTTAACAGATATGAAATCATGGGCATCATCTTGGACAAGCAGGCCAGAGCAGATGCTACTGTGAGTGACGATGATTGTGACACGGCGCTGCATTATATAAGCAAAGAGGCCAGCACCCGATGGTTGGCTAAGATTCTTAAGGCCAACGCCCTACTGGGCGTCAAGAATGAAGTGGGCAATGCACCCATTGACTGGATTTCGCACCAGAGACTCGAGCAATTGCTGGACAAGCACACTCAACTTGTCAAATTGAAACGTACCAAAGGGGACACTTCTAGGAAGGACCACACTGAGGTAATCTTCACCAACTTATTTGGTCACCACGCCAGTGGTAGTGACATGCAGAACATCAGAGCTATCGCTCAGACTCCTAACGTGGAGACTCTTGCCCTCCACCCCCTCTGCCAGGCTATCGTCTCTGTCAAGTGGCAGAAAATCAAGAAGTTCTTTCTGCTGAAACTGCTGTTCTTCTTGCCATTTGTGCTTTCCCTCTCTGCCCACCCAATCTTGATGATGCAGCATGACCTTCGCATGATGGGTAATTCAACTCTGGACACTCCCTATGACAGCTTGATGGACCTTTCCCTGAGAGGAATTCACGTCTTCTTAGCCATTCAGGTCTTCTTTGGCCTCTTGTCTGTCTTTGTCTTGGTACCATCCTTTTTCAAAAAGTCCTCCACTTACGTCAATGCCAAGATAAACCCTCGCAGAATCAAACGTCTCCTTGAGTACTACTGGGAAGAGGTTCTCTGGTCCGACTGGTACGAGTACATCCTGTGGGTGATTGCCTTTCTGTACCTGGTGGATGCCATCAACCCTATTTTGGTGGTCATCGCCTCATGGTTTTCTCTCTTTTACGTATGCTCGAACCACCCCTCCATCCTCCCCTTTCGCTACATGCTTGTCAAGATTCTTCTGCGATATATCAAGTTCCTCATCTTTGCAATTGGACTAATTGGTGGCTTTGCCCTGGGCTTCTTCCTTGTGGCAAACAAGTGCAAGTTAGAGTCTGGATCAGCCGACGGCTGCGCCACAGGGTTTGAGACCATCTACACTACCATGCTGAAGGTGCCTTCGATGATGATGGGTGAAATCTCCTTCGACACCTTCAGCTTTGAGGCCAGTCCTCACCTGCAGTTCCTCTTTGGTGCTTTCATATTTCTCATGACCTGCTGCATTTTCAATATGATGAACGGTTTGGCCATCAACATCACCACAGAGTTGGAGAAGAAGGCCCACATCTTTAGCACTATAGCTCAGTGCGAAATGATTTTCGAGTTTGAAATTTTGCTGACAGAAATCCACGCCTGGCTGAAATGGCTCGGCCTACCGGGAGAAATGAGGACCCTGAATTCTCTTTGGGTGGAGCGCATCAAAGTGAAACCTTCTACTGGAGAGTGCGTCAACCTGGAGGAATATGACAAGGAAATTCACTCGAAGATAAACCAAGAGAACTACTGGGAGACAAACGACAAGAGGAAGGTTGCGTGGGTTTGGGTCAACAGGGGCTACACCCTGAACAGCAAAATCATTCGGGCGGGTCTTGAAAGGTGCAAGGGCAACATTTACAAAGACCCGGCAGACGTGGAGGTAAACTTTAACTTTAGAGAAGAAGAAAAAGAGGACGGAGGGAAAAATGATGATGATATTATTAGACGCGTTGAGGAGTTAGAAGGTCCAACTGGTCTAAATATTCCTGATAAACCTCATGTTCCACAGTCTTTACCAGGTCATGATCTGGCACAGGCGCCACATGAAACTGACGATTCCCTGAAATCAATTATTTGTGTGCCTAAAGATTCTTAAGATCTAATGGTTAACTATTTTTTCAAAATTTTCAACTTCATTTACAAACAATTAACAAAAATCTTGAAAAACCATAAGGTAAACTTTGAATATTATTTATTCAAGATACTTTATAAGATGTTGATTTTTCATGCTATTAAAAGATTTCCATTCATTTTACGCTGTAAAAGTACAGTGCAACCTTCATATTAGATGAAACAATATATTTACTTTTACAAACCTGGCAGAAAAATGTTTTTAGAATTAGAATTAATATAAATGCATCATTTAGCACAAATGCATATAAAAATAAGCCTTAAGAATAACACGTTAACGCCTCTTCGTAATGTTCGTAAGAATCCAATTGGATTTTGGTAATTTCATAAACATAAATTTTAAAATAAGAGTACATAATACTGAATTTATACAAATATATACGTACAGTATCATTCTCAGATAATTGTTAGTGAGCGTGTGATTTGTCTGTTCTAGAGTGTAGTTTCTTTGTTTGGGTTGTAAAGTGTAAAGCAGTTTCAGGGTTAAATTTGTAAGAGATTTACGTGGATTTTACTGAAACTGTGCGTCTGTGCGAGAAAAACTTGCTTTAAAGAGTGGAATACAAACCAATATTTTGACTTATAATTGAGATATTAATTTTTAAAATGGATCAAAAATTAATATTTTTGAGTAAAAAAAAAAAATTGAGGGCGATCCAAAAGAATAACCAGGCCCAGGCTAACTTGACGTAGCCCCGGGCTAACTAAGCCCACCAGCAAAATTGAATGGCAGGCTAAATTAGCCCAGGCCAGGTTCATTTAGCCAGGGCCAAGTTTGCCTTTTGGATCGCCCTTATTAATTTTTGAGCCATTTTAAAAATTAATAACTCAATTAAACGTCAAAATCTTGGTTTGTTTTCCATTCTTTACAGCCAAGTTTTTCTCGCACAGTTTCCGTAAATTCAAGTAAATAAAAACCTCTTAAGAAAGTACAGTATTATAACATAAAATTGGGGTTTACTGTGGTGGCCGAGTCTCCTATTTGATATCAGGCGTTTTAGCAGTCATCTGCTAGTGTTTAACCCACTTAATTCTTTCTTTTTTCAAATTTAATATTTTTGTATCGACTGAGAAGAATAAATAATAATAATTTGCTGGCTGAAGATATTTTGCAGCAATTTCTCAAAAGAATCGATGTCAAAAAATTATTGTAATTATTATTGTTTGTATTTTATCTTAATTGTGCACCTACGATTTTTAATAAATATTTTATTTCTTACCGAATTTGTAACATGTGAATTTTTAAGCCATCATGACAATGATGATTGGCGTGGTCTATTATTGCTATTATTTATAAAAAAAAGTCGACGAGTTCAACGAGACGCTGATTAAGTATGCATAATTATTTATTTATTCTCCATTCAAAATATTAAAATACACTACATCGCTTAACATCAAGTCAATATACAAAAATTAATTAAGATTTAACTGAAACTCATTCAGAAAAATAAACATATATGTGTGTTTGTATATTTCGACCGACTCAAATGCCAATTAATCGTTATAATATACATAATATAATTTATTGTGTAGCTTTAAGTCTGCTCACTTCTTCACAACTGCAGTGCATAGATTCAAAAGAATAGATGTTGTTATTGTTGACTCAATTAATCCCATCCCAGATCCCAATATTCCTTAATTCCATTCCATATATATATCATTATACCTTTTAAATAAGTGCCGAAGCAGCAGAATTGCAGATGAATAACTCGAATGACTGTCCAAGATCACAACTTCACTAGCTGCGCGTGTAGACTGGGCACGGACACCACCGCGATCACCGATTCGCCATGACCTGCGTACTGCACAATCGTAAACAACTATTTTTTTTTTTTTTTTTTTTTTATAAAAAAGCAGTACATACAAACTTCTAAAACGCCTCGCAAAACACGCAGACACGCCAGAGTCGCCAGACACGCACTGCAGAGCAGGGTCTAGCTGCAGGGCAAGCGACGTGCACCACGCATAAGCACTTCCAGCTTCCAGCAGTCGCAGCCAGCAGCACCCACGATTGTGCATAATGTTTGAACTTGTCTTCTTCCAGTTTCCGCCTCAATTCCGCCTTGTAACAATTCGCACAACTTTGATTTTCATTGGTTCATGGTGCCGCACAAACACTAGCGGAAACCTAACAAAATTAAAATTCCCTAAAATTAATAAAACATTTTGAAATCATAAATGTTGGCAACATTGGTTGTTTACAGAGCCTTCTTGTTACAGAGCAAGAAGAATAATTATTCTTGTTACAGAGTAAATCGGCTGCCAAAAAAAATTGTGTTTTTGTTTTTCACTTTTGTCCATGGACGAAACGATGGTGCTTGCGGGGACCCCACCTGCATCACGAAGCAGACGGGACCCGTGGAAACTTTCGCCCATCCCACCCTTATCGCCGCCACTGTTGCTCTTCCATCCCCATCCACCGCCTGCGTTTTCGCGACTCACCAAAAAAGTGATCGATTGGAATGACCAAGGGTTAACTTCGGTGCCAAAAAGTCTGCAGCACGTGTTGGATTCAGAAGTTCTAGAGGTGGATTTTTCTCTTTCTTTATAAAACTCAAAATTAATTCAAATTCATATGCATCTTCATATAATTATTCAAAAATAATTATATATGAATTATCAATAAATTTTTTATAGGCTCGGCGCAACAGGTTGGAATTCCTGAACGTCCGGCTGAAAACGCTGACCAACTTGGTGTGGGTCGATTTGCGGCACAACTCGTTCCAGACCGTCCCTGTCGCAATTCTGGGCCTTCCGCGGCTGCAGCACTTGGACCTGAGCCACAACAAGCTGGTGCACGCCGAGTGCACTTGTCCGGCGTGGCTTGGCTCTATCGAAACTGTCCTGCTCGACCACAATTGTCTGACCGGCCTGCCCGGCTGGTTCATCAACGCTCCAAGACTCACCCTCTTGTCCCTCAACCACAACTGCATGAACTTTGAAATTCCTTCACTCACGTAATTAATGATTATTTAATCTTTTAATTTTTTTAATAATTATTCTTGTAGGCAGCGCTTTTTTATTTTGTCCGGATACAAGTCAATTGCACCTCTGCAGAGCAACTTGAAGGCTTTGAATCTGCAGAACTGTGGACTCACTAGCCTCCCGTTGGGTTTGCGTCTCATGAAGAAAATCACACACTTAAATCTGGGCAACGAAGACACTTCCGTTTCAAAATGTAAAAACTTAAATTTGAACAATTTCGAGTGAGATTTTATGATCCAGTTAGAGAGAAATTTTGCAGAATTTGTCCAAAGAGACCTACAAAAAAAATAAAACAAGGAAGAATGATCCAATTTTTATCATTTCGCTCTTTGAATATTTTTTTTTATTATTCAAATTTTCACGGAGGTTTATTGTGAAATTCTGTTCATGAAGTTTTGCATCAAACTTGTAATGAATTCTTAAAATGGTCATTATCCTCTATTCTATAGCATAAATAGTAATTAACAAGAAAAAAATTTAAATTTAATAATTTGAGATTTGAAGTGATTTCAAGTCTTTAAATTTGTTCTTCAAGAGCAAACTGAGCATAAGTTGATTGGCCTGAAAAATGTATTTAAGTGTAAGGATGAAATTACACTATTTTTGAGATCCTAAAATTGATTGACCTCCTCCTTTGACATTATTCAAACTTCAGATCAGGCCCCTTTTTTGTCCAATTTCCCTCAGACACTTTGAGTGTTATATAATTGATTATGGAAATTTTATTTCACTTTCTCGGCAGGTGGAGAAAATGTCAACAGCAGTCCTGAAATTGGCTTTGCATTGAGCAGCACCTTGGAAGTCCTCGATTTGCGAAATTTGGGTCTGTGGAAACTTCCTGACAAACTTGACCACCTGACGAGTCTTCGGATCATTATTTTGCGGGGAAATTTCTTCAGTTTCCTGCCCGAAAGCTTCACACAAATGGACGCATTGGAGTGGGTTGATCTTTCAAAATGCTGCCTCACAGATTTGCCTTTGGCAATGGGAAAGTTGTGGCGCCTACGTTGCCTCAAATTGTCCAGAAACAAGGTTTTTTTAATAGATGTAAATTATTTTATCATGTAATATATACATTTTTTACAACAGGTTTCCTTCCTCCCTGCATCAATGTCGGATTTGGAGAACTTGGAGATTTTAGATTTGTATCAAAATTGTCTTGATCACTTTCCTAGCCAACTTTTTTCTCTTCCAAAGCTTAAAAAATTGGATTGTGAAATGAATTTCTTCAGCACCACTCAGGTAATTACAGCTCGCTGGTCAAAAATTGAAATTAAATGATGGATTCAAATTATTCATAAAGAGTAGATTTTAAGTATGAAAATAATTTCTTGAAAGGTTACCAAATTCTACAGGTTAAAAATTTATTAAAATTTAAGTAACTGATGGGCCAAAAGGAAACTATTTTAATATTTCTATCTTACAATTAGAATCTGCAACTACGATAATCTTATAATAATTTTGAATCCATTGTTGTAAGTCAATTAATGCTTGAGCAATGAGAAAACTAACATTTCTAAACAATTATCTACAGGATGCCGAGTTTTCAAGTAAATATAATGAACTTCTGGAAAATTATCGAAAGTCTTGTGTTGAAAATCGTCTTGTGGGCCCGGCTGTTGATAAAAAGCCATTTGAAAAGTTTGGTATAGTTAAAAATAATTTATTATTTCGGCAATTTTTAATTTTTTTAAATTATCCAAAGGTTCTCAGTCGGATGAAAATGAATGTTATATCGGAGCTGCGTTTTCTTTTGAGAGGTACTTTTCCTTGTGTAATTATTTTATAATCTGCTTACTTTTGATCAGCGATTTTGACGACGAAAGCTACAAAGGAAGGTACGAGGTCGCTTGTGCTGATGAGATGTGGGACTCATCCAGTGACGAAAGTGATTTCAAGTTCAATCCTAAACTATGTAATTAAAGATAATTAATTTTTTTAACATTTAAATGATTAATATGATCCAAAGGCACTGCTGGAAGAATTGAAAGAACTGATGACTTGTGGGTGAATAAGGAGGAGTTTAGGACTTTGCCTAAACTAGACTTGCCCAGTGAGCCAGGTCAATTTGACGATGCAAGCTTTTCATCTGGAGAGGACGATTAAGGTCAGCATTTAATTTTTAAGAGTTTGGATGAAACATCTATTTATTTTCAAAAATAAAGAGACTGCCTGCTTTATAATTCATAGTTTCGCTTTCTTTTGAAACGGTAAATAGTCTTTTTTTCTAGTAATTGGATTATAGATCTTCTTCCCTTACCAAAATTTATCCAATTTTGAATCAAATTCACTAACTTGTTTTTAAATGTGACAAAGTTGTCAATTTCAAATCGCTAATTGAACATTATAGGCGATTTTCATTGTTTTGAAATTTTAAATCTATTTTTGTTAAAAAAAAAATTGTCACCTGATATGTAAAACGACATTGAAAACCTGACTTGGTTTTTGTATTGGTCTGTTACCATTTTCTTTTTTAAAGGGGCGAGCGACAATTTTTGCTGAATAAGAGATTCAGATTTGAAAAATATAATGCGGTGACCCAACGTTTTCTGGCTGTAGATCGATCCATGTATGGTCTTTCCTAAAAATTTTTTCCAAGGTTCGAATCCACCCTTTAAAAAATAACATTTTTCTATTAAATTGCTTGCTCTGCGCGTATGCAATCTGTTAGACAGATACTCATTTGTTTAAAATTTTGTTACAAATTATAAGATAATAGCAAAACGAGCTAGTGAAAGGATTTGAAATGATCAGTCTCACTGCATGCTCATGCAAGCTGCTTTATATATAATATAATGAATGAATGGCTCCACATCAAACGTTATAAATTGAAGCTGGAAAACAAAATAATCGCGGCAACATGATATTCATTGAAAACTATTTATGGTGATGGTCATTAATTCAATAAAGTAAAATGCTCTATTGAATTTTGCTTAAGTGGCAGTGAAAAGCGCCAATCTCGTAATCAGACCGTGTGCGCGGGAATTACATGAAATATATAATTCAGCTCGACGCAGGCTGCAGGTCCAGGCACTGCAAGTTAATACAAGGAAAAAGAAGAGATGAAATGCACGCATAGCATCTCATCAAGTTCCATTTCACACCGAGCAGTCCTCCACTCAACACGCACCTAGGTCAACGCTAGCTCATTTCTTTGCAAAAGGAAGGCTCTTCAGGTAGATTTTAACATTGTTGTTTTCATTTTACTTTTTAAATTAAATTATTCCTTTCAAATTCTATGACTGAATCTTTTTTATTATCAACTAGATTAAGCGATAATCGCCTTTGCGTGGAATTACATTCTGAGGTCTATATATACGGGCAGATTCAATTAATTTATCCTTTTGTGGTCAAGTTTTGAGCTGGAACAAATTTCATGAAAGTTTTTTTTTAATACTCTAAGCTTAAAATTCAATTTTCCCCCATTGCTTTTGTGCCCGAATCTCAATTTTTGTAATCAACTTTAAACTTTCATATACTCAAGTTGAAAGCAAAAGTGTTTGCAAATAAAACATTCTCGCTGAGCTGGAGTCTTAAAAGGAAAAATGAATTAATTGGTGTGATTTTAAAGATGTTTGTTTTCAAACTTAATTAGCTTTTTTAATTATCACATCAGGAAATTTCTTGACTGTCTTTTGACTCAAATATCTTGCGCCTCAGAACGTAAATCTACGTTAAGGAAATTACTCTGATTACTAATTAAAATTTTCCTCAGTTACAAAGATTTCTTTGGTTTTAAATTCCAATTTGATCTTTTATTATTAAATGTTTTTCTCTATTCTAATAATTACTTTAAATTTAAAAACAAATTAAAGTACAATTGGATATAGTTAATAAATAACTTTTTAGTTACAACATATAATTATTGTACACAAAGATATTTAAATCAATTAAAAGTGAACAATTTACTGATTTAAATGCGAATTTAAATTTTCATTCAAAATTCAAAATTTTTTATAACTAACCATTATTGTATAAATCTACAGCTTGAGCTAGACATTAAAATTTAACGAGCGTTGTGCAATTAATGATTATTTTTATGTCTCTGTTTATTAAAATATTGAAAATGATTTGTTTGTAGAACTAGAAAATGTCTACAGAAGCAGAGAATGCTTTTCTTATCTCAGCCTACGTTTGCCTAATATTGTGCGTTATTCTCTGCAACATTTGCATCAAAACGTGTTGCTGCTGCTATTTTCCAAGTGCTGACGATGACAGGGAGGACGCACCAGATGAACCAGGTCCAGTTGTTCGCCAGTTCCGCCTGCAGACAATTGTGAGTTTTCTTTTCAAAAATCACAATTTTATTATATTATAAAAATCATCCCTTGTCAAAAAAGGCCGTTTGATTTTTAGTTCAAAATTGTCCTGTAAATTTTATTTTAAATATCTGATTTGGATTTGCATCTAATTAATTGTAGCTTCATTACTTTTTTAATAATTTTGTTTCAATTATTTTGCCTCCAGAGCAGGGGATGTGCAGAACCTAGTCGGAACGACGGAGAACTCCGTATTCGCGTAGATGAATAAACTAAGCTAAAAAATAAAATAAATTGTAATTTTTGTTTCATTTACAAAAAATTATTACTAATTCAGCTTTAGTTGTTTTGTTTTAACTGACATTTTGCAAAATCGTAATAAATCATTTGTGGAATTCCATTTCGTTTCTACTTTTTAAGCTCAAAATCATACATGCTATTTTATAAAATTGAATATAATTAAATGGGTAACGCATGTTACACAATGGTTTTGTAAGCAAAATCATTTATCTGCACGATTAATATGGTGTTGAAGTGTTGTTCATTTAGTTTATCGTGAAACTACAGCGAGGCAAAGTTAATTTTTTGCTGGGATTGTTAATCTAAGGATTGCAAATAATTTATAAATCGCGCACGAACCGAGAAATTCCCATCTGTGCAGAAATGATTCTTCTCGTAGTGAACCTTTTCCTGGTTGCAATCATTCTTTACTGCGATAATTTTTGCTAAAAGACTTTAAAATTAATTCACTTGCGCGTATGCAACCTGCTCGACGGTAGAGGCTGCTTTTGGCGCCGCCGCGACAAGCGCACTCTGAACACCGGCGGCGTGAAACTTTGGAGGGGGACCGGCGCACAACGAAGGGGCTGTAGAGGGAACAGTCGAGTTGAGATTGTCGAGAATCCAGTCTGGCGCAGACCATGTGGTGAGCAGCTTCGTCCCAGCAACAAATTCGTAAGCATTTTTCAATCATTACTGGAATTATCTTGATTCATAAAAACTTATTCGGAACAAAACATTTTCACTGAAATCCAATAAAAATAATTTATTTAGGTTTAATTTTTGTTTTCATTAAAAAAAAATGATAATAAATTTCCACTGATGTTGGCAAAACCAACAGAAATAAAAAATGAGTCACTTCCGATGGCGGTCCACGTGTTTCTCGTATTCTGTTTTTTTTTTTTTTGGTCCAAACAATGGTCAGATGCAAACAAAGCGATCTCTCGCACGTGAGTTTTGCTTCTACATTATCTTTTGAGGCCGACATTTTGCAGCTGAAATATTTTCCGAGTTTTCGGAGCCGCACGCCCCGCCGGTTGCATAAGCGCAGGCGCCCCGAAAGGGGTGCTGATGCAACACGACCAGCGGATTTTGCCATGCGTTGGCCACACCGAGCCGCCCCCGTCACCAAATTGGGGTCGCAAAAACACACCGCGCGTGATGGATGAATGACTTGGCAAATAATTTTATCGCTCGCTGTGCGCTTCGGAGCGGAAAATTAATTTATTTAAATAAGCTTACCACTTTCCTACTTCTGATAATATGCATTGAGAGTTTAATCGACAAATAATCATAATTTCCTCGTTTAAAAAAACGCTAGTGAGTATTTTTTTCCTAATTGATATATGTTTCTGTTGTAAAAATTAAAGGCTAACAGCTGTATTTATGCATTAATTTTACAAAATTTTTGCCATTGAAAGATGATAATTTTCTTTGAAGTTTCTTATGACATTTGGAACAATTATAAAAAATAATCAAAAAGTAACAATAGTAAAAAGTTAAATTCTGCTAAATAGGCCTCAAATCTAAAAAAGAATCTATTTTCCCAAAGAAGTAAAATATAATTTTTGAATCAAATTTAATAAAATTCGCTGAGATCATTATTAGTTTTGGAGGTGATAAAAATCATAAATAAAGAATAAACACATCCTTTACAGTTCTAATAAATTATAGATTGATTAAATATATTCCGCCAAAAAAATCCTAAGCTACATCTCTTTCAGTTCGCCAATTTTACATCTTCCAAAGATTTTTAGGTTCACATGTTGGAATCTAATTATTATTTTTATTTAATTAATAAAAAAAATTAATATAATAATTTTTTTGAAAAAATTATTCTCAGGCTCTTTCCTGGGCCGATCAGTTTAAATATTTGCATGCAGCCATAGATATTTATTCAGCAATAAGCAAACTGAGAATACTGGTCTCTCTCCGGTTTTGTGTGATCCTTTATTATTTGCTGATGCTGCGAGAGTGGAATAACAATTCCAAAGATCAGAACGCGACAGACCACACATCTCCAACTTGCCTTATCTGGAGTTCCCTCTCATGAAAGTCAAGTCCAACGAAAGAAAAACGCGAGACCAACTTCTCGCTCCGTGCAGTGACAGGGACTCCACGTAAACATTGATTCAATTTTAATCGCTAATTTTATAGAATTGATTTTTATTTTAATGGTCGACGTATAACAAATGGCAATTTTTGGAAAGTATTTTAGTCATTTATAAGTAAATTAATTGTTTTGTAGTTTTATTATTACAGCAATTTGGTAAATAATCCGCTATGTTTCAAAATTAAGAATTTTATAATATTCTACAGCTCATTTTTATCATCTTTTTACTTTGCAAAATTTTCAATTTTTGTAAAAAATACATTACAATGGGAATTAAATGACTTAAAAAAATGCTTTAAAAAAATTTAAATTGAAGACTCCGCCTTTTTTTATCGCTACTTTCAATCAGTGGCTCCTTGTTAACGCTTTGAGCAAATATTTTGTCAAGAGAGATTTTGTTAATTAAGCCGTAGTTGGTGCTGTATCAGGTGATTGCACGCGGCGTCGTCTCGCTGGGAAAAAAAACTATACGCGTCCATTCACGTGGTTCTAATTTCGTTGCTTGGCTTCGTTTCGACGCCACGAATTGCAGGCCAAATATAAATTGATGCTCTCGGAATTCTCTTGGGGCGCGACCCGTGCGTCAATTTGATTATATCAGGGAAAAACGTCATACAATCTTATCAGGCTGAATTATTTGCAAAAAAAACCTGGATCTTTCACTGATAGTGAGTGAAAATATTTACTGCGGAATTCACATTTTCAATAAATATCTCAATTTTAATATTATTTTTTCAATATTGATTTGGTGAAATTTTCATCAATTTTGGTCTGGCCAATTTAAAGAAAAAAAAAATTAAAAAAGTTTATTGTCTTAAATTCTGTTCTTCCTCAATTATATTCTTATGATGCTACCTAAAAAATCTCAACATGAAATTCAAGAAAGTTTATTAAGCTTTTCTTAAAATAAATTTCAAAAGTGAAGGGCGCGTCAGCAACTGCGAAAGGCAATTAATCTAGTATCGATTCGCAAGTTGATGTATCTCTCCCTTGGCACACCTCTCTGTCAAAGAAAGACAAAGATAGGCGAAGATATTTTAGAAATGCCACCGCGTCTCGCCGGCCGGTCTTTCCAGGTCACTGACGAAAAATCGCTCGTCAGTTGACTGCATTTTGCAAGTCAAGCGGATTCCGCAAAAAGTGCCAAAGTGCATCAAAGGAGAATTCACGCGTTGGTTGAATAATTGCTCGAGGAGGAAAGAGTTTTTAAATGAAAGACTTATTGTAAGAGAGAGGCCAGACAGAACTAGATTACAAAAAGTTATTTCTGTGCTGCGTTAATTAACTCGAGAGAGAATTTTAAGCGAAAAATTCATTTCGGCTAATTTACCAGAGAAACACAAAAGAATTGTATTATTTACAATTTTTAATGATATAGCTCGGAAGGAAATATATATATTCATTTTGTAAAAAAATTCAATTCTTTAGGAATATCATTAAGAATTAGATTTTATTGTAAAAATAAAAGTGGAAGAAAACTGATGAATTTTTCTTAATAAAGACCTAATTTTTTGGTCATGATGATAGTTATTTTTTACTTTTAATCTGAAATTTGAAGCTTTGATTTATTTATTTATTGAATTTGATATCAAAATTTAGGAGAAAACAAATAAAAATAATTTTAATTAATAAAATTTCTGAATATCAATGGAAAGCAGGAAATAACCAGTGAATCTTGTTGTCGTTTCAGGACCCACACTTCTGCCAAAATCAACAAGTGCGGACTGACAGAGCAAACAAAAGATGGTGAGTCTCTTTCCCTCCGAAATGTATCGCTTATTTTTCTTAGAAACGCATTCTTCCTCCCCTTTGCCACCCCCCGCCGAGGGTTGTAAATCTGTCTTGAGGGCGAGCAGAGCAGGTAGACGAAAAAAGACGTTTGAAAATCGGGCAGAGGATTTTTACTATTTGGGTCGCCGCGCTTGCTCTACAATAGTGGGTGAAAAGCTTTTTTCTTGAGCACACGTTTCAATATTTGGTGGGCTCGACTTGGCAAAGTGTCCTCGAGCGTCACAAATGACCACATAGTGCGCAGATAAAGCAGCCCCATTATTATTTTGAGCTGTTGACGGACGCGTACGAAAAGCTCAGCTCAGTCGTCACGAGTTTTGCTTTGGAATGCAGATTTCAAGCAGAAGAAAAATTAAATTAAATAATTATTAAGTTTTATCAAGATTTATTCATGACAAATAGGAAGTCACAAAATTAAATCATTTTGTTGGGAATTAAAAAAAAAATCTGATAAATAATCATTATTGTTCTTTATTTGTCCGAAACAATTAAGATTAATTACATTTCACTCTACTCGTGTAATTTGAATTTAAATAAACTCTGTCTCTGTAATTATGCGTTGATATATTAATATGAGTTCATAAATGAAAGAAGTAAACTTTGACTCACATTTTGTAAATTGCAAGTCTGAAAAAGATTGTTTTCAATGCTCTCTTTATCGGAAAGATTAAAAAAAAATGAAAATTTTCTGGAAAATCTTGTATAGAAATGTTATAATTTTGTAATTCTTTTCATTCTTTTGGAATAAAAATTCATCATAAATATTTAGAGTAAAAAATGAATTGTACATATATTATTGAATAGGGATAGATCGGCCGCTTCTCTTTATTTGCAGTCAATGAGCCCCACAAGTCGATTGATGGCGTAAACATCTCTCGTCTTTTTTTTCTTTTCACAAACAACGTGAACTTTGCGCGACAGACGCTTGAGACGATGAGGCAACAACGGTCGTTCGCGCACAAACACACACTTTTAATCCGTTTGTCCGATTCTCTTTCATTCAACAAGAGCAAGAAAGTTTCCTTTTGAAAGACGCAGTATATTGAGCTTTTCGTTACACCACGTGGTATGTTACATGATGAACTAAGCAATTCTTCCACCGCAGTAGTAGGTATTGCAATTTTAATAAAAGAATATTTGATCACTTAAATTACTTCAAATAAAAAAAACCATTTTAAAGGAAGTCATAATTTAATTTTTTTAAATAATTATGAAAATTCAGTAAATATTAATATTAATTAATTGCGTACCAAATTCATTGATTAATTGACTGCAATTAATGGATAAAAGCAGTTTTGAATTTTAAATAAAATACCCCTCTTAAATTTAATTATGACCATTTCTAAAATATTGCAAAAATTAATAAAACTGTCCAGACATCTGGCTCTAAAATTAATTCTGGTCGCAGGGTTCATTTGCAAAAACTTTCACTGCTTCAACTCATGTCACGATTCAAATCTGCTGATTAATTTTACGTTTAGAAATTATTCATGCATCTCTCGTCAGTATAATGTATATTTCAAGTGAACCGAATTTGGGCCAAACATTGAACCCGCGGGCTCCTTCGTCATAACGCGTGGCAACTCTATTTATTCCGGCTATTGATCGGCGTCGTCCAGACCATGCAAGTTAGCTGGAGGGTCACGAAGAGGCGAAATAAAAATCATTTGTGTTTGCAGCTGATCGGCCACGTTACGCCGCGTGAGACCGGCTGGAACGAATGATTCAAGTCGCTGAAATTTTCCCTTATTCGCAAACGATTCGAATCTAGATTTACTTAAAAAATTGTCAATATAAGTTTTTTCACAAAATAATTACTATTTTCATAATTGAGAGAATTGATAATTGCTTGATTATATTTAAAAAATGTATGAAATTACAAAAACTTTGATTATAATTTCCTGTTCGAAATTAAATTCGTTTCATATTTAAAGAAAACGTCTGTAAATTAAAAGCAAAATGGAAATAATGAGTTTTAAATTCTCTAGTAAATTAATTATTTGCTAGTGCAAAAATTTCTTGATCAAGTTAATTCGATACTTTTTTGGCTCTGCTATATTTATAACTCTTCTTCCAATTATCATATCTTTTTATAATTGAATTTTCTGATCACGTCTTCAACTGCGAGCGTCATGACAAAATTGAAGCGATCATTTTGAATTAAATTTCAAAAGGCGTCTCTCGTCTGCTGTCACTCGCACTTGAAACAATGCGTTAATTATAAATAAATTTAAAACGGCGACCGGCGCATCAATAATTCATGTTATTATTGAGAGTGACAAAAATTTATCATTCACGTCAAGTGATTTGGAATTTTCAGCATCTTGGTGTGGAAAAAAATCTTGCAGGCAACAGACTGATTTTGAGATTCACTCAATTTGCATTTCGTAACTTTTTTGTATTCTAAATTAACTCCAAATAAGGAATTGGAACAACATGCGGGCGGTCGTTTATTTGAATGTTTTGATCGTTTGTTTTTATGCAGTGCGTCAATCTGTGACGAAATAATTGAATTAAAAAAAGAAGAAACGAACTACAGATATGAACGATCAAATCAGAGAAAGGTGCGTGAAATATCCGAATGGGTAAAAAATGCATAATCTCTTATTTAAACCGAAATCTAGTCCTGCGCCACAACACACAACGCCAAACAAACATTTGGGGGGCGACACGTTGCGCGCTTATCAATGCTTATCAGCTTCTTAGAAAACTGGCATCGGATGGGAAGCGCGCGGGAACCCGTCGTGCCAGTTTTTGTTTGACAAAAAAACAGGACTATTTTATAACAATTTTATGGATAAATCTTGGTTAAATAAAAAGGTAATAATATCAAAAAGATAGATTACTTTTTTTCTAAGAGAATTTTGCAAATTTTTTTTTTTCAAAACCGTTTAATGATTTCAGATAATAGATATTGGGGAAAAGTAATTTGTGATCTGTTTTAATCTAAAATCTGATATTTCCAGAAAAAAGAATTTATAATTAAAATAATTAAAACGCAGATTTTTTATTGTAAAAGTAAAAATAATTAAGTGTTTTGTTTATAAATTAATTTTTAACAAAAGCTCCATACTTTTTCCATCTTTTAAATCTGATTAAAAATAAATTTTCTGATGCTCATTTGGTGATGATTGTAAATTTTTTGAGCCATTTTTAATCAATGGCGCGCTTGACGGGTATGCGTATTTCTTGATTTTATGATTTTTATAGGATTTTATAAATAAATGAAATCTTGATATCATCGGGTTGTATCGAGTAAAAAACCAAATCTTTCAGCTAATTTGAAGGTTTTTTATTCATTTATTATGGCATTGAAGCTCAGCTGGCGTCATCTCTCTCTAAAGCAGATGCGAATTTAAAAGGCTCCGAGAAATATTTATATGTACCTGTGTAGAGGTGGCGTCGTGTAAACGACCTTTATTTTCTTCTTCTCTCTGGCAGGACAAGTTTTGCGAATACAAGAGAGAGAGAGAGGAAAAAAAATGTGTGGCTGGCGCGGAGCCCAAGTCTGCGGGGCCACAGCCGCCCACCCACCCACTCGCGGCAGCTGCTGAGCCCATATTTAGCAATTTGACACCTCGGGATCGTTTGCATTGTGTGCTCTCACACGCCTTGTTGTGCTTCGCGGCCAATTAAAGCTCACAAAACTCACCACAACATGTATAGAGAAATTTTTAATATTCGATACAAATATAAAAGGATTTTTTTTGCTGGAATTTATTATTTTTTAAAAATTAAAAAGTTCCTGGTTTAGCTATTAATTGAAAATTTAGATTTTTGGTATCAAGTCTCAAAATAAACCTGAAATTTTTATTTAAAATTAATACGATCCTAAATGTGAAAATCCTTTTGCATGAAAAAGCCCAAAGAAGTCCGTCTCAATTATTTTGAATCGCTGTGAGTCAATTCGCAAATATCTCCCATCAGAATTATTTTAGAGTTTAGCAAATTAAAAATTAAAATAAAGAATTTAACACCAGTGTAGTTTTAAATGCAAAAACTGTTTGAAAATGCTAAAAAAAATCGTCAAATTTTATCTTAAATTTGTCAAACAACGCAATTTGAAATGTTTGAAATTTATTTACAGATCCTTTTTTTATTACAAACTCTTTTGTAAACAACTTTATACATAAATTTTTATGGCAAGGCGAATTGAAAAATCTGATCCCCTTGGGCGCTGTTCCGCGCACCTGCAATTTTCTTGTAAGCGTAATTGAGTCGGATCGATTACACTCGGTGGCGGGTCCCGTTTCAGAAAATCAACTCTGCATAAATTATCGACTCGTCAGATAACTACTGGTTTGCTAAACGCCAATTAGACCAACTTGGTCGTAAAATTAATCAAAACTGGAGCAGCGAAAAGAAGGTTTATTGAAGAAAATTCTACTTCAAGCTGATTTTCTTTTCCTTCCGCATCTCAAATTTCACTCTCCCTAGAGGGATCGCTTTTCAGGATGCAAAATGCAAAACGAGATTAGCGCAAAGAAGCCTGAAAAGTGTTTGGGTTTGGCAAAGCACTGAAACGCAACCATCTGACACGGACACATAATGTATTATTTACTGCAATTTCCTCTTCGTTTCAAATTTAAATTAAAAAACTTCTTCTTCCTGCACTAAAAGGGATTTTTTGGTTCAAATATTTTTTAATCACAGATTTCAGACCAAAAATGTCTAACAACAAGAAGTTTTAATTTATCGTAATTAATCAATAAGTTTATTAATTTTATTGAACAAGAATTTTGCTTTATTTTAGTGCGTTTATTTTGATGACGGTACTAATTTTCAAAGACTATGTTGCAAAGAAGTTCAATTTAAAAAGAAAAAAAATCATGTTGCCTGAAGCCTGAATGAGATCTTTTGCCAGAAATAATTTTGTGGAGTAAAAATCTTTTTACCTAGTTAAACATTTTGCTTAGAGGAAATTTCTTTCTAAAACGAAGTAAGTTCTCCTCATTTCTACACCTAGTGACGTTGAATTTCCGTTGATTTTGCAAAGAAACTCGGGCCTTGATCTGCTGATGTGCAACAAAATAATTAATTGCCTAGCGAGTGCCAAGAAAAATTCATTCGGTGCGAACGGCGCACTTTCAGAGCTCGCAAGAGAAAAGCCAGAGATCAGTTTATAAAACTGGCACATATTTTCAGCGCATTTTTCTCCCTGGCCCAGTTTCCATTTCTCAGTGCCAAGCCAAACGAAAACTTCAAGTGTGTAGAAATAAGAAAATGAAATTCAGCTTCTAATTAAGTGGAAAATATTTCTTTGTTTGTTGTTCTTTTTAACTGTAAATGTTTAAAATTACCCTTGTTTGTGCTACAATTTCAAACGTAAAATGACTCATTTTATATAAATTGAAACAATTTACTTCTCGCCGCAAGAGAGATAACTTTGTGCGCGCGACTTGTGCATTGCTAAATTTAAATTAGGGTCGTCCAAGAATTCGACCCCTCTTTTCACCACGTGCTCGTCACGTTTGCAGCACAACAAATGAATCAGAAAACCACAAGACGAGAAAAAATAACTTAATAAAATACTTTTATCATTTAAGAAGAGTTTTTATTAGAACCGAGAGTTGATCGGTCGATGCTTCAAAGTTCATCCAAAGTATAGCCAAGGTCGTTAAATATTTTATGTTGCCCAAAGCATGATAGAATTTCGCGTGTTTTGTAGATTGATAGACCGGGTCAATCATATTGACACTGGCCAGTTGGTTGAAGTGGATTTATGAAATTTCCAATTGAAATGAGCGCTTCCGTAAATTAAATTTTAAACTTTGTCAAATAAGTCGACAAGTTTGACCGATTGTTTTAATTTTTAATGGTCAATTAAAATTTTAATACTTTTTACAGGACGTCAGCAAAGCGGAGCAAGGGACTGAATTGGAGACTTTCCTACCCAAGGATGGAGTTAAAAATCACGTTTCCGGAATCGGCGAGGGAGTTCAGGGAAAGTAAGTTTTAAGAAAAGTGTGAAATTATCGCAATCACTCATTCTGTTTGTAATTCAAGAGAGGCTGATAAACTTATCTCTTTGACCCAAAATTTTTCCAATTACGGCAGATAGCCCGTTTTAGCAAATCATTCCGTGCGAACTCTATTGAAAAAGATTATTTTTATCATAAATAAAAACGGCTTTTTAATTTATCAGACGCATTTTGCTCTGCTCAAATTAAGGAGGGACTTGTGCTTAAAAAAAGGATAAACGATCTAATTAATTTTGATGATAATTCGTGTTTGTGGATTTCTAATGAGGCATCATAATTATGAGGTCATTATTGAACGATTTAAGAAATTCCTAAAAATGAACTTCACTAAAATTGATAAAAATCCCACCAAAATAACAAAATAAGTTCAATCAAGGTAGCAAAATAAAACCGATTAAACTCTAAATTTTAAATATTTTTGATGGAAATCATACATTAATTTTTTTGTCTCACAATCAATGCTACTTCTCTCCTTCTCTTCTTTCTGTGGCGCGACAGACGGCGTGTCAAAATTGATCCTCTGTTGAGAGACGAACCGCGGCACTAATGAATGCATTATTTCGCACGAACAAGTGGAACACAAAGAGCACTTTTTTTATTTCTGTCCTTTAATTTAAATATAAATGAGGTTGTTCAGGACGATCACTCGCCGTCCGCACATGCGACACGCAATCAAGTTTTGGGGAAAAATAATAATAATATAATATCAAAGTCAAAATAAATTATAATTCCACTTGTTTGCACTTAATCGCCTCTGATGTATTGACCTGTCTGGCTGCTCAACCGAGAGAGCGAGTGGGCGACAAAAAACTGAAACCGCAGGGGATACAAAAAACAAAAAACGGTGTCTTGGTCTGAGACAATGAGTCACCAGAGCAGCGCAAAGAATTGATTTCTATTGGCAATAAATTTAATGTTGTCATTTCTGGAGAAAGAAAAAAATGAAAAATTGAGGGTTTTCTTTCATTTTTTTTACATTATATCAAGAATTTAAAAAGAATAAAAAAATAAACAAGTTTAATTTGAAACAAGCATAGTTTACTAAATAAAAGAAAAAAAATTTCCTCTATCAAAACTTGAATAGATTTTACAATTTTTTTAAGAGATTTTTCTTTTTTAATTGTAATTTTGTAATTTTATTTAATTTGTTTGAAAAGGTACATTGCCGAAGCCAATGGAGATGGCGCCCTTCGAAAAGCACCTGCCGAAGCTCCATTTGACCCTTTCAAAGAGAGAAAAATCGACCATCCAACAACGTGAGTTTTCCTCTCAACTTGGTTTTCGCACAAATTTTGAATTTTGTCTCGCAGGGACTGCGACACGTTGACCCACCTGCTGAAGGCCAGCTTGGGCTCGGGAATCCTGGCGATGCCGATCGCGTTCAAGCACGCCGGCCTGACGATGGGTGTGTTCGCAACCGTGTTCGTCGCCATCATCTGCACGCACTGCTCGTACATCCTGGTCAAGTGCGCGCACGCCCTGTACGCCAGGACGAGGGTGACGGCGATGAGTTTCGCCGACGTCGGCACCGTCTCCTTCAGACACGGCCCCGCATGGAGCCGTCCGTACGCGCAGCTCTCACGGATGACCATCCTGGTCAGCCTTTTCCTCACCTACTTCGGCACCTGCAGCGTCTACACGGTCATCATCGCCAGCAACTTCCAGCAGGTTTATATCAAATCCAGTTAATGAGATATTCTGATAATGAGATTCACTACTAAAAAAATTAGACCTTTTTGATTTTTTTAAGTAATTTTTCTCTTACTAGCACAAACGTGAAGCTAAACACCAATTGACGTAGATAATTTTATTAGCTTGAAAAAAATCACCAAATTTAATAAAATTTAATAATACTTGGAGCCACTTGGAGCCTAAAATTTTAATTAGTTTCTATAAATTGGCACTCTTCAGGTTTTAATATTGAGCAAAAAACCTTGTGTTTTAACTTCTTCAATTTCATAAACCTTTTGTATAAAAAATTGCCTAAAATTAACATTTCCCTTGGTCTTAAGAGTTTAAATTGCACCAGGAATAGCTAAACCACTGTATTCTAACTAGATTTGTATCAAAGTTATAGAAAAAAACAGTTTTTTCTCCATTTTTTAGCTCTCAAAATTGGCGCGTTTCTTTATAACACAAAAATGTAATAAGCCTTCTTTTTTGTCTGATTAAATCCTTTGAATGCTTTGATGTGAAACAGCTTTAATTTTGTATTCTTTACTCCCTTACAAGGTGATTGAGCACCACACCCAGGTGTTCATGAACGAGCGATACTACATCGCAGCCCTGCTCATTCCGCTGATCCTGCTGAGCTGGGTGCCGAACCTCAAGTACTTGGCGCCCGTGTCCATGCTGGCCAACGGTCTCATGGGCTGCGGTCTGGGCATCACGGTTTACTACCTCACCCAGGACTTGCCCGCGACCTCCGAGAGACCCCACTTCAACGGGTTCTACGGAATGCCCCAATTCTTCTCCATCGTCATCTTCGCCATGGAAGCTATCGGAGTGGCAAGTGCAGTTTCTTTATTAAATTTTTTTAAAGTTTATTGATGCTTACACTATTGCAAAAGCAGAAAGAAAGGGTGCGCCGATAGAAATCACCAATCAAGTTTGAGCATTGTTTATTTTCGGGGTTAATTTATTTGACTTGAATAAAGATTCAGACTGGATTTATGGTTGTCCTAGGCCGAAAATTTTCTCTCGTGATTGATCCTGAAGCAAATTCAAAGGTCCTTATTAAACTTGCAGTATAAACCGCGGATACTCAATAAAAATATATTTTAAAGTTCTGATAGAAAATGTTAAATTTGAGGTTGAGGTTAAACTTGGGTTTGCTAAATTTTTAGCCTAGATTAAATTTTAAGAAATCTTTATAAATTCAGTTTTTCCAGCTGATAAAATAATTTTTAGATAAAAAAAAAAAACACCCATCAAAATAAAATATCTTTAATTAAAATTATTTTCTCGATCGTTAGAGATTTTTCTTGTGGTGTCTTTTTTTATTTCAAATAATCAAACAGAAATTGTTTTAACTTTTTCACTTTTTATTAAAGGTGATGCCTCTGGAGAACAACATGAAAAATCCCCGTCACTTCCTTGGTCTGGCCGGTGTGCTGAACCAGGGCATGGCCGGAGTCACCCTGATCTACATCCTGCTTGGATTCCTCGGCTACCTGAAAT
Source organism: Neocloeon triangulifer (assembly GCF_031216515.1). Classification (NCBI taxonomy): domain Eukaryota; kingdom Metazoa; phylum Arthropoda; class Insecta; order Ephemeroptera; family Baetidae; genus Neocloeon; species Neocloeon triangulifer. The sequence continues at coordinate 12,037,185 of NW_026775546.1, forward strand.
ACGGCGACGACACCGAGGGCTCCATCACTCTCAACCTACCAACAGACGAAATGTAATTCTTTTTTTTCAAACTCATATATTTAGCAATTTTAAAAACTTTGCTTCTCCAGATTGGCGCAGTCGGTCAAGATTTTGATTGCCCTGGCTGTTTTCTGCACCTACGGACTGCAGTTCTTTGTGTGCCTTGAGATCTGCTGGGACGGGGTCAAGGACCGCTACAAGGGCAGCAGAATTGCCGAATATGTTTTGCGCACCGTGCTGGTCACTCTGACAGGTATGCTATTCTAAAGGGAGTTTAAAGGTTCATTTAGAATTTAGATGATGAATTTATTTATTTTTCAATATTTTGGAGATTTTTTCATAATCTTGAAAGGAATTGAAGTGAATGTTGTTTAGTTATTTTGTCCTCAAACTAAGTTCATAAATAAAATAGGTCGATCGAGTTGGAAAAATAAACATGATAATTTAGATTTTTAGAAAATCATTTTCATAAAAAATTATCTTGCGCAGTAAATCAAATTATTATTTATTAAAATTTTGATAAAAATTACATTATCATTATATATATATTTTAATTAATGCAACAAATATTCAATTTTTGCAGTTGCTTTGGCTGTGGCTGTGCCAACCATTGGACCCTTCATCGGCCTCATTGGCGCTTTGTGTTTCTCAATCCTTGGACTGATCTGCCCTGCAGTTATCGAAATGGTCACTTTCTGGGAGGACGGTCTCGGACCTGGTAAGCTCGATTTTTTATTAGTTTTGAATGGATTTAAATAATTTAAAAATTGGACAGGCAAGTGGCGGTTGTGGAAAAATGTTGCTGTGATGGTCTTCGGAGTGATGGCCCTGATCTTCGGCACCATCACCAGCCTGGAGGACATTGCCAGGGTGTACAGTGAAGACCACAAGGCCCACCCTGAGGAGGAGTACCTCATGATCAATCAAACCATCGCCAATGTGACAAGCAGTGTGGTCGAAGCCATCGCCACCACTTTGGCGCCCGTCGACGCCACCACAATTGCGGGCTGAGCTTTTTTAAATTTTGATCCATCTTGGCAAATATAGGCACAATTCATCAAGCAAAAACTCATAATGAGAGCAAGCAATTTGTTGCTTCACCAAACTATTTTTCATAAATAAGTCTTTTCTACAAATCTGCCGGTCCTGAAGAAGAAGATCAAAATCCGGATTCTTATTTTTATTTTTCCCAAAAGTTGCAAACAACTTTACAGCAGAATTTTTTCTTTTTTTCAGCTACGAGAATTAACACAATAAATCTTTCCTATTATTAATTTTAGTTTATAGAAATTAAGAATTAAGAGCTATATTTATTAGGTCTGATGTTGATTAGCTAAGTTATTGAGCTGAGTGTTAAATTTCCTATAGAATCTTTTTTTATTGAGACATGCATTTTTGCTCAGAGACAGTATGAGTTGTTTTTGGTAGATTTTCTGCGACTCTCTCTATGTAGAACATTTCAAAGTGGCTGGACTTCTGAATTGGACTGTGCACTGAGCCAGATTATCTGAAAAATGTTATCTCTGTATTGGCAGATTTGGTTGCTGCTTCGAATGCATTTCTGCGTGTATAAGTGAAGGAAAAATCTGTATCTTTGACTTTTCACCGTGCTAACTATTTGGAAAAAATGTCTGAATGTGCAATTTATTTTTAATGCGCCCCCAGCCTCGGTTCTTGATGTCTAATATTGCTTTGTGTGGGGCCAATTTTTTGTACAACCAATCTTTGGAAGGAAATAAATAAATCATTGAAAGAGAGCTTTGAACCGATTGTGTTATTTCTCCAGCATCACATTTAAAAACAGCCAGATTAGTTTTATTTTTGTTTTTTATTTATCTTATCACATACACAGTAACAAACATGATGTAAATCAAAGGAAAAATTAACAGCCCTTATAAATTAGCACGAATATATTCTCAAAAAAATGTGAAAAAGTTAAACATCCCATCAAATAAAATTAAAGCGAAAAAAATGTAACAATTGTGAAAATTAACACATTAAAAAAACTGCAGGTAATTAAGTGGGGAATTAAAACAGGTCACCATTATCTCAAATATATATAGCACTGTCAGTATAGCATTGGGGGTAGAACCAAATGAGTCACTTGAATTAACTCTAGAGATATGCGAGTGGCCCCGGGTCACTTGAAATTTTTGGTCTTTTGGGTCAAACGGAATTCGCATCGATCGATGCCAGGGCAAAAATCAGCAAACAGTCTCTCGACTCTTAACCTAAGTTCCCCTAAAATTAGTGATTTTAAATCTAAGCCAGTTCACTTTCGTGACAAATTCTCAACAACATTTAAAATACAACTATTTGCAAGCCAGTCTGGCAAATAAGTGTTACTTCATTTTACGTCATTTAATTGCTTATTGGGGTTGGAAAAGATCAGTTTTTGACAAATGACTGAGGAGAGTCACAAAAATAGATGCCTCGATAGAAAACTATTCTCCAAGCAAGATTTAAAACGGACTGGAAAATGTTGAACACCTAAGGGATGGTTGCTGACTGACTTGATTACTTACACTGTAATCTCAATGTTATCAAAATTCAACCACCACAAAAATGTACCAATCAAAATTTGGCACACTTCAGAGCTAGTTGGATTTGCACACAACTCCTCGGAACAATTAAAAAAAGTAAACAAATGGCTCCGACGGATTCAATTTTTTTCATTTTTGGTCGATTCGAGAATATGCTAATCACAGATTGCCAGCGAGTTTGGAAAACAAGATCGGGAGTGGAAAGTGGAAACATCATGGGAATGCTCAGAGTTCAAGGAATCACACTCACGCACTCACAACCAGATTTAAAAATAGATATATTTATGTTCGTAGTTGTACCCTTAGTGATAACATCCGAAAATTTTGCACCCACTCTCTCGATTTAAGACTCGGCATCATGCTAATAAATTGTACTTCTTTTTCTTCGAAAAACCAAATTATTTGTGCAGCAAACCCAACGAGCGGTCGGAAGACGAGAAATCAAAGGGAGGTTCTTCGAGAAATTCCTTCCAAGGCAATCATTCGTATTTAAATCAACACTCCCGCGGGGAGAATTGTTTGGCATCGCGACGAATGCAACTCAATGAGCAAAGAAAGGTCACCAATTTTCATGTCTTTTGGTTTGCGTGGATGCCTCGAACGACCGTCTTTCTCCCCTTAAACTAATCCTTCCTCGACTTCTTCTTGCTCTTCTTCGGCTTATTCTCCTGCCAGTCTGAGGAAGATCAAAACATTGGTTAGTTTTAAATTAAGTGCTGGAAAAAATTCTAAGTACCCCCAACTTCATCAAAAGCCACTCCAGGAGCACTAGGAGCCTCTGCTAAAATTAATTTAAAATTAGATCCAACGTTAATTTGTAAAATCAAAATACCTTCGACGGAAGGCTTCCTGTTAGAAGCTAGAGGGCCTGGCTGCTTGACAACCTAAGAAGTTTTGATCAATAGAAGTTTATAAAAATTGAATTTTCAGTTTTACCTCAGGCAGAGGTTCCGGCTCGGCGGCCTTCTTGGTGCTGGTGCTGCCCTTGCGGTTCCTCTTTTTGCTGATTTCGCGCTCTTCGGGCTCATCCTCAGGCTCTGCACTTTTAATCTCTTGCTTCTGCTGCTGAGCCTGCATCAATCCAAAGTCCAAATCAAATAAATCAGAGTACCAAAGAGAGATGAATTACCTGCTTGGCCAGCTGCTGGGCGTTTTCTGCGTCTTTCTTGGCCTTGGCCAGCAACTCGGCAGCCATGCGCTTGGCCTCCTTCTGGGCCTTCTTCTTGGCCTTAGCCGAGTTCTCCTCCTCCTGCTTCACCTGTTTCACCTTCTTGTCTTTTCCGGACAAAACTTGCACCCAATTGCCTGCAGATTCAACTAAATTAGAATATTAAGATACAGAGAATTTAAAAAAGAAAATAATTAAATTCATAAATATTGATTTATAATTTTTACCATCGTCAAAGTCCAGGGGTTTCTCGTCGGACTGGTTGAGCTTCTTGAGGTTGCGCTCGTTCTTCTTGTTCTTGATTTCCTCGGCCAGTTTCGGGACAGCCGCTGCTGCTGCACTCTTCTTGTTGTTCTCTTTACTAAAATAACCACCTCGTAATTAGATTTGTATTACATTCCAACTTGGCACACTCACGTCTTATTGTTAATCGTCTTCTGCTCCTTCTTATTCTCCTGCTTCTTTTCCACCACAGGCTCGGCCTGCTGCTTCTTGGCAGGTTTCTCCTGCTGCTTCTTCTCCGGCTTTTTCACCTCAGGAGTTTTCTCTCTCACTTCTTCCTTTGCAGGTTTCTAAAGCATAACAAGTAATTAATAATATTGTTCAACCAAGCAAATGGAAAAATAAAAATTTATTTGAAATTTCTATGGAACAAAGACAGGAAAATCCATGGAAATAATATCACACCGGAAACCGAAAGTGAAAATTTCCAGCAATCAATCAAATTTTTGGCTTTGAAACACATACAGGAATGAAAAAGTTTCAGAAAAATTGCAGAAGCTCTAAAGAACTGTATAAAAATTTTCAAAAATCTGTTAAAATGTGAAGCTCGTTATAATGTGCCTCGTGTACAACCCATGCATGCAGATCCATTAGATTTAAATGTGTTAATTGAAACGTAAATTTAAATCAAAAAAATTTAGTCGGAGTTATAAACGCGCAGGCAATCGTTCGGACCTGCTTTTTGGTTTTCTTGGCGACAGGTTTCTTCTCCTGCTCCAGGTAGGCGAGTGTAGGTGGCTCAACGCTGCTCCTGAAGCCGAGGGCGAAAACGACCACGGCCAAGAAGACGACCAGCACCACCGGCAGGGCGTACTGCGTGCTTGAGATCAACTGCCACGCGCTAGTCTCCATTTCGATCTATTCGGCGGCCGAATTGAGTCCACGTAAAAGTCTGTTTGCGGCGGCACCACGACGTCTTCGGCCACCTCTAGGATAATTTGCAGCAGCCTTTCAATACTTTCAGCTGTGGCTAGCCGAGCTGGCTGATGACGCGGCGTGACGTCACGGAACAAAACACACGCTTGCCAATCACGACAATGGCGTTACCAACCTGACAGAAATTTTAAAGTAAATTTTACAAAGAATTTTCAGCATATCTGAATTAACCGTTAATTTTTATGAAATTAGATCCAAAATTTTTCTTTGATAGCTACTAAATGTTCCAAACATGTGCGAATCTTTACGTTTCATGAAATTTCTAAAATTCTCAAGTTTTCTCTGGTTTTCGCGCCACTTCCAAGGAAACAAGTGAACATCGCTGATCACCTGCCTCGCCTCCTTTCCGTCGACATTGCGGGCCGCCCGTCACCTTGTCACCGCATATTTAACCCGATTTTATGAGATTTGCCGCCGCTGTCTAGAAAATATGCTGCGGACAACTGTGAAAGGCTCCTTAGGGCGCCTCGGACGTGTGAGTACCGACCCTGAACCGCACCGGTCACGCTCAAAACCGACCTGATCTGCGGGCTCTCTCTGGTCCTGCTTTGACCGACAGTACCAATCAATACACTTTGATATTCTTCGAGATGATTTCGTAACATCTTTGGAAGAAAACAAAATTTAATTGTGCGATTCTTGACTTGCAGATGTGTTCACCGAGACGGGCAGCGCTGCCGCAAAAGGAGATCAGGGCACACCAATCCACCAAGGCTGGAGGAGGAGGGTACAAAAATTTTGAAATAATTTTAACTTAAACCGGCAATATATTTTTTATTATATTTTTCATGTATCCAAACAATTCAGGATAATATTTTCAATTTTTCTTATCTTTACCTTTTTTTTGCAAATTATTGTTGAATAGTCCAGCAATTATTAGGTCAGCATTTTAAAGACAACGTTTTTCAGTGGAAGTGCAAAGATCTGGGTGCCGATAACAGCCCTGACAGCGGCCACAGTGGGCACAGCCATCTACGCAAAATACGACCCTTCTTTTAGAAGGCTCCTCGAGGACAACGTCCCCTACGCAGACTCTGTGATTTCGTCAACCAGTTCTGTCATCGACACCACAACAGGGCTCATCGACTCTGCTTCCGGTGTGGTTGACTCTGCCAAAAGCCTCGTCTCTTCCGCTCAGGAGAAGGCGTCGGGCCTGTTCGGCGGCGCCAGTGAAGACAAACCCAAAGCCCCTTCCCCTCCACCCGCCCCTAAGGAAACGCCAAAGCCCAAGGAAGCAAAGGAACCTGCTCCGTTAGTGTTCCACTTATATTTATTTCATCTTATTAGACAGATTTCCAATTTTTTAGCGTTGTGAAAAAAGAAGAGGTCAAACCTGCCCCCAAACCTGCGACACCAAGTGCAGACGAAAGTCTGTTAAAGAAGAAACTTGAACGAGACGCCCAGAATGCTGCCCTCAGTGGTTTAATAAAACTTCAGGCGACTGTTGATGCTGCTTGTGCTGCCGCAACTTCAACCTCTGCAAACGCCATTAATCAAATCAAAAGTGAGTTGAAAGGACAAATCATTTCCACTGAATTAATGGAATCAAAAGATGAAACAATAGCCATTAGTTATTTATAAATGACAAAGCAAATTAAAATTTTTCTTTGTTGACAGGTTTGGGTGCAGAGTTTTCAAACTATTCGGCCGACGAGCCATCCGAAAGGCTGATAGCCTCGCTGATTTCAAAGAACACAGAGGCTGAAATTGTCACCAAAAAAGCGTTTGATTCGGCCGGCGAAGCCCAGGCCAAGTTGGCCAGTTTGAAAACGGCCGTCGCAAATTCAACTGTGACCGGCGAAGGACTCAAATCAATCCAGGAAAGCATTGCCAAGGTTGAGAAGCAACTGAAGGAGGCTGACGAGGCCCTCTTCAAAGCCCAGGAAGCCATCAAGCCCTCGGAGGCCTTGTCCTCACAAATCTCATCTGCCTACCACAAATTGCAGCAAGAACTGGGCCCGAACTGGGATCCAAAAAAGAAGGACGATCAGGACTTGTTTGTTTTGCTAATTTCTCTTCGAATGCTGCACTACAAGGAGCAACTTAATAAGCAATCTGTTAGTGCAATTATGAACTAATGAATTATATTTTTTTATTTTTAAATTCCTTTTCCAAAAATTAATTAATCATTACTTTTTAAATTTTAATTAAATTTAATTAATTTTTGTTTATTTTGTCCTATTGATCCTTTTTTTCAAAATGTTGCAGAAACAGGACGAACGTGCCCTGATTGACACCCTGAAGGCTGCAGGGGAAGAGGGTGTGGAGGAAAGGGTGCAGGAACACCTGAAGGTTAAGGAGGAGGAACTGAGGAGGCAATTAAATGAAGAGTACCATGCGCAGATCATCCAAGTCCGAGACGAAGCTGAGCGGCGAGCGCAGTCCCAGCTTCGACAACAGGCCATGATCATGACTGACGACAAAAACGCAGCGCTGCTTTCGCAAAGGTCGGCCTTCTCCAGGGAACTTTCGGACCGCATCGGTCATATGGTGCAGCAGCACACCCAGCAAATTGGCTCGGCCGTTGAAGCTTTGCACAAGGCTGACAAAAATATCAAGAGTGAGTAACTAAGTCTTGTATTGAAGCATTAACATAAAAGCTTATGGTTTATGCATTAATTGTAAGAAAAATGATTACTGAACTGTTCCCTATAAGATAATTCTAAGTTTGTTTGATTTTATTTTGCCAACTTGATTAGGCGAATTGAACTTGGTTTGATGAAATATTTTTTTCAATTTTATTAGAGCTAATTTTGAGCAAAACAATTATTATTTTAAAAATTTCTTAAAACAAACAATTTTAATTTTTAAAAATCAATTCCATAATTCTTTCCATTTTTCCTTGGCATTGGCCTTATTTACAAAAAGCTAATTTTAAGTATCTTTAAAATAAATCCAATTTGTAGCAAAAGTCCCTTTTTATTCTTTTTAACTAATAATTTTGACTCTAGAGAGGGAAGAAGCTGTTCTGCACGGCGCCAAACTGCTGGCAATATCTCGCAGCTGTGACAATTTGATGCGCTCCCTGGGAATAAATCCGTACCCGACCAAGGACTGGACCCATCAGCGAAGAGGCATCGACGGCCATGTCAGAGACGTCAAGAAAGTTTTTGAAGGACAAAAAGACGATTTTGTTGAAGCAACGTTGAAGATGTTGCCTGAGAAGGGGGTAATAATTAATTGTTACAGTTATCATCATTTTTAAACTTCCATAAAATTTTAGGTTAAAATTGGAGTACTTACAGAACCTGCGTTAAAAGCCAGGTTCAACGACGTTGAAAGGGTGGCCCGAAAGGTCAGCATGATCCACAGGGACGACCAGGTTCCTTTGACCTGGTACCTCTTGTCCTTCCTCCGCTCCACCGTCCTCCTGCAGCCCCACTCGAGCATAAAACCCAGTGAGCTCAACAACGACCCCACCGACCTCTCCACCTTGGACAACAATGCTCTTCTCGACAGAGCAAGGTTATTTTTGTTAAATTTTATCTTTCAATTTTTTTTTAAACTAATTTTTTAGGTATTTTGTGGACCAGGGTGACCTTCTGCAAGCGGCCAGGTACGCAAACCTGCTGCGTGGGCCGTGTCGACATGTGGTAAGTGGATGGTTGGACGAAACAACTACGCTATTGGAGGTTAAGAATGTGGCGCAAACGTTGGCCGCATACGCTTCGCTCTTAGTCCAAAAACAAGTGATCCAGCCCGAGTTGTCCGCACCAAAGGCATAGAGATCACTGTTAGCCATTTTAGCTAAAAGGATTCAGTGTAAATACTTGGAAGAAAATGATGTAATCTTTAAATCGCTTTGTTTCGTTCCTGCAGGTTCAAATTTGAGCTAAAAACTAAAAAGATAACAGCTGATAATACTTTTACCATCTTATTTATTGGTTGGATAATGTTCACATTCAGTTGAATAAATGAACGGTTGTTACCTGATTAAAATGCTTTTGAGTATTTGTGGTTAAGTACTTGTCTTGATTAATATACATGGTTATTAACACTGATATGGCAACATTTAGCAATTTTCACTTGATTAATTAATTAATTATGAGATACATCACATTGAAGCTCTGAAAAGGCGATGATCTGAATTATTTTTTAAAGATCTAACTGACAAAATCAACAAGTTAATCACTGTTATTGCTCTATACGGCCTAACGCAGTTTTGTTAATTTTGAAATGACTAGGTTTTTTTTATCTCGTATTAAATCTCTGCAGATTTTCTTGTCCGGCCCAATTTCCTTTTCCTTGTTCAGCAATACCAAAGCTTTCCGGGCTCGGCCGTTGGTCAGAAATCGGACTGCGCGTATTCTGAGCTACAATTTTGCCAAATGAATTAAAAAAAGATTACTTAAAAAAAATGGTATCAAACCTGTGGTTATTATTGTTGTAAATTCCAACGTACGGGGGTGGGTTTGGTCGAGTGTATTGTGCGTCCTCGTCGAGCATTCTTGGGCTTGTGCTTCTCTGTAAAGAACTGGCCGGACTTGTGGTCATCGACCTTTGGGCAAAAGGTTGTTCGGGGGTGGGGCTGGGAACGCGTCGCAGGGTGCTTTGGAGGGGTTGCTCGTTTTGGTGGTGCACAGGGGTGTACTGCAGCATCTGCACCCTCTCACAGCCCTCTTCGTTGCGCTTACTTCTAAACAAAAATTAAGAAACTTAACTCTTAAAAATTCAAAGTTAAGTTTAAAAGTGTAAGTGAAGCTCTGGGGTTAGTGCCGTTTTGTTTTAGTTCATTTTTCCCACACAAACACACACTATACCTCCAGTAATCTTCACAAATGCTAAATATTGAGTTGAAAAATTCCTCTGAGCCATCGTCAGCCCTGAAATGAAATTTTAAGCCAAATTTAAGAACAAAATATTCCCACTCACATTCCCTCGTGGTGGAAGCAGAGGATGAATGAGATGAGAATGACAAGCAAAATGAGGACCACCATGGGCACAATGATGGTCACGACAAATTCAAATGTGTAGCTTCTGGTTGGGACGTTTTCCCTCGACGGTGGAGCGTCCCACACATCATTCTCATCAACAAACGCGTTTGTGTAATCGCTGTACTCGTCGTCTGACGCGGGGGTGTAAATTTTCGTCACCAAATTTTCTTGCTGCAATTCAAAATTACAAAGTCAATGTTTAAATTTCATTTTTTTTTTTTTATATATAAAGAAAGATTTTATATAAAAGCTCTAGAAAATGTGAATGAATTCAGCGTTGTTTCTCACCAGTTTGAATGAACACCAGTCGAGCGCAAATCTCTGATCTCGGAAAATCCTCTCGACACTCGTTCTTTTGTAGTCTCGCGGGCACGAGCTCATTTTCCACAGCGGTTTCACCTCCTTTTGAAGTTCTCTCAGGGCCGCGGAGAACTCCTTTGCGCTTCCCAACTTGAGAACGACCCTATGAAACATATATAATGATATTTTTTTACAACTATATCTTCAGGAAATGTTACGATTTTTACCCCTCGCCTTCGGTAGGTCTTAAGGGCAGTCTCGCCCCGAGTTGAACCGCAGACGCCAACATAGTGATATGCAAATCATCTGCACTTGCGGTCCACAGTTTTTGCTTGAAGATGTCCAGCAATCGATTCTGCCTGTGAGCCTCGAAAAGGTCTTCGACGTTTAAATTGTGAATTTTCAGCTGCACTTCGTATTGAGCAGGAGCTGAAATGTTTAAAAAAAATTCAGCTGTTAAATTTTGATTTATACAATTTTTATAAACCCACATTGTTTCTGTTTGACGAAAAGCGGCACCACTCTTCTTCTAGTTTCGTAAGTTTCTTTGTTCAGAGCAACAATCTCGATCTAAAATATTATTAAAAATTATTCGAAGTTTCATAAACTTTTGTTTAACAAAATTAAACCTCGATTTGTTTTGCGTCTGGCCATTGAGGAGGGACGCCGAACAAAAAGCCCTGTTGGTGTCTGGAGCTGTAGACAAAGTTTATCCAAGTCGGCAGGTCTGGAGAGTTGATCTGCGTTGGACGATATTCGTACTGATCGCGAATTTTCGCTCCTGAAGAAGACAAAATAAAAATTAAAACCGAACCAGCGCCTGCCTGAGACGAGTTAGGCAACTTGCACGACGTCCAAGTCATGCGGGGTGCATATATAGCTATAGTTCTGTAGACAATAAAAAAATTAATCACCGTGAAGGGTCCAGTTGAACATGGAGGGCTCGATTGGCAGGACGAATACCTCGGTCATGTGCACATATTCGGCGTTTGAGGAAAATCCGAAACCGAGGACGAGGAGCAAAATGCATCGGCTCAAAATTGTGTTCGACGTCATTTTGAGTTCTAAAAGAATATTATTTTTGAAATATGATTATATTATCTTTTTGGCAAAAATGTATGATCAATATTTTTAAAACCCTCTGAAAGTAAAAACTTGAATCGATTTGAATGAGGGCGGAATCTCTTTTATGTACAAAAAAGTTGCAGGGGCACTCACAACTGCAGCTGACGGAATAATCTTCTTGGCGTGCCGCGGTTTGACAATAGTCGAGAGTGCGCCAATCAATAAAGCATAATATCTCTCAAGTAGAATATAAATCTCACACCATATATTATAGGAAGCAGCAGAATCTCGCGACAAACCGCAATCGAGAAGCGTCTGGGCGAGGAAAAACTTCTTCTCTAAAAACTCAAAAATTGTGCTGTGCTTGTGCGTGAGGATTTATAAATAAAATATCCTCTGCTCTCTCAACTCGATGTATTGATGGCAGAACTCCAAAGGGGTGCGCGCACGCTCCCTGCGCCTTCGCCCCCGCCGCCCTGCTGCTCTCCGCAGTTTTTATTTTATTGTGTTTCGGTTTTTTTAATAAGCTGGCCGCGATTAATTTCAGCCGTAAAGCAGCAGGCAGCACGCATCGAGGCGTTAAACTTGTATATATGCAATCATATTCCCGTATCGCACACATACACACACGCAAATACGTCATTCGAAAACGACAAATGGTTTTTTATGCGCCTCCGTGACGTCAATGGCTCAGGGGGCGTGGACGAAAAGTGAAACCGGTTTGCACCTGCGCGGTGAAAAACCGCGCTCTTGAGCACCAACAGGTGAACTCGGATTCTTTGCTGACCAAGCACGTTTATAAACTAATTTAACAGCCTTGATTGAAGCTAAAGAGTAAGTTATTTGATTTATACAACAATTTCTATTCAATACGAGTTAAATTTTGTTATTTCAGCACGGTATAGAGGAAAACTGGTGCTTGAAAACCGGTTTGTCGTGAGCAATCGGTGTGTGTTTTCAAGTTTGAATCGTCTGGGGCAGTGCGAGTGCAGCTCTCTTTGGTGACATTTGACGCGATTCGGGGGCCTGGAGGCGGCATGGACTCGGAGGACGTGACCCTGAACTAAGGGCTGACCTGCAGAGAAGGATCGGAGCCGCGTCGGCGCCGAGATGGCCGCCAACTCGACGCCAGTTCTGCTGGTCACGGCCAACGTTGGATCCATTTTCGAGGACGTGAGTTTGCAAAGCAAGCAAGAAAGGAATATAAAGGCAGGAGGCGAACGTGAAGGGCTCCTCCGCGGGGGCAAGGGCCTGGGCAGGGGCTCTGACGGGGTTGTTGACCTCGAGCGAGTCGCGCACGCACACACCAGGCGGCGAACACCTGCGACAAATTAGCACCAACACACCTGGCCTGACCCCGATCTGGCTGTTTTTGATCTGCTCTTTCCTCGATTGATTTTTTCTTGCAATATACGACTCTCTTTGAAGGCGCAATTTTCATCAGGCGGCACCTTTGATGTGCAACAGAGTAATTGGAAAAGCAGACCTCATAGCACAATGACCTTGACATATCGAAGCGTGGTTTTATTTGTTTTGGTGCAATTATCGCAAAATCAACAGCTGATCTTTTTCAGCACATCATTTAATTGTTTTCTTTCAAATTAAATTGTCATAAAATTAAAATAAATTCATCTAAGTAAGAAAAGATGTAAAAACAAGAAAGAATCTTAATTAAAATGTAGCAAATTAAAAATTAAAAAATATTTAAAAACAAAAAAAAAATACAAAAAACTTGAAAATTAATTAATTATTTACAGAACATAAAAAAATATATTTAATTCATTTAATTTTTTGTGAGAAAACTTCTGGAAATTATAGAGCAATAATATGCACATAAATTGATTTATTTTTAAGTTTGAATCGTGAATCGTTTTATTAAAAAATTGCTTTTCAGTAGAGTCGAATTCCGGCGCGCAGGTGTGCAAACGCGGACAATTGAATCGCACCAGCTCGCCTTAATCGAACACGCATACATTAAAGTAGTTGGAAACAATGCGGATTATAAATTTCGTCCTTTGCGGCGAGTTCATTAGCTCTGATTGAAATTGGCCCCGCAGGCGCCGCAATTGTCAACCTTGGCTGATGCGTAATTAGTCGCCGATTAATCGCGTTAAACGACCTCAGCCGCGAGGCCTCTCCGCATTTTCCGAACAAAACGCCCGTATTTTGCATTTCGCACGTGCCAATCGCGCACTTGAACTTTCTTGGCTTCACTTGAATTGAATTAGCCCCTCGAAGGTCTCCCATTTAAAAACAACAAGTGCAAGTTCACACCTGTTTTAGGACTTCTTCAAAATCAACCTCAATTGTTGATAAAGGTCATCTCGATTCGTCTAAATCGAGTGGCAAATTTAAAATTCCTCTACTTTCAATTTAGTTTTCTTCTCATTTTACAAGTAATTATTTTATTTTGTTGAAAAAGCGGCTGATGTGATAATTTGATAAGAAATCATAAATTTGATGCAATGATTAACTTATTCGTGTTAAAACTGAGTGTGGGAAGTGATTATTGAGAATCTCTGTGCAACACATTTTTTTTTAATATTTGAAACATATGTTTAAGAATTATTATATTTCTTACTTTATTTTAAAAATGTCGAACATAACTATCACTTCGTAACATTCTAAAAGTCACTAAAAATGTAAGAAAAGGTCAATAAAAATCTTTATCTTTAATATTTTTGCACTTGAAACTATTGGTACTATTAACACAGCTAATTGAATTTAAGATCTAACCTACTCGATATTATATATTATTGTGGAAAATTCTAATTAAAAGTTATGAAAAAAAATTATTTTAATTTTTTATTTCATAAATATCATTTTTTATGCTTTCCAGATAAAAAACAAAAATAAGTAATGTGAAATACTTGCAATTTTAATTTTGATAATTTCTGCAATGAAACGAAATTAACTTTAAAATTTAATGCCTTTGAAAATTGCCTCTCATAATTTATAATTGCTCTGTTTCAGCCCGAGGTGATGCTAAAAATATGGACAGCGGAATTTCTCTCTGTAAGTTGTCCGTCGTCAGCCCTTCCAAAGATCTAATCACCACTTCCGTCCCTTATTGAAAAAAATAATAAAACCATTTACAATTCCCAGCATAAGTATTTTACACGTCATGGGAAGTTTTGAAATATCTAAGAATATTCCCAAATTATTAAGGAAAATTTTATTTAAATTGTTAGATTTTTATTCTCTTTCTTTGTTGTGAAATAATTAGCTTGTTATTTTTTGCAGCAAATCGCTCGACTCGAGCCAAAATTCATCGCACTGCACTGTCAGGAAGTGGGCGGCAAAAACTACGAGCAGAGCATGAAGCATGTTGACCATTTCGTCAAGTCAGTCCACATGCAATATTTTTTTTAATGGCCCATTAAAAATTATTTGTTTTCAGTCTGCTGCTGTCCAGCGAGCAACTGAGACTGTTTGATAAAGTAAGAGTTTATCTGGACGAGGATTATTCTTCGGCCGAGAAGTTCACTGCGCTCGGCAGTTTTTACTTCGTCCACAAATCATTGACTGACGTACTTATTTGGGACTTCAAAGGTTGGTTGTTTTTTCTTGGAAATTGATCAAAGCTGATTTTTCATGGGTTTGCAGAAGCAACTTTTGTGCCGGTTGCGGACAAGGAAGTCCATTCAGGGAGCATCGAAGATGTCGCCACAAAAGAAAAATCAAAATTCCCACAAGACTTTTTCCCAGAGGTAAGTGTCGGATCAATGCAATCCTGGCCAAAGAGTCGGGCAGAAATTTCATAAATTTGATATATTTTCACTTTAAAACTCGACTGCAGTTTTGATTCAGAAAGTAATTGAAGTTTTTATATTTAAATACAGAATTGTTGATTATCAAAACTTTTATGTTAAAAGAAAATCGTCCAAGTTTTTTTTTAGTAAATTCTATGTATGGTTTTATTTTGTTTTATTTGACTAATCAGGCTTGAAGACAGGGGGGGGGGGGTGTTAAAAGAATTTATTTTGTTTATTTTAAATTAAACCCTAAAATATTAATTTTGAAAGTTTTAAAAACAATATTTTATTTTATAGAATAGTTTGACTTTATATTTATTATTAATTTTGTCTACCTTTCATATGATTTTTATGCCAAGAAATCTGTTAATCTGCTAATTTTGGTACGATCATTTCAGTGCAAGTGGTCGAGGAAAGGTTTCCTGCGAACGAGATGGAATTTGAGCGGCACCGTTTTTGATCTAATCAACATACACCTCTTCCACGACGCCTCCAATTTTGTCGCAATGGAATCAGTGAGTTGGAGCGGAAAAGTAAATAATTCACAATCACATTGATTTCCAATTACAGGCGCCGTCAGAGTACTGCAAAAACAGGAGACGGGCGCTGGAACACCTGCTCGAGAGATTTCACTCTGACGGATTGGACTGCACCCCGTTCTTCTTATTCGGTGACTTTAATTTCAGGACTGAGACTCACGAAGTGGTCAAAGTGAGACCATTTTTTTATTCATCTTATTTACTTACTAAACCTCCTACTAGTTATATCAAAATTGAAGCAAAATAAACAGAAAACTGAGAATTATACTAATTTCAAAGAATAATAGGGTCAAATTTCGTTCAATTAAATTATGGGATTAATTGAATTTAAAATTATTTTAATTTACATTTCCAAAATGGAATTAATTTGTGTGACTGAAAAGTAATTAAATTTTGTTTCAGAAATTGTCGGAAGGTTTGATAGCGGTGCCAACATTTAAGTACAACAATGCAGACGAGTGCACCAAAATGCACTACCAGAATGAGGAGAGTGAGGTATAAAAATTTCTTTGAAGTTAATCACCGCAATGGTTAAAATTGATTTGATCAACACAGGTTGTCTTGAGCTTAGGCAAGAAGGAATTCTGCCACGTAGACCACCAGAATATTTTCCTCGATAAGAATGGCGAGTGGGTAAGAACTTAAGTTTTATTAAAAAGCTTCAACAATAAATGTTTTATTCCTGAACAAGAAAAAAAGAGTTAAATTTCATTACAAACAATGAAATAAGTTAAAATTGGCTATTTAATTTTGGGAATTCGGCAATCAGTAGGTTAAAATTTGTTTGGCGGAAAAAGGCGAACTTCCTATGAACCCTTGTTTTGAAGTGTAGTGTGCTAATTTTTCTATTTTGGTCTTTATCCATATTCTGGAATAACAAAATTTACTGATGTCCTTTTTCGAGGGCATAACTTTACTAATTTTGTTCAAATTGTCAGTTGAGGGTGTTTGACAAAGAACTGGAGCCGTTCAATAAAGACTTGTTTGAATTCAACATCTCCTTTCCGCCGAGCTACCCGTTCGAAGAGGACGAACGAGGCGCCCGATGCTACATGCAGACCAGATGTCCGGCTTGGTGCGACCGAGTCCTCATGAGCCACTCTGCAAGGCAACTAATCCAGGAAGTAAATAATTTTATTTAAAAAAAAGCCAATTCCATATTCTGATGATTCCGTTTGCAGCCCTCCGAGAGTGGAAAAGCTCTGGAATATTATTTAATGGGCCAGAACACCTGCATGGGTGACCATAAGGTAAATGCGCACTTTTGTTTCTGTGTTTGTCGCTCGTCTCAAATTCTTCTCTGTGACTCAAAAATATTTTCTCTTGCACACATGCAGCCAGTTTACCTGGATTTTGAAATGGTCCTCAATTAGAATCAGGTACAGCTTCTGGTTAATTTTGGATGTAATTTGCCAGGATGGATGAAATAATATTGTTTTTATTTTTTTTTTCATTAAAAACTATAAGTACAAACAGCAGTTTGAAATTTTGCTACACTAATGCTATTGCATGTATCTTTTATTTTGTCCTCACTTTTTCTTAGAGAGAACATTGGGAATCTTCTTCTTTCTGTGTAAAGTGTCATGATTTAGAACCTTTTTTTCTTTTTAAAGAGGGACATCTGCAATTTTTTATTCCTGAATATGAATAAAGTCATCGAAATGGCAATCATAGAATTTGCATCCCTAAGCTTCGAACAAAGGGGTTTATCAGAGGTTCAGTTTTCCCTAGAGGGAAGATAATCCTGACTGGAAAATCCCTTAATTATATTTAATCATAAAATTTTATTATTAAATTCCACAAAAGTTCTTGCAAATGTTTTGGCAAAAAGGTGCAATTCCCGATTTTAACCCTAAAGGTTTGCAAATTTTTCAATTGCGTTTCCAACATTAATCATGAAATTTGTTTTTCTTTGTCATTCAGGAGTAAAAATTTACCAGTGACCACATTTGAATTTAGTTTTTCCTTCAATATGACTTTTTTTCGAAGATTCCAAATGTATCTTTTTTGGCTTTGGCACTAAAGTGTCTGTGTGTTTGCAGCCAGTGTACCTGAAGATGTGGGTGCTGCCAGAGCAGGCAGGTGAGGTGTTTTGCAAGCGGCGTCCCCCGTCCAGCATGTCCTCCTCCCCTTGCTGTCCTGAAGTCGGGGGCCGGCCCCTGGTGCGGGCCCAGTCGGGGGGCGTGGAGCGTCCGGCGCACGCCCTCGCCAACGCCAAGTGCAGGTGTTTGAGCGAACCGGCGTGGCAGTCGTCGCCGTCCAGGCACCGCCTCATTTCCTCGGACACCGTCCGTAGGCAGCTGTCCCGCTTCAGCAGCCACCACAGCTCGTCGGACGAGGACTGGTTTGAGGTGGTCGACCCCAACATTGGGGGCGAAGAGGTTTTCCTGCCCGCCGACACCAAAACGCTCGACGAACGCCCTCCGAGTCCCAAAATTCGGCCCAACAAGTGCTGCACGCTGCTCTAGCATGAACTTAACTGGCCTGCACGCCAACCTTTTGGAAAATGCCAAATATAATTAAAATATTCTCATTCAGGTGATTCTGGCCAAAACAATTGATTCAAAATTATCCGGTTTTATCAGAGTTTAAAAAATTTTAATGAAGAAGGTAAAAATCTACTTTTTTAACTAGCTCTTGATGAAAACTTTTTATTTCTAAAAGATAAAGTAATATTTTCTTAATAGCTTTCAAATTTCTAGTTGTCAAAATAATAAAGAAACAAAACACTTGTTTTTATTATGTAATTTGGGTACTGAAAATTTTTTTTTAGAAAATTGATAATAAACAAAAAGAAAAATTATTTATCTTTTGACATTATTGAATTCAAAGATAGCCGGAAGATACTACTTTACTAAAAGTTCAAAGCCTAGGAAGGTAAAAAAAGGGGGCAAACAAGTAATTTTCTTACTTCAATAATTTGAATCATTGTTGCAGAAGAAGAATCACTTGCTATTCTTAATTAATTCAATACTTTATTTCATATATCTGAGAAAGAAAAACCTATCTTTGCTATAGACATGTTTAGAAGAGTTAACTTTATTTTGTGTATTTTCCAAAGGACCAGCGTCACCATTAATGAATGCCACTAACGATCTGAGCATGCCATGTGTGCCGTTTGGGTGCAGGAGTATAATTGTGGGGGTTGGTGGTGTTGCAGCAGCGACGCGGCGGGGACGGCCCTCGGAGGCAGCTGCTACAATCGGTCGCAAACTGGAGTTGATCAAAGCAGCCTCGGCGCAGCACATCTTCAGAGAGACCACGGTCTGAGCGCCGTCTCCTCACATTCTAGTCCCAGTTCATCCCATCATACTTGATAACAAATTCAAATCAAACAGCAGTTGCAGTTTCATTAATATAAAATGTGTTTAGGGAAGGTGGACGAACAAGTCCACACTAGTCAGTGTAAGGTTCGGAGAGCAATCTCAGCACACACGCAGGAATCTCCTTTTGAGTTACAATTTTTAATTACAAAAAAAATTAGCTGTTCATTTTGTCGACCAGGTGTGTTCAATTAAAGCCGAGATTGTTGTTAGTTGAAATTCCTTGATTTTTGAGTGTGGTTAAATCTTAAGGAAAATGTAATGAGTGTGTTCAATCAGTTGAGTTAAATTGATGTGTAAATGTAACACACTGTCATATTAAACACAAAATCGCACATTCCCGAATAATATGTTGTATGTACTTCACTTACTTAAAATGATATTTAACACTTAAAAATGGCCAAAAATTACTGAATTGAGACAATATATGTGAGCAATTAATCTGCTCTTTAAATTAGTGTGATTGGATTGCCCTCTTCCTTAATTGTTCCAATTCAATGGAATAAGTAAATAAAAATAGCCTTTAGCACCTATATTATTAATCATAAATAAGTAAACTGCCCACCTCGTGCTAATGCTGTATTTTCCGAGTCAGCGCGAGACAGATTATTATTATTATATCCTCTTATTTTTTTTCTTTCGTAAATTATTTAAAAAAAAATCTTACGTATTTAATCGTGTAAAATGTATTCCAGTTAAGATTTATATAAAGTTTTAAATGTGTATGAAAAAGAAGAATTAATTAAACGGAGACAAATCAACAGTTTTTCTTAGAATTTTCAGCAGATAATATTATATTGTTTTATCTAATTTTTTGATGGACTTGAACATGCTGTTTTAAATTGTATAATAAAAGATGAACCAGTGCGTATTACAAAGAATTTTGTGAATATTTTGTTAATTTTCCTCCGAATTTGTTTGATCTGCTGAGAGCGCAGATCAAAATAAACGCCGCGTGTATATTAATAAATCAAATTTAGAGGTAAACCGTGCGTCCGCGAAGCAGGAAATTTGTGCGTTGGTGGGTTGGCAGAGCGCAGACGCGTTGACCCCCTTGGCTTGTGCGGGGGTCGTGAACTTTGAACCCCGCACTAGCAGCGCGTCAACTCGCAGGTAAGCACTCATTTTCAATTCGATCGGCGCATTCCTTTTTCTGCAAGTTTGAGGAAAACTCTTGAAATATTTCCTTCAGAAAAGCGGGAAATTAGGCAAATAAGGTGTTTTTACAAGGGTAAAATTAAGAAATAATATTGTGCCGACCCATGCGTGGGGGTTTCAGATCGGTGCTGCCTTCGGAAAGCAGGCGCGTTTGACACGAACTTCCTCGTTTGACAAAGAGCAGTTTCTATTTTAGCGCAATTTCCGGCCCCGTTAAATATTTTCCTTGTTCAGCTGGACGAGCTATTAATATTTTTAATTTTTTACCAGCAAAAATGAAAAATAAGTAGTTTTATAAAGTAATAAACAAAGTGTCAAAAAAATTTATAATTTGCAATTTTCTATCAATATTATGCGTGTTTTTACTAAAAATGTTTTCTTTATTTCAAAAGATTTATAAATCAAGTATTAATATTTTTCTAATTTTTATTAAAATATTTTTAAAATAATCTGCATAACATATATTTCTTTTCTTTTATTGCTGTTTATTGCAAAACTTTGATATTTTAAATTAATTATTTGCATTTGAAAGCTCATGCGTGGCCAAATTTAGAACTGAGGCGAGCAATTTTTTAAAATGCGCATTATGGCCATGACTCGGCCTGCACACGCGGTGACCTTTTCGCGTCGCAAAGGGCAGGGGTCACGAAACACTTGAGGGGTCATCCGGCCAAAGTGGTGTGCGCCGGCAAATTTCCATCGCGGCATAATAATGAAATGATTGCGGGCTCATTTATTCGCGCGCTCCAACGACAAACTATGTATAATATGTGTCATCAAAATTAATATAATATTAGCACTGCAGAAATTCTTATTTTTCTAATTTCCTTCGAAATTTATTTTCATCCAAACACAAATCGTTTGATCAACAAAACAATTTAGAAATAAAAACATTTTTTGGATTTTTCATGGAAAGGATTTTCCAGATTTTAATTTTTAATTGTTACTTTCTTCTTTTATTAAATTTTTGCTATAACATTATATAGAGTTTTTTTTAGACATATTTTACCCAAATTATTACTACTGACAATTAATAGTTTCTAAATTAAACTGCATTATTTCATTAGAAAACTTTAAGCATTTTGCATAGGGGAAAAAAAGTTGTATTCTTTGTTATTAATTTTACATTTTAAATTAAAAATACCCTTTAACTCGATATCAGATTATTTTATTGAAGAAATATCTTGTTATAACTTATCTTCTTTCATAATTTCTGTTTTTTTTTTAATCCAACATTATGAATTTTGAAAAATTGTCTTTTTTTAGAGATAAAGAGACCTTCTCTTAACATATTTATTCTAAATAAACGGCAGAGGGATTTGTAGAATGGGTGACTTTTTATTTGTGTAATCCGCTGAAGCGCCGCTATTGTTTACGTTAGGCAAGAACGCGGTTGTTTACTTTAGGTTTTTGCAGGAAAAACGTCCCATTTGCATAAATCGGGCACCGTGTTTGGGGAAAAGATAAAAACAGTAGCAAAATTTTTAGATTATAAAATTTCAAATTAAAACGATCACTTAATTTTTTCCCATTTCTCTCTGTATTTTTTTATTTTTTATTATAATTAATTTAATTGAGATCTAAAAGATTTTAAGGAAAATTTTCAAACAACAATTAATTTACTTTTTAGATCAAAATGGAATGAAATTGATCACGCGTGTGCGCCTGCATGAATGCACTTGACGCGACACAACAATCTTTTGCATTAGAAGTTTTTTTTAATGCTGGTGGAGGTCGTGACCTTTGGTGACATGCGCGCGCTCTGCCAACTTTGGCAGCGGCTCAAGTGCAGCCAGCTCATTTCAATTGGAAATTTTCCTGAGCTTGGCTCCTAAACACACCAGGTCAAAAGCCACTGACACTCAAAACAACACGGATTTCCGGCATTTTATATTTCTCTCAAATTGCTTTCCTTTTGGGTTCAAAATAATAAATAATTTTATTAATGTAGGAGACAGATTAATTTTTATTAAAAGGTATTGCATAAAAATCAATAAAAATATTTGAAATGAAATTATTCTCTATTATTTCCTAATTATTGTGATTTGTTAATTAAGCTCAAATCATTACATTGAAAATAATAATTTGAAAAAAGTCCATAAAATTCGAGTTAATTTTTTCACTTCTAAATATATTTTAGAGGGCATGAATTTGTTATTTTATTTTTAGAGTCACACAAATTAATTAATTTATAGTTTTTTTTCAAATAAAAATATGAAATTTGTAATTAAAATCATAGTGAAGGTAAAACTAGATTAAAAAATTCAAAAATAAAGTACGAAAAGATTATTTTAACTTCCCTCTTATTGATGTCTAATTTTCTCTCATTATTGTTGTATTTCGTGTTTTAATTTGTGGCGGATGTTGCTAATTTTTCGCGCACTTTCAATTTCACCTGGTTTTTGGGTTGGTCTCTCCCGAAAAGGAAGAGGTGTGTTGTGTGAATATCACGCAGAGTAACCTGAGAGAATGTTCAGCTAGGACCTTTGCGTTCAGGGTTACGCAGCGCCACATCCTAATAGCTCGTAGGGCGGGTCACGCTTTCAACTTTGTACACTTGAATGATTCCAGGAAAAATAATTAATTTTATCTACTAAAATTTAGTAATAACTTTTCTTATTCACCAGTTATTCACTTATTCTAATTCAAACTCAAAATTTTATGTCTATGCAAAAGTAGAATTTTAATTTTACTACCAAATTTTTTAATTTAGTATAACAAAAATAGGATAAATAAAATTTTAAATAGTTTAAATTTACTAATTTAAAAAATAAAATCTTAAAAATGTATAAAAATGGATTATTTTTTAGATTTCTTTTTAATTAAAATAACTTTTTGACAATTTTTTGAAATTTCATTCTTAAAATTAAAATTAAAAAATAACATTTTATCACAGTTTTGGATTATCTAGATGGAAAACTTATAAGGCAATTTGTTTGTGAAAAATTGGCAATCCAATTTCGGAGGCAATTTAGCGCCGACGACGGTCAATTTTTCGTTACATGAAATTTCCGTCGGACGGTATATTTATCGAGAGAGACGAGCCGCTCTGGTTTTGATGCTGCGCGAGTTGAGATCTAGTGGAGCCGCCGAGCTGGTTTGGTTTTTTGAGCCCCGCAGACACGACTGGTCTCGGCGCGCAGAGGTGAAAAAAGAAGACAATGAATGTCAGGCAGGCCGCTCGCTCTCTCAGGTCGCTCTCGACCTTCCTCTTCCTTTTACCTTCCACCTGCACTGACGTCACTCCTCTCCACAGAAGCTGCTCCTTTTCTAGCGGCGCGGCATTCCGCGCCCGTTTTTTTTTGTCCCACCGCCGCTCCTCAACTTCTTCAATTATCTTTATCTAAAAAGCGTAACTTCGGCAGTCTATTATGTGAATTCGATCCAGGTACAGATTTCCAACTCTCGATTATTGTTTCCATCATCAATCAAATGAAACTTTGAGCATATAATGCTTTCAACAAGGAAATGAAGAAAGGCAATTGAAACCATTTCACTGAAAATAAAAAGTATAAACTAAAAATTAATAATACATTTGTAAATAAAACAAAACTATAGCACTTATTTCAATGGTTTCTAAAACAATTGTTGTTAATTTTTCTAAATAAAAGTATCAGTAAATTAAATCTTTTAACTTATAAAGTTTCCTCATTTACAATTATTAAATTCATATAAATAATTTAGAAAAGGGAATGTTTAATAATTTTGCATCGCTATAGACAGGTGAAGAAGTCTTTTAATTAAAGAATTATTTTGGGGACGAAATTCCAAAATTCAATTTTTTAATAATTAAATAATCTATAGGAAGTAAAATAAAACTAAAAACTCATCATAAATTTGAAATATTAGAGATTTATCGTGTGATGTCGTGTACAATTAATGCTCTTGATGTTTTAAATGCTTATCAAGCAAAATTTTGTAAGCTTGAGCCAAACAATAAAATTCTAAAAATTTTATATTATATAATAATATGCGCTGTAAAAAGTTTTAAAATAATCAGGAAATTTAAAGGACAGTCTAATAATAATTTTATAAAATTAAGAATCATAGCCGCTTTTGTAATATTTTTATTTATAGAATTTATGGCAGAACCAATTCATAGAGCAGACAATGCATCTTGATAAAAAGATTGCAATTAAAAAGAAAAAAAAAATTACTCTTTACTTAAAGGTTCTAATGAAAACTGTGTAAATGGTCAAACAACAGAACTAAAAATTTAAATTCAGCAAACAAACAGTCACTTAACAGTACAGAAAAAATTCACAAAAAAAAAAAAAACTCTATAAGTATGTACCTTTTTTATTAAATTTAAAATAAGTTGTTTTTAGTGTCACTTACTATGAATTAGAATGACATAACTTGAAAAAAATCTGTTGTTGGAGTCATAAAAACATTTTACCAGTCTGCAGATTTATATTACTGAAATTTTTCAGACTCCAAAGTAAACTGGAACGTAAAACAAAAATATAAAAGAAGAGTTCAGAAAAAATCCATGATCATGAATAAAACTAATAGTTATTTTGAGTTATTTTTCCTCAAGTTCCCTACATTACCTAAATAATATAACAATACATTCAAATCAAACAGCAAAATTGGTTAAATTATAATTTATCTTCTCTTGTAAGAAAGGAAAAATGCAAAAATTTGTAAAAAGGGTTAATTTTAAATTTTAATGAATTGCTGATATAGAAAAAAACAAAAGGCCAGATTTGTGTTTGATGTCGCGCGGCGGGTCGAGACTGGCTTCCTGTGCGCGCGACTCAAGGTCTGCAGCTCGAGACAGGTGGCGGGGTCGGGCGTGCCCCTCTGCCCCCACCGCCCCGCGACGCCACACACAAGTCAGTCCCTCGAGACCTGCCGGCCAAAGTGCACCCGAAACGCAGCTCCCTTTTGTTTTCGGACTCTTCTGCCCAGGTATCAAAATTTTACTGTTCAATTCGATCTTCAAAGATTTCTATCAAAATTAAAAAAATCACGCGGTGAATTCAAGTTGAAAAGGTGAAAAGTTGAAAAAAGGAAGCCAGGGGCCCCACCTGCACGCGGCCCCGCCCGTTGAACTGGTTTGACCGATGTCCAGGTCACGGCCTCACCTGCGACTGACATTCCAGAGCAGTGAACGGACGGCTCTAGTTTGTTTTATAATTTAACATCGGCCGCACTCGCTTCACCGTCGCTGCTCGGCTACTATTTATTTTACCCTTTTTTATTATTAAGAATGAGTTTGAAATGAACACGTTTCCCACTTTAATGGCAAAGGTTTTACTGCTTTTTTCTTACTCCAGCTTAAATGAAGATCCTTCCAAAAAACCGGTTTTCAATTTTTATGTCATTATGTTTTTAGCAGCTTGTCAAATTGATTCGCTAATTTTAATTTCACACGCGTTTTATCCAACTGAGATGCAATTTTTAAGATCAATTTACTGTCATTAATTAAATTATACTTTTTTTAATGGTTCGTGTTAATTTATATTGCCAATGAAATTCTTGTGACTAAAATTAAGTCGAAATAGTTTATTAATTAAAAATTGTATACTCTTGATGTTTTAAATGTATTTCAAGGAGCATTTTTGTAAAATTAAGCCAAATTTATATTTAATAATATGCGCAGTAAATAGTTTTAAAATAATCACCAAATTTAAAAGTCAGGAAATTTAAAGGACAGTCTCAAAGAATTGATAGATTAGTGAAAAATAAAATTTTCAGTCGATAAAAACACGCCAAAAGAAGCGTGTATTTTTATAATTGATATAAATATACTTCCGCACCTGTTCGCCTCCCCAAGTCGTTTATTCAGATAGGCCATTTATCAATAAGTCGAGCGCGCCGCAATTACGCGAAAATAACAACATGCAGGTAATTAGAGGCGTGTACATTTAGTCTCAGGTGCGCGTTCCTCCACCAGATGCACTCGATTTATTTCTCATGCAAATTCACTGCAAATTAATTGCCTCTGTCCGTGCATCCAATTAATTGAGTGATTAATTCGCCTGCAATTCAACTTGATCTGATAAAAATTGACGTTTTTAATAAAAAAAATGTAAATCGCGGAGATGGTTTGATTTATCTTTGAGGAAGCTGTTGACCTGTAGCGGACGTTTTTATTGCTCATCTTATTCCAACGTAGGAATTATGATTTAATGGCGCCGATCTCGTCGTCGGAATTTAATAATCACTCGTTCATAGAAAACAGTTGCTTTTGAAGAAGAAGAAGAAGAAGAAGACGTGTTTATTTTTAATATTTATTGCTTTTAGATTGATTCATCCGTAGCTTTTGCAAATTAACAGATTAGCGCAAAAATTTAAGGAAAAAAATATTTTTACTAATAAAATTCAAATTTACAAAATTGAACAAATTTGCGGATAAAAATTATTTCTGTTGATAAAAGTTGAATGATTTTTTACCTAGAAAAACTCCAGATTTTTTAATTATTTCTGGATTATAGAATTTAGAACATAATTCTTGCCGTAAAATTAACCTGTTTCTTTTTTTTAGCTGATCTTAAAAGTAGCAGGTTATTATTAACGATCGTTTTGAGCGCTAAATCATGTTCTATCTATACCTTGGCCTACACTTCTGTCAGTCTAATGTCCATGACAAGACCCACTCAACGAGCAGAGCCCGGAAATCCGTTAGCTCCAGGTCACTTGCTTGTATAATATGAAAGTTTAACCACAAAAAAGTTAAGCAAAAAATTAAAATGTATCAAATATATATTTTCATTCATAGCAAATAGTTTAATTTGCTACGGTATCTTCGGCTTTTATCAGCATTATTAATTTTATTTTATAAGATAGAGGAATGGATGTAAAATTAATTATGATATTTAATGAATTAAAGCAACACATGATCATTAATTTGTAAAAATGATAAATATTTTAATTATTAATATGGGAATTTTGTTTGGGTAAAACTTTTAACTTTCAAATTTTTCTAATTGAAAGGTTTTTCAAGTGAAATTTTAATTTAAAATTTTTTTAAATGGAGGAAAATCTCTTGACAAGTTCTTTCACGTGATTAAAAAACCTGTTTCTAGATTAATTTATTTGGGTTTTTTTAGCAAGTTTCGGTTCATTTCCAGCAATAAAAATTGGTATCTTCCCATCTCTGACCTTTGAAAATAATGAATTAAATACTTTTTCAAAATTTAAAAGTGATGGAAGAACAAAAACAATGGACTTGAAAAAAAAACTTGAAAAAAAGAGCAAAAATCTTTCAAAAATGCGAATTCAAATGTCCTAATTGTACAAAACTTGGCTTGCAACAATGTACAATTACTGTGTAATACTTTGATAAGAGAATTTCTTGTAAAAATTCCTCAAAATCAGATAAGGAAGCATTGCTTTTTCTTAAAAAAATGTTCGATTAAATATTAAATTGGCAGAAAGAACATTCTCTGAAATCTGGTGCTGATTTGGAATCGGAGCTCGCTGGCTGGCTTATTTAAAACACGACGAATTCGGATTGAAAGAGGCCAGCGTAATTAAGAGATAAATAATCCGTAGAGTAAAAACAAACGCGGAGGTCGAAACGGCGGCTGCAATAATCAGACACAATCAGTCAGTCGGCGGGTGAGTGTTGGTGCACGCGGGCCGTCTGGAAAGGCGTATAGGTTATTTTGTCTAAAGCGTGTTGACTGATAACTTATCTGGCCGGGCTCATTATCGCGGGCAGGGTTAGCCGGGCAGGTGAAGCAAAGGTGCGTTATTATTGACTCTTGGCCGCTCAAACACTCCACACAACCAGCACAACACCCAGTGAGTGAGACACTTTTTCTCAATACATCAATTCTTGCCTAATTATTGGTAATTTTTATTTCAAGAAAGAAAATTAATTATGTGCTCTGAGACTCATATGTTGCAAAATCGCGATCCGAGGCGAAGATAAATTTTGATCTCGATTTCTTCAAAGTTGAGACGCTGCGATTGGCCAAAGATAGTGACAAATATTTATGTCATTGCGCCGCACAGACATGGTCTGGAATTTCATAAACCACGCGATTTGTGATAAAAGTCAATAGTGACGAGCTTGAATATTCAACACAGTTTTAAAATTGTGAAAAGCAAATATAATAATTTTCAGTTATTCAATTTATTTCTTTTAAAATTCAAGCCATGAATCATTGAAAGAACAAGCTGTTGAAGATATTTTTGAACAAAAAAGTCTAGTAGTACTTTTGCGGTTACGGCAAAAGGTTAAAGATTTCTTCACAAAAAGTGTAAAATTTAAATATTTCCTGTATAAAATTAAAAAATAAGTAATCACAATAAAAAATTCATTGCAATTTCTAGCCATTTTAATAACAAATGAACTTCATTTTAATTTATTTTAATTATCTAATTTGCTTAGCTGTTTATTGAGGGGGTGAAAATCAAGAGTTGCAAAAACCGATGGAAATTATCCAGGATTTTTAGATGCTTTTTGGTAAATTGGGATGAGTTTAGTTTCTGGGGCCTTTTTACAAACTTTTCGTTTGGTTTTTATTTTTTATTTCACGGTTTTAAAAAGGTTTTGATAATTAAATATCATCATGATTCATGATATGGAAAAATTGTTCATCGTCTTATTAAGCTCCAACTCCTCGATATTTGCCAAATTAAACGATTTGGCAATCTCTTTATATCCAATTAAAAGTTTCCTAAAACATATTTTCTTTTTCAAATTTGTCCCAATTTATAAAATTTTATTTGTCTTCTGTATAAAATAAATATCTCTTCAACATTTTTTTTTATTTTAAGGTATTTATATTTAACAGTTTTTCAGAACCTCATTTTAACTTTAAATTATATTGGTCATTTGGTATTATTTTTACATTTCTTTGTTTATTTGCAACAAACAAAACGTTCATCTACTACCGTTGAGATCGAAACCAAAATTAATTTATGAAGCGCGACCTTCTTTAGGATTTATCATTCGTTACAAGAACATAAAAAACATCTCACTCTCAATTTAGTGCCAATTCATAAAAAGTTTCTACTTATAAATTTAATTTTCCATTACAAGCACAAAAAATCTCATTCAACCCGATGAACTTGAGAGATAAAAATAAAATCACCTGACTTTATTGTTAATGTTGTGATTTTAATTTCAAAGAGAGAACTTCCGCTCGCCACTAATTAGTTGCTCGAGGATTTTATGTCCCATTTCCGTTCGACTCTGGCGAGTTTTCCGCTCGATTTGCATTCGTTGTAAACAATCGGGGTCGGCCGAGATTTTTTTCAATCGGTTTCCTCTCTCGGGAGCAGAAACGCGGAAAGAACTTCTTCACGATTTATATATTTTCACCTGGGGCCGTCAGCGTTGTTGTTTTTTTTTTGTCCCAAGCGGTCGAGCGGCTTCATTATTATTTTCTGTTTGGAGGAGGAAAAAATGTGGAGCGCTGAGAGTGACCAGCGCAAAGAGCACCAACCACGGTCACCGCAGAGAGCCCGACCATGACTTAACCTTTCGTCGGGCTAACCTTCAAACCTCTCTCTCTCTCTCTTCCTAGCTTTTTTCACTGCCACCGAAACCTTGAGTCGCTCCGGCCAAATTATATCTGGCAGGCAAAAAGAGTATTTTCTGACCAACCGGCAGCGATTATCGAGCCACTTGTTGCTCTGCACCCCGCCCGATATTTGTATATCTGAAAAGCAAAAAACCAAACGCGGAATCAAAAGTGGAGCTTTCAGAAAATTCCACTTTAACACGTTATTTACTTTACTTGCGTCCGCCGTTTCGCAAAAAAAGCAGCAGATAACCTGACATGCCATTTTTTTTTATCTAAAAAGGCTTGTTTTTGTGTAAAAAAAAACTTCAGATTTGTGGAGTTTATTTAAGGCCATATTCAAATCCATTAGTTTCTTTTTTTTAAATTTAGGCGCAATGTAGCATGGGAGGTGGTCAACCTAAGGTATTAAGTTGGCCCCCAATTCCAAACGTTGCATATTTTACAGGGGCTCAAGTTAGCAATTTTCTACTTAAGGAATTTCAAAAAAACTTGGCGCCGCTTGAAAGCCACTGAAATGAAATTCAATTCGGTTACAAGACTCAAGGTCACAGGTCAACGTTTAAGGTCACAAACAATTCAATTCAATTTTGAAAAGTACCTCATAAAATTTGGATCATTCCCATTGGAAACATTTTCCTTAAATTTAATTAAAATTACGCTGTCTTTTGAGCTATGCACAGCCAAATTTGGAAAAGGATAGTTTTTTTTTAAGGCAAAATATTAAATTAAGTTGCACGTTGAGATCAAATTGTTCTTTAATTAATGATAATTACAAAATTCTAGTTTTTAATAATTCAATTTATTTGAAACGGAGCTGGAATTATAATAAGTCTTTCTTCCGCGTCCTCTGTAATGTCACGATTCGCGATATTGGAAAATTTAAATGAGCGTGAATTACGTGCCTTCGAAAGGTCCGCGCCGCGTGAATTCCACTTCCGGAAGGTAAAAAGGTCGCTTGCGAAAGATGCAGGTTGGCTTTATTTGTGCACAAGTGCGTTCTCGCGCCGAAGGACAAAAGAGCAGAGTGCTGTTTTTTCTTGGCCGTGTGCTTTTGTGAGCAGACGCGACCAACAATCGCGTCCCGGGAAATTACGCAACCGATCATGAGGCGAATATTGATATGCACGTCCAGCTCGCGTTTCGGCCACAACAATGCTCAGATCAATAATTCAATACGGTGACATTGAATTTAGTTTCTTTTCAATGCTCTACCTGTTCATTGTTTAAAGGAACAAATTATTTTGTTTATTTTGATTTTTATTCATAAAAAGAACATTATTGAGGTTTTTTATTGAGAGTT
The DNA here is from genome assembly GCF_031216515.1 of Neocloeon triangulifer. Taxonomy (NCBI): domain Eukaryota; kingdom Metazoa; phylum Arthropoda; class Insecta; order Ephemeroptera; family Baetidae; genus Neocloeon; species Neocloeon triangulifer. Next base: position 12,067,997 of record NW_026775546.1, read on the forward strand.
AATCTTTATTCTAATTAATTCTAATTATTCTAATTAAGATCAATTTATTTTGAGAAAACAAAATATATAAAAATAAATTTTAAATCTGTGCATTCTAAGTAAAATTAACTTTGTTGATCAACAATTAATATACAATATTTAAGCTTTTTGTAAATAAAATATGTATTAAAGTGGTTTTTGAAATTTCAGTTTTGACCCTTGGAATTTGGTTCACAAGACCAGAGTTCAGTCTGTGTCTTCTTTAAAAGACATGTCTAGAAATAATTACGAAACACTTTATTTGAAGTGGCAAAATTAGCTATCTATCTTTTGAATCAGTGATAATGTTTCAATGCGGCACTTATAATAATTGCTAATGGAGAAGCGTTTGCAATCGCTCGGGTTTCCGGTCAAAGAGACGCCGTCGTGGCGAGCGAAGGTGAGATGGATGCGTCAGGTATATCAGGACGACTGAATGAGAGATCGGCGGCGTGAATCTCACAGTCGGAATTACAAAAGACATGCACAAGAAAGAAGCGCTCAGTGAACCGTCGAATCAAACTGCACTCGAATGAGCACAAAAATGAGCTGCCTGACCTCAAATGCATTCCACCGAGCGACTTCATTTCATAGGAAAAAATTATATGGAATAAAAATGAATAATTAAATTTAAAATAAATATTTTTTCCATCAGTTTACAATTAAATTTATTTTTTATATAAATAACTTATTTTATGAATCTTTATATGCAGAGTGATTGAAAAGCTAAAAATTGCGCAGGGAAAACCATCAATCAAGCGCACGTGCGGCTTATTTGAGTGTGACGATTTTTTGCGTGCTTTCGATAAGTTAAGAGGAACACAAAACGGCGATTCTGGGACACGAATTATCACCATTTATTGATAAAGTCGGTTTTTTTATCAGCGGCGAAAGAGCAGGTCGAGAGAGAGAGGAAGTCTGATTTTACAAATAGGCTGGAGAGGTTCTTCTTCTTCGCGGTCTATTTGTGTGTGCAGTTTGACGTCAGTGTGTGTCACGCAAACTCTCGCGGCGGCACCGCACCAAGAAAGAAATAATTATCACGTGTGCGTTGGGCGAAGGGCCGAAACGGCCTCACCACGCACTCACCTTTCGACCGACCTCTGACGCGCAACAAGCAGGTGCAAAAATAAATCCTGCGTCCGAATTTGACGCAAATATACTCTCCGTGCACTGAGCGCTCCGACCCACCGCTCACTCACTTCAAGTTGGCAAAAAGTTTTGAACCCAATTCGACAGATTTTTAACGAATCAATTGAACAAAACTAATTTTAGAGAAAAATTTTGAGTCAAATTTGAGAAAATAATTTTATTTTTAAATTAAATATTCCTTAGATCCTGATAGATATTTGTGTAAAATTATTTTTTGGCGGAGTTTGTGAACAAAATCAAAAATATACTTCACAAAACATTCTTGAAGGTTTCAATCAGTTCAATTTAACAGAATTTCAAAATGTACGGCAAAAAACAAATTTAATTGAGCTTTTTTCTCTCTTTATAATAAGATTAGTGTCCGGGATGACCTAATAAGTAGAACAGTCAATATTTTAACCTCACCCACGAGCAAATGAGTGGCGTCGCTCACACAGATAAGCCATCTCAGCTGATTGTGGGAAATTTAATGACATCACCTTTCGTCGTCATTATTAAATTCGTGTTTTTTGTCTGCGTTGATGGCAGGTCGGCTGTGATGGTGTTGGACTGAAATGGTCAAGATGGACATGCTGCACGAGGTGGTGAGGTCTCCGCCCCCGACTCGGCTCATCCTGGAGCGCATCAAGGCGGAACACGAGCAGCTGGGCTCGCTGCCCCTGCTCGCCTCGGCCGCCGAAAAGGCCTCGCACAGGTCGCTATGCCTCGCCGCCGAGCTGTGCGTCGTTTGCGGCGACAGGGCCTCAGGTAAATTCAAAATTTCACTTCATTAATTGGAAACAAATTTAATTATTATTTCTGTAATATTTATTAAAGTGGGAAAAACAGAAATCTATATTGCATTTTTTTTTAATAAATCGAGTCAAATCTAAAAAATAAAAAAACATTGAATATTTTTAGTAATATTTTTGTTAGATTGTGAAGTGGGCAACATACTTATAAAATAAATAATGCTTTTCCTAAAAAGCTTCTTTAAAAAGGTCAAATTTGCGAGCTTCAATTCCTTGATGAGTTTAAAAAAATCGAACAGCCATTGTAGCAAATCCTTTCTTTGGTCCATCTCAAAATATTAATAAAACTTTCTATTTTTAAACGATTATGATAGACTTTTTAAACTTTTTTTAACAATGAAATGAAGCAAATAAATAATTGTATAATTTGGTTCATTCTTCAGGGCGTCATTACGGTGCCGTGAGCTGCGAAGGGTGCAAAGGTTTCTTCAAGAGGTCCATCAGAAAGCAGCTGGGGTACCAGTGCAGGGGCAGCAAGTCGTGTGAAGTGACCAAACACCACAGGAATCGGTGCCAATATTGCAGACTGCAGAAGTGCCTTGCCATGGGCATGAGAAGTGATTGTAAGTAAAAATATGCGGACAAATTTTTAAACCAAATATCCTTGCTTTTATGTTTTGGTGTCAATTTTGAGGTAAAGCTAGGATTTATTTAGGCTCTTTAACCAGAAGCCGCTCCTTAAAACTAGATTATTTTAGTCTGAATCAGTTTTAATTTATTCCCAGAATAATTTTACAATAATTATAAATTAAAATATTACCAAAAAATTTCAAAAAGAGTAAATAAAATATTACATTCACTTCTTTAAATTTTAATTTTTCACTAACATTTTTTACAAATTTCTAAATAACTAACCTAAAAATAAAAATATTACCAGTAGGATTGCAGAAATAATTCAAATTCATGCAAATTAACTATGTATGCAACTCGCGAAGCTTCGACGTGCTGCGAGTTGCCTACCCAAATTTTATGTATTTTACTTCGTATTGTCTGCCGTGCACTTGATAGTTTCCAATAAGTTTTCGAAAGTGTGTAAATTGATTCCAGCCGTGCAGCACGAGCGAAAACCGATCGGGCTGAAGAACCGCGAGTCGCCGTCGGGCCAGCAGCAGCAGGGCGGCCCCTTCGCCTCCAGCTCGGGCCGCTACTCGAGGGGCGTCAAGGATCTCATGGGGCGGGCGCCGCCCCCGGGCCTCAACCTCTCCGAACTCGGCCTCATGGGCCACCTCATCTCGTCCAGGAGCACTTTCGGTCAGTCTCATAATTCTTCATAAAATATTTAAGTAAAATTAAAAAAAAAAAACCAAGATTAATTCAATGATTATTATCAATTTATTTTTAATAATTTGGACAATTCAACAACAATAAATTTTTTGGATTTTGTTTTTAACGAATTGGTGCAAATATTCACTTTGAAATTAAAATTTCAGCTGCATTTGAAGCAAGCAGACGGCAGCAGTCGCCAATCAGTGCTGACGAGGAGGCTTCAGGGGACAGCAGTGGTGCCGACATCACAGACGCCATTTCTCTGGCCCAGGAAAGGGAGGCCATCACCAGGGCCCTCGACACCATGGTTCAAGTACGGAAATTTTATTTTGTCCAATAAGCTCTTTTTTTTCAAATTTTATATTGATTGGTAAAAAATTTCTTTTTTAGTTTTATACAGAGAAAAATTAATTATCTTTATTTCATTTCAATTCTAAAAATAAAAAATAAATTGTCGAGAAAATAAATAATCGGCCCTCGTTTGGGGGAAAAAGCAGCTTTTTTCACCATTCTTTGAATTAATGTACAAAATAATTTATGCAATTTTTAATAAACTATCATTCCACATTTTTCTAATTTTTTTGTTTATTTTTCCAGAATTTGTACCACCCTCCGGCTGCAAACGGGTCGGAAACGAGCACGGACGAAGCGGCGGGAATGGAAGGGCCGATCATCACCGAGCAGCAAATGTCCTTCAGCCTGCAGGTGCCCAACCAGATTCCGCCGTACTTCAACAACCACTTCATCTGCGAAAGTGCCTCCAGGCTGCTCTTCCTCTCCGTCCACTGGGCCCGCAGCATTCCCGCCTTCCAAGCGCTCAGGTCAGTTATTTTTTAAACAAATTTTTATCAATGAAATTAAATTTGAAAAAAATATTATTACAGCGTGGACAACCAAATCGAGCTGGTGAGGCACACTTGGCCTGAGCTGTTCACCCTCGGGCTGTCCCAGTCGTCGGACACCCTTTCTGTCCAGTCCATTCTTTGCACAGTGTTGTCGAATTTGCAGGCCTGTCAGGACAGGCTTTCCCCGCAGAAAATCAAAGAGGTGAGAATTGAAAATTATAAAAAAAAATATGATAACCAAAATGAATTAGTATAAAGCATAAATTATTACTTTTTCAACCTTAAAAAGAATCTAGCATTACCTTAAGTCACTTTCTTAAGTGAAGCATTATATTTTAACCTTTTATTACATTTTAAATTTTTAGTGAATTTACAAAATTTCACTTAAAATCATCCAGAAACCCCCAAACTTTGAACCAAAATTAATTGGCGCACCATATTTTTATTTTCATTAATTGTTTTTTTTTTTCATTATTCCAGATCTGCCAACTTCAAATTTACGTCAACATTATGCAAAAGCTGAAACTGTCAGACCAGGAATTTGCATACATGAAAGCCATAGCCCTATTCAGCCCTGGTGAGTTTTTTTTACAATTTTTTTTCTTATATTTTTTAAATAAATTTTTATTTTTTGAAACAGACGTGCCAACTTTGAGCTCAACCTCGTTGATATCGAGCATTCAAGACAAAATCGTCCTCGAGTTCAGAAACCACCTGGCAGGGGACGGCAAAAGGTTTTCGCAACTGCTGCTGCGGATGGCGCCGCTGAAAGCCTTCCAGTCGCGCCAGCTCGAGGAAATTTTCTTCTCAGGTCTCATCGGCACTGTCCAGATTGACAGCGTGATTCCCTACATCATCAGGATGGAGGACGAGTTTTTCAACGGCCAACTAAGTGGTGAGCAATTTTTAAAATAATTGTTTTTTACTTGTCGGTTGAAAATCAAATTTAAAGAAGAGGCTAATAAAACTGCCTGATCGATTTTTATGATGATTTTTCCCTAAATTAGCATTGGATTGTAAATTTCAAATTCATTGATATCAAAGGGAACATAATAAGAAAAATTTAATTTGATGTGATAACTGAAATTTTAAAAATCAACAATGTTTCTTATGGGAATTATTCTGAAAATTAGCCTGACAAAAATTGATAAAAATTTCTCCAATCATATTTATCACCGACCCCAATCAAGTTACAGTATAATTAAAAGAATTGGTCGATCAACATTAAAATTTGCATTGATCTTATGAGAAACCTGTGCAAAGCTCTTTTCCTTTCAAATAAATTGTTTTACTATAGTTGAAGTTTTTTAACTTTATGAAATTTTAATTGATTTTTTCATCAACTTCAGGCAACCCGATAAATTTGACTTCGTTGAGCAGCCGCCGGTCGGCCGAGGCGAGTCAAGAGGAAAACGGGATGGCTCAGGATAGAGAAGAAGATTCGGATTAGTTTTCGACACGCTCCGTGGTCTCAGATTTTGTGTATTATTTTTTTGTGATTTCCAGTCATTTAAGGCAAAGCAGCTGTAAGTACTTGAGGTGTGTGTGTACGGATAAAGTATTCTTCTATTTATAAAAAAAGAAATTAGTATACCAGGTTCATTTATTATAATTTTTTTTCGCTCTGTATAAAGTTTAAAATGCAGTTGTCTAGTCTGTGTGCAGATTAAACCAGCGACATTGATTGTCTTCAACGCACTTACGTGTGTGCCTTGCATGAAAAATATTCTTCCATTATTGGAAACAAATTGTCACAAATTTATGAGTATTTTTGGCACAAAAACTGGTACACTTGATGCCTCCGAACAAATTTTTTAGAGGGACGCAATTGTAGTTGTAGAAACGAGGTAAAAGTATTTTTGGTACAATTTTAACTGAAAAATTTGTACTAGGCCAAAAAATAAATGTATCATATATAAACAGGAACATTTGAATAAAGTACGGATTTATTTGAAAAAAAGAAATTTGCTTTTTCGTCCCAACAAATTCGAAGCAGGAAAGTATGAAATAATTCCGAGTATAGTAAAGCGTGACGAAATAAAAGTCCAATCGGGAATTTACACTAAGTTAATTAAGAGCTCAGTTTTAATGAATGGCGGGTCGGCCGGCGGCGTGCGTGAATTCGCACACGATGCACCAGGGAGTAGTTTCGCCGGCTGCTTTTCCGGGAAAACGAACCTCCCCATTAACAAGTGAAAACTACGGCCTGACAGGGCCGCGTGCATTACTCTCTGGGTTTCCTGGAAAAGAAGCAGACGAGAAAATGCACCGTCAGGGAAAACGAGGAAAAGTTTAACTGAACCACCTTGATTGCCGGTGGAGTAAATTTTTCACTGCTGATAAAATTGTTTGTACAAATTTTCTGTAAATAAGCAACATTTTTTTTATAAAAATGAGCAAAATCATTTTGTAAAATTAAGATCAAATATAAAAAAAAAAATTGGAATAAAAATAAATACTGATTTTGAAGAGGTTACAAGACCGATTTTTATGTCATAATTGCCAATTATTTCCTATAAAAATTTACACAAATTTAAAAAAAATTCAATTAATTGAATGTAGGCAACCTGCATAGCTTTAAGAAGGAGTTGGTTGCATAATTTACTATGTAAAAATTAGCGCAATTTATTTTAATAGACCATTGCGTCATTTTTAGATTGACATTTCGTTAACAATAGATATGTCACTCTATAATTATGAGAAGTGCATTTTAAAACAATTAAACCAAAAATAGCAGCAAATATGATATACATATGATTATGAGTTAATTAGAGAGCTCTATTTCTATCCGTGTTATCGCGGAGCGTAAATGTTCAAAAATAGCTCTCTTTTTCAATATATCTTTCCATGCGCGTTTATATCCGCCGCAATCTGATTATGCAAAGCTCGGCGCGTTTCCACGGCGAGAAGAGGAATAAATCCGATTGCTCAAAAGAATCTCCGCCGCAAATCGAAGAGAAAGATTTAAAGAGTTCATCGCATTTTGGGATCATATGAGGTGTGCGTGAGATCCAAATCGAAATTTGGCCTTGTTACGTCACGCAGGGCCGTGTCATGACGTAGCAATGTGTAATAATAATGTCCATGCAGCGCGCCCATTCAGTTATATGAGTCAAAATGAAATAGTTCTTGCATTTTTTTTAAGTGGAATTTTATTTTCAAGCCTAATTTTAGTAATTAAATACATTTAAATTAAAATAGTATATAATTACAAAAAATTGTGAAATTTTTATGGAAAAATTAAAGAAATTTTGAATTATCTTTTTCAAGCACTTATTTTCAAAAATTTGGATCCGTCAAAATCCCACGAACTGAAGAGAATTCCTGTTTAATTCTTTCTTTTAATTCACACGGAATTTATGACGCGAAATGTTTTATTATGACTGGCGTTACTGCTACCGAAACATAACACATTCCAGCACAAGTTTTACTGGCCCATAATGAAAGGTCGGAATTTGGAGCAGAGAATATGCGACGCATTTAAAAACGTAGAAACCGACCAGAAATTATATTGAGAGATCTTCCAAATGTTTCATTCAATAAAAGGACAAAATCAAAAGATAGAAGTTTTCAAATTGCTTATTTCCTTTAAATTTGAAACAAATTTGAAAAATCAGAGGAAAATAAGGAAATGTTGTGCAAGCTGACAGGTCACATTGAATTTGATATTTCTCATTTGGTATTGTGTGTTGTGGTGAAAACGTGCATGCTTTTGAACAAAATATATAATCACTCTTTGTATATTATTTCCATAAATGTCAGAGTTGAGGAAAATCGCGTGGAAAATAACAGAACACGCCGCCCACCAGCAACACGTCATACTTAATATCTGTGCGGCCTCTATAGATCATAAAAATATACACACGATGGGACTGTGATGACGTTTCGTGCAACTACAGCGAGATATGAAAACCATGTGCAGATAAAACACACGCTCGTCTACAAATTATTTCCAGAAGGATTGAGAAGGATTAAAACACCTTTTTCGTAACATTTAATAATTCAGAGTTTGAGCTAATTGATTTTAAATTCTAAATTTAAAGGAAATTTTAAATAATTTTGTAATTCATTAGATAGATATAAAAATATTTATAAAATTTAAAACAAAAATTTCAGCAATTGAAATTTTTTTTAATAAATTTAATTGTTGTAATTTCTTTTAGAATGAATTATTTTGGAGAATTTCAAATTTTTAAAATAGTCTTTTTAAGCTTAATTAAATATTTTTTATAGGTCGCTTTTAAAAGTTTTGTGTAAATTAGGTCCTTGTGATGGGAAAACCACAAAGCAACTTTTGAAATAATAATAAAATATTTGAACAAGTGAAGACAAAAAGCTTGTTAGTGAGGAGGTCGCGCTGCCCAGCTGTATGGGAGAGAGAAAAAGCTGTCAAAACATTCCTGTCCGATTAATCTGTGTTTGCTCAAAGCATTAATGGCAAGAGCGAGGAGGTGTGCGTGTATCAACACACTCGCACGGGAGGCGGTACTAATTGTTGCAACAATGACGTCATTGTTGGGCGAACGGTGGTCTAGCCGCGAGCTTTATTTTATATATTTTTTGTTCCAGCGCGTTTTATTTTTTGCAGCCGCCGAAATGAATCCTTGTTTGGCCGCCGCAAAGCTATAAGCCGGACATCCTGGTATCACCTGAGAAAGAAGAACCTTTCCAGGTATTCGCACAGGTAAACACACAAGCCACTTGTTATTTCCAAGCAGTTATTTCTGCCAACATACGACGCTTGATGAATTGGAGAGCAAACATGGAGCATAATTATTACAATCGAAAGTGTTTGAAATAAACTTTATAACTTGCAAAAGTGAACTTTAAAAAAAAAAATCCAATATGTTTTAATAGAAATTGCTTAATCAAAGTTTTTTTTTTAATAATTAATTTAAAAAAAAATTATTCAAATATCATTTCTTTATACAGATGTTCAAAAAAATTATCTAGATAATCACAGTTTTTATTTTCCTTTCAATTTTGATTTGGCTGATTTTTATCAATTTTCAGAGAAAGAAAATATATATTTATTCAATTAAATTTATTTTATTTTCAAATATTGCAGTCTTTCTTATGATGTCTCCCTGAAAATTACATTTATAAGTCAAGCAAATTATGCAAGAGAAAAATTATAATCTGAATAAATTTTTAGCAGAAAACGCTTAAAAAAATTCAGCTCAATATATCTCTTGTTCTCAAACCCAAATTATTATTTCATTTGTAAAGAAAAAGTGTCTTTTTGAGTCAGCAAAATACCGTAAATGATTATCTCACGAACTTTTGATGATCGATTTCAGGAAAAGAAAGGTTTTTAGCAGCAAATATAAAGCGTGTTTTCCCCAATCAAGAGCAACACAGTTACAAAACGATGCATCTGGGTTTTTCGATCGCGCGGCGCTGACAATGGGCTCCATAATAGCCACACACAAAGAACCAAAGAGCCGGATTTGGTGCATTTTTTGCAAGAGTCTCTCGCGAATGCATGCAGGCGAAAGGGAATTCCCGGCCCGCTATCTCTCTCCGAGTCGCGGAAATTATATTATTTTATTGTGTCGAGCGCGGCGCGCAACTCTTTTGCACTGGAATTTTTACTCGCTCGGAATGACACGCGTATGTAAACTGAGCGAGCGCACCGACGTATGTACACAAACACACACCTCCACGCGTGAAATCTTAATTAGTCACAATGCTACTTTGGTGGCAAACATATAAACATGCCCAACTCTGTGATTGTTTTTGCAGCACAAAATGCTCCTGGCCGCGAGCCAACTTGGTCAATTTTTCATCCAACATTTCCCAAGTGACTAAATTAATTCTGATTTAACATCTTGAAAATAAAAAAAGTATTATTAATAATTAAAATTTATCTGTCAATCAAAATATAAAAAATATCGTCGTCTAATTGTAAGTTGTAAGCAATGATTACTGGTCCTTTTCATGCTCATTGTAAAAATGTTCAAAATAATTGAAAAATGAGTTTTAGATAAATTTTGAAATAGGAATTTTACATTTTGCATTAATGTCCATTAAAATTTAATTAAATACGTTTCCTTTTCTGATCTTTTTTAAGATGAAAATTTGCTGTTAATTTTTACATCATAATTAATTACTTAACGGAGAAGCGATTCACGTGCTAATTTTAGCGAGGCGGCCGCAAAAAAACGCGGCGCCTCTGATCGAAATACTTTTTCCCGACCTATAAGGAAGAAGCCGGCATCAGAAATAAACGGCCTGGCATGCACGTGACGACACGCGGGCGGCCAAAATAAACGCAATAAAACTGAAAGCGGCGGCAGTAAATTTGAGCAAATTTTGGCAGGAACCAAAAACAATAAAGCGACAATATTTGCAGCAGCTGTCCGCCGATGGAATTCAAGTGGCGCCGAATTACTTTCGAGTGGCGCCGCGACGAATGAAATTATATTTGTCGCGCGTGCTTTTTTTTAGCAGAGACGAGAGGGATTCCCCGCCAAGGGATTTCCCTCGCCGCTTCACAGATAATTAGCACCTTCATGCTCGACGCCCACGTGTGTTTTTCACAGACATAAGAGTTAAACGCGCGAGAGGAGACCAATTAAATGAAATAAACGCAGATTTTTAAGGAGACTCACAAGTTAAAATTTTATAATAGGAATTAAATTTATTTTATTTGACCTCTATTTTAAATATTTGTCAATCGTGAGCGAATTATATATTTATTTGCTTTTATTCATGTTTAATGCTATTTCTAATCAATTTGCCCTAAAAATCCTCCCTTTTTTGCCTAAATTTACTTAAATTTTTCCTAGTATTGCCAAGTAATAACTATATGTATTCAACAATTAAGTTATTCAAGAAATTAAAGAAAATTTCCAAAATAAACCTGAAATCTAAAAAAATTTTATTCTTGTTTTCAGATTTTTTTTATCATAATGAAGGAATTTGCAAAGATCAATTGTTAAAATTAATTATTGATCAATTAAAAGGTATAAAAGATTCATTTATTTGTTTAATTCAGGTTATTTAATAAAACATTAATCAACAAATTAAAGGAACGTTTTGCAATTGAAAAGAATGATTGAGATTTTTATAAAAAGAAAAGTTAAATTGTGTGCAGGTGTTTGAGTGAAAATGATCCCAATAACCTCTAATCTAATCCTTTGCTCTTCTATGATAATTTTTTTCTCTGAATTATCATTCAGCTGCAAGCAATCTCAGTTCGTCTCTGGGTTTCCCTCTCTGTCGACTTCCCATTGCTCGTCTGATCGATTCCACTTTATGTTTGCTCATAATTCTGATTGAATTAAAAGGATTTACTCCCAGTTTCAAATTAAACAACAAAGCAAAGATAAGGAGAAGAAAAGCGCCGTCACTGTTTTTAACCAAATGGAATATGTATAATTAATTAATTACACACATTTTGAAAATAATAAACTTGAAAAAAAAACTGCCGCTTTATCGGCGCTGATGTAACGAGAAAACAATCTCGGCCGTGAGCAAACTACTTAAAAAGCGCCAAATAAGATTAGGTTTGATCATCGTTTGCCTTCATTGTCAAATGAAAATTTTAGTTCTATATAATTTTTTACTTATTTGTTCATTCTACAATTCATTTCAAAATTAAATTTGTCTAAACAAGAAAAAGAGATCAAACCCAATTTTACCAGCATCAAATAATATTCATAAAAATTTTAAAAAATGGCACTGCAAGAATTATGACTTTATCAATGAGAGTTTCATTAGACAGTCCTTTTAGCTATACTTTGGCAGATAAACTAATTATTCAGGTTGCAAAAGGTGACCTTGAACTTTGACCTACGACTTTGGTCACTGTAGCAAAGTTGTAGGGAGTCTTATTCCTGACAACTTTGGTTATGGCAACATATGCGCTATTTTCAACAGGAGCTGAAATATTTTCAATTTTTCAAAATTCCCTTGAAATAAAAATGCCAAAATTTGAGCCCTTGTAAAATAGGTAATCTTTAAGTATTTTTAAAAATCCTTTTAAACTATTTGTCAAAACACTTGTTGCAACCAACGTACCAATTATTGTTAAAATCAGTTGACCCCAGGCCAAGAGTGGGTCAAAATAAATTAAAAAGGACAATAATTTTTAGCTTTATTTTATGTCAAAATAAATTTTTTCTTTTGTTATTTCCAGATGAAAAAGAGAAACGTGACCCGAAAAGTAAATTATTGTGCACTACTTGTTTGATTGTTTGTTAGGGTTGCGAGCGTCTTTGTGCTTATTCACGCGCTATTTTTGCGGAAGAGTGAGAGGCTCGTCCGTGGCGCGTTCTTTGGCCCCTTGTTTTACGAGAGTCATTTCATTTACTGCAGCCGAGCCGCGCATTCCAGCCCACGAAAATCCACTTCCTCATTTTTATCGTGTGTGTCGCGCGGAAAATCAATCGTTACGGGCTTTGGTGAAATAAATCCATCGCTTTGTAGGTCAAAAGCCGCCGGTTGGAACATTTGGCGACATAATGAATGGGTTCTTTTTTGTGGCAATTTGCCGGTGAGATCATCGGACGGACCAAATGTGTGTTTGAGAAAAAGATAGAGATGATTTAATGCCCGCGAAATTTCACCTGAACTTCTCGCGGAGAGAGAAAGAAAAGAGTGATGTCAGTCATTTTTGTTTTGGTGATGTCACTTTTCGCTCCATTCAAGTCGAAAATTTCAATGGGCTGCACACAGAGGATAAAAGTGTATTTCTTTCAGGTTACGCATTCATTAGGGGCTATTCAATGTATAGGAATGAAATTGACAGCTTCTGAATATATCTGAAAGGTTTGACAATTTTAGCATTTAAATTTAATTAGGAGGATTAGAAGCTGGAAAATATTTTATTGAAATTAGCAATATTTTATATAAATGGTTTATTTTCAATTTTAATGCAGAAATTATTTTACAGTGTCTTATCAGAGGTGAACAGAATGACTATCCGAAATAATGCTCTGAATCATTTAGAAAGTATAATAATAGAAAAATCAAATTTAGCAAGTTTTGATTAACAGCAAAATATGAATTTGTAGTTGTTTCTTAATTTAGTAAATAAAATAATTCACAATTCACCATTTGCGAAATCAAATAACATTGGTTCTTATGACAGCTTCATCTTAGAATGATTGAATCTTTTCAATCCTAAGACATGTTGTACAAAATGCAAAATAAAAAATATTGGCGTTGGAAAAATCAAAATTGGTTCAGCGTGGGGCTGTAGTCAGGCGATCAAAGATTTGTAAAGTAGGCAACCGAAGCCAATTTTTTGAGCTTTTACAAATCTTTCATCGCCTGACTACAGCCCCACGCTGAACCAATTTTGATTTTTCCAACGCCAATATTTTTTATTTTTCATTTTGTACAACATGTCTTAGGATTGAAAAGTATCAATCATTCTAAGATAAGGCTGCCATAAGAACCAATGGTATTCGATTTCGCAAATGGTGAATTAATGAATAATTAAGAAGTTTTAAAAAATTGGGAAAATATAACAAGATTCATAGATGTAGGATTAAAAATATAAATAAGTTTCTCTAATTTTATAAAATTGTAAATATTTTCCCTCAAATTCAATAAAAAAAAAAATTAAAATCTCATGATTTCGACTATAATTTGAAAGTGAATTTGCATCAAACGGAGCAACACAATGGAAATCAATTCACTTACCCTACTTCCGGTTCGCGCGTTTGATATTGTATAAACTGGGTTTTTAACCAAAGCGTTCATTGTTCGCTCTTTCCCTGAATCGGTTCGAGGAAACTCCGGCCGCGTCGGGAAGCATGAATGAATCACAAACACACGCGAGAGAGAAATATTTTGCACTACTTCCAACATTCCAACCTTCACCTTCTTTTTCTCGGCGCCAGATCGATCGAAGAACGGAACTGTCTTGCAAAATTATTAAATAGCAGACAGCGAAAAGAAACAAGTTTATAAACATCATCTCGCGATAATGCGTTTGCAGAATACGTGCGGTGATTCAGGTACAGAGCGCACATGTTAAGATGCCTTAAGTAGGGAAGCGGTTTCTTTGAATGAATGGACAGAATAAGAAGGGATTCCTGGAATTTAAAATTATTTTTGGTAAATAATTGACATTTATTTTACGAAGTCTTGGAAATGAAAACTATTTTGCAAGAGATGAGATTTGCTTTATACAGTGCTTAACATTAATTTTGGATAAAATTGGCATTTCTGGTTTTGTTGGCAAATTACATACACGAGAAATATTAATTTTCTTGCTTCAATAGTTTTGTTTATTTGTGATTTTTTGAAGGCTTTTATAAAAACAAATTTGGTGGTTTTGGTTGATATTTTGTCAAATAATGAAACTTTCATTTGAATAAAAAAGGTGTCTTTTGTAAATAGGTTAAAAATATAAGTAAATTTAAATGTTTTTGAAAAAAAGTGGTAAAAACTTCCAATTGTCTTCCAATAATTGTAAAATTTGAAGTCTATTGTTGCAAGGATTTGATTTGAACATGCTTATAAGGAGTCCCTTAAAAATGACAGAACCAAAAACAGAGTAATTTTAATTTCACACATTTAGCTACATTGAAAAGAGAGCCGATTTACACATCGTGATGAAATTGTAAAAGTTTGAATTTAAATCAAAATTTAAAAGGATTTTGTAGCATCTCATTTGCAAAGACTTATTCTATCCTTTAAATCACCTTTTTTAATTCACATGAAAATGACTGGAATAAAAACCGGCATTTTTAGGTAGAATTACATTTGCCGCTGTTATTTCGGAGAAGAATAATCAAATTGTAATCCATTGTAAATTTGAAGCGTCAATTAGCGTTGTTACGGGAGGAGAAAAGTTGAGGGTGCAAAAAGGGTTGATTTTCAGGCGAAAAATCGAGTCTCAATGCACGGAGGGTGCGCGCGATTCCGAGTAGCGAGTTAATGAATGAATGCAAGTTCCTGGAAGGGGTGCGCGGGCCGGCCACCTGTTGGTGCACCCCCCTGCAGCTATAAAGGAGGCGGCGGCGGCGGCCGAGGCGATCACTCGCTCGCAAGAGGCCGCTGCTCTCTGTCGGCGCGTTCGGTCCGCCCGCCCAACCAAAGCACACTCGCAGCTCGCTCGCCAACAATGCAGCGCCAGTGATGCATTGTTGGTGCGTCCTGCTGGTGGTGGTGGTGAGCGGAGGCTTCGGCGTGCAGGCCTTCCACGACCCCCAGCATCAACGACTCAAGAAGAGGCTGCTCGCCGGGCTCGGATTCCAAACACAGCCCGACGTCGCAAAGGTTCGTCTTTCAATTTTTTCCTTCCTTATTCTGGCGTTAATTTTCTTTCTTCATTTGCAAAATTAACACCTTTCAACTTTATCCAAACATTTGTTTGTAAATTACATAAAGGTTGAGCGAAACTGACACACTTTTGATTTATGGAGAAAAAAAACCGGTTCAATGATGAAACTATTTTGACCAACTTTTCCCTTTCTTATTTTATAAATTTAATCTTATTTTCGATCTGCTTTTTTATGCAAATCGTCATTATTTGTACAAAATATGTTTTTCTCTCGCTGTACGGTGCCCATATTCCAATTACACAACCGCCGCAACAAGCAGAATCCGCTCGAGATCAATGGTCAAGAGAAGCAATCTATCGGCACGTCATTCTCGCTCTCTACTCAATTTTTTGATTCCTTTATCGCTGCACTGCACATTTCGGCCCAAAACCAACAATGCCAAGCCTTCTAATTGGCGTATCGACGCGTGAAAGGAGTACTATTAATTATCAGTTTCCCTCTCGCACGTTAGCTGGGAAATTTTCAATAAGCACTCGATTTAATCAGCTTGAAAAAAATTGTTATTGATCTGCATTAACACGCCTCAATTTCATTCTTACTAAAAATCACTTATAATTAATCAATTTTAATTATTTTTTTAAAATAAAACTTGAATAATTTGTAAAAGTTAATTAAAACCTATGAAAATTCTAAAATAGTTTTTAAAAATATAAAAATAAATTTTCTATTATTTTGGTATTAAAAAATCTTGTTAATTTTTCAAAATTAAATTAAATTACCTTGAGAAAGTGTTCTAGTGATCTAGTACAATTGCAGTAGGCCAAGGATGAAATTGGTTTTAAATCGCTTTTCAATTGATCATTCCAAGAATCTTTACATTGATAAGAGCAGGAGATTAACATATAATCTCTCAAAATTTTTAAATCTTATAAAAAAAAGTAGTGATAATTGAGATTAAGCGTAGTTCACAAATGAAATAGAAGTGAGACTGCCCCAATTTTTTTGTGTCCTTTTTTCTCCGAAGGTCGCCCTTGGTGTGCGCAAAAAATGTCACTCTCGGCAGATCCTTTTCACTTTTGAGGTTCAGATTTATTTGACGCGCGCGGAATTCTTTCTTCGTTTTATTGCGGTGTCGCACGTTTTATTTTATTAAAAAAAGTTGCGAGAGAGAGAATAACCGGACATGATTAGCATAGAAATAATTCAAGCTGCCCATCCGGGAGGAGTTTTCAAGCATAATCTGCTTTTTTCGCGTGCAGACAGAGAAATATGAAAAGGATATGAGAGCAGAAATTATTACAGTCAGGGAATTCCCGGCAGCTTTTCACTCTCTCTCGGAGCGTGAAATCGGCGCGCGATCAGCCTGAAAATAAAATTTAAACGAGATGCACATCGCAGGTGAAATTCCGCAGGAAATACCAACTTGTCAGATACATAATTGTTGCTCTCCTTTTTTTCCAAATTGGCCTGGGCCAATTACAATTTCAAAGAGCGCGCCGCTGATTAATATATAAACTCATTTTCCCCTGCTTTTGTAACGAGCGGGATTTTCAGATTGAGAGAGTGTAACCGTTTTTCTTGGAAAATGGACCGCACATCTTGTATACAGCCGGATTTGGCTTCTTGCGGTTGCGGATCATTTTTTCTACTCCGCGGTTTTGGCTTTCGTGCGTTTAATAAATGAATATTTCAACAGAAGGAAAATATGTTCAGTTTTCCTTTTGCATGTTTCATTTAAAATGTTTTTTTTCTTTATTTCTGAGAAGCACTTTTTTCAAACGAATCGATATTTTTTTCTGCATTTTATTAAATTTATTATTGAACTAAACAAAAATTATTTAGAGAGAATTAATTGTAGAAGAAATTATTACAGGGTTTCCTCAATTATATGGATTTTTCGTGTTAGGAATTTTGAGTTCGTTAGCTCCTCTTCAATATCAGAAAGAGTTTCTCAATATTTTCGTAATTTGATGCGTTTTTTAAGACAAATTTAAAACATAAACTAATAAAACTCGTTACAAATATTTAGGTAGGAATTTTTATCTTATTTGAATTCAAATTTAATTTTCTCAATTACTTTTGTGCAGATTTTTTTCCGCACATTGTATAGTTTTAATTTATTTATATGATTTTATCTTCTTTTGAAATTATCCATAAACTCCAAAACTTGATCAATTTCAAGCCACTTTTTTTCCTTGATCGAACTAGATAGTTAATTGATGATGTTGTTGCAGATGAACGTGAGCCGCGAAGAGTACGAACGCATGTACCGCGTGTATTTGCAAAGCGTTGAGAAGCAAAGACTGCAAGAAGAGGCCCATCAGGCCCAGCCTCCCCAAACCTTCCACAGCATTCAAAACGAGCCCAGCAGTGGTGAGTCCCTTTTTTAAATAAAAAAAAACACTCGATTTTCCTTGAGACGATTTCGCTCGGCGCGGGTTCAAAAGTTATCGCGCATAAGTGACTGTTAAAGATGGTCGTAAAATCATCTCGCATTTAATATGCAGCGCATCCGAAACGATAATTTTAATCGCTGGCAATTCGTTGAGCAATTAGCATGTACATGATATTTATGATCTCGAAACGCAGACCTTGTGATGCTGACGCGATGCATAATTTATTCAAATAAGTTTGAATTAAGAAATTATTTTAAATAAAAAAGGAAAAAAGTAAAATTATTTGTATTTTAGAAAAGTAAACATACAATTTATTTTTTTTTTAATTAATTGGAAATTCTGTTTTGCTGATTTAAAATTTTTTCACTTATTTAATGATTGAATTCTAAAGCAAAATGTATCTGATATTGCTTTAGTATTAACAAAAATAATACTTAAAATATAAACAATTTATTAAATATTTTCGAAAACTTTTCAAATTTAAATTTAATATAAAATTTGTGTGTAATTAAAGCAGATTTTTGTTAATTAGCTTCGGTTTTTCCGCGAAAACTAGTGGAGTTCATAAAGAGGCAGTCATTGAACAGATGAGCGGGGCCGGAACGCAAATATTTCTCAATGGCTGGCATATCAAAAGAGCAGCCGGCCGCTCGTAAAGTGGCGAAGCGATCAAATCTGGCGCGCGCGAGTGCGAAGAATTTTTATTGGCGCGTTCCGCGAGAGATGAAATTCCTGCTCTCGCTAATAAATTGACCACCCCATTAGAAAAACAAACGTGTGCAAAGAGGCAAGAGCTGTTGTCCGTGGGGGTGCATTCAATAATTCAGGGGGAAAAGAAAAGAAAGCGGTTTATTTCGGGGCGGCCCGCGCATCATCTGCAAACTACGCAAGGCGCCGAAATAGACAAAGGCCGCTGCCGCTCCCGGACTACCCTAATTGGCATTAATGCCAAAATCATTAACTAGACCAAGTTTAAGGCTTTGCCATATTTTTAAAATTAATTTAAACTATTAAATAAAAAACAAATCGATTATGTAACAGCATAAAATTTAATTTAAAAAAATTCAACTTTAACTGATGCAAATCAAAAGAATATTTTGTTTTGTCTTTTTTTTTGACAATTACTTGTAAGTACAATATTAATGAGAGCAGATCACCACTGGCTATTAAGTATTAAATTTTATTTTTAAATTAATTAAAACAAAATTAGTGATTTTTTTGATTAAAGTTCACGTATATATGTTAAAAGAAAAGAAACACTCTCTTAGTAATTTTTGAAACTTATTGAAGATTTCGCATGAATTGGAATGAATCAAAACGCGTCCTGCTTGATCATAATCAATGATGCTCTTTTTAGTTTCATCAATAACTTTGATGTCGATTCCAAGAAAACACTGAATTTTTTACGGAATTTTCTCAAATGGAAAAACTTGATTTTAAGTTGATTAATATTTGATTTAAAATATTGTAAGTAAATATCTTTCTCGGAGATTTAAATGGGAATCGTCAATTTCAATTTAGATTCTTCGTCATTCAATTTGTGTCATTTCGTTACAAACTAACTGGACCAATGATTAAGAAGCCAAAACAAATGTTTTATTTTTTCACTCGAAAGTGAAATAAACAAATGCGTCAAGATTTTCAAACGGTTGACGTCACTAATTCCTAGAAGTTTATCGATGCCGGTGCATAAACCAAATCTAAAGACATGCACACACGAAAAAAGGGGTGAATAAAAGAAAAAGAAGCGTCGATTTGCATAAATAATGCGCGCGAGCCGCGATTGTTGTGGCGCCAAAAATAGCGTCACGCTCATTGAGGCGCTTCTAAAAATAGCGGCGCACGCAAATTGATAAAATTAGCCCCGCTTTGAGAGACTCTGAGATTATAAATGATGAGAAATGGATATAAAAATTCCGCGGGCGGAAATAGCCCGCGTGGAGGAATTCCGAGCGGCGCGCGCTGACAGCTTGATTTGCGCTCTAATCGCCGAATTATGTTTCAACATGTGTTTCGCGCGGCGCCGCGTGCTTAACACACTTTCCAACAGACTCACCCACCACGTGAGATCTTGGATTGACGCCACCGCCGCCCAGTTCATTTCGCATTCGCCGCCTTTTATGGAATTCCGCGCCTCATTGACCAATTTCCTCTTCAAAAAAGAGACAAACAACATTTTTATCTTAACGATCGCACTTCAAAACGCGATTGATTCACTTTTAGAAATCTCAAATTTTATTATAAAATATTGAAGACCTTTGTATAAATTCAATTTTTAATATTTCCTACATTAATCAGAAGCTATAAATCACTATAAATATGAATTATGACGCTTCAAAAGTGACAATTTGAAAGAAAAATTAAATTCATCATGTTACAAAATAGCTTTTTAAAAACTTGATTCTGTACTTTCAATTGATCTATGATTTGGGCAAGATTTTGTTTAATTTATTATTTTATTTCTCAAACCCGCCCTGACCAAAATTGATAAAAATTACATCCAAACTAGTTCATATCACCCTAATGAAGTTGGCAAAATAAAATCAATGGGTTTGCTTCACATTAATTATGTACAATGACTTTATAAAAACCGGTTCAAAAATCATTTTTCTCAGTGCATATCCATGAGCTCCCAGTTAATTCAAATAAATATGTACTTCTAAAATTTATTTTGATTTCATTTAAATTTAAATTATCATAAAATGAACAAATTATTTCCCATTTCCGAGACAGACCAGTCGAGATAATTATGAATGTGTCTCGGCAAGATCCGTTTTATTCATGAATTACAAGTTGCAGCGAGCTAAGCGTGAATAATGGCTTTGATTATACGGCCGGAATGTTTCTTTCTTTTTATTGTCCGACCCGCGCAACTGACCCTGCGCTGCCGTTGCGCGATAAACATCTCTTTCGTTTTTTGTGCATCTCGGCTTATCTTGTTGCTTTTGACGCAAACCGATGCACATGCGGAAAATAACTCGCATTTCCGAACCAACGCGTCACTCATTCAAACGACCTAGCTCTGATTGTAAATGCAAGTAAACCAACCCTGGAAGTTTAATTTTTTTCTAAACTTCCGCGTCGAGGGAGACGCGCGGGAGGTCGCGTTCTTTCCAAGCGGACTTTCCTCGTCATGTTAAAAAAGGATCGCATCAAATGCTGCATAATGCAAAGTAATGCTTGCCAGAGGTTAGGCAACCGGTCGGTCAGACGTGGCGAGCCGGTTGCATATTCAGTGGAAACGTCCAGTGAAAAATAAATGCTTTAGAATCTTTCCAAAATTTTAAATAATAGTTCATATTTAAATTTTCTTTTCAACGATAAAAATTAATTTTGCTTAAATAATGAGAAAAACAAAAAAATTAATAAAAATAGGTGATTATTTTCGTGTCTTTAAGGTAAAGTGATTATTAGGTGTATTAATTAAACGGAAAAAATAATGTCCAATTTAAATATATTAATAGCTCACTAATTTAAAGTAAAATAAAAATTGAAGAGAAGAAAACTCTCAAGGAAAATCGAAAGTATTTAAAAAAAATATATATATATATCTAAATAAAATTTATTTCAATTGATTTTTATTTTTTTTATTTTTGCTTTTGCAGCTCCGAGTGAGGTGGCGGGGAGCGAGGGTGTGCTGACGAGGGACGTGGACAGTTGGTGGTTGTACTTTCCGGTGCACCGAGAATTGAGTTGGCACGGCGTGGAGACGGCGGTGGTGCGCTTTGTGGTGCAGCAACACAGACAGCGGGCGCGGCGGCGGAAAACGCTGGTGCTGCGGCTGTTCAGGGTGGTGCCAGGGGGCGACGACCTGCTGCTGGACGAACGGCAGGTCGACCCTCCAGGGGGCAGCCGCTGGCTCGAGCTGGACGCGGCCGCAGCGGTCCACGCCTGGCTCGACCAGCCCCACACCAATCTAGGACTGAAAATCCAGTGCAAAGGCTGCAGGCTCAGCGGGGCCAACATTGATACTCAGGTAAATATATCAAATTTAATTTTCAATTAAAAAAAAAAATTATGTCACAAAATAATTACAAAATTTGTAGGAAATTGAAAATAATTTAAAAATTATTTTCAATTAAAAATTACGAAATTGTATTGCTCATATTTATTTATATTCCACTCAGAAAAACTCTCATCAAAATTTATATATATTTAAAATCATGTATGAGAAGAGTTGCTGGTCACTCACATACTCAAGTTGGAAAGTTTCAATTTCATAATTCATTTTGTACAGCAAAAGTGAAAAAAAAGAATAAGCTTTTTCATGAGGATTATTTTATTATTAATTATTGTATCAAATTTTGAGAATTTTATTGAAACTTAAATTGTTTTATAATTTTAGGAGAGACCAGCAAACAGCTCTGACGGCGCTGTTCTGAACGTCCTTGCCTCAAAATTCGCCTCTTCACACTCAAGACAGCGAAGGGCGGTGTGGAACCCAAAAAAAATCAGAGGGACGCCGTGCAAAGGAAATAAAAATCAATGCTGCAGGCACAGCATGGAGGTACGTTCGTCCTTAATTTACAGTCTTAATTATAACAAAATACTTTCTATATGCATATTATTTATTTGAAAATTCTATTAAATTTGATTTTTTCACAAAATTTGACCATTTTTTCTGAACTTTCAATCAGTTCATTTAATCTACATGATTCTTGAAGTCATCTATAAACCGCTGAAATTAGGCAACAACCTGTAAAAAGACCTAAAATTTATAAGATTGTTTTATCTACATGGCGCTTTTGAATAGATGCAAACCCATCGTGAAATTTCTATCCACTTAAATGTAACTAGTGAGATTTCCAGCGGTTTTGAACAACAGAATTAACAGTACTAGCTTTTTCTACTGCAATTTTATTGAATTGGAAGTATTTAAATATTTGAATTTGTCTTACTTTTTAATTCTGTTTTTTATTCTTTGTTTAGAAATTTTTTTTTACTAATGAAAAGACCATCTGCTTCACAGCACTTTACTAACAAAAATCAAATTATTATTGAAGAAAAATCTCATTTTTTTGGAAATTTTGGAGACACTTTTATATAAAATCAAAGTGAAAATGTGCGTGTGAAATTAAATTTGAATGTTTGGTTTGCAGGTGGTGTTCAAAGACTTTGCAGACTTCAACTATGTGATCCAGCCGGCCAAGTTCGACGCGGGCGTATGTCGGGGCCGGTGCTCGCACAAGCAGCACACGTCGTACCACGCGTACTTCCAAAGTCTGATTTGGCGGCAGGACCGGTCGAGGGCGCCGCGTCTCTGCTGCGCGCCCCACAAGCTGCGCAGTCTGGAGATGCTGGTGCTGGACCCCGACGACCACTCCAAGCTCAAGATGGTCAACTACAAGGACATGGAGGTCGTCAACTGCGGCTGCAGCTGAACAATCTGCAAGCAAAAAGACTGAGACTTTTAAAAAAGCGAGAACACTCGAGAGTGCAAAAACCAAAAATTTAGAATTACGCGACGGAAATCAATCTCTATTTCTCATGTGCTGTGTGCGTCGTTGATAAGTAGTGAGCTGTCGACCGAGGAAATCTCTCACACTCTCTAATAAGGTGTAAAAAAAACTATAATTATACACGTTTGTAAATATAAAAGTGATACATTGGAAACGAATTTCTGGCTGCACTCCCTCATATCAATGTGTATTTCTACCTCCGAGCACTCTGCAAAAACTTTTAAGAAATAATTTAGTCAGAAAATTGCACGCTGAAGATGTTTTTAAGGTAATTGTGTCCAAAGCTTAAAAATGAATGAAAATTCAAACTACGTAAAATCCTTTCTGATTTAATTTAATTTTCATTTTTTTTTTGCATTCAAAGTTTTGGGCAAAACCACCTTAAGCTCTGCGATTAGGTTTTTGATGGTCTTGATTGTTTATATCGTAACAACTCTCACTAAATGTACTGGAAACACCACATTATACATTAGCAGCATTTTTCATGGCAAAATCATGCTTAGATCTTCAAAAGCAATACAATTTACATACAAACACAAAACTTTTGATTTTACTGCATTTCTTACTGTTATTTAACTGCTGTGTGAAGAGAGAAGGTGGAATTGCGTTTTGTGTCCTCTTAATTGATATTATCTATATTCATATATTTATTTATTGTATAAAATTTAAAAAAAAAATGCAAGCTGGGTGTGTATTGTGTTCGTCTTAATTAAGTTGTTGACTCAGGAAAATGCAAATTTGTTTATTTATAAAGAGAGAGAGACGAATAAATTACATTTTTAAGTTCCTATAACGCTCCGTGTTTTCATTTCTGAGTGAAATGTTTTTCCTTCAAACCCTCATCAAATTAAACTGCAGGCACAATTACGTACTTCCGGTTAAACTGGACGAGACTGACAAAAAGGATTGATAACAAAGCTCCCCTCTTAAAAAAAAAAAAACTCCAAAAGGTTGCGACGACCACAAAAGGTGCCATGTGGAAGCACTCTTTGTTTGTAATATTTCTGCTTTTTAACGTCACTCTTTGGATTGCCGAAGTCCAATTTGAGTTTATTGATTTCACAGTGTATAGCAAAATTTTGAGTAGGTTTCATAATCAAGATGTTGCACCTCCGCCGAGCAATCAAACACAAGTACAGGTAAAATTCATTTTTATTAAAATTAAAAAAAATGTTGAAAAGGAAACAAATCCAAAATTTAAATATTTATAAAGAATAATTATTTATTATTAAACAACTTCATATTTTATTTTAAGGAAGTCTTTGTGCAAAAATTAAAATAAAAAACGTCAATTCTATGCAACAAAAGTTTAATTTCGAGTCATGATTCTACCATAATTATTGTAAAAAAATTATTCAGAAGTTTAATTAAAACTGTTTATTACTATTTTGTACGTTAAAAAAACTAATAATTTTAGGAAAAAATATACAATTATTTTAAAAAGTTTCGAATATAATTTATTGTTATAAAAACGTAATTTTAATATTTGATTTTATTCTCTTTTTAACATTTTGAAATCGTGAGATTTTAACTATTTCTCTCCATCTTGGTAAAATATTTTAATTTCATCTTTTGTAAAAATAATTTACACTTTTTCCCAATTTCAGACGACAACAGTCGCGGGCGTCACTTTCAAGAAGCGCGCGTGTCCTTGGGGGCCGATCGTGACCTCCGAGGCTGGCGACGGACGAATGGCGAACCGGATTTGGGAATACCTGGGCACGTGGGGTCTGGCCAAGTTCCTGGGTCGGCAGGCGTTCGTGCCCAAGGTGACCTTTGACTGGCTGCTGCCCATTTTCCCCGACCTCGATCTGCCCATCTATGAGGAAATCAAACATTGCAACCTGAGTCTGCAGCGAATCAGGGAGGTCGACTCGCTGGACACGTTGAAGGAGCGCGTCCAGGGTCAGCACCTGATTTTCGAAAAGTGGTACGTCCTGCCCAGGGTGGTGCTGCCCTACCTGGACGAGGCGCGAAAACTGTTCCGCTTCGCCGACGACCTCGTCCTCAAAGTCAACCAAACCATCAGGGCCGTCGGTGGTGAGGGCCGCGTCCTGGTCGCCGTCCACGTGAGGAGGACCGACTACATTGGCTTTTTGGTCAATCGCTACCATTTGACCATCGCCAACAAATTCTATTATTTGGTGAGAACTTGGAAATTTAGCAAAAATTATTATAAATAAATCTATAAAAGAGGAATAAAATAAAAATGTAAAATTTCAATAAAATTATTTTATAGAATAAAATGTTGTAAAAGGACGAATCCAGATGCCTTCAAATCTATTAAATCGATATTTTTTAGTTAATTAATTTTTATTTTAAAAAATATAGTTTTTTAAGTTTGCATAAATCATTAGAATTTAATTTTACTAGAAGAAAGTTTAACAAAGTTTAGAAAAAATGGTCAGTAAAACTGTGAATTAATTATATTTTTCGTCACTATAGGATGCGATGGACTGGTTCCGAAAAAACATTGGAGGAAAATTGCTCTTCCTGATTGTGAGTGATGACCCGCCGTGGTGCGAATTGAACTTGCTGGGCCAGGAGGACGTCGTGATGGCGTCCAAGGACACTTACCACGACCTGGCCCTGCTCACCTTGGCCGACCACAACATCATCGACTACGGCACTTACGGCGCCTTCGCAGGTCTTATGACCAAAGGTCACACGGTCACTCTGTTTTCCATCGACTTCGACCAGGTCATGGCCAAGTACAAGAACTGGCACGTCATGGACGAAAGAAAATATATGACCAAATTGCAATAAAACAAATAATATAATTTTCATTCTCATAGTTCATTGCGAATTATTTAAAAAAATATTATTTTTAATTATTTTCCTCTCTTGTATGATTTAAACTGAGAAATATCGGATGTGAGTATAAAATTATGTATATTTGGGTAGTAAATTAATGCACTTTGCAGTTAATTATTTTATTGGAAGAAAAAAAAACAAGAAAATATGTCCTTTTTTGCAGATTAATTTATTATTGTTTCCAGCCTCACATAAATGTCAAAAAACATCGATGAGAAATATACAAATTACACATTTTATTTGGAAAATTCTGACCAAAATTTTAAACACAACAAAATATGAAAATCAAGTCGACCCTTCGCTTCTTTAAAATTAATTAAGGCACCGAAGTTTGATTGGAAGGTAAAGATGCACGCTTTATTCAACTTGTTAACTTTTGGTTTCCCAGTAAGATAAATTTTTATTTCGTTAAAGTTCAAAGAGAAATAAAAAAGTTTTACCGATCCTATTGGCCACAATAAAAAAAACTGAGAAAATTAAGAAACCAAAAGTTGGGAGGCCAAGAAGGTTGAAATGTGGACTTTTACCAATTTTTGCACCTTTTAAATTTGGCAAATATTGGTACCCTTTAAAGAAGCGATTGGGGGCAAAAAGAAATAATGCTTTTAACATCAATAGAAACATCAATGCATAGTTCAATTCTCATTATCTTTGACTAATTATTTGGGCTAAAATATTGTTGTATAACATGTCAAGTTGTGATCAGAACTTTGAACCCCAGAAGAATCAATTGAAATTTCTTTTAATTTCTCAAGACTTTGATTCAATTTTTGACAATATTCCGCATTTTTTAACGATGAAAAAGTAACATGATTTATTTATTTTCGTTTTTGAATAAATTCATGTATTAAATTTATAATTTTTCAAATAATATTAATTGAGATTGTTGTCGACTTGGTGCGGCTTGACGAATGTGGCCTTCTTGGAGGGTCTGTCGAGGCAGACGCAGCCGACGGGCGCCACCTCCTGCGTGGGCAGCATTATGTTGTTGGAGGCGAGGCGGAGGACGTCGACGGTGCCGAGGACGGTGGTGCACGACGAGCCGCCGAACAAGTGGCACTGACGGCCCTCGCAGGAGCACTGCACGTGCACCAGCAGCCGCGGCCACCGCGACTCGTCCGAAGACACGCTCAGCCGCGTCCCGCACTTTTCGCTCCCTTTTTCGAACTCGCTCTGTAAAAATTTAAACATTCGTCACAATTCCTCTCCTTTCATATCATATTAAAAGATCAATTAGTAATTATATATAATATTTAAATTATTATAAAATTTATTCCTACAAGTTTAAACTGTTACTGGAACCACATTAGTGAGCGACAATGTGCAACAAAACTAGGCTTTGAAAAACATTGAATAAATAATTTTGGATTTTAATATGGAATTAATTAATTTTAATACTAATTACTACCTCATAAAATTGATTACTTATTTGAATGAAGAAATTAAAGGCAACATAGTAAATTTTATTTAACTTATAAAGAATTTGATACAGAAAATAATCTCTTTGAAATATGTATTTTATTGCTAAAAAAAGGCTTCACATTGAAAACCTTTTTTTGTCAGTATAAATGCATAGATTTATTATCATAATATTTTTTTTTTTTTGCAATGATTTATTTTATCTACGTTTCTTTAATTTTGTTTCTATTACTCTAGTTTACATGAAGTCTGAATCAGAAATGGCAAAAATACAGATTATTTTAATTTTGTAAACCAATACTGATTTTTTTTTTTTTAAATAGAAAAAGTGAATAACTGACCATGAGCTTGTGGGCCGTCTCCCTGTTGGACTTGGCCTGCAGGAGGAGGAGGAGGAAGGTGGCCGAGGCGGATCTGCACTCGTCGGCTTTGGCCTCTGCGACGGCGGACGACTTGGCGGCCAGTTGGACGGCCAGCCAGGGGATGTGCGGGTGGTCGACCGAGTGCGGCCGGACGAGGGCGGCCGCCAGAAGTCCCGCCAGCAGCGCGGCTGCCAACATTGTGGTGGCCTGGGCGCCTCGGGCCGCCCTTTTAAGGGATGTCGCCACCCTTGCGTGGGCTCGGATTATCCCCCGGCCTGCTCAAGAAGATTTCCTTCATCTCACCTTGGTCACCATGGAGATTTTGACGCGCTCAAATTCACTACAAAGGTGCAAAGCAGGTAGATTATCCGCAATAATTTCGCCTCTTCAATTCCTCTCACAAGATATGCATGATAATTTCTTCCAGAGCCACGCGTGCGAAAGCAAATCGACCCACTTCTATGTTGTGACGGGTAAAAATGAAAAGTATTTTAAGTATTTATTTCTTAAGCTGATAGTTTATTTCTGTAATTAAAAGATTTTTATTGCAATATTATTGTTTTAAAAATTTGGTAAAGTGAAAATTAAATGTTCTTTGCTCAAAAAGAACAAGCTATTTTAAATCTTCAATATTTATTAGTGTATTTCAAATAATTTAAAACCCTGCACCTAACAATTAGGTTTCCTGAATTTTTTAATTGAAAAGGTGGTCAAATATTAGTAATTAAATTACAATTATCAGCGAGGGAGTCAAAATAAAATTATATTGTAAAACATTTAGTTACTTTCTAAATAGAGATATCATTTTTTTTAATGCTTAAATCAATTTCTAATTTTATTTTAAAAATATCAGAAATTTATAATGCTTAAAATTATCAATAAAATTCATCTTTTATAATTCAATTAAGTCTATCAAATTTCTCACAGCTGGTTTTTATATATTGGTAAGTTGAAGGTAAGACAATCTATATGCATTTTGTCTGTGCAAGATAAGAAGCGATCCGCAGAGGATTAAAATGCTATTCAAAGAATAAATCATTTCCTTCAATGACGCAGAAATGAAAGATAAAAATAACGTAATTAAAATTGATATCGTACTCGTCTGGCTCTGATTGTGAGCGGCAGTTAAGTGAGGATAAAATAGTAGTAAATCAACTTGTTTCTCTGTTTTACTTTGCGCATGACTGTGGTACTATTTTTCTCAATGTCCATCTAATAAACCATACAAATATTATTATGTACTCTCGTCCTTGTAACATTTAGCAGAAAACCCATTGAAATAAAAAATTGTCATAAAAATTTAAAATTAAAGAATATTTCAATTAAATAAAAAGTAAGTTAAAATTAGGAAAATAAATCTGTTCATCTTTCTAGCTTGCGAATAATTGTTGAAAAAGTGAAATAAAATAATGTTAAAAAAATTAAATCGTTTGAAGTTAAAATTGAGGAGATTTTGGTAAACTAAAATCATCTATTTGTTGAAAATTTCACACATTTTCTCGCCTCTTTTCTAATTATAAAATTCTACCTAAAATAACGCTCAATTTTCAGGAAAATATTAGCCTTTATTTATAACATTGCAGCCTTAATAAATTAATCACTTTATTTGGTAATGTTATAGTACGCGCGACGTGTTTTTTCATAAGTTGGCAACACTTGTGCTCCCATGTAAAAGTATCACGTCGCGCGTTCGATAGTGGTTTTACGTCGCGCATACAATAATGGTTTTACGTCGCGCGTTCAATACTGGTGGCGGTGAAATTGTTAAGGAAACCGATTATTTCATCGATACCTCGGCAACATGTATAGCACGCGCGACGCAATTCTTTTCCTACAATCTTAATTAAGGGGACTGCTAGGAAGAAAAGGGGCCCTTGGGATGGGTTCAGAATGGGGCAAGACGACCTCCGGAGGGCCGTGCGCACCCTTATAGCAGGCGCGTCCGGAGGGCGCTTTTCACCATCGTCAGAGGCGCGACGCACGGTTATAGGACGCGCGACGTATGCTTATAGTACGCGCGACGCATGCTTATAGTACGCGCGACGCATGCTTATAGTACGCGCGACGCACGGCAAATTAATTAAAAGGTGTTGCACGCGGCCGGAGTTGTGGGCACCCCACGAACCGGCAACTCGGAGGTGGGCAACCCCCAAGATTAATTTTTGCAGAAGCCGCGAGCGAGGGGTGGAGGCGCAGCGAGGTCGAGGACGTGGGGAAGGCCGTGCGGAGGGCGAGGACAAAAGGGCGGCTGTGTTCATGAGGGGGCTCCGCAGGAGCCCCCTCACGAACCCCGCCCTTTTGTCCCGCCCGGAGCCGGCCTTCACCACGTTCTCGGGCGAGCGCGCCTCCAGCCCGAAGCTCGCAAACCCACAACGGAGTTGCTTACAAAAGGAATCGTCTGCAAAAAGGGTTTAGAAAGCAAAAAGTGTGGTGCCCACAACTCCCTTTGCAGACGATTCCTTTTGTAAGCAACTCCGTTGTGGGTTTGCGAGCTTCGGGCTGGAGGCGCGCTCGCCCGAGAACGTGGTGAAGGCCGGCTCCGGGCGGGACAAAAGGGCGGGGTTCGTGAGGGGGCTCCTGCGGAGCCCCCTCCTGAACACAGCCGCCCTTTTGTCCTCGCCCTCCGCACGGCCTTCCCCACGTCCTCGACCTCGCTGCGCCTCCACCCCTCGCTCGCGGCTTCTGCAAAAATTAATCTTGGGGGTTGCCCACCTCCGAGTTGCCGGTTCGTGGGGTGCCCACAACTCCGGCCGCGTGCAACACCTTTTATAATAATTAATTAGTCGTGCGTCGCGCCTCCTATAAGCATGCGTCGCGCGTACTATAACCATGCGTCGCGTCTCTTACGATGGTGAAAAGCGCCCTCCGGAGTTCGCTTTTCGACCGTCGCGCGTCCCATAGTGATACGTCGCGCCTGCTATAAGGGTGCGCACGGCCCTCCGGAGGTCGTCTTGCCCCATTCTGAACCCATCCCAAGGGCCCCTTTTCTTCCTAGCAGTCCCCTTAATTAAGATTGTAGGAAAAGAATTGCGTCGCGCGTGCTATACATGTTGCCGAGGTATCGATGAAATAATCGGTTTCCTTAACAATTTCACCGCCACCAGTATTGAGCGCGCGACGTAAAACCATTATTGTATGCGCGACGTAAAACCACTATTAAACGCGCGACGTAATGCAAGTGATGCCAACTGAAATCAGGGATTTTGGGAAACACGTCGCGCGTACTATAACATTACCCTTTATTTTATTTTCCCCCAATCATTACATGGAAAGCAAAAATTCAATAAGAAAGTGAGATAATATTATTTGTAAATTTATAATTTTAGTCATTTTTTTAATATTCTTCAATAACATAAAAAAATCTAAATCCTCTCCTAATTGATGTAAAACCCGTTTTTTTTTTTTTAATATTATTTTGTAAATAAAATGCATGAAATTCGCAGACAGTGAAAGAAATCAACCTTGACCGAGCTAAAATAATCATATGCGCGAACTTTTGGTCACGTGGCTATTCATATGTTATGGAGTGAGCGAAATCATGCCGCAGATATTGGGATTGGCACCACATGTCGACCTTAAGTCTGCGAGAACGGCCGGCCCAGCAACTCGCTTTTAACACGCGGTTAGTGGTCGTTTGGCCCAGCACGCCGGCATCACTCGCCGATCACGTGTTCGCCTTTTGCGGCGGCGCTTCAACTCGCATTGTTGTCAATCGCCGCTCGCGAATCGGGCGGACACTTCCTCGGACGGTCGAGCAAGTGGTCGGACGTCCCGAGACGCCAACAGGTTAGTCTCTTTTCAATCACTTACTTTGCGCTGACCCACTAATTGCCAGCGATCAAGAAAACAGGCAAATATTGGCACTTCTTGTTCATGCTCAGGAGCAAATTTCGCTTTAAGGTTGAGCCCCCTTCAGTTTTTGTTAACACTCAGTCGGGCCCCTTTTTCACACATACGTAATGCAGATATTTCAAAAATACATTTTCTTTATATAAATAATAGCTTATAAATGAAATATGAAATATATTATGTATGATTTTTGAATAACAGTAATAAACTTTTGATTACTTTGATTTGTTTAGGATACTGATTTGTTCTGAAAGGGTCCGAGAAATTTTGAAATTGAATAATTTCTTATATTTTTGTGAGCCAATTTTTCAAATGATTTATAGTTTTATTGTAATTAAAATAAAATTTAATATTGTTTTGCCCTAAATATACCGTTTACATTATTTTTTTCAGTCGTTTTCAAGGATAGAATTGTTTAAAATTGTCGTTGATTAACAATTTGAAGCGGATTTGCACTTTATAAATGATTGTTGATCTCTCCAGAAAATTAACTCCAGGTAAAGATATTAATTTACAAATTAATATGAATTTTTTTCCAATACAACCTTGATTATAAACTGGAAAAATATACGTATTAATTTCACTTCATGTAACAACTTATGCAGCTTGCATAAATTACTTACTTAACGTGCAACATTGTGCAAAAGTGTTTGCGTTTAATCCACTGATGGTTGCCAGGAGCATTGACTCATTTTCTTCCAGCGAGATCACGTGACTCGGTCCTTAACGGATCAGCTTATTGTGGAGATTGATTGCGGGTTTTTATGGCGCAGACAGAGTATTAAGATTAATTGCGACATTCAAAGTCCACAACTTTGCTTTATTGTCAAATTTTATCAACTAAGCTTATAGTTCTAGTTAATATTTTATTATTTTTATTATAATGGATTTTTTTAAAAAAAGGAATAAATTTAACAATAAATTATATTTAAATCTAATATCTGCATAATATATACAATTATTAGTCTGAAACAATATAAACTTACAATTGGTTAATTTTAATACTATTTTTTTTATTGAAAACATAAATTTTTTTACAAAACTGATATGAAAGAGATTTTTATTAATAACTTCTTATTCAATTTCCTTCTTATAGTAAACAGAGATTAAATATTGAGTAATTTTATGAGGCTCCTTTTCAAGGTTTTGTATAAAATTGCAATTTGTCCTTTTGTCAAGCGTGTTGCATAACCGCTGACAAAACAATCATTGAAAGGATTCTCTTTTGCAATGAAACAAATCAACCGTTTTTGATAATATAATTTAATATTTCACACATTTCTTACTTACAATATAAAAACGAATTTCCTTTTTAAATTTTTATTACAATTAATATAATGATAAAAAAAAAACAAATTTCAAATCTTTACAAACATTTTTCTTTTTGAATTGATATTGAATAGAATTTCCTGCTTTTGTGAATGCCATTGGCATTGAACCTTCTTCATTTTCGCTTGCAGGTGCATGTGTGGCGAGTGCCAAGGCCACCGACTGCATCCGACCGCGGCGCTTCGATTTTTGCTTGTCGTCAGCTGACGTGGGAGCGCAGCAGCATCCCGCCGACGAAAATGAGCAGCGAGTCGTGAGGTCTCTCTCGGCAGGCCAACAACAAAACTCAGAACTCATCGCGAATTCAGCCCCCCATTCAGCCAGCCAACATAGGAGGCCTCGTTTGCAAAGTACAAGGTAAGACGATCATGCCGATGAACTTCACCTTGTCTTTATAAAATATAAGAAGTGGAAAATATATCTCAGCCGGCGGTTCATTGACTTTTGCAGAAATTTATTGTGTCGTCAATCAGGTGTACAATTCGACCTTGCCGCAGTAGAGGAGAGAAATTATAAATTAATTTATATTTCCTTCCGGCACTTTACTGAGAATAAATTGATGTAATTATAAATAACTGATCAATTTAATTTTATTGATTTAAAATTTTGCTATTTCTTGTTTCGATAAAAATTCAGAATTTTTATTTAATTTCTGTCTGCCCTTGGAATCATAAGTATAAAGAATTGAGATAACCTGATTTGATTAAATTATTTTCTCTTAATTAATCCATGGACGTTATGCACTCTCTCCATGCCATGTTTTGAATTAAATACACTCAAGGAAAGTCAATGAACCGCTTGTTTATCTCTATCGTTTTTCTTCTATTAATTAATGAAGTCAGTTGTTTCCTCACAGTATACAAACAAGGGGCGAATTATATTATTTGGTACATCTAAAAATCCTTGCTCTTTTAATTTTGCTCAATTGCTGGCTCCGACAAAGTCCTTTGGCTCTGAAACGCGTTTTGCAAACTTGCGGTGTGCATTTTGTTTTTGGATGGATGACAAACGTTTCAAATCCACATGAAGGTTCTCAATTGCAATTGAGAAGTTCCTTGATCCATTTGCATAATTTCGTGCAAAATAATAAACAAACAAAATTGAATTTTTTAAGATTTTAATCAAAAAAGATTTATTAAGTAATTATAAAAGAAAGTTTCTAAATTTGAAAACAGAATAAAATGTAAAATTTTTTTAAATATAATTAAATCATTATAAGCCTTATAAAGAAAATTAAATGAATTTTGTTTTCTAATTATAGTAAATTTGCATTAATTTGTGGCGCAAAAGTGCCGTCCCCACGTCCACCCGCTGTCCCGCGACGGTGACTTTGGTTCCATATTTAGATCGGCTGGCAGCCCATCCACTATTATATGTTCCCTCTCGAACAACAATAATAATATAAGCGTGCCAAGTAGGCTCTGCCAATTCCATGTTCCAAGTCAAGTCCGCTTTCGGCCCGATAAGCTGAGTGCGAATTCCAAAGTTTACTTTACTACGTTTTACTTGGACACAAGTACCGTTTTTTTGTTGCTTGACCCCATCAAAGAAAACGATGCAGTTTATTTAGAAAATATGTTGGACTCTTGCCTTTGAACTAAAGAAAGAAAGAAAGAAAGTGAATTGGGATTTGGCTGGCAATTCAAACAGCGCTGACCCCAAGCGGTTGAACTCACCAAGTGGACCACTTAATAGGCCTGCAAGGTCAGTGTGGAGAGGAGATCCCCATCCTCACGTGCTCTAATTTTGAACGCTTTGATTACATAAGTGATAAAAATATGGTAAAAAAATTATCAAATGCAGATAACTTTTTGTTTTTAATTTAAAAAGTAAACAACATTATTTATTGATGAGAACTAAATAAATAAGCGCATTTACTGGAAGGATTTTTCCGGATATGAAACTTCAAGAACCCGCCCTTATTGGTATTTTTTTTAGCCGAGAAAAACGTCCTTTCCTTTAATTAATTTTTATATTGGAATTCATTTTCAGGAAATCATTTTGTAATTTTCTTTTGAATAATAATTTATTTAGTTCTCAGAAAAGCACAAATTTTGTATACTAATCAAGATAAAATTATCAGCATAAAAAAAATAAGTAATAAAAATATTAATTTTTAAATTTTCACTTATTCACATTTGAAAATCAATACATAAATAATTTATTTGCATTAAAGTGACCTTGACCTTCAAAAGCAAAATCTTTTGTTCTTTTTCGCTGAAAGAAAAATTTGAATTAATCAGAGCAAATGGCTCTTCCTGAGGAAGGAAGGATAAATGGAAGCGGTTTTCTTTCTATTGAATGCGCTGGTCGATCCGCGGCCGGCAACGCGGTGAATGAGAGAGATGAATGGTGTCACGGTCGTCCCCTTGTGCTTGCTCAAATCTGCAGCACATTTACTTTTGCATCCTTTTCACCGATCGTTTTGTCCAAAATTATATCTCCGCTGCATATTTGGTCTGTCAATGAGGTCAAGTTGTGAAGAAATACAGGAAAAATTTAAACGGCAGAGTTTTTTCAATAAAAATAATAATGATTACAATCATAACTAGAAATAATTATAAATATTAAAATATGTTGCCATTTTTTTTCTTTCAAATAAAATGCATAAAAAAAGTAAGTAATTTGTTAACTGTTCTTTATTCCATTTTTGTTTTGCACTTTTTAAAGTAATCTTGGGCTCTGTTTGTTAGCGACATCTCATGGAGTTTGTCCCAATTTGGCAGCACGTGTGTGCAAGTTGTATAATTCTTTATTCTCGCCTGCAAGTTTGCAAACTGGCCGTCGTCGCCGCGAGTATATTAATAACTCTGCACGAAGAAGACCGGTTTGGAAATAATTATCGTGACCCTGCCAAACTTTAGCAAAAGCAGACTCGGTTTCGTTGGGAACAAAAACGACTTCCGAAGCGTCTGGAATTAAATAAGAACTAAATTGCGTCTCTCTCTGAGACAAAACAAATTTGTTTTGCAACACAAAAACCTTCTGGATCAGTCCAGGATGCGTTTCCTCCGAATCCACTTCCTTCAACAACTCGACCACAAACTTGAAAAAGTAATTAAATAATTAAATATTACCCAGAATGATAAATTAACTTGCTAGTTTAAGAGAGAAAAATTTAAATGAATTGAATCATGGAATCAATTTTAAATTTGAATAAAATTTTAATTTGAGAAAAAAAATGAAACGAATATAATCAAAGACAGTTTTTTGAACCCTGAATAATGGACGCTAATTATACTGAAGCTGGCAGAGCTTGTGCTTGGCCGCCAGCGCTGCGACAAGGTTACGGCCGTGATTATGTAAAAGCAAGAGGTGAAAAACGCCATCGACCCTCCCCCCGTATATAAAGGACAAGGGCACTCGACCTGACCCGACCAGTGCACCGCGGAACCTCGCCATTGTCGCACACGCGTTTCAATCGCTGCAGTTTTGTGATTTCCTGTGCGTTTCTGTTGAGGATTATCTTTTTTATTGAGAGAGCAGCATTGAAGACAAAAATTTAGGACCAGGTACTGTAAAAGTTCAGACAGAAATTAAGAGATTCAAAATTAATTTCACCCTTTTTGTAAATAAATTTTCAGCTAATAATTTTTTTGATTATTCTTATTACTTTTATTGGTTTCTCTTAAACTATTGAAAAATTGCTGAAACTAAGCGGGGGTTTTTATATTCAAGTCTCAGTCATTTTGAATCTTAAAATAGAAAAACAGGGTTTCATGTTTGCCCTTTAAGTTAACTGAAAAAGATATGAATTCCTTTCCTTTTAAATTAAAGATTGTTGAAAATTGAAAATAGTATTATTTTTGTATAATTCATTGCAAAATTGAACGAGAAGTTTAGCCTTTACAAATTGTTCTGAATCTCGAAAATTTCTCTCTTGATCTTTTGAAAAAAAAAAAATCAATTTCGGACGAACAAGGAATGAAAATGCTGCTGATGCTGCGTTTCCTTCTGGTTCTGACTTCGCACACTGGGCCGTGCCTGGGCCTGTTCTGCCTGCTCGTGGGCCGCTTCATCCAAGACTGATGGCCCAGCTGAGGGAGGCGCTCGCCCTCGCCGAGCAGCTGGCCGCGGGGGCCGTCGTCTCGCCCGCCTCCAAGCGCCGCTTCCAACGCCTCACGCACCAACCGGCCCCCGACCCGGCCGCCCCCACCTTCGTCCCCCCGAAACAACTCCTCCTTTACCTCGTCAGGTAATTCAATCGCATTTGGAAAAAAAATTCAAAAATGATGAATTATAAAAAATTGGAATGGTCAAGGCGGTTGTTAATTTAGGATGGCCTTTGAAGATTTTTAAAAATTCCGCGTCTCTCAATTAGGAAAGCCCTTCGAATTAAATGCATAAGGAACAGCAGCGAAAAACTAGATTTCCTTTCAGGGAAACTGATGTAAATATTTGTGAACCGATTGTATATAGTTTATTTCCTGCGCAGAAACAATGACCGGCTTATCTCACACTGAAATTTTATTGACAGGCTTTAAAAAATAAAAAAAATCAAGCGTAAAAACCGGCTTTAAAAATAACAACTCACTATGCTATCTTACAATGACGCGCGCCAGTAAACGAGCAAAACGTGATTCAAATTTTTAATGCGAAATGACGGAAGAGCAATTGTTTTGGTTTTTGAGGTTAAAAAATAAGGAACAAAATAAGATATGCGTTCGCCACTGTCTCATGCTGTGAAAAGCCCTTGGGAAAAATTTAAAATAAAGAGGAAACAACTGACAAAACTGCTGATATATTTTCCATCGCAAAATGTTCTTTCTTTCATTAGTTATTTTCATATTCAAATGGAAAAAAGTTTTTTCAATTTCTGCATGACTTCCTATTAATATTTGGTACAATTTTCCTTCCAATGTTAAAAAAAAAATCAATATCTAAACAAAATAAATTGTAAATTAAAATTTAATAGTTAATCAAATTTTTTTTCTAATTTTTCATATTATCAATTTTTCTTCCATTAATTTCTTCTCCTGCAAATGTTGGTTTTGTTAATGAAATTTCAGTGTGGTGGTGTGTTGAAGGGACGAAAGTAATGTTGACGGGGGCGTACACGCGCCTGGTGCTCAGGGCGCTGGTGCTCCAGATGCGGTCGCGACCCCTCAACAGGTAAGCAAACTCTTATCGGCCGCTCCGATCGCCTTCCCATTCGAACGCAAATCGCCAAACCCCAATTATGCGCCGCGGCTTTTGTCCTTTTGTAAAAATTGGCTGAAAAGAGCGGAGACGCGCGCGCGCGCCGAACAAAACACAGACTTTTGCGCAGCTCGGCTGCTTTTAAAAGCGGCCTGGACACCGGCGGGGCGCACCTGTTTGTCGTTTGCGCTCAAAAGGTATACTCTGTGTTTTTCGCGCGGACCGCCATGGAGATCCAGATCCGCAAACTTCACAAGGAAATCATTCTCTCCAGGTAAAGAAATTCTGCTCTTTTTTCAATTTCAATTATATTCATGATTGGCTTCCGACACCAAACAGAAGAAACATTTTGCTTATTCTCACTTTTTTATTGAAAAACTTCACGCCTAAAACATTTATTATAGTTTGCAGATATCATTTCAAAAGAAAATTACAATATTTGCGAGAAATTGATATAATATTTTAAAAACTATTGCTTCGTCGGAAATTTTCTTAAATAATTTTGCCTTCTAAAATTTATTAAAACTTCAGCAAACCAAGTTCATATCACTCTAAATAAAGTAAATAAAAGTGCAAAAATTAAATTGATTTGATTTCTTGTATATTATCTTCAATTAATTTTTATATTGCTTTTTGTAAAAATAATTTATTTTGTATTTTGGTCTATTTTCAATCTCTATATCGGAAAAAACGCCTAACAAGTGCACATTTGATTTGATTTCCTGGTTTTGTATATAATGATTTCCTTCCTTTAGGATGCTCAAAATTTATAACACAACTTTCAATACATTTCAAAAGCGTTTTTTTTTTATTATGGATTTTAATTTAATTTTGTTGGTTTCCTCGTTTCAAACCAGACGTTGAAATTGAACTTGTACTTATTTTGTCAAATTGGTACAATTTTTTCCTTTTGATCTGATGTCAGCCACTATGGTAACAAGGTGAAGTAACACCCTAAGCTCAGCGAATCGGGGCTGCGACGCACTACACCATTTGGGGTCACACAAGAGCATTCCTTTTTATTATATTACAGCATCTCTCGGTCGGTCGGTCGCCGCATAATCCGGTGCATTATTTATAGAAGATTCTCCACGGGAGCTTAATTTTATCTCACTGGAACATCTAAAGAAAAAATTTCTGGAAGGCTCTCGAAATGCAATAACAAAAAAAGGATCAAAACAAAAATAATTTTATACATTTTTTAATTGATATAAAGTAATGATATCTGCGCTGAGGTATTTATAAATTCCGTCAGAAATTGCAGCATGCCGAAGTTGCATAGAGGAAATATCTTTCTGTTTGTGCAATGCCGAGAGTGTAACGCGAAGCCGAACAAAAGCAGCCGAAGATGCACGCAGCGTGACAAGACCAAAGGCACAATCTCGCTCGAATATACATACACGTGTGTGTTTGTTAAGAGCGACTTTGACTTTGAGGTCTGAATGAGATTTTATTATATTATTATGCTGCTGGAAGGCTACCTCAGGCGCGAGTTCTAATCAGTTAATCCTTCGTCGGCGGCGAAATGCGTTGATATGTTAAAGGGAAGGTAGAGGTCTGCAAGTATAATATAATTGTTGTGCAAATTGCAAATAATTTAAAAAGACCAGACGTGAAGGCCTTCTTGATGGTTTTTACAAATAATGTAGTAATTGACTGAACAAGAAGTGTAATATGCCTGAAATTCATAATGCTTCAAATTTCAATTAAACTTATTAAACATAAATTTTAGTTTTAATCAAAATATTAAACTACTCTGAACACTTTTAAAATGCCAAAGTTAGAAAACTGCTTTAAAAGTTTAATTTCGCAATTTGTGGATTTTCATAATTTATTTTAAATTTAATTAATGAAACAAAATTTTCAAGAATAATTTTTTTAGCAAACTAATTTGCATATTTCCTTGTTGAAGTTTGAGTGTGTCAAATTAGCACACCTGCAGACCTCTTTGTGGGTGGGATGACGCAACGACTTTTCTCTCTCGCGATCAGCTGCTGGCTGGCTCTTCTCGGCTGGCGAATTTCTCAAATTGTGTTTGCGTGTTTTCGCAGGATGGGCAGCTTCACGTCGGCGCCCAAGATCCTGAACCAAGACCTGCAGGACAACGAGGTGCACTTCCCTGAAAGGTTGTCGCGCGACCAGCTGCTGGAGAGGTGCCGTCGCGAGCAGCGACACCTGCCCGTCAAAAGGGCCTTCCGGCCGTGCAATAACGCCTTGACGGCGGCCAACGGCCACCAGGACGGCGTCCGCGTCCTCCGCTGGAACGTGGTGAGCCGGCGCTGCGGCGACGCCACCAACAGCCCCCACCACCTCCGCGTTCTCCAGTGGAACATCCTTTCTCAGGGTAACATATTAATTCTTCAAATTATTGAACTGCGCAATTTAATTTTACCAAAATTTTTGCTAAAATTATTAAAAATAAAAAATGCTAAGATATTTTATTTCTTTGCTAGTGATTTTGTTTTCTTTTTAAATTACACTTTAGGGTTGATTTCTGTAAACGCAACCTGCTTTTCACGGGTGTAGATAAAGTTGCCTACCTTTGTAAATTCAGGCATTTCCCTTATTTTCTTATATCAGATTAATTTTGATTTATTTTCTGATGAATCTAATCTTAAATTTTCTTTCGCAAATTTTAAGCTCTTGGCGAAATGAATGACAACTTCGCCTGTTGTCCTGACGAGGCTCTCCAGTGGCCAGCCAGGAGGTACCAGATTGTGGAAGAGATCATAGAATACTGCCCTGACATCATCTGTCTTCAGGTTTGTCATTAAAAAGATATTACGTTTGAAAATTTTTAGAATCTGACTGAAATTAATTAATTTCAATGTAATTGTTTTTGCAGGAAGTTGACCACTTTAAATTCCTGAGTGGTGCTCTGGCGTCGCAGGGCTACTCGGGCATGTTCTTCCCGAAACCAGACTCGCCCTGCCTCTACATTCAGGGCAACAACGGCCCTGACGGATGTGCCATTTTCTTCCGAACTGACAAATTTGATCTTCTCAACAATGACAGTCGCGTTCTAGAAGTCTGGAGCGTCCAAAGCAATCAGGTGAATACTTCAATTTTGCAAAAATTTTGATTTATGTAGGCTTCATCGAAAAAAAAATAAGATTTAAAAATATACAAGGAAAATAATTAAATTGTTTAAGATATTTTTTCGCAAAAAAAAATCTCCAAAGATACAGAGCAATAGAATCAAACTTGTTTGTATGTAAAAAATAAATATTATTATTAAAAATGCGTCAAAGTAAAAGGTAAAAATATTCAAGTTTTGAAACTTTCCGTTTTATAAGGTGAAGAAAAGCTTTTGATTTGCAAAATGTCAAAGAATACAAAAATATGACCTCGTCTGTCTTTGATTTTGTCATCAACATAATGTATAAAACATAAAAAATTATAATTTTTTTTAAATGCATTTAAATTTTTTTTTAATTTTTTGTGTTTTTGTTTTTGAGGTTGCTCTGCTGATAAACCTGCGCATCAAAGAGACAGGGCGCGAGGTGTGCGTGGCGACGACGC
Organism: Neocloeon triangulifer; assembly: GCF_031216515.1. NCBI lineage: Eukaryota > Metazoa > Arthropoda > Insecta > Ephemeroptera > Baetidae > Neocloeon > Neocloeon triangulifer. Next base: position 12,109,601 of record NW_026775546.1, read on the forward strand.
ACCTGAAGGCGCGCAACGGTGCCCTCCTGTCCACCCTGAGGGAGGAGCAGGGCAAGGACCTGCTGCGCTTCCTGGAGGAGCGGCGCGACGGCCGGCCGCTTGTCCTGTGCGGCGACTTCAACGCAGAACCCACCGAACCCGTCTACCGCAGCATCACGGCCCACCCCTCCGAATTGGGCAGCGCCTACGCCGAAGCGCACCACGGCCGCGAACCTCCCTACACAACCTGGAAGGTCAGTCTAAATCATTTGGTACTTTTAACCCTGGAAAATAAAATACGAGCAGATACCTCATTTTTCAACCTTTTTTTGCAAATATAACTTTTTGCCTTGGGCCCAGACAAAAATGTTAAATACAAAAAATGTGAAAAATTAAATTAGATACAAGTTTTGTATTAAACAATTTTTTCTAAAATGATTTCCAAAAGAGCTACAAAAATAATGAAAAAAATGTCAAAACTTTTACCTTTGTTAAAAAATCAAATTTTTTGGCACTAAATATTAACTTATTTAAGTAAACTTTGTGAGGTTTGTAAAGCTAATTCTATTTCCTATCATTTGGCGCTGGTCTCACGTTTTTGCAAAAATAGAATGCTTTAAAAAATAAACAAAATTCACCGCCTTGCAAAGATCTGCAATATCTTATTATTTTCCAAGTTTCAATTTCTTTTGTGATTTTGCTTCAGGTGAGAGAGGGCGAGGGCGAAGTGTGCCACACAATAGACTACGTGTTCTTCTCGCAAAGAGAATTCGCAGTGGACGCCGTCCTGGACTTCCCCACCGGAGAGGAAATCGGCCTCGGCAGGATACCCTCGTTCATCTACCCCTCAGATCACTTCTCGTTAGTGTGCGACCTCAGTTTTCGCGACCAGAGAGGCTTGTAGTGAGACAAATATGAGTGCATATGTGATTTGATTTTCCCCTTTGAAAGTTGTAAAAATGCTGTTTCAAAATTGTGTGTATAAGTCAGATTAAGAGGTATTTTTATATGAAGATATGTGATCTCTCCTTATTGTAAATTTTCGTCTTTTATTATTATTGTAACGAACTGCATCAGTTGAGTTGGTAATTTTATTATTCTGACTTATTTATTTCTGCTGTTGCCATATTTTCCGACCTAAAGAGTTTATGTATGAATAACAAGAGTGTAAATGTTGAGGTCTTCCAAAGTACACCATGAGACCGATTTAAATATAATTATGCTAACTTTTTTCCTGAACTAAAAGACGCGAAATGAAAAGTGTGATTCAATTAATACCAAATAAGCAATCATAACAAAATATTTTTCCTTGCATAAAGAGAGCAATAATGGTAAAAATGACTTGCGAACGGATAGAGAAGGTTTTTGATAAATAATTATTTGGCCATTTTGTTAAATATTATGTAATAAATCGAATTCCAAAATGTATCAAAAATTTGTTGTTATTTAGGAGTGCCTTCGTCCGCCAGACTTTTTGCTGGATCCCCTCCTATAAAATGAAGGAAACTTCAGTTTGATCATTTTTTCCAAAATAGTTTTGCATTCTTACCAGACGAAGAACAAAGCTGCTCCGGCAACAAATGCAGCAGCCCCAGCGCCAACTAAGCCCCAGCGGACACCGTCCACAATGATGAGGTTGTTAATCAGGGCCTCCCTCAGCATGTTTGTGTTTTCCTCATTCAGGGTGAGCGCCTCGTTGACCCACAGAAGTGGAACGACGGCCACAGGAAGGTCTTTGGTGATGCCGAAGCGTCTCACCGGTTTGATCATCATGTTGAACTGGACCCTGCGGCCAGCGCTCAACGGCGCTCCAGAGTTCTAATTCAATTTTTTTTTTAAACCAAATATAATCAAGAAATTCATTTATTCAATTTTACCATTTCCATGTCCAGGTAGATTTGGTGGTCCTCTTTGTTGGGCCTCATGCCTTCGACCAATTTTTCATAATCAGGTGCCTGATAGAAATGAGGCAGAGTCAAAATGACAGGACCGTCTAAAAGAAAATGTATGAAAAATAATTTTTTTTTCAAATTTAATTCTTTCCCCATATTTGAAATTAATTTAATTTAGGGAAAGTTGAAAAAAGGGAATACTAAATTCATTTTTTAAATGAGTATGTGATATGCTTTGCTTCAAATAATCTTTTTTTATAGTACTAAAGCAAGTGGTGAGATCCATGGCTCCCCTGTGCAAACAGGCGCCGTTGGGAGGGCAGAAGCAGTAATTGTCAGGCTGGTCTGTCACGTTTCCGAGCTGGTCTTCGTCCACGACATAACGGTAGCCGTAAATGCCCTCATGATCTATGTCCTTGTCGTAGCTCAGATAAATGCTCCTAAAAATTTTATATTTTATTTTTTTGAATATGTGCCATACAAATTTGCTTCCATATTTTGAAGATATAAAATTGTTAAATAATGCTTGATATATGAGAAAAATTTTTACACCTGCACAAGTCTGTGGTGAAGACGTAGACCTTTGTGTCTCTGGTTTTGAAGGGCGGGAAAATTGTTGCGTCGCTGCCTCTGATCACGTTGCACTCAGGACCGGACCAATATGGGAGAACGGCAGAGTTTTCCCACTCGAGGATTTCTCCTATTTTCAGAATGTCACTCTTGCCCGTCGACACCTTAAAGTGGCCGTCGGTTTTTCCATTTTTCTATTTTTTTTATTAACAATATTTTATTTAATAACTTCAGTTTAAAAGAAAGCATTACGTGGTTGAAGAAAGAGTAAAAGTAGTTTCCGGATTCAGGGTCGTATCGAAGGGCCGGTGGCAGTTCTTGCGTGGACAGACCGAAGCACACCGCTGCCCACGAGAGATCTGAGCTACTGTCGTCGCATCTGACCAGGACGCCGTCGAACAAAAGGTCTCTGACCTTGACCGTGGTGAACACAGTCTCCGGATTGTCAAATAGGAATTGATAACCGGCCGCTAATCCGATGCTGATGCCGGCCGCGTCGTCCGCTTCAGGGGTCAACATCATGCCCTAATACAAAAACAGATTTTAAATTTTTGTAAACAAAGAAGTTTTACGCTTGATTGAGGGAAAAAAATTTAACTGCAAAATTCCCAATATGAGATCAACGCAAATTAATTGATTTTGAGAAACCTGTTATTTTACTTTTTCGACTTTTTCAACTTGATTTGGGGGTGATTTGTTGAAATTTTGTGTAAATGTCAAATTTAATCGTGCCGATTTCGAGAGAATAAAACAATTTTAGAAAATTCGATAAAAATTTTCAATTCATTTTGTCTCTTTTCTCTTTATATGCGTAATGGGAGTTGAAATTTACTTCCAGGTAGAAAATTGATAAAATAAATTGGGCCGTTTTTTAGCAGAAGCCCCTCCTTGATAAAAACAGTTGCAGAATATATACCATGAGCGCGGCGTTCAGCACGGTTACTTCTTGATTCTCCGAAAGGGCTCCGGAGAGTTCAGGACTGAATGCAAAGAAGGTCCTTTGCTCAAACTCCACCGTCTCGCCATCTTCGCTGAACACAACGTTCTCCTTTTCCTTGGTCTCTCTTAAAAATTACCGAAAATTTTATATTAATTTTTATTTACTTAAAAAAATAATAATAATTTACAGATAGACAAACGGCCCAGTTTCTTTCATTTTTGGTTTGGCTCCTGCGTGGACTTCATCAGGGTTTTCCACTTCCATGATGTAAACCTTAAATTCCATCGGCTGAGGCAGTTTTACCCAGTTTTCGTAAGATGCACTACCCATCGAGAGGATCAAGTTCTACAGAAAAAAATGCTTTGTAAATAATTGCGCAACAATTTAAGGTATTTAATTACGCTCGCAGACATTTAGCTTAAATTGATTAAATTTTCATTATAAAACCAATTGGTTAAATAATCTTTCTCCTCACATGAGATAAGGAGATTAGCGTCGAATTATTTTCAATGCAACAAAAAGATCAAAAGATACACTAAAATGGTACACGCAGCGCTTTGTTAAATCTTTGAATTCTAATCTCTTCTGCTTACTTTGACACTTACTATCGCCAAGCAAAACCTTCAGGATTTATGTAAGGTGAGTTATATAAACCAACTAATAAATGTATTGAAAACTAGCTCAGAAAAATAATTTGATTACTCTATTAAACTATTTTCAGTTTTGTCCTTCTAATTAATTTGTATAAGGCGAATTATACAATAAATAGAAAAATTTAAAACAGAACAAATACAAAAATAATGCAAATTTGGCATTAAAAGGAAATGAGATTTTAATGAAGTAATTTTTTGAAGTGCTCACTTATATTTATTTACCTTAGTGATTTCACTCTCGATGACCCCTGGAAAGAGACCCCATCCGAGTCCTGCTCCCAGAGCCACCAGGACAATGCCGATGCCCGACACGGAGCCTGCGATCACCAGCTTGGTGCACATATTGGCGGTGCGTAGGTGACTGTGTCCATCTCTTTAAACAAAAGCTGACCACCTTGTGCTTCATTATCTTATCTTGAGAAAGCATAATCACATCAGCCATTCATCATGCGATCCGACTATATCAGCGAGAGAGGTTCGTCTCTTAAGTATACACCTCAAGGATTAATTCAAATTAAAATGCTTTTCGTTGGACGCATAATATATATTAATTTCTTTTAATGGAGCTGCACAATCAGTTCACATTTATTTTTATTTCGTTTTTTCTTTTTTGGTAAATTCATCGTAATTCGTAGATTGACTTCACAATTAATACACACTGCCATTCCCACACATTGAGAGTGTAAGCGGTTTTTTCCTTCTTAATTTTCTTAGTTCTGAAACACGTCTGATGCTTTTTCCAACCGGTGTCCACGCACGCACGCACACACAACTTATCACATTCAGTGGAGAGTCCACGCACTCACTCGAGCACGCACTCACTACTTGCACTTTCAAATTTGAGATTTCCGCGCAATTAAATAAATTAATACAAGTTAAGCCGTTTTCTCAGAGAGAACCGAATCGATAATTTAAGTTTCCTTAACAAGCGTAAAAGGCAAAATATTTCAACTGGAAAAGGATATGGTATATAAAATATTTTGATAAACTAAGAAAACTGCCAAACAGAAATAAAAATTTAACAATTTTCCTTGATAAGAAGTGCTGACAAAACAAGATTGGAAAGTGGTCCCTGCTTGCCAAGATAATACGTATTTGGGATCCAGATGGTAACAAAATTTTGGAGTAAACAGCAGCTCAGATTTAATGCGATTCGTCCAGGAGACGATTGTTTTCTAAGTTCCTATCAGTGTAGACAGCTATTATTAAAATATAATATGCAGTTAAAAATTATGACGCGGTGTTTGTCGTTCAGAAAACTTGGAAGAAGAGTGCCGGACATAAAAAATTGTCTCATTGCACATTGAACCATCTCTTCTAGTTGAACAGCACTGAGTTGGGATCTTCATTGTCCATTTGCTTGATGTGTCTGAGCACGTCTTTCTTTGTTATGACCCCGAGTAAGCGACTGAAATCGATTTAAATTATAATCTGGAGAAAAAAATTAAATCTCTACTGACCCATTGTGAGTGACGAGTGTTTGCCTCAGTCCTAGTTTGCGGAACATATCGACGACAGTCTCCATCGGGGTCTGGTCAGTCATAGTTATCGGAGCCAAGTCGAGTATCTTCTTGAGGACCAGCGGCGCTGGGCGTCTCGAGCCCATCGAAGATTCTCCGCCGTCTTCAGTGTTGTTTTGAGTCACAAACAGCACCATGGACTGGCCCGTGATGCCCTCGTTTAATTTCTTAGAATTTGCTGCAACATGGAAACAATCAATCTCTGAACTAGACATTTTGTTGAATTTACCTATGGCAAGGTTGAGGTCTCGTCGCAGGACAAACCCTACGAGATATTGACTCTCTCTGCTCACCACCACAGGGAAACCGTTGTGTTCAGTTTCTTTGAGCAAAGCTGTTACATCATCCACGGTCATTGAATCTTGAGTGATGACACTCAAAGGCTCATTCCGCCTACTGTAACAAAAATAGGTCAAAATTAACTATTGGAAATGTGGAAATTTGATTGTAAAAAAAATATACCTCTCAGAATTATAACCAAAACTGCAATTTTTATATTTCAATAAGTAAATTAACGAAATATCTTTACAAATTTAAGACTCATTGCGGAATTCAGATTAAATTTAAGGAAAGAAATGAGAATGAGAAATACTCATTTTAAATAGGGAAAACTATTTTGAGGTTTTGGCACCAAATAAATTTAGCTAAATTTTTAGGTTTCATTTATATGAGCCATAATGGAACTTTGTTTTCGATAAATGCGTTTTCTCATTTTATTGCTTTTATTTTATATTTTTTTGAAAAAAATACTTACTTTGGCTGCATTACGTCAGCAGCAAGGGAAGTGTGGGCAAATTCTTCTTTGCTGTCGAGGAATGGATATCCATTTAGATGGATGTGGGCGTCGTAGATGCCTTGTCGGCCGAGAGCATCCCCGACCCACTTGCTGGCCATGGCGGCTGCCATCAGTGGCACAATGTATCTGACCCCTCCAGTCAGCTCGAACATTATAACCACCAGAGACACTGATTTAAAAAAAAAATATTTTAGTTGTACATATTTTATTGATTTAGATTTGTACCTGTCATTCTCGTTACTCCTCCTAAAACAGCAGCAGCACCGACCATTGCGTAGAGACCTGGCGTTATGCAGTTGTCTCCAGTGGAGCACTCGCCGCTGAATACCCATATGTGTGGGTAATTGTATGCCAGCTGCTCCATCGCAATACCGACGAACCTGGAAATAAAAAATTTGAAGTTCAGTTTTTTATCTTTATCATTAATTTTGGTATTTCAATAGAAAGTAATTTTATTGGTTCTGTATTTCAGGAATAAGAAGGAGAAATTGACTCGATACATCCTATGATAAGGTGATTTTTTGACAAGTACCTTTTTACCGCAAAATGGCAGGGAAAAAACTTGGGAAATAAGAAATAAGAGTGAAAAATTACCATCAACATGAATATTTACTGGGTTATTTCTACTTTAATAATTAAGTATTAAAAATTTAAGTAACTTTTTATGCAAATTTCCAATTTTCCAAATTATAATGATTGTATACCTTCCAACGATTGCACCAAGACAGAGGGATGGAATGAACAGTCCGCAGGGCACCTTGATGCCAAAAGTGAAAACGGTGCCGACCAGCTTGAAGATGAGAGCCAAGCTGAGCAGCCAGAGGGCGTTGTAAACCCCCGGTCCTGCCGCCGCCGTCTCGATGGCCGAGTTGACGTCTGTGAAGTTGCGATTGTAGTCGCACAGGGGGTCCGAGTTGGAAACGCCGCACTGGCTGAACAGCAGGTAGATGAGCTGACTGGTGCTCATGCGGGTGTACGGATTGGGGTAGGCGATGACGGCGGTCACCAGGGTCACGATCAGCACCTCAGTGACAGGGTACTGCCCCAGACGGGAGACTTTGCGGTACCGGCACCACCACAGGTTGGCCTTGATGAACATTGTGGCAATGACGCCGCCAATGACACCGAGCCCTGTGAAAAAAATGTTGTGTAAAATTAAGTGAGACGAACCAGAGGATTTATACCAATGAAGGGAACTAGTTCGAAGAAAATCCAGTCTTTGCTGTACTCAACATAGAAAAGTACAGAGTGGGCGTTGCCGAAGGGGTTGATGGAGCGCAGGATGAATGCGGCCACCAGAGCGCAGAAGAAAGAGCGCCAAAGGGTTTTCAGTGGGAAGTAGTAGCTCACCTGAAGTCAAAATTTGAGATCAATTTACTTCGCCTCGGCGAGCCGAGGCCCGCTCTTGTCTTACTATACCTCTTCTAAGCTGAAAAGGACGCCACCGATTGGCGCTCCAAAAGCCACTGATACTCCTGCAGCTGCTGCCGCAGACAAAATCTCTCTCTTTTTAGCTTCGTTTCTCCCGTACTTGGGAAAGAGATAGGAGAGAATGTTGCCTATGCAGCAGGCGATGTGGACCATGGGGCCTTCCTTGCCCAGGTTGAGTCCCGCAGAGACCGAGAGCATGATGCCGACTGACTTGATTATCAAAGTCCACTTGCCGAGGTAGCCCCTGATGATGAATCCACTCAGGATCGTTTTGATCTAAAGTGGAAAAAGTTTATTTTACTCTTGAGAGTGGAAATCAAAGCTTTTACCTCAGGAATACCGGAGCCACAGGCGTAAGGTGCGAACATCCTCACAAGACATGCTGCCAGGGCTGCAAAGAGGAGGGCCCACAGGATGTACAGAAGGTAGGACAAAACGTAAGGCCCGGTGCCTTCTCTTGAGAGGCCGAACATTTCAGGCCATGTCAGCCACTGGAAGAAAAAATCATAATATACTGAAGAAATTTTCCATTTATCTAAGATCAATGTAAATTTTGAGGTCAATTTACCAATGCATTTTTTTCACTTTGATAGGCAAAATTGAATTAATCTAAGTCTGGTAGATTTTAGAAAATATTCATAAAAAAGCAGCAAAAATTTGAGCTCCTCCATTTCATTCAATATTTCTAATAAATTCATATTTCTTTTTACAAAATGTGCACTTTAAGAAGCAAAGTATAATTCAAATTTGTTCGTACCTGGCTGCAGGAGCCGAGTTCAAAGTCGGTTTCATTGGAGGACCAGCAACACTGCTCCTGGTTGAGCCAAAAGGCCTGCGGACAGATGCCGTACTTGAGGTCAGTCATCCAGCTGGCGCCGATGTCAATGACCCCAGCCAACGCGCCGGTGAACAGACCAACCAGCAGGACGCACACCCATCCTGACCAGGCGTCGTGGGCGCCGCGGATCAGGTCAAAGATCGAGTCCTGCTTCTTTTTGACGATGTAACGGTGACGCATCCGGTCCCTGGCAATGTCTCGTTGCCAATCGATCGTGTGGAAATCCTCATACTGACCAATGCCAGGAATGTCATCGCTCTCTGTTGTCCCTAAAAAAGAAAGTTCAATTAGATATTGATTTAATGTAAAAAAATTAGCATTTAGAGATGGATTTTGTAAAACGTTTTTTTTTATAATGAAAAAAAAAGACAAAAAATAATTGAAATTTGAATTTGGTAATAAAAAAATAAAATAAAATAGTCAAAATTAATTTTTATAGTCAACGTGAAAAAGGATTTCGGTCGAAAAATCTACATGATTTTTAAAGATTAATTAATTTTAAGGACTCCGTAATCACGTTTTTTGACAATATTGGTGGCTGAAATTGCCAATGGTTTATTTTTTATTTTTAATACTTGCCGAAAAGACTTGATTTTGTTTCATCTTTTATCCCAATAAATTAAAATTTCAAAAGTTGATGGAATTTTCATTTTAACTTCTGGAACAATTTTTGTGTGAATCTTACCGTGAGAAGCCGTGGCTAATTCCTCCTCGAGCATGGCTCTTTCGGACACGGTGCCTGTTGTGGTGATATCGATCATGTCATCATCACTGCTCAGGGAGTTGAGGCGGTCTAGGTGTCCGTTGTGGGACACCTGCAAGTACAACGCAGACGGTGAGTAAAACCAAGGTGCCGTTTCGAATGCAATGATTCAGGGCAAAATTTACCAGCAGCCGGTAGGAGGTCCTACTCATCGCAACCCATTACAAAAATTAAATTATATAATAAAAAAATAAAAAAGGAAAAAAATTATTGAAGAGAAGGAAATGCGCGGCTCAAGAAAATGTTGGTAATTCTGGTGAAGACTGATTCTTTTCTTTATCTTATCAGCTTGTTAGAAGAAAAAACCTGACTTTGCGCTCGCACGGTGTGTGCTATCTCAACAAAAACAAAAACTAGAACGTAGAGAATTACGTAAAAGAGCAATTAAAATAACCACAACACTCTGCGTCCTCTTAATTTGGCCAAATTGGATAAAAAAAATCCAATTTTTTTTAATTAAGAAAAAGGATCTGATGAATAGAATCTTTTGAATGCGGATGTTTAGCGTTATCAATAGTAACAAAAAAAATTAATAAGAAAATTCCGAAAACTGCAGCCAAAACTATTGGTGATGCAATTTGGCTTTCTTCATTTTTTGCAATTTTGAGGCGCAAAAGGCGGAATTTTCCGTTGACAAAGTTAACCAAGCGTCGAAGGAAAGAAAAAGGGTGGGCCCGGGAGGACCCGACCGGCGGACAGGTCGATGTGGGTCACCCGTGAGAGGGGCAAAAGAGGGTTGCGACCTTGCGGTGGTACACGGCGGAGGCGATTTTGGGGCCAGCGGCGCTCTGGGACGGACGAGGGCCCTTTCAGCTCGCACTCGGGCCCGATCCTGGGTCTGCACGTGCCGGGGGCGGTCGCGGCCCTCGCTCTCAGGGGTCTCGTTTGGGTGCAAATGGGCAGCGATGGCTCAAAACGTCACCATCACATGACACACGCAAAACACACACCTATACAAGTGGCGCCAAAGCCTTGCAAAGTTTGAAACTTTCAAACCTGCGCACAACCGGATGCGCCGTTTATTTAGTCTAAAAAAATTACCGATTTGGAAAATGAATTTTTTTAAATATATTTGAAAAGCTTACAACTTTTAACGGCATTGAATTATTTTCTCCCTTCAAAGTATAAGAAAATTAAAAAAAAAAAAATAGGTGAAAAAGTGCCTTTCAATTAAAACATTAAAAACTTTTGCAAAATTGAATAATTTGCTTAATAATATTAATTAATTGATTAATTAATCTATAAAAGATGGTTTTATGATTTATAAATAATAATTATATTATTATTGTAATTTACAATCTGTGATGCGCAAAATTGTTTCGCAGGTGAGTCAATTCAATTTTTTGCACATTTTTATTCTAACAGTGTCCAAGAACATGAAACTTCTGCTCTATTAGAAGTAATGCTCATCGCTCATCTTTTATATATGTATTCAAGAACAAAATCGATGCGACTATTGTACGGACTGCTTGCGACAAAAATTTCTTTGCTTGATTGTTTTTATTGATATTTATTCGCCTGTATTTGCAACGACCTACATTGATTATTTATAATTTATACATCAATTAATTTACTTATTAATTTAGCCATAATGAATAATAAAAATAACAAATTTTTACAAAATTAATAGGAATAAAAAATTTCATAAAATTGTCCCCTTCAAGAATTATAAAAACTAAAATCTTTTCATTTGTTCAGACGAATTTACTCAAAAACAGACCAGATTCAAATAAATTAAAAAAAAATATATATTGTAATCCCAAATTTTTTTTTTTTTAATTTCTTTCTTTCACAAATAACAAGTAGAAAAACCAAGCGAAAGAAGCAGCAAAGAAAGAAGACCTGTAAATTTTTTATCTCTAAACTGCAAGCTAAATTTCTTGGAAGTCTGCGTATGCTTTTCTCCATATATTTTTGTATTCAAATTTTAAGTCAAAAATTTTAATTCTTTTAATTTGAAAAAAAATTCAGATCATGTAACTTCAGTTGATTATTTTAGCTCAAAAACATTGATGAAACTTTCAGTAAAGAAAATTTTTAACTAATTAATAACTGTGTTTTTATTACTATTTTTTTCTTACTAAATGTTCTATAAAAAACGTATTTAAATTTTTTGATTATAAAACCCATAAAACCAAATAAACCTTCATAAAATGACAATTATTATATTCTAAAGCTTGCAAATTTGTACGGCCGGTAAATATAATTGTAAATCATTTTGAAGGGAGAAGCGCAAACTCTGCTGACGAGACACGCAATAATTATCTTTGGCGTCTCTCGATAAAAACACGTGCGATCACGTGAATCATCCAACAACAATAATCCTCTCATTAAGCTTACCGGTGCCTTGTTGTTGGCGAGGGCCTGGTAGGAGGGGTTGGTGTACTGGGGCACCCCGTCGCCCCGCAACGGGTCCCTCTCCATCTCCTCCGTGGCCAGCCGTGAGTCTGCAAATCCCAAATTTAAAATAAAAAAATAAACTTAGCTCCAGTTTTGATGAGCAACAATGACACTTATAACTATTCATGCGAGGAGAAGAATAAGCGCAACAATTGGAGCAAAAAATCCATCAAGTGAAATAAATTTTCTTCTCCGTATTGATTTCAACTAGTATTGATTAATAAATAATGAAGGGAATAAAATATTAAAATGAAAAAAAAGAAACACAATAATTGTAATAATGAGTTAAATTATAAGTTGGACTAAAAATAAGCTGGGAAAGTAAAAGTACCATAGAAAAAACAAAAATTTAATTCCATCTCATGCAGAATTTTATCTAACTCAAGCTTAAAACAAAATTAACTCTAATTATTTAATCTTATTGTTAAAGCCAAGTTTTGGGTTATTTGTTGTACAAACACGCAGCATAATCTCATGCACTTACATTGGTACTGATATTCTCCAGCACCTGAGTTGACATCTGCGAAATTTTAATTTTGAAAATCAATTATTTAAAAGTCCAGAAATCTGAAACTCTTAGGAAAAAAAATCATGCAAACCACGTTCGGTTTTCAAATTCAAATAAAACCTTAAAATCCATGCAGAATTCCAACTAAATTAAAAAAGTAAAATTTAAATTTGGCAGTTCCAAGTCAGCAGGAAAAAGCACCAAGTCGGAAGCACTCTCTGTGTTTTGTTTAAACTTGGTTTTCCACAGAGATAAGATAAAAAAAGTGTATAAAATTTGTTCATGTCAAACACAAGAGAGTTGGCACTTTTTGAACTGAAATTTCAAATTCTCAAAATAACAATTCAATTCATGGAGCAAAACATGCAGAGTTGAAATTGTCACAGGCCGCTTGCTTACCCGCCCACCATTTGTCACCACCGTCAGTCATTTTTAGCCCGCATGCGAAACTCTGCTAAATTGTGTTGACGAAAGAAATTTTCAACTTTTTGCGCACCAAAAAACACCCCGCCTAATCACTCGCACCCTCACCGTTGTTGATCAGTTTGAAGACGTTCATCTTGCGGCCCCGATCATCCCTGCGTGGTGCTCGAAGAACCTCCTGAGGACGCACGAATCAGGTGCATTTCGCGCGACACAAATCCAACCTCGCGATGTGCACCAGAAAGTAAACAAAACACGTGACTTTTTAGCGACGATGACGCGAGGCGCGAGGGAGGGGAAGAGAGGGGGAGGGCGCGGCGCCGCAGCTTTGATTTTTTCCATCACCTGACCCTTTTTTCTCCTGATATTGTTAGGGTGACCGACCGGTTTTGCAAATTTGCAAGGGACCAAGTGGAATTACAGGTTTTCTCTCCAAAAAATTAAAAAGAAATTCAAACTTTCTCTTAATCATTCCACTCTTCAGCGGAAATCATTTGTAAATCTACATTAATAAATATTTAAATAAGTTGAATTAGACATTAAAAATTATTTTAATAAAAATATTGCTAAATAATTATTGATTGAATCAAATTTGAAATCTATACTTTATTTGAAAAAAAGGAAAAAAATTTTAAAACTACATTTAAAAAAGACACTTTTGTTAAACCCAAGTTTATTTTATTTCGTTTTTCATTATCAATTTATCACAACCAATTTTTTTTTATATATCTCTTTAAATTCTTTTCTTTACTTCTTTTCAAAAATTTCTTGATGTCACATCTACATTTTATATAATAGAGGCAATGACGATCACAATCAAATTATTTCTTATTCAGCCACAAAGAACAAAATAACATATTCGTAACATATATACAAACTTAAAATTTTATGACGATGAACAAGGCCAGTGTAAAAAAGATATACATTTTTATACTTTTAAGACGATTGTTTCAATTTATGCAAATCATCTATAATTACAATACGGCACTTATTGTACGGAAAGTCTTCGCTTTTATACATTCAAACGAGGCAGGACTTTCAATCACTCGTTTAAAAACGCAGCTACAGTTTTATAATTAACATTAGTTGGCAGCAAAATGGTGAAAATAATGGCAGCAGAATCAACGGTACAAAAATAGCCGGAGTAAGGATATAGCACATTTTTTTTTATCAATTAGATGCATTTTGGGAGGGAAATTCCTATCAAGAAGACTTGGTAAAATCTCATTATTGTACAGCACTATATTTTACAAAAGCTGATTTACAAAGGTATTAGGAAAGTTGAAATCACAATAGCTTAAATGTATGAAGAGGAAAAATATGTACTTATTGTGAACAATGGCACAATCAATTAACAAAAGAAATGATGAAGTGTACTTTCTTATATTACTCTGTCAAACAAATTAATGGGATCATACATATTTATTTCTTTGAAAGAGTGGCAAACTATTTTAAATACTAAGCCTTGAGAAGTTTGGGAAAGGAAAAGGTTGGCACTTCTTGATACAAAAGCATTAATGTGTGCTGCAGTTCAACTGCGCTTTTCAAATATTGATTATAGTTTCATAGTATCACAGACTCATTTAATGAAGGGAAATGCACAGTGGTGAAGATGTTCAATATTTGACTGACACCAGCGTCAGTCAGTTTGCGGAAGAATCGATTCTACGCTTTACATTCGGTCAACTCTCGGATTTTTGCTCAATTTCGATCAGAATCTGGAATATTAATAAATTTATTTCCATCAATTTAATTAATTTATTATAATTAACCTCATTTAAAATAACCCAGTTGTCACTCTCACTGTGAATGCTGATCTTGAGCTCTTTGATGGGGAAAAGTTTTGGATTGACGAATCCCTCAGCAATTCCAACCGTATCAAATTTTCCTAATCAAAACCTTATTTCTTTGGTCAATTTTGTTATTAACTTATAACATACCGACTATGACGTATCCATCTGGGGTGACATTTAGATCAGAGCTTGGTGTTTTCAGTGGAAGTATTTCAATTGTTGTGTTGTAAAATTTGTCTGATGGATGCTCTGCGTTGCCACTTCGGAACAAATATCTAAACACGAACTCATCATTTTAAAGTTCATCAAGAGAATTACTAAAAAACTCACCTCGAAAGATTGATTGGTGGATCGTAACTGAATACGATGCTGTCTCCGGCCTGAGGAGAAAGTCCCCAGAAGTAGTCTTCCCCGGCATACGCTCTGACTAGAGTGTGTTGCTTGTACGACGTGACCCCGCCCTTGATGTTCGAAGTTTTCGGATTGTTTGTGTGCGGGTAGAAGAGCATCAGTTTGCCAAAATGCTTGTCCTGAAAAGTTAAAATAATAGTTATTGCTAAGGATCTTTAATTGAGACGCACCTTCAGTTTCTGGACTTTGCCTTTCAGGGAGGAATGAGTGCCAATGTGCTGGAATAACGATGGTTTGAAATGCAACCAAAGTTGGTTTTTGGCCTTTTTGCACATTTTCTGTGAACAATTTATGAGAAAAAAAAATAAAAAATTTTAAGATCACAAACCTGGTCCTTGTCGAGACTGCAAATTTTTGTGGTGATGACGTGATCAAGGAGCCAGTCCACAGGCTTGTCAGTGTAGAACATGATGAAAAATTCCACCAGCCAGGGCAGTTCAACGCACTTGAACATTTTCCCAATAAACCCAAGCTGGCAGAATTCGATGACGAACCAGGACTCGTTTTTGGCGATTTTCTGGTATGCAAAGTTGAGCATTGTGGTGAGAAAACCTGGTTTGGCCAAAATGTCATCCTCCAACTGGGTGTAGAAAATTCCTGGATTACAGATTTTAAAATTATAGACAGTTCAGGTAAAACAATTCTCACCTCGAGGCTGGGCGTACATCATGAGGAAAGCAAAATCCAGGTTCTGCTTTGTCCGCCACTTGAACCTTTCAGGCGAGTCTCCCAACGAAGGTGTCAGGTTGGACAAATCAGGGTAGTAAGAGGCCGGAGGTGAAATCACCTCGATCAAACCGGCCTCGACGTGGGGAGAAAACCTTTGAATGAAAAAGATTGGCTCAATTTTTAATCCTTGAATAATCTTGCAAAATTTACTGCATTTCAATTTCCCTGGCCACCGACTCGACATACTCGAGGTCTGTCTCAGCAACAAAGACGATTATTAAGGTCTTTGACTGCTCCTCCGGATTGAGGTTCTGCACCAGGTTGTGCAAAGTTGTGAGCAAATAACTCTGCACCTCCCTTTTGACAGTAGGAACTCCAAGAACCATTGACGCTGAAAATAAAATAATTTTTGAGAAAAAAAAATGAATGATTTTTACTCAACAAACCTCCACTTCTGCCTTTGGAAAGTCTGTAGGCAGGCTTGAGGCTTGCTGGGTTGTGAAGCAAATGAGGCAAAAAGTGGAAGACCGACGGCATGTGCAGTGCATTGGAACCAAAGTCAAAGGTGGTCAAGTTGTGCAGGAGTTTTTGAGCTTCCGAGTCGACTCCCATTGCGCCAACTGATAAATTTTCTGAAACGTTTAAGTGTCACTTTTAAGATACGATAGTGCTCATTGGGAAACTAACCTGATTTTGAGGTAGAGACTATGTTGCTAAGGTAATGAGATAAGATCCTGACTTCTTGTAACCTTTCTTGGTGCAGCGAATCCAGATGTTGGATCCGCATTTGCAATTCTGCCATCTTCGAGGTCAATTCTTGCTCCAAACTCAAATCTGCAAAAAAATATATCTTATCAGAAAGATGGCTTTACAATTTATTTAAATTAAATTGAGGGGGTTAAATCATTCATCAATATTAATTAGTAAAGTGACAAGGTGCAATTCAAATATTGTGTGATAACAACAAAGTCGTATACTTTTCATGAACAGAAACCGACACCAAGCCCCTTGATAGGATTTACGGCACTATTTATTAAAAAGATTAGTTAATCTTATCTCGCCACATTGATTTTTTATTCAATTAAATCACCATGATCTCTGGCCTTAACCATCTGCATCAGCTTCCTGAATTAATGGGGTTTGATTTTTGAAATAAATATTTTTTGGTTCATACCTGGCTCGGCAAATATTATGAATGCACAGAAGGGCACAAAAATCAGGACCAGCAGCAGCACCAGCGTGTGACGCCTCCTCGTCAGACATCCCATGGTCGTCTGCAAAGAGACAAAAATTGTTTATTTTGGGAACATTAAATTCATGATAACCTCTTGGGTATAAGCCACAATAATTGTGCAGCTAGGAGAGGTTATCTCAAATAAATTTCCTCAACTTGAAGGCAACAATAACTTTAGACTTTGAAATATCAGTAAAAAATTCCCAACGAATAACTAAACAACAAGGAATTAAAATGAAGTACGTACATAAGTGATAAGTGTAATCAATAATGGAGGAAAAAATTGGTTTCAAATTTTTATGTATGGTAAATATGAGATGGGTAATTTTCGCCACAGGATTTAGAATTCCATTGAAGCGAAAGTTGGCCCCGTGCATTCAATTCATTTAATCGATTTTTATCAAAAAACTTTTGAATAAAAATAACCTTGCATGCGACTTTTCTTTGCTCTCGGTTTCTCACGTTTGTGCAGGATGCCGATGGCTACGAATCAATCATGCATTGACGAGTTATTTTCAGCAGAGTCGAGGCGATTTGTAGAAATCTCGAGGTGTCGGTCGCTCTCTCCAGTTGACATTAGAGTTGGAACGGACACTGCTGCAGTGTAAAGATAAGCCCAACTTTAATCCTTTCGCTTTTTGCTTGGTGGAAGACGGAACCCGACGAACCAGTTTTGGATCGTGGTTTCCAGTGGAGTGTTAAGAAAGGAGACGCTCTTCATGAGATACCATTCTTCAAAAGTCTAATCATAAATCTTACCCGAAAACCTTTTTTTAGCTACTCTAAGTACTACCCATTTACGCCACTGCAGAAGTGGGAAAGCTTACCGGTTATTATTTGCGTACCGGTATTTTGCAAATAAAAAAAAATAGGTTTATTAGGCTAGAAAAACCCAAATATTTTCATGAAACGAATTTAAAAATAGTATGTAAACGTCAATACAAAATTAAAACTTCAATTTCTTTCGTTTAGTCTTGAAAAACTGGTAAACCGTTTTATAAAAAGTTTGAATACCGGTATAAACTTATTTACAATTTGCTAAATTTTGCAGCTGATTCACGTGACGTCACATAACAAATTCGTCCTGGGTCGACTTGTTTTGCGGCTTGCCTGCGGTATCAAAGACTGCAATTTTTCGTTTCGGAAAACGATTTGGTGGCTCCGTAAGAAGATTTTGTGCCCTGCTGACGTGCTCTGTGAAAGCTCCGGTGCCCTGCACAGGTAGCATTTCGGGGTGCGGCACGTGCCCGGCAGCTCTGGGTCGCGTTTTGTGCACCGTCGCTGTGGGTCAAGGGGAGCCCAAAAATAAAACTTGTAATCGGGGATGCATTTGCCAACGGGCCTGGCGCTGCTATTTTTATTGCATTGACACGCAAATCGTGTCAAGTCTAGTGGAGCGTCTCTCTCGAACCAGCAGCTGCAGCACTCCTCGCTCTTCGCAGTGGTCCATGTGATGAGCAAGATGACGTCCAGGAACTTCTTCAAAAATGTCTGCGACCTTCCGTACGGCCAGACGCACAGGGACAGGGCCGCCCTGTACAGCAGCTGCAAAGGTATGTACATACTGCAATTTGTATGCGTGTTGTTGTTCGAGTTTAATTTTGTAATTAAATTAATTGAGTTGTGAAGAAACTGCATTGTGTGTATAATTAAAAGAGCTGCTTGTTTTTATTTTCAACTTCTTGGTCTGGTTTTTCCCACATAAACCAAAAATTAGACGCACAAATAGAATAATTATTCAGAATTAACATTAATTTGAATTTAATTTGCAGATAGCAAAGAACTCTTGCAAAGGATGAGACTGAGCAAAGCTCTGGGAGTTCACGAAGGATGTGTCAATACCCTGTGCTGGAATTCCAGAGGCGACTGCATCCTCTCAGGCTCCGATGACCAGCGTCTGGTCATTACAAACTGCTTCTTGAATAAAGTAAATTTTAGCGACACAAAAAATTTTAAAATTATGATTTTCTTTTTTTTTTCAAAGATTGTTGCCGAACAAAAGACTGTTCACCGAGCAAACATCTTCAGCGCCAAGTACTTAGTGGACAATGACGACAGCATTGTCGTCTCCTGTTCTGGAGAGGGATTAATCCTAGTAACAGGTACTTGTTCATTCATACCGTTTATTGAATCTAAATGTAAGTGGCGTGGTTTGCAGACATGACAAGGAAGGACCAGGCAGGACAGAGGAGCATCTTCAAGTGCCACTACGGCACCACGTATAATGTACAAACAGTGCCTGGCGACTGCAACACCTTCCTAAGCTGTGGCGAGGACGGGACAGTCAGATTTTTTGATCTCAGACAAAGGAGCAGCTGTTTGCAGTCTTCTTGCAGTGAGGTAAAGAAAAATAGGCCAAACTATTGTATTTTTACAATTTAATATTTGATGTATAGACAAACATTGAAGACTTTTGTGTAAATTTCAGGATGTGATACTTTCTTGGGAAGGTGCGGTGACCACAATGGCCGTCAATCAAATGCGGCCTTATCAATTAGCCGTGGGTTGCTCGGACAGCACTGTGCGGCTCTTCGATCGTCGCAACTTGATCACAAAGTCCGCAGGCAAGTCCGTTTTAAATTAATTAAACAGGTCAGGCCACTCGCACCATGTTGCGGTACCACCCGTCGAAAAGGGAATTGTCGCTGCCGTTGCTGCCTCTGATTTCGGTGACATCATACTGGACCGTTTGCTCGGTACGAGTGCAGCGAATGAAAATCAGCAGCATCACCAACAGAATGGCCAGCAGGATTGCGGCCAGCGTTAGGGTTATTCTGGTAGAGTTGTGTTCCAGTTCTGGAACAAATTTCAAAAGCAATCAGTTGCTTCTTTAATGCAGAGCTTTCGTTTAATTTAAGTTAAGTCAAAATTAATGATTTTTTTTTAACGTAACTCAATTTAAAAGAAATTTGTTGTGTATTATAAAAGAGCTTTACCATCAACGAGGGTTTTCGACTCAAGCAGTTTGCAACTTATTCCGGTCCAACCGTCCGCACAGACGCATTCTTCGGGGCCTGTGCAGAAGCCCCCATTGTGGCATTTTGTGCATCTCAAGGTGCAGTTGTAGCCGTACGATCCTTGCGGACAGCGTTCGGAACAGGTGCTGCCAGTCCAGCCTTTGTAGCATCTGCACTCGCCTGATTCAAAAGAAATGATTTATCAAAATTCATTTGAAAATAGATGAAAACCTGTTATGTGGTGGCAGTCGCCATTGAGGCACTCGCAAGTGCCACTGCACAGTGGCCCGAATTTTCCGTTTGGGCAAGAATTCCAGCAGTTGACGCCGTCGTAGCCGGGCAAACAAATAAGCTCACCATTGCCAGGATTGCAGGATTCCTCCTCATCAATGTGGTACCCTAATTTGCAATTCTAATCCATCTGGTGTGGGAATTGATTTTAAAATTTCACCTGTGACGTTTCTTCCTTTCCACACAAGGCAGCTTTCCTCGCACCCGTAGCCGTACGTCCCTCTCGGACAACGAGTTGAGCACTGTCCGTACTTGTCTGTTGTTGTGCCCTCCGGACAGTGGCAAATGGACCCATTGTTTTGTCTGCACGGCACAATTCCTGGCCCGCAGTTGCACGTCTGGTTGCAGTCTTCGCCCCAGAAACCATCCTCACACCGGCTGTCGCAAATCCAACCTTAAAAATTCAAATTACAAAACATAATTTAATGAGATGCATTAAATATTTATAGAGCAAAAGAAGCAAATACATAAATGAAATTATTTTTTTAATTTAAAATTGATCATTCAAATTGCATTTAGTTAATTACTTTTTTATGATAAATTTTTTGTAAAAAAAAACTTTTAAAAAATAATTTGGTTTATTCTCAGAAGTTGAACAAGAATTGCATATATTTAATTATTTAATTCTGACCGTGCCAGCCTTTGTGGCAGTTGCAACGGCCGGTCACGTGGTCGCAGCTGTCAGCGTGTTCGCCGCAGTGGCACTTTTTGTTGCAGTTGATGCCGTACTTGAGGTGGTTGCACGTCAGGGCGCACTCGCGTTCCATGAAGCCGGTCAGGCACTGGCACTCGCCGACCTGCGGGTCACACTCGCCCTGGCCCTCAATGCAAGGGCACTCGAAGCTGCACAGGCTCCCCCAACGCCCTCTCGGACAGGGGCGGTCGCAAATCAGACCTGTCCAGCCGGCCAGAGCCACACCTCGCGTGCCATTCACACCTGTGATCAAATTTTTCAAATAATTATTGACACTTAATACAAAAAAAAAATCCTTTTGATTCCTGTTCATGATTTTTTTTATTTTAATTCAAAGGTAATTTGTAAAATAAAATTCAATTCTAGGAAATTGCTTTTTATGGGAATTTTCTTATTAATTTATTTTTCTCATAACATACATGATTAAATTTGATAAAAATCAAATTCATTTTACCCGAATTTTAAAATCAGTGCATATAGCTTCACCTCCAAATTTATATTCAAATTAAATTTTGGTCACCTGATTCGTGTCTGCAGTCGCATTCGCCATCCACAGTGGAGCAGAAAGCATTGTTTTGGCACGCGCACTTGAACTTGCAGTTGTCTCCGAACCAGCCTGCAGGACAAATCTCTTCGCAAGACTCTCCCTTCTGTCCTGGTGGGCATCGGGGTAGGGCGTTGTAAAAGGGTTCGCACCCTCCTTGCAGCAAAAGCTGGGACAGCACAAGAGCGGCGAGCAGCATCATGGTAAACGCTTTTGTTTCCACTGCCGGCGCCGCACAGATTGGAATGTGCTTTTGCGTGATGAGAATTTTTGTGTGCCCAAAATAGGGCGTTAAAGAATTTGGAATTTCCTCTGTATACCATGGATAAGATTTATACAAAACTGTGAACATTTTTTAAGAATTTTTGTCATTCCGATTGTTGCAGGAGGTAAACCAGACGACGGATTTAGGAAGTCGGCCCTGTGTTCGTTTACGGCGCCCGATCTTGAAAATGCACTCTATCGAGTGACTTCATTAAAGTTTAGTCCCAATGGTGATGATATGCTAGTCAGCTACTCCGCAGACTATTTGTACTTGTTTAATATACAGGTGAATTAATTTATATTTACTTTTAACAATTTAATTCAAAATATGAAAGAAAGAATAAAACATTAAATTGAATTAATCTATGTATCAGAATTTGCAAGGAAATTTATATTTTCTTTTATAAAATATAATTTGAGTAATTTTAAATTTAATGTGACGTTTTTCTTTAATTTTTAAAATTTATATTTCATCAAAATAGAAAAGGTTGCATAAATAATGGGGCAATAATCAAAACTGGTAATTAATTTTTAAGAAATAATTTAAAATTATCTGTTTTACACCACCAGGAAATCACAGCTAGTGCTCAAAGCTATAACTCGAACGGAACATCAACTCGCAAGCTCAGCTCGAAGTCTGCACCCCCTATCAAAAGACTGCGCCTTCGAGGGGACTGGTCGGACACAGGGCCCAACGCTAGACCCGAGAGCGAAGGTGAATTATAAAAATCTTGATTTATTGATATTTCTATGCTGAAACTTGTGTGCAGAGCAAATAGCGCAAGTTCGTCCAACCCTGCAAGCAACCTTGATGCAAAGGATGACGGACGTTTTGGCCAGGATGCTTAACGACCCTGCCACAAGACTGGCTCTAGGTGGAGTTTCCGAAAACGCTGGCAGAGTGGACACAAGAAGGCAAGAGTTATTT
This sequence comes from Neocloeon triangulifer, assembly GCF_031216515.1. Classification (NCBI taxonomy): domain Eukaryota; kingdom Metazoa; phylum Arthropoda; class Insecta; order Ephemeroptera; family Baetidae; genus Neocloeon; species Neocloeon triangulifer. Next base: position 12,132,099 of record NW_026775546.1, read on the forward strand.
TACTATAAAGGGTTTGGAAAGTTTTGTTTTGTTGGGTTTGAATATTGGTATAGAAAAATCCAACTTTGCGCGGCCTTTAAAATGATACCATAGCTATGAAAAAAACTACTTTTATGGTCACATTGGTGGTCAAATTAACCATCTCAATAAGCCTGTCCAGACAGAAGCGGTTAGCTAAATTGGCTCGGGTAATTTTTCTATTTGTCCAAAAATTTAAGCCAGTGAAATAAACATTTCAAAAATATAAAACAAGCAATCCTGACGAATTTTTCACAAAAATTGTTAAAAATTTTTCATCATTATGTAACCGTATCTGAAATTTTCAAATTTATATTTAAGCCTCAAATCATTTGAAACTTTCTAGTATATTATTTGATTGCAGGGATAATGAGCCTGGCAGAGAATTGAATGTGTCGCTCCCCAACCCTGAAAGGGTATCTCCACTTCCGTCTTCTTCAACGGCAGGTCCGTCCACCAGTGGAGAAAGAGACTCGACTTGTAATAAAACTTTGTTGAAACAAAATTTTCAAAAATTTACAACCTTTCTTTCCACAGCTGAGGACTTTCTGGAAAGTGATGATGAAAAAGCAGTCAACGAAGAGGTCGGTCTGCACCTTTCTCGAACGGACGTTTTGACCCCTCAGGCCAAGCAAAAGTATGTCGGCCACCGAAACGCGCGCACCATGATCAAGGAGGCGTCCTTCTGGGGGGAAAACTACATCATGTCTGGCTCGGACTGCGGCCACGTCTTTGTCTGGGACAAACACAGCGCCGAACTGGTCATGCTGTTGGAGGCGGACAAGCATGTGGTGAACAGTCTGCAGCCGCACCCACACCTGCCTCTGCTGGCCACCTCGGGCATCGACTATGACATCAAGTTGTGGTCACCCATGGCTGAGATGCCATTCTTCGATTCAGTCGAGGCTGAGAGGGTAAAGATTTTCGGGCATATGGGATTTATAATTAGAATGATTATCATTATGAACCTTTATTTTGTTTCTAAAATATGAAGTATTTAAAATCAAATGAACCAATTTTGTAACTGAATTCTTTACTAAAAACCCATTTTTTTCTGATGATTTTATAAAAAATTTTACAGAGATTGTCTAAATTTAACACCAAAAAGTTTCTGGCTCATAATTATCTGAAAAAAAACAGATTATTTTTAACTAAATGTTTTGTTACCTTTGCTACTGTTTTTAACTTTTCCCAGTGTTAACAAACAGATTTAAAGTTATTCTTTGTCAATTATTTTGTAAAGAAAAGGTTATATTTAAAAAATTATAATTTTTTTCCATCCTTGCTTGCAGTTTCTTCCTCTGAACTGATCTGAATTTTTTTTTTCAGTTGATGGTTCGGAACAAGATAATGTTGCAAGAGACGCGAGACACGATCACAGTGCCGGCCTCGTTCATGATTCGGATGTTGGCGTGTCTCAACCAAATCAGGCGAGGTGAGTCCTAACCAGCTGAGTGAGTCTAACGCGCCAACTGATCTGATTTTGTGATCGTCTCAAGTGTGGTTATTCGAACATTTTTCGCAATTTAAAAAAAAACCTCCATTGTGATAATAGATCATCGCTGGTTTCACTCACATTTCAACAAAGAGCTTCGCAATGAAATTTATATAACAAGTCTTTATTGCTTGACAGATTAATTATTTAAAAAAAAATAAACTCATTCTTTTGTATGTTTTAAAAGTTTATGTATGCTTAAAAAAGTAATTTTGTTAATATAACTGTAAAGCTTTATTATCAGACTTTCAAATCACCTGGTCAATTTTAGAAATTGGTAGACTATGCCCGAATATGAATGTTCTTGGTTTTAGTATTTCAAATCAAATTATATTTAAATTATACTTTGGTTATTTCTGGACTGATATTTCTTGTATTTAATAAAAACCGTATTCAAATTAATAAATAAAATATATATAATAAATATAGTTGAAAAATCTGGTTCATAGCCATTTAAAAGTGTGTGAAAATGTTGATAAAATTAATAGTGGTTGCATAATATAATTTCCCCGCTGCTGCTTTTTTGTAAAATAAACCCGCCGAATTATTTGCTGATGGTTTCCTTTCACTTCAGCTGACACAATTAATTAATCGTGTTTTCTTTTCTTGAAGCATGAATTTTATTTGAGCGCACTAACAACCATTTAAAACGTCTTGTAAATGCCCACATCTGCATCTGCGCAAATTGGATTATCAAAATTGTGTACGTGTCCTCTTTCAAAATCACATTCCTGGGCAAAACCCGAATTGGCACACTTTATAATTATCCGCAGGTACGCGACCTTTGGCACGCCAGAGGAGACAAGCGAGTGACCTGTCCTGATTTGGCAAGAGCAAATTTTTGGGACTTTTTTACGAGATCGAAAAAAATTCATGCTTTTTTATTTATTTTGGCACAAAAAATTGTGTGTTCTTCTTTCTAAACTCGACCCTTTCACTGTCCTTTTGTTAATTATTTATTTAGTATTATGTAAGTGTCTAATTTATTTTTGAATGTTTATAAAAAAATAAGCAGTATCAAAGTTTTTGTATAGGAGATTGAGTGCAGAGGGCTCTGATGAATTTGTGTAATTGAGATAATTTGAAAATTATATTTTCTTCTTTGGGTTAATTAAGTTAATTTTTTCTCTCTGGTTCCTATGAGCTGCATATTACAACAAGCCTGGTGATATAAGACATAATATTTTTTAGTTTTAATACGATGAATAATTTTTGGTCATAAATCATCAGGTTGCCAATTGTGTATTTTATTTAAAAAATAAATAAATATCAAACCAAGCTAAGGAAGAAAATTATTGGTCAAGTTCAGATGTAAATATATCCAATATAATAAAATGAATCTAAAAAGTTGTGTTTTAATTTTTTAAACAAAATAAAGTTGTTGCATTTTAGTTCAAATCCCTGCTCGCCGATTAATTAATCTTAATTAGCGTGGTTTTAAAAGGGGGAATGTGCCGCCGGTTGCATAGCCATCCAGGCGGTCCGTGAAGGGAGAGAGGAGGAGGGGGTGCGGCGGAGAAGAGGGAGCAGAGAGTGAGGCAGGAGCAGTCGCGTCCCGCCAGCCACTTGGGCAACAACGCACGACTCTAGTTTGTCCACACATCAGCAGCCGTCCTAGCTCCAAACATTCCCATCTCCTGAGCAATCCGAGCCACCCCGCAGTTGATTCTCGACAAATTCCTTCCTCCGACCTTGCTTGCACTTTGGACTCAAATATTTGCATCATGTTCGTCGTTTGTCTCGAGACTGCCCGTCCTTTCTGAGTCGATTTCGCCAAAGGTAAGGAAAAATGTCTCACGTTTTTTTTTGCGATTGAATTTTTTCAAATACAGAACGGATTTAAGCAGGTTTTAAGTACAAATGATGATAATTTGCGGTGGGCAAAAATTTTAAGGTTGTTTCTTTTCTAAGTAAGGTTTTCTCAGTAATCAAAATTTATTCATACAAAAATATTAAATCACAATTTTTTTTATGATTTTTTTTTTTTTTTTTTTTTTTTTTTTTTTTGAAAAAATTATAAGTAAAATAACCAAATATGGACAAATTTTTGAAACAATGAATGCAAATTTTATTGAAATTTACATATTCCTGTGATTTTTTAGGAAAAATATCATTCCTTTGATCTGCTTGAAAGAAAATATCCTCAATTATATTTTAATTCAGCTGTTTTTTATGAATAAATTCCATGACATTTGGCTTTCTTCATTTCTGCATTCTATGAAGTAAGAAAAGCCGTCGTCGGAAGATCTTTTCCAGGCTGCCGAAACGAACGATTTATTACAAAGTTTTTGCCTCCCTCATCCCTTCGGCACGAAGACAGGAAGGTCTTTTTTATTTCTCTCGGCGGAGGGGCAGCCACGCAATTAGCCGCAACACGCGAGATTGATGACGGCTCGTCGGCCAAAAAAAATAGTCCGCATGTGTCTCCTGTATTTTTTTTTTTTTTTTTTTTTTTTGCAAAACGGAAATAAATAATTCGCAACGAAAACAAGACATTGTTTTGTCTCTCTCAAGAGAGAATGTATATATCGGAAAAACAATTTCGCCCGCCCAAATTCATTTACCGCTTTTCATCGTATTAACTGGCAGCATCTGCAAATTTCAATTTGCTTTTCAAATAAAATTCACCGCAGCGGCCTCGACGCGGCGAGCGGAATGAATTTAATTTGCAACGCAAATTCGCAAACCGCAAAACGTGTTTTGATTGCGGATTTTTCTGGCTTCTGTTTAATCAATAGTTCCAACTTTTCTTTTTTTGTTTCGCCTAATTGAAAAGATTTTTTTGTCTCAGGAACATTTAAATAAAATATTTATGATAAAAAATTATCGCTGAGGGAAGAAATTATTTTTATGCTTTATATTCTTTTCTGTTTTTAAAATTATTAAAATGATTTGCAATCTGTTTTTTATAGAATGCTTGAGTGAAAAGAATTGAAAATAAGTTCAAAGTAATTTTAAAATAAATTTGCATTTAGTTATTAATTTTAAAATAGATTTAAAAGTCTTGGAAAAAATGCTGGAAATTTTTGTTGAATCAATTGATTGGAATTTAAATTTCAGTAATTTTTACTAACTTAATATTGTTTATGAAATTAATATATGAAAATTATAAATTTTGTTCAACTTAATATATTGATACTAGTTTATACTATTTATGCTGAATTTTATATTATTTTTGTTGCTTTTCATTAGCAAATGAAATATTGTTAAATTTGATTAAAAAAGGTAAAAGCTTATAAAATATTTGAAAAGTTTTTTTTAACAAAATTTAATTAAAATCACCTTTAGGAAAAAGGGCAAACGTGGAAGGAAAAGTCAAATATTCTCTGTCATTGTAATTTACGTATAATAACAAAGCACGATGGTTAGTCCGTCCTTACCATTGCATGACATTTGCAAAACTTTGAAGGTTGAAGTTCGTGTTTTGGCATTTGGGCGAAAATGTGAATAACAGGTTGCGGTTCACTTTTGCGTGGGGTGCCGCTGATGTTCCGCGGTTTGCTCCTCCGCACCAAAACGCGCACACAAAGTCAGTCTGCACAGACACGCAGGGAGGGATAATCAAATTTGGCCAAACAAACCCCTTATGCTATTACGGTACGAATTCCATCCGAAACAAAAACACTCTAATTGGTGGTAAAGACACTAATACTTTTTTAAACATAAACATAATTTAAAATTTGAAATTGGTACAAATTTTGAGGATGAATTTTATTATGTCGAATAATTTTACAATGAAAAAGAAAATTATTAAAATCTTCTGCATTAATTATAATTATTTTATAATTAACAATTTATATTGTACTGTTAATTTTCATGTCTTCTTGTAATTTTAATTTACTGTTCACATTTAATTTAAATATCAATAGAAATGCTGCATTTATTTTGATTTAAAAACAAATGAATAGTCAATTCAACTTTGATTTTTATTTTTAAAATAATCTCTACAAAAACTTTTGTAATTTTGAACCTAAAATACTTTTTACATACATAATGGTTTTAAAATTTTGTGCTTTAATCTAAGTAATGATCATCTAAAAATTATTCTTTCTGATTCTGACAAAATGATTGTTTGCGAGAAAAGAGAATTTTTTTACACATCTGTCCGTTTAATGCGATTTTGCTGGCGGAATATCAGCGCGAAAAACTTTTCCCTGCTTCGGCAAATGGGCCAAGTTTCGCTCAACTTTTATCTTTTTTCAACGCCTCGCCCTTCCTTTTTTCTTTCTAAAAGAAGAAAGGCAAAAATCGAAACCAATTTTCTTTCCACGCTGCTAGAGAACAAGGATAATTTTTAAAAACCTTTGAGCAAATTGAATTTGGGTTTCCTTCGGATTGGATTATGTGCGAGACGAATTTTCGATCACAACTTGAACTTGTTCCTAAGCAAACTGGTGTAATTGAAAATGCGCGGGAATAACACAAACTAAATAAAACGCAAATGAGCCGGCTGCGTCCCGTTGTTGAATTGCTTTCTCGCTAATTGAATCCGTGCCCGCCAACTTTTTTTAATCTCCTACACGTTGCATTTAACTATTTGTAGTTTTAATTAAATTGGCTAGGAAACTCTGATCGAAGGTAAAAGAAAAAAATGGTAGTAAAAAGACAAGAATACAAAGCTATAGAGTAAAATTTGAAAATTTAAATTTGGCAAATACGTGATTCCAAAAGGTCCAAAATATGAATAAAGTATTTTGAAATTGAATGAGTTTTACAATTAGGAAAGCATGAGAGTTATGATTCTATGTCAAAAGCAGAGATTTTAATAAGAAAAAAAATGGTAAATAAAAATAAAATTTTGCAAAACCAAGTTAACGTTTTAGTTTTAATATATTAAATAATGTATTAAATTAATTTGAAAAAGACAACTGGAAGCTGTAGAATTGAAATGCATTTTTTTTAACTTCATGGAAAGGAAAAGAAGTAAAAAATAACTCCATCACACTTTAAATTGCTCCAGATGTTCCGAAAAGATAAAAAGCTGCCCCACTTTTCTTCACCCCGCTCGTAATTGGCCCCGGCGCGTCGGATATCCTTTTTGCAAATCGCGCTTGCGAAAAGCGACTTTAATTCCCCTCGGCGCCATAAATTAGCTCGCGATAAGAAAAACAAAGGGTGAGTATTGTTTTGTTGGTATTGGCAAGGGCCGTCCCTCTCGTTAAGCAACATTATCCGCAAAGAGGCGTCGCGTTTTAAAAATAAAACCGAAAGGCCGCGTCTGTCTCTCCCGTAATCGCCATTCTCATGCAAATGAGCCGCCACAAAAACAGCCCCTTTGAACCGCCGACCTGTTCAAAGAGCCATCAACATTGCCGCTGATCCGCTTCAAAGTTCATTCACTTTCAAGTATGAATATTCAAAAGTGGCCCTTTAAATTAACTTTTAATTTCATATAATAATTCGAAGTTTTATCTGCTTGAAATTAAATTTTGAGTTTGTATAATTTAAAAAAAGTCTTAACTGTGTGGTTAAATAAAGTAAATAAAATCCATAAATGATCATATTTTTTAATTAATTCAAGTATTAGTGGAGTGTGAATCAATAAGTTTGAAGAAAACACTTGTAAAATTTTATGTACTTCTTTACAAAAAATAAAATAACGAAAAAAAATTACAGAAATTTAAATATATATAAATTCAAGAAATTCTACAATTAAATATTTTATTCTAAAAACGTGTTAAATCATATATATATATTATGCGCTTTTAACATGAGCAAGCGCAATGTAAATGATATTGCTACGTCTTTTTCGTTTTCTCTCTTGCCTGCCAATTTTTTTACTGTTAATCATCCCGCCGACTCGCTATGCGTGGCTTGTTGCATAAGCTGAACAAACCACCAACAACAACTCTCAATGATTGTGACGTCAACGATTCTCTTCGATTTTGCATCGGGTAATAAATAACGATTTCAACCTTCCAATTAAAAGTTCCAAAAAAGCACACAGATGTATTTCACGTGCAATCATAAATTTATTTTGTTATTTAATTGCTGTTAATTAAGCTTTACGGTCAAGTTGTTATGGAGGAATTATTGTATTTTAAAATATCATGTACAAAATGCAAAAGTTTTTAGATCCTTCTGCTTGGTGCCAAAGTTCAAAGGGGCGCATAAAATTTTGCCAAATAGACTCTTGCTCTCTCTTCATTTGAAGTTTGAGTCTCTCGCCTGCTTTGATGAAGACAGGCGCGCGCACTAAATAGTTGCCTCTTTCTCGCCGAGAGAGCGAAGAAGGCTTTTGCTGCTCTCTTCAAATTTAATTCACGTCAGGTGCATCTGAGAGTGGCACCTGAGATGATATGCATGGAACAGCCTCCAGATAAACTATGAAAGCGGGGCTAAATGTCAACAATTTCGGCGCGGAAATTAGTTTTGAGATAAACAGAAGTAACAAAACAGAGGCAGGTTTGTTATTAAAATTAATCAAATTTGAAAGTTTCATCTGTAAATATTCCTCAATTTTTAATTATCATTAGAAATTTAAAGTAATTTGCAACTTTATTTTTGAAAAATAATATGATTAATATGATTTTTACAGCAACTTTTTATTCACTTTTATTTCTTAATATTATTTTAGAAACTGTAAAATCCATAAAAATCGAGCTTGATTTTTTTTATGACTTTTAATTAATTAATTTAAGGACTTGACCATTTTAGGTCAATTTTATTTAGCGACAAAATTATAAGAACTGCTGCTATTTATATTTTTCATAATTTTCTGAAAGAAATTTTACTATGTTATATTTTGTATTTTGTTATATTTATTATTTCTTCTGAGTCAGCAAGCATAGGCAAAAATATGAGAGTTGCTTGAAACATGATTTATCTTGTTGTGAGAAATTGGAAAAGTGCTTACTCGGACTCACTCTCAAAGGTGGAAATTGCGTTTGGGCTCTGGTCGGCCTCCTTTGGTTTGATTTCGCTGACCTGTGCGAGGAGGGACTTGATAAAAAGGGCACGCGCAACGCATAAATAAAAACAGCCGGCACGCATCCAACCCTAAAACTAAGGGTAAAAACGCTGTTAGGGCAGTTCTTTTGCAATATATTTCTGTTTTCAAATTTATACATTCGATTTATCTCAAATTTAAATGGTATTTTTTATTTGATGTTCATTTTTGTGTAAATTTGATGAATATGTTTTCAGTTATTTATTTTCAATTTATTTCTTCTATTTTGACGCACATAAAAAAACTAGGGCCAATTTTTATCTTTAGGAAACAACCTTGAGAGTTTGCTATAAAAACAGGAGAGACCTCTTTGGAATGGGTGACACGCGACAATTCGATCCGTATCTATTTTATCGCATTTGAGGAAGGAAATTTGGACCAACTTTGTTCATCATGCGGCTCGCGTTTGCTTTTTTATTGCGTAAAGCTGTAAAAGCAAAAGCAACTCGCTTCAGCAAAAGTTTGCAAGGTTGGAGAAATTGGAAATGAACTTACTTAATTGGAATAAATCCAAAATAAATATTCCTTTTTCAGTTAAAACTATAAGGTTCAGAAATTACCTCAAGTTTCACTTTAAATAAATTACTCTTATAATATCCTATAATTTAGATTTGTTACTTTCAAAGTTCAAATAATATAAATATTTGCAAAAATATTTATAAAAATGGTTGAAACAAATTTTTTTTTATAGTTTTGCCCAGTTTTGCCTTAAAATTAGACATAATTTCCCAAGCGAGTGCAGATCTGAATGAATTTTTCCTGGCCGATTCTCAACCAATTTCAGCCGCAAAAGTTGCCAAGGTTTTTATGACGAGGAAAGAAAGGGGGAAGTATAAACGGGCACTTTGTAAAATTCAACACTTTGTACATATGTAGCACGGCCTGTGTGGAGGCCAAATGAGATGAGCGCCGTTTTCGGTGCAATGTAAATTATTATGCGATATTGGGCCGGAACAATCTCGTTTTGTCTCGCAACGCCAACGCGCTCCATTTTCGGCAAACAAAGTTGCCTCGGCGCGATGTTAAAGATTCATAAAACGAGAGGAGCAGAGAGAATGGCAACCCCTGCTTAATGGCGCGGAAAATTCGGCGCCTAATTTCGTAAAGTTTAAATTGCCCCGGGAATTCTGAATAATAAATAGATAAATTTCCAAAATGTCACAAGAGGAAAGAAACTCTTTGGGACTTTATTGTCAGAAAAATAAATCTAATTGACAAAAAAAATATCCAAAATGTTGAACCCAAAAGCAAGAAGTAAAAAATGCTAAAAATTTGTAACTGAAATGGTTTAATTGATACAAAACATTTTGCAGGAATAAATCTTTTCAATTGGACAATTTTATATCCTTCCTTGCTAATTAAATTCATTTCAAGAAGAAATAATATAAAAAACAAAAATAAAAAAAAAAACTAGCAGAAAAATTGTTGACAACAACAAATTTACGTGATATTTATCAAAATTTTTGTTGATTTACCTTTCCATCAAAAGTGGCAAATTATCTCGGAAGTTTTATGGAATATTTAAATTTTGGTCAAGAATATAATATCAGCTTTTGATTATTCTAAACGTGTGCGAAAAATATTATAATTCAATAGTTTTTTTTATGCGTTAATCAGTATTTATTTTTTGAAGGAAGTATAAAGTCGGTGTCATTTTGACATAAACAATAAATTGAACAAGAAGTAGAAAATCATTTGTGGCAAATGATTTCAGGAAATGATTTCGGCCTAATTAACGGGGGGGGGGGGGGTCGACCCGCGGAATCGGAGGTCAACGAGAGGGTAATTGCCGGAGAGGCGTTTGGGGGTGGAAAATAAGGGCCGGCTGGGTGGCGAGGCGGCCGGGCCGGCGAGCGGGGGCGGCGAGGGGGAGGCACTTGTGAGGCTGGTGCGCGCACCCAGCACCACCCGATCAATAGTCCTCCTCACTCACAACAATGTAGGCCACCTTTTTTCCCTTCTTCTTCCCTGTCTCCTCAGGGATCAGTCCGGACCGGCCGGCGGCTAAGCCGGTTTTGCGACCGAGCTTTGGACTTTTTGCCCCTGACCTTAGCAAATTCCATTTTCAATCAAGGCCTGCAAATTCATAATCTGAAATAGTAAAATCTGCCGCCGTCTTTAAATAAATTTACTTTACATATGAAAATTTTATTTATAAAAACGAATTCTTGCTTTTTTGTTCATCTTATTTTTAAATAAGATAGGATGCTTTAAAAAAAACCTTGATGAAATATTCCAAAGTCCTTATTTGTTGTTTTAAGCTGGTTTTAAGTAATTTAATTTTGTATGTAAAGCTATGCACAATATTAAATTTGAAGAAATGGAGTAAAATTCTAAATATTTAAATATTTATTTTGAAATAAAAATTAATTTTTTAGAGAAGACAAAAATTTAGATTTTTCCCATCAAATATGGCTCAGAAAGTACCGAAAATTTCTGTCCATCGTCAACGGTAAGAAAAAGAACCAACTTATGTAAAAAATTGCCTTTTTTAAATCATGAGTATTTAGAATCACCGACGCAACTCAAAATGTTTCATTGATTATGAAAAAATTAAATATAATTAATATAATTCATTATAATGATATTTTTAATTGAGAATTAACTCACTCAACAGATATGGAAATCAGGTTTATTAAATTTTAAATAAAAAGTTGACGTAAATTTGCATTTCAAAAAGTTACTATTGAGTTTAGGAAAAAATAAAATGCAAATCTCATTAATCCTCGAAATCTGCATTTGTTTGTTTCTCTCTGTCTTGTCTGTTGGTTAAATTAAGGGAAAGAAAAACGAGGCGTGACAAGAGCGACAAAGTTAGGAATTATTTGTTGCCGCGGCTGATGAAAATCATGAGAAAAGGCTTCTCGTCTTCTTCAAGCACTTTTTCCTCCACTCGGCCTCAACAGAGATTCTTGCCAGTGTGTTGTTGTTTGCTGCAGATGCCGAGATAAAATATATACATTAGAAAGCGGCGGCGCTTTGCCAGCACACAGTGGTTTGAGATTTTTATTTGCATCCCAACTGCGAGGGCTGCGATTGATTAAAAGCAGCGTATTTTATAGATTTACGGAGGGAAAAGCCATAAAGTGTCCTGTTGAGAAACGGCAAAAGCTTGCGAAATGTGATGAGTTGCTCAACTTTTAGTTGAACATGATCAAAAGCAAACAAAATTTTCACGTTGATTTGACCTTTTAGTCAGTAAAGTTAATTGCAACCGAAAGAAACTGATTCAAATTTTTATTATTATTGCTGTTTATTTGTCCACATTGTTTATGTTAAAAGTCCATTAACTGGAATCAATTATCATAAATTTAGAGTTAAATTAAGTGTTATTTATTTTTCTTTCGTATATTTGAAATTTTAAATGTAACATTAACCATTTTGACTAATCTTTATCCATTTTAATTCCAAAATTGTCGAGAAGCAATGAATGTTAGAATAATTTGTTCTGAAACGCAGTTTTCAAAAAGATCAATAATTATAATTTTGGTTGATGAGAAATAATTATACAAACTTGGAATAAGTCAAATTTCATCAGTTTCAGTTCACACAATTTTGTGGGAAAATTATTTTTTAAATTCCATGTCATTTCAATTCTGAGTTTTCCCAATTCATAAAAATTTTCTTATTATGATTTTGGCAGATTTATTAAAATTACATTTTATAATTTTTAGAGAATATTAAGAGAAATTTAAGAAATTGTTTTATTTAGCTGGTCTTTACATATATTTTTATTTTATAAATTGAATATTTTATAAATTTAGAACAAAAATTATTTTTTCCCATTTCTGCTGAGATGAAAAGATTCTTTCTGACTTGAAAATTTTTCTTTTTGCGTCGGGAACCCGTATTTTAAAGACTTCCAGACTTTCCAGAGGCTGTCTCGTTTATTTGGAAATCTCGTCAGTGTCGCGAGTCCAATTTGGTCTGAAGTAATTCTCACTTCTTGGGCGCGTTTCCATGCAAAAGTCGGCCCATTTCTCGCGAGTCTCTGGTTTCATTTTCGCTGGCGCGCCAGGGGCTGCACACGACAGATGATCTCGACGAGAACGGGGATGAATAAAAGCCTCGCAAAAAGTCCTGCACGCTTTATTATTCACGACGAGAGAAGAAGTCCCGGAGAGAGGCGTTTGCTTTCGGATGAAACTCTCAAATGGGCTCACATATGCAACCCGGAGAGTGTAATTATATAAATAGAATGAGAGAGAGAGAGGTCGCCGAAAGAAAGTTCTCTAGATGGCGGATGCCGTTAATCAATTTTTTTTTTCATTTCCAGAAATAGATCATGTCAACGTTTTCATGGTTATGAATCAAATCTTTTTTTAGGAAATTTGAAAAAAAGTAAGAAAAGTTTTGTATTTTACCGAGTGGCAGTGAAATAAAAAATGATTTAAGATATTTAGATTTATTAAATGTTATTTCCGTTATATTTAGAGATGAAGGATAATCGTTAAAAAAAACACTGAATTTTAACCAACTGCAGAAAATCATATTTTCCTTGGTAAAGACTAATTTGTCACTCTCTCAACACGCCTGATATTATTTGTTAATTTTTGAACCGTGGTTTGTAAATGCCCCTTTAATTTGAATAGCTTGTCTGTTTAAATTTTAAATGATGTTTTTTTTTATACGAACATTTTAAAGATAACCTCTCACTCAGTTTATTTGGTTAATCCATTAATTAATGCTGAATCCCTTCTTGCTAATTTTTATCTTTCAAGCTTTGAATAAAAAAAAAATCAATTTTGATCAATATATATAAAATTTACGTTTCTATTTTGTTTAAACTAATGAATCTTTAGAATTATTCAACACTTGCACTTTCTTAAATTAGAACTGTCAAAAAATACAATTGAAAATAAATTATTTTTTTCATCAGTGAAGTGCAAGACTATTGTAATATGAAATCAATAGTTTAAATCTAGTTGGATGAAATGCAATAAATCCAAATGAATCACTTCTCTAATTGAATCACAATTTCACTTTTTAAAAACGAGCATTTTAAAATTGAAGCAAAATAATATTTTCACGTTTTCAGTGATTTAACGTTCCATTGTGCAAGTTTTGTTTTCGCAATCAAGACATTTGGAGAGACCTAGCTTTTGCAAGAAATATGCATCTCACTTGTGTGTGTCATATGAGATGAGGGTTGCCCAACGAGCCGGGGATTTACGCAGACCTTCTCGTAAATCAAACAGGAGTAGCGCATTTCGGCGTCCAGCCAGCAGCGCACAAATATAAATAAATAAACGCGCTGCATTCGAGTTTGTTTGGCACGTTGTATGTGTCGCGCGAGAGCGAGCATTTAGTGGCTCAATGTCACTGTCAGTCTGGCCGAAATGAGAGAGAGAGAGAGAGGAAGGAAAAATAAAGACAAGGCTAATGACGTTTATTTTCGGAGGGTGCGCCGATCGGCAAAGGGGTGGACGCGCTGCTCTTTCGCCAGCCCGCGGCCAAAGACCATTTTTATTTTTTGCTCGCAGCGACCGAAATAAATACATATTTATATGCGAAAATGCAAAGGTCGCCAAAGCGAATTTACATCCGATTATTTTTGGAGCGCGTGCATAGCCCAATGAGCATTTTAATATTAGATTTGACGCAAAAACGGATTGAAATATTCTGCTCTGAAATAAAGATTTCAACGCGTATTTATTTTTTCACTTTTAAACGCAGAAAATAGCATTATTAAAAAATGAAATTTATGGATATTTTATTCCATTTTATACTAACATTATCAGTTTGAAAAAAGCACATTCGTAAAGAAGTTAATTGTATTTTATTGAGACAAAATACAGCAGTAACAAGGTTTGTCAAAATTTCCAATTAATTCAGAAATATAATATATATTTACACAAAATTAAAATAGTTCCTTTATTATATTAATTTGAAACTTTTTTATTAAAAAAAGTTAAATTTTAATCAGTATGGCACAAAATTTGCAAAGATTGTTTTTGGAAATTTTTTACTTTTTGTGCGAAAAAGACTCTTTCTTTATAATTTGTGATAAATATAATGATTCTAATTGATTAAATTTAAAATTTTAATGTTATAAACATGTAAGTAAATTACATTATAGTGGACTTGAAAGATAAATAAAGAAGTTTGTTGAAAATTGTGGTCAAATTACATCCCACTAACTGAATGGAGAAGTGGAGATTTCAACTTAACCAGTAAAACTCCTGAATTTTTGTAAAATAATCAAATTAATTTATGCCAGCATGCGGCTAGGACAGTTTTGTGGTTGTAAAAAAGCTTTTTAATCAATTTAAACCTTTAATAAACCTTGCTTAAAGCACACACTAATGGCAATTACAATCATTAGCACAAAAACCATGATAGTTAAGAGATTAAATTTAAAAATAAAATTTTTAATAATACTTTCCCGTCTTAATCGAAGCTTCTCACACCTGATTTTGGTAATCAATCACTAAATAATGTGATTTAAAAATCTCACCATCAATCGCATTCAACAACTTTCGCCGAAACCGCGCGATCAGATGCAAAAATAAAAATAAAAAGGTGGAAGCGCAATATGGGCAAAGTGTTGGCGGCGCCCATTGATCAGCTGTCATAATAAAGATAGATATATAACGCACGCTGGCGGCCTGCCAAAAAGAATTCTTTCCAAGGCCGACACACGCCAAAGTGGGGCAGTGCGAGAAAAAAATGGAATCGGTCCGATTGCAAACATAAATCAGCGCGGCTTTTTACACGTGCACTTTCACATGATGATGCAGTTTTTCCATTCGATCGCAGACATAAGAGAGATGAGAATTTTCTTTGGAAAAATTCAATATCAGCGCCAACAGCAATAGAGAGATAAACTTTTGAAATTTTACAAAAGAAAATCGTTTTAATGAAACATTTTTGACCAGATAACATTTTATTAAAGAAGGAATTGTTTTTATTTAATAAATAACAGAAATCATTTTTTTTTTTAATTCCATCAGCTAAATTTTTATGATGGAATTGTGAGAATTAAATTATATTTTCTTTTAATTTTCACTCTACTTCTTCCAAATTTTTGTTATTTACACTATTTTCAGCTCCGCGCTCCAACTTCGTCTTTCTGTTTACCTAATTAAAATTGTGTATTCGGCATAATATTAGCATAGCAAGCAATAACAAGCGCGTTTGTTTGCTTTCTTTCATCTTTTTCACTCCCCCGGAGCATTTCTGGCTTACAGAACAAAACGAACACACCGCAGGGCTGTAAATCCACGTTTGGAAAGATACACGCCCGGGATAAACAAATGTGTCAAAAATATTGCACCCGACTTTTTCAGCTTAATTTGATCTGGGTATAAATAATCGTTACCTTAGATTGGAACTGAGAAGATATTTTTCTCAATATTAAAGTCAATTATAAAAACTTCAATAAGTATTATAAAAAATATTGTAGGTAGTGCTAGGAATGGTAAGATAAATTAGAGACGACAAAATATAAATTTTAAAGCTTTTAACAAATAAATTTTTCCCGGATAAATTCTACTATAATCATGAGGTATTTAAAATAGTCAAAAGCCTATATTTACAGGAAAAATTCGGTTTTAAACAATTTATTTTAATCTTTTTACATCTCATTATCCCTTTTTTAATAAAATAACTTAAACTTTTCAAAATATTCAAGCTAAATAAATGTTAAAAAACCTTTATTTCAGTTCTTTAAATTTAAAATATTTTTAGAATCTTAATAAATTCCAAACATTTATTGATTTGAGCTATTCAGATTTACTTCAAATTCGGCACAAAAGCTTTCAGGTCGACACTTGTTAGGCAGGCGATGGGAACACGCACGGGCCAAAGTGGTGATTATTATTATTAGAACGGAGGTGAAAAGTTTTTCTTCCCTTCTTCGTTGCAATTGATTTTCCGCTGCCACGGTGATATATATGTACTTCTGTGGACCCTTTTCCGCCGCCGTCGCATGCATCCCGTACGATCCCCCACTAATGGACGCCAGGAATTTAATAATGTCGGACCCGATCGGCCCCAAAGTCGAGAGCAGCGTTTTAGCAAATTAGGCCACACTGCAATCGATCGCGCGCCAAATTTCTTTTGACGGTTGCGGCGGAAATTACATTTGTCTTCGTCATCGTTACATATAAGTTAATTACAACGGAAACTTCAGGTTCTTTAGAATAGCCTTCTTTATTTAGATTGAAATAAAATTGCAAAAGAGACCAATCAAAAGATTATTAATATTAAATAATAATGCAATTTGATTTTTCTAAGGAAGTAAAAAATTAAGAAAATTGGCACATTTTAAAGAATATTAAAAAAAAATTCCAGTGGTTTTTAATTACATTTTTTTATTTAAACAGTATGCTATGAAGTTTAAATTCAGCTAAACTAATATAAGTAAAAATAACCGTTTAAAATTATTCATATTCCCTGATTTAATTAAGGGAGAAAAGAAGCATGCACATCATATTGAGCCTTGCTGGGGTCCGGTTTCTCAAACGATTTATTCAAATTAGATTGAAGATTGGCGACGGTCCCTTGTCAGAACAGGACATTACAATTTACGACTAGATTTTAGCGGGATTGATTTTATTCGCTGGCCCAGGTCCAATTTCGGGATAAAGTGCTCGGAGAAAGCTTTTGCAATAATATCAGACTGGAAAGAAGAAGAGAATAGGCGGATGTGTTTTATTATAACCAAAATTTTTTAATAAAATTATAACTGGGTTGACTGAATTGAATTTCTGCAGTTTAATTTTTCATCAAGATCTATCCAAATTGTTTCCCTAATTATAAAAAAATTGTTTTGCACTGGCAAAATACACTGTAATAAATTTTCTGACATTTTTCTGCACATCTCATTTACTTATGCGATTTGAAATTAGTGCCACTTCTTCGCAAACTTCATAATTTTAATTTTATCCAACGAATTTGAAAGTTCTGTCTAAAATTCATGGATTTTTATTTCCCTCTCCCTCATTAGACGCGCTTCTAAAACTTTCAGAATATTCAATTTTAACTTTTCGCACCAATCCGAGAGGGAGGAGATAACTTATTTTGCATATATGGGGCGCAAAGTTGTTCGTAGCCAAGAGTTGTAAATTTCTCGCAATGTCATCGTGCAAATTTTGAGTTCAGAATAATATAACAAGGGTGAAGGAAATTTATCTTGTTTATTGCCAAAAAGGAAAAGTGGGTGAAATTGAGCAAAGTGAAAACAAAACTACCAGAGAATATGTTGCCAAAAAGTTAAGGCCGATCGAAATTGTCAACCAACAACACATTTTATTAGTTATGCATTAAAAACAAGCAAAGTTTTTATTTTTTTTTTCTTGGCGAAATCTGAAATTATAATATAAAGTAAAAGTAAATAATTGAATAAAAGGTTGTTTATTCCAAGGTCTGTCCAGACTTTTGTAACTCTTTTTTTTTAATTTTATCATGTCATTAAATAATAATCAATGGGGGAGATTCAATAGACTTAGCTCTCCCGGGATATCTTTTATCCCGGGATAAATACAAAGGGATAAAATTTAGACCACTGTCCAGGGTTAAATATTTTTTGTCCCGCCTTCAATTTTTTGTCCCCAAGTCATTGGGGGATATCTTTTCTCAGCCCCCTCTACGGGATACATATTTACCCCGCGCTAAAATCAAATGAGCTGGTAATTAAAAGATCGTCAACATGCTCGCAAACTTTTTAGATTTTGGCCAATTGCAATGAACAGAAAACTTTTTCAAATCAGAATTTTGTGAGGATCATGGAAATGAGGGAAAAATTGAAATCCAAAGCTAACACAAAAATCTGTATGTAACTTAATTTAAAATTGCTTACTTATTTTGCTCAGAAATTTCTAAAGACCTCTTCATCAAAGCGAAATTATGCAAGGATTTTTTTCTTTTGAAATTTTTTGCACGTAAAATTTCTCAATTTCTCAAAAATTAAAATTCTCAAGCTTATTTTTTTATTTGTAGATAAATTAAATTCGATATTTTCTTTTAATTACACGTAACAAATAATAAAGGAAAAAATTAGTGAACGTGAAAAAGTAAAAAAAAAAAAATTGCTTTTCTTTCATCTTAAGTGTTTCCCAAACATTTAAAGACCTTTTCGTCAAAGTTAATTTGGGCAAATAAATCTTTTTCTTATGGCTATCAAATCAATTATTGAACCAGTGGCTGGCTACGGCTGCCGGCTGTCAGAAGTGCAACTGCAATGAACATGTGCAGGTGCTCATTTGAGGTACTCATATGAGCTGCTCATATGAGCACCTCAAATGAGCACCTCATATGAGCTGCGATCATAACGATCATAACAATCACAGCAATCATTACGATCATTGCGTTCATAACGATCATAGCGATCCTAACGATCATAGCGATCATAACGATTATTACGAACATAGTGATCATAGCGATCTTAACGATCACAGCGATCATAACTATCATAACAATCACAGCGATCATATCGATCACAGCGATCATAACGAACATAATAATCACAGCGATCATAACGACAAAGGCAAGCTAAGCACCCCGACCGGCATTTAATAATGATAATAATGATCATTACGATCATGACAATCACAGCGATCATAACGATCATAGCGATCATAACAATAATAGCGATCATAACGATAATAGCGATCATAACGATAATAGCGATCATAACGATAATAGCGATCAAAACGATCATAACAATCACAGCGATCATAAAGATCATAGCGATCATAACGATCATAGCGATTATAACGATCACTGCGATCATAACGATCACAGCGATCATAACGATCATAACAATCACAGCGATCATAACGATCATTGCGAACATAGTGATCATAGCGATCTTAACGATCACAGCGATCGTAACGATCATAACAATCACAGCGATCATTACGATCATAGCGATCATAACGATCATAGCGATCATAACGAACGTAGCGATCAGAACGATCATTGCGATCATAGTGATCATAGCGATCATAACGATCACAGCGATCATAACTATTATTACAATCACAGCGATCATAACAATCATAGCGATCATAGCGATCACAGCGATCACAGCGATCATAACTATTATAACAATCACAGCGATCGTAACGATCATGACTATCATAACAATCACAGCGATCAAAACGATCATTGCGATCATAGTGATCATAGCGATCACAACGATCACAGCGATCATAACTATTATAACAATCACAGCGATCATAACGATCACAGCGATCATAACGAACATTACAACCACAGCGATCATAACGATCATTGCGATCATAGTGATCATAGCGATCATAACGATCACAGCGATCATAACTATTATAACAATCACAGCGATCATAACAATCATAGCGATCATAACGATCATAGCGATCATAACGATCATAGCGATCATAACGATCACAGCGATCATAACTATTATAACAATCACAGCGATCGTAACGATCATGACTATCATAACAATCACAGCGATCATAACGAACATTACAATCACAGCGATCATAACGATCATTGCGATCACAGCGATCATAACTATTATAACAATCACAGCGATCATAACGATCATAGCGATCATAACGATCATAGTGATCATAACGACCATAACGATCATAACGATCACAGCGATCATAACCATTATAACAATCACAGCGACGATCGTAACGATCATGACTATCATAACAATCACAGCGATCATAACGGTCATTGCGATCGTAGGGATCATAGCGATCATAACGACCTAAAATGAGCTGCTCAAATGAGCACCTCAAATGAGCACCTCGTCGTTTTTTTGTCGTTTTGTAGTCAACTTGGAGTCGTTTTCGACTCCCAAATGACAAAAAATCATTACCAATTGACTCCCAATCAACTCCCCAAACGACTCCCAAAATGCGCTAAAACACGCAAAGCACGTTCTCCCTTTATAATTAATTAATTATATACCACCTCGCTTAAACATCCCAATAATTTTACCATCAATAAGCCGTCAACTATTTCGACTGTTGAACCAGCTGACCTTGCTGTCAATTTTGAAACAAAAAGGTCAGCCGCTAGTAATAAAAAAAATAAAAAAATAAAAGTCAAAAATTTTCTTCACATTGTCTGAGTGTTCAATGCAGTTGCACTTCTGACAGCCGGCAGCCGTAGCAGCCACTGGTTCAATAATTGATTTGATAGCCATAAGAAAAAGATTTATTTGCCCAAATTAACTTTGACGAAAAGGTCTTTAAATGTTTGGGAAACACTTAAGATGAAAGAAAAGCAAATTCTTTTTTCTTCTACTTTTTCACGTTCACTAATTTTTTTTCCTTTTTATTTGTTAAGTGTAATTAAAAAAAATTGGCGAATTTAATTTATCTACAAATAAAAAAATAAGCTTGAGAATTTTAATTTTTAAGCGTTGAGAAATTTGAAATTTTATGTGCACAAAATTTGAAAAGAAAAAAAAACCTTGCATAATTTCGCTTTGATGAAGAGGTCTTTAGAAATTTCTGAGCAAAATGAATAAGCAATTTTAAATTAAGTTCGATACAGAATTTTGTGTTACCTTTGGATTTCAATTTTGCCCTCATTTCCATGATCCTCACAAAATTCTGATTTGAAAAAGTTTTTTATTCATTGCAATTGGCCAAAATCTAAAAAGTTTGCGAGCATGTTGACGATCTTTTAATTACCAGCTCATTTGATTTTAGCGCGGGTTAAATATTTATCCCGTAGAGGGAACTAAGAAAAGATATCCCCCAATGACTTGGGGAGAAAAAATTGAAGGAGGGACAAAAAATATTTAACCCTGGACAGTGGTCTAAATTTTATCCCTTTGTATTTATCCCGGGATAAAAGATATCCCGGGAGAGCTAAGTCTATTGAATCTCCCCCAATAATTAGACCAGTTTAAAATATTTCAATTAAAAAGAGATAATTTACTTTTTATGTGTTACTTTTCTGCTGATTAGTTAAATCATCTGAGAAAGACGCCATTGGAAAATATCCGACCAAGACGCGAGAAAATTAAGAGGAATATTGAAAATTGCCAGCCACCGTTTTCGCAGAAGCTTTTTACTTTTGCGTCGTCGCACCTGCCATAACTCGTTTATGAGTAGCACTTTGCTCGTTCGAGTGGAAGAAAGCAAGCAATATTTGCGGTCACATTTTCTACAGCAGCTTTTTGTGTGCGACACATTTTGGCATCATTCTATTTTTGCTCTAAAAGGACATTCGCAGCTTTTTATGAGGGCTTTGTGTAAAAAAAGCCTTTTTTTGCAAGGACGAGTGTTATACACGTTTGATAACACAACCAGAATTTTATAAACCTGGAAACTTTTGAAATTCTATAATTATACAAAATCAATTCATTTATGATTAGTTCAATTAATTAATTAGCTTGTAAATGGATCTCGGATACTAATAAAATAACTATTTTTATTTCTGATAATATTTTGCATTTTCTTAACATAAAACTTGTTGAAAAAAATAATAAAAAATTCCACCATCCCAAATTAAATATATTTTAATTCCTCTGATTGAAAGAATAATAAGCTCCAATACAATGAAACATGATTTCTTTTCATAGAAATGCTGAAAACAAGCAGCTCACCTGAAATCTGACAATCAAAGTCTGTTGTGTAAATACTTCATGATTGTTAGCTCTTGGTACTTCCAATTAGTAGCACTAATATGTAACAAAACTAATCAGACTAATCAACATCAAATTATAGAGGAAACTAGCAAACAGAGAGACACACACACTATAATTCTCAATGGAATTGTATACGTCAACATGAATTGTAATAAGTGATGTGAACGGTAAATACGATTAAATACGTGCATTAACTATTTCTCTTTAAAATAAAATAAAATGTATCAAAATGCAAATAATGTAGATAAAAAAATCGTACTAATTTAGTATTGCAAAATAACAACTTATATAATGCATGATGAATCTCTTTCAAAAAAATTTATAAATTAATGAAGAGAAGAAAGCAAATTTACAGATATTAAAATAAAAGTTTGAGAATTAAAAAAATTTAAACAGATTTAAAATAAATTTATGAAAAAAATACCAAATTTATTTAAAATTTATATCAAATTTAAACTTATCTAAAAATTTAGTTAAAAACAATGTGATATTGATACGGAACAATTCGGAAAAAAAACAATTTTAAATCCTTTTCTAAGCTAAAATCTCTTTGGAAAAAACGTGCGCGTGTTAAATTTTTTTTGTGATTTTGGTTGGCAGGAGGCCGAGTGAAGCGTCAAGCTGGCCCACCAGTTTTGGATCTCGTATCCGCCCCCGGGCAGCGGGGGCGGCCGCGGCCAGTCGGACGAGGAGAAGAAGGAGAAAAAGGACCAGGCGGCCGCAGCGGCCGCGGCCCACCAGCACCAGGTGGAGCAGCAGCAGCACCGCGCCGAGCAACGCGCCGAACAACGCGCCCTGCACCGCCAGGAACGCGAGATGCAACGCGAGCTGCAGCGCGAACGCGAACACCAACAGCAACACGCGGTCGTCGTCGCCGCCGCCCTCTCCTCTTCCCTCCAATCCATGTGAGTACGCAATTATCAAATTCATTTAATTCACAATAATATCGAGAAAATTAATGTTACTTAAGTTATAATTGAAAAACATATTCATACAAAAGATATAAAAACAAAGAGGACTCGACATAAATTATAACAAAATTTATAAATAAGTAAAGAGAGAATCAGCTTCAGGTGATATACAAAAGCTTCTTGTTTTCTTTTCTGCAAAAGCCATAAGTTCAAAGCATATTCTGTCGTTCGTGCTCGGCGGAAACAATTTCCTCAGGTATGGTATTTTCTCCACATCTTCCTGCCTATTCAGCAAAACGATGCACGTTTTTCTCGCCCGAGACAGAGTCGTAACATGACTTAAGTGCATAAAGATGTGCTCCTCGAAGAATTTGCATAATACCTTTGCCAGTTGAAACATCCATATTTATGAAAAGGAACAAAGTGCTTTCTTTGCAGACAAATTTCTTCTTTCTTTACAAACAAATTTTTTTCAAAAAATGGATCTAAAAATGCGATGAAACGAAAAATATCATTTAAATTTTGAGGGAAATCAAAACTTATTATTTTTAATTTTCAGTAAAAGTGTTAGAACCATTTTTTAGCATTTCATCTAAAAGTTTAATCATTTTTTATAAAACCTTCGTTTATTTGGTTTTCGCAAGATTCTGTTCTCCAAGCGATCCTATTCCAATTAAAAGTTGCTCTCCAGAGAATTACAGGGAGTGATTGTGCCATCAACTCGCGCCGACCTTTCGCGTCCACCTTGGCTTTCCGGGCGATAAATTTAACGACTCAATTAAGGACCCGCTCATTGTCAGCCAATCACTCCAAAAGGACGGGCGCTCTTTATTTAAACCAAATAAAGTGCCATCCGTAAATCTGCTGAACCAAAAATCATGGCCGGGTCGTGGATTCTGGACAGAATTAACTAGGAGTTTGATAACTGATTTACAATGCAATAATTAAAACATCTCAGCCTTTTACAATAAGATCAATGCGAATTTGTGGTGTCGACTGACCTATTCATCTTATTTCTCCGTCTTAATTGGGGTGATATGAACGTAATTTGGTGAAATTTTTATCAATTTTGATCCGGCCAATTTTGAGGGAAAAAATAATTTTGGAAAATTTCCATAAGAAACAATGTTAAATATCAAGAATTTACTTATCCCAATGACTTCTTTCTTTTGTGTGTCTCCTTGGAACTTACATAAAAAACCAATGCTAATGCCGAGAAAACCACTAAACCAAAAGAAATCAGACCATTTTTTTTTCTTGCAAAAGCCTCTCCTTAAAATGTAATTTATTCGCTTTTTGCAACGAACAGAAAACCATAAAACCACGATCGATCGCAGGGTTGCCAATCGGAAGTCGCCCTGCACTATATGAGTGTGTGATTACGACCGCTCGTAAAATGTATTTTACGCTCCGAGCTGCACACTTTAATCGGCGGACAAAGCAAGTGTGTGCGTCGGGCACTGACCCAAATATTTATTTATGCACATCAAGCAACTCGTACGCAAAATGAAAAGCGGAAAATGTTGAAAGGCTTTGCTCATTTATTCATGACTAGCAATAAATAGAGCATGCATTTTTTTATATGTTTTTCTAAGCGGAATATTCACATGCAATAAAATTTCTGTATACTTTAAAGTACGCAAAGTGGAACAGTAAAAAGTCAATTTAATCTGATTTAATCATTGAAAGAAAAAACGCCAACTTTGTAAGTAAAAGTGCTTTAGGCTTGTTGGTAACTTTGATTGATATACAGGACTACAATCAGAAACATAATAGCCTAAATACACGATTGTAAAACAAATAAAGTCTCAATAAATTAAATTACCTGATGCCTCACTGCATCAAAATTTAACTGGTGAATAGCTTAACTAAATTCCTGCTTATTTTATAACTGATTCTCCTGCAGTTTCAAACAGTTTTTCTTTGACTTTAAATTTGCAAAATCTAAGAAAATAAATTTTAAAAATTCAGAACCGACTTCTCATTAAGGAAGCCTTCGTCTACCAAAAATGGCTTCAATTTGCATACCAAATTATTTCATATTCTCTTTATTCATTTGCGTTTTTCTGATGTCAGCCAAAATACAAATGTATGAGAGTTATCTTGGATTGCAAAAAACGAATTTGCAATTTCTGAATAGAATTCGTGAAGCTATTTATTTCGCGCATCCCTCCAGGGATGCGAAGAGGGCACACAGGGCCAGTAAAGAATAAATGTAAAAGTCGATGGCTACACATACTCACGCTTTGTTGAGAGAATTGTGCGAGAGCTGGTGCATCCTTTGTGCACGAAGGAGGCCAAGATTGAAACTCTCTCTGCCCTCTGGGATAGATACGAAAAAATTCACACCCTATTGACTGTAAGGGAGGCTATTGTGCAGGTCTAGAAAACGCCTAAGAAAGATGTCACTATACCTAATTTCAGGTTCTTGTTCTTTATTTTTTTCCAACAAAATGATTGTCGTGCATTCAAAGTTGTTTAAATTGAACGACAAGTGGCACAGATTTGGTGTAACGCGTGAACTCTGGAATCCTAGGATCGCATTGACCTGTATAAATTTTATATCTCTTTTTATGGGAATTTTTTTTCACGAAAGATCGGCAAAATTATAATTGTTGCCAAATTCTCGAAATCATACTCATATCATGACTAACATCATAATAATTATTATCTTAACCGCATTCCAGTATACTCAGTTAACAAATTTATGAAATTTTTAGCTCTCAAGTTTCACGTCAATTTGTGTTATTTCACCACTTATTGCAAATTTTAATTATTCAAACAAAACTTTTAATTTGTGAAAATCCACCAATTTGGAGTGAAATATAATGGGAACGTCATACTCTTTGCGATGTATTCTGGAAATGAAAACATTGCGAAAACTCTTGAAAATCGATCCATATACATATATTTATCGTTTGCGGAAATTTCAAAAGCACTCTGCGCGCTCTGGCAGATTTTCTGTTTGCTTTTGCGTCAGCCCTGTGTATATAATTGAGACCGAAATCGACTGCCGCCGCACAAAATCCACACCCGCAATTTTTTTAAAGCCGCCCTCTCGCTTTCGCAGAGTGACATTTTACGCAACTCGTCCTCCACCCTTCCTCGAAAAAATAACACACGCATTTGTATGTGTTATCATATTGCTGCGGCGACGAATAAATAACGATTTTCTCGCCATCCCTTTTCTTCCTTACAAGACATTTTCATTCGAATATCTTTTCTTTTTGCCAGAGTCCACAACTGATCTCTGCTCTGATTTGGAAATTGGGATTTATATAATTAATTTTGGAATTTCTCAGCAAATAATACTAATCTCATTTTGAAATAAAAACCACCTTTATTTGGTTTGAAAAAATTCTGTATTTTTCTCATTTGGCAGAAAAACCAGTTTTATAAAAAAAAGACAGGGAAACATTAATTATTTGTAATTGGATTAATTTTGTAAGAATGTTCAATGCTGAAATTCCTGTCATTTTGCCGTTCACTTTGAGTATAATTACGAAGCAAAAAATTCGCTTTTCACATTCAATTTGAATAATCGACCCAGTATTAAACGTGTGTGCATTTTCAATTAACGCTTTGCTCCGCAGAGAATTTAATTAACCTCCTCTTGCAGTTGGAATTCAAATTCTCTCTTGCCTAACTAGGACGAACGTGTTCATTTCGCCCTAGCAGGGAATTAATCCACATTCAGGAAACTTCCCATGTATACCACTGGAAACTTCTCAAACTGTGCTTCAGCTGCTCTACATTTTCTTCCTCATCAAAAAAGGAGCAAAAGGCAAAGTTTTCAATATGTGAAAATCAAACTTGTAGATTATTATAAAAGAACTAGAAGAGTTTAAAAAAATCCTCTCCATTTAAGTCATCATTGAGGATAAGGCCTATTTTTTATTGCCTTGGGAAAAATATAATTAATCTAGGAAAACCAGAGCTTCTTTTTGGAACGGATTTATTTGAAAAGGAAAAGCAAGCAAAATAATTGGAAATGTTTGTTTGCTTAGTTATAACCTGGCAACATTTTCCACGAAACACAGATTGTGTTCAGCAAAAATTTCCACTGCATTTTGAGATGTCTATAAGAAAAAAGTGATTTTTGGAGGTAAAACGGCAATATTTGCTGTTTTTGTTTGCGTTGTGAATTAACACAGAACTGCTGCTGCTATAAAGTTTTCATATAAATATTCAAAGCTTTGCTATATCAGATTTTTGGAGTTTTCGAGAATGAATTTGTTTAATTTTCCCATTTGTATTCAACCTCGTATAATAAGTTGCGGATTAAAAAAAAAAAAACAAACAAACAAACATGAGAAACTTCAAAGTTTTTTTGTGTCAAATGTATATCTTACTTTCTTCAAACTATTAAATTCGATGGCAGAATTAATGAGCTACCTTTTTTAGGCTTGCAAGATTCAAATCGATTGCTCTTATTAGTCACAGCGACACCGTGTTTGGTGGCAGCAGCTTTATTTCTGCCAAAACTTTCGGCTTGCAAAAACTTATTCTAGCTATCCGATAACTCTCTCGTCTCTCTCTGCTTTTGAAAGGCAGTAACGGCTGAAGAAACTTTGCGAAGAAGGAACCTGGACTGAAGGTTAAAGGTGAAAATTTTAGCGCCTAATTGAGAGTTGGATTACAAATTTGCAAACTCAAATATTTCTGTCTAAAGAAAAAAATTAAGGTACAAATGCTAAAAAAAGCTAAAATTTAAACATAAATTAATTTCATTTATTTAACACAAAAAAATCGAAATTCTAAAAAAATAATAATCAAAATTTTGACATACTTATTGAAAAAAAATAAATATAAAAATTGGGATCTCTCTTAAGTAATGCTGATTTATATGAAAAAGAAAAGACGTTCATGCTTACAACACACACAATTCGCTCATAGACGTGCTGCCCTGGTATTTCACTGTTATATGTACAGCGTATCAATTTGATAAGCGATTTTCTTATGTTTGAAGCATTAATTGGTTGGGAAGAATTTATTTTGAGCCATGAAAAATTCCTAGTGCCGGGGCAAAAAATTTTACAAGCAAATGTAAAAAAGCTGCAAAAATAAGGTCTATTTGCTAGTGGTAAATTAATTGCGAATTCTATGTTCATTAAATGATGCAAATTATAGTTAGGAGAGGCAGTGACTAGGCTGCCCCTGTTTTATTTTTATTAAGTTACCACTCCTTGTTTAATTTGAAGCGAATCCCAAATATTTAGAGTATTCATTTATTACAGTTTTTATGATTTCACTTTTAATCCTAAATCAGAGACCTGCGTGAAACGACTAATGAGTATTTCTTTTGTGAAGAGTGTATCAAATTGCCAACTGAATAGCATATTTGATAACAAAATTTGAGAGGAAAACAATGTATTTAGAACTACGAAAATTTGAAATTGCGCTTGCAACTGCTTTTATAAAAATGTGTATTTAGAGCAAGTAGACGTTCATGCTTACAACACACACAATTCGCTCATAGACGTGCTGCCCTGGTATTTCACTGTTATATGAACAGCGTATCAATTTGATAAGCGATTTTCTTATGTTTGAAGCATTAATGGGTTGGGAAGAATTTATTTTGAGCCATGAAAAATTCCTAGTGCCCGGGCCAAAATTTTACAAGCAAATGTAAAAAGTTGTAAAAATAAGGTCTATTTGCTAGTGGTAACTCAATTGCGAATTCTATGTTCATTAAATGAGGCAAATTATAGTTAGGAGAGGCAGTGACTAGGCTGCCCCTGTTTTATTTTTATTAAGTTACCACTCCTTGTTTAATTTGAAGCGAATCCCAAATCTTTAGAGTGTTCATTTATTACAGTTTTTATGATTTCACTTTTAATCCTAAATCAGAGACCTGCGTGAAACGACTAATGAGTATTTCTTTTGTGAAGAGTGTATCAAATTGCCAACTGAATAGCATATTTGATAACAAAATTTGAGAGGAAAACAATGTATTAAGAACTACGAAAATTTGAAATTGCGCTTGCAACTGCTTTTATAAAAATGTGTATTTAGAGCAAGTAGACGTTCATGCTTACAACACACACAATTCGCTCATAGACGTGCTGCCCTGGTATTTCAATGTTACATGTACAGCGTATCAATTTGATAAGCGATTTTCTTATGTTTGAAGCATTAATGGGTTGGGAAGAATTTATTTTGAGCCATGAAAAATTCCTAGTGCCCGGGCCAAAATTTTACAAGCAAATGTAAAAAGTTGTAAAAATAAGGTCTATTTGCTAGTGGTAACTCAATTGCGAATTCTATGTTCATTAAATGAGGCAAATTATAGTTAGGAGAGGCAGTGACTAGGCTGCCCCTGTTTTATTTTTATTAAGTTACCACTCCTTGTTTAATTTGAAGCGAATCCCAAATATTTAGAGTGTTCATTTATTACCATTTTTATGATTTCACTTTTAAACCTAAATCAGAGACCAGCGTGAAACGACTAATGAGTATTTCTTTTGTGAAGAGTGTATCAAATTGCCAACTGAATAGCATATTTAATAACAAAATTTGAGAGGAAAACAATGTATTTAGAACTACGAAAATATGAAATTGCGCTTGCAACTGCTTTTACAATAATGTGTATTTAGAGCAAGTAGACGTTCATGCTTACAACACACACAATTCGCTCATAAACGTGCTGCCCTGGCATTTCACTGTTATATGAGAACAGCGTATCAATTTGATAAGCGATTTTCTTATGTTTGAAGCATTAATGGGTTGGGTAGAATTTATTTTGAGCCATGAAAAATTCCTAGTGCCCGGGCAAAAAATTTTACAAGCAAATGTAAAAAAGTTGTAAAAATAAGGTCTATTTGCTAGTGGTAACTCAATTGCGAATTCTATGTTCATTAAATGAGGCAAATTATAGTTAGGAGAGGCAGTGACTAGGCTGCCCCTGTTTTATTTTTATTAAGTTACCACTCCTTGTTTAATTTGAAGCGAATCCCAAATCTTTAGAGTGTTCATTTATTACCATTTTTATGATTTCACATTTAAACCTAAATCAGAGACCAGCGCGAAACGACTAATGAGTATTTCTTTTGTGAAGAGTGTATCAAATTGCCAACTGAATAGCATATTTAATAACAAAATTTGAGAGGAAAACAATGTATTTAGAACTACGAAAATATGAAATTGCGCTTGCAACTGCTTTTATAATAATGTGTATTTAGAGCAAGTAGACGTTCATGCTTACAACACACACAATTCGCTCATAGACGTGCTGCCCTGGTATTTCAATGTTACATGTACAGCGTATCAATTTGATAAGCGATTTTCTTATGTTTGAAGCATTAATGGGTTGGGAAGAATTTATTTTGAGCCATGAAAAATTCCTAGTGCCCGGGCCAAAATTTTACAAGCAAATGTAAAAAGTTGTAAAAATAAGGTCTATTTGCTAGTGGTAACTCAATTGCGAATTCTATGTTCATTAAATGAGGCAAATTATAGTTAGGAGAGGCAGTGACTAGGCTGCCCCTGTTTTATTTTTATTAAGTTACCACCCCTTGTTTAATTTGAAGCGAATCCCAAATATTTAGAGTGTTCATTTATTACAATTTTTATGATTTCACTTTTAAACCTAAATCAGAGACCAGCGTGAAACGACTAATGAGTATTTCTTTTGTGAAGAGTGTATCAAATTGCCAACTGAATAGCATATTTGATAACAAAATTTGAGAGGAAAACAATGTATTTAGAACTACGAAAAAATGAAATTGCGCTTGCAACTGCTTTTATAAAAATGTGTATTTAGAGCAAGTAGACGTTCATGCTTACAACACACACAATTCGCTCATAGACGTGCTGCCCTGGTATTTCACTGTTATATGAACAGCGTATCAATTTGATAAGCGATTTTCTTATGTTTGAAGCATTAATGGGTTGGGAAGAATTTATGTTGAGCCATGAAAAATTCCTAGTGCCCGGGCCAAAATTTTACAAGCAAATGTAAAAAGTTGTAAAAATAAGGTCTATTTGCTAGTGGTAACTCAATTGCGAATTCTATGTTCATTAAATGAGGCAAATTATAGTTAGGAGAGGCAGTGACTAGGCTGCCCCTGTTTTATTTTTATTAAGTTACCACCCCTTGTTTAATTTGAAGCGAATCCCAAATATTTAGAGTGTTCATTTATTACAATTTTTATGATTTCACTTTTAAACCTAAATCAGAGACCAGCGTGAAACGACTAATGAGTATTTCTTTTGTGAAGAGTGTATCAAATTGCCAACTGAATAGCATATTTGATAACAAAATTTGAGAGGAAAACAATGTATTTAGAACTACGAAAAAATGAAATTGCGCTTGCAACTGCTTTTATAAAAATGTGTATTTAGAGCAAGTAGACGTTCATGCTTACAACACACACAATTCGCTCATAGACGTGCTGCCCTGGTATTTCACTGTTATATGAACAGCGTATCAATTTGATAAGCGATTTTCTTATGTTTGAAGCATTAATGGGTTGGGAAGAATTTATGTTGAGCCATGAAAAATTCCTAGTGCCGGGGCAAAATATTTTACAAGCAAATGTAAAAAAGTTGTAAAAATAAGGACTATTTGCTAGTGGTAACTCAATTGCGAATTCTATGTTCATTAATTGAGGCAAATTATAGTTAGGAGAGGCAGTGACTAGGCTGCCCCTGTTTTATTTTTATTAAGTTACCACTCCTTGTTTAATTTGAAGCGAATCCCAAATCTTTAGAGTGTTCATTTATTACAATTTTTATGATTTCACATTTAAACCTAAATCAGAGACCAGCGCGAAACGACTAATGAGTATTTCTTTTGTGAAGAGAGTATCAAATTGCCAACTGAATAGCATATTTAATAACAAAATTTGAGAGGAAAACAATGTATATAGAACTACGAAAATATGAAATTGCGCTTGCAACTGCTTTTATAATAATGTGTATTTACAGCAAGTAGACCTTCATGCTTACAACACACACAATTCGCTCATAGACGTGCTGCCCTGGTATTTCACTGTTATATGAACAGCGTATCAATTTGATAAGCGATTTTCTTATGTTTGAAGCATTAATGGGTTGGGAAGAATTTATGTTGAGCCATGAAAAATTCCTAGTGCCGGGGCAAAAAATTTTACAAGCAAATGTAAAAAAGTTGTAAAAATAAGGACTATTTGCTAGTGGTAACTCAATTGCGAATTCTATGTTCATTAATTGAGGCAAATTATAGTTAGGAGAGGCAGTGACTAGGCTGCCCCTGTTTTATTTTTATTAAGTTACCACTCCTTTTTTAATTTGAAGCGAATCCCAAATCTTTAGAGTGTTCATTTATTACCATTTTTATGATTTCACATTTAAACCTAAATCAGAGACCAGCGCGAGACGACTAATGAGTATTTCTTTTGTGAGAAGCGTATCAAATTGCTAACTGAATAGCATATTTAATAACAAAATTTGAGAGGAAAACAATGTATTTAGAACTACGAAAAAACGAAATTGCGCTTGCAACTGCTTTTATAAAAATGTGTATTTAGAGCAAGTAGACGTTCATGCTTACAACACACACAATTCGCTCATAGACGTGCTGCCCTGGTATTTCACTGTTATATGAACAGAGTATCAATTTGATAAGCGATTTTCTTATGTTTGAAGCATTAATGGGTTGGGAAGAATTTATTTTGAGCCATGAAAAATTCCTAGTGCCGGGGCAAAATATTTTACAAGCAAATGTAAAAAAGTTGTAAAAATAAGGTCTATTTGCTAGTGGTAACTCAATTGCGAATTCTATGTTCATTAATTGAGGCAAATTATAGTTAGGAGAGGCAGTGACTAGGCTGCCCCTGTTTTATTTTTATTAAGTTACCACTCCTTGTTTAATTTGATGCGAATCCCAAATCTTTAGAGTGTTCATTTATTACAGTTTTTATGATTTCACTTTTAATCCTAAATCAGAGACCTGCGTGAAACGACTAATAAGTATTTCTTTTGTGAAGAGTGTATCAAATTGCCAACTGAATAGCATATTTGATAACAAAATTTGAGAGGAAAACAATGTATTAAGAACTACGAAAATTTGAAATTGCGCTTGCAACTGCTTTTATAAAAATGTGTATTTAGAGCAAGTAGACGTTCATGCTTACAACACACACAATTCGCTCATAGACGTGCTGCCCTGGTATTTCAATGCTACATGTACAGCGTATCAATTTGATAAGCGATTTTCTTATGTTTGAAGCATTAATGGGTTGGGAAGAATTTATTTTGAGCCATGAAAAATTCCTAGTGCCCGGGCCAAAATTTTACAAGCAAATGTAAAAAGTTGTAAAAATAAGGTCTATTTGCTAGTGGTAACTCAATTGCGAATTCTATGTTCATTAAATGAGGCAAATTATAGTTAGGGGAGGCAGTGACTAGGCTGCCCCTGTTTTATTTTTATTAAGTTACCACTCCTTGTTTAATTTGAAGCGAATCCCAAATATTTAGAGTGTTCATTTATTACAATTTTTATGATTTCACTTTTAAACCTAAATCAGAGACCAGCGTGAAACGACTAATGAGTATTTCTTTTGTGAAGAGTGTATCAAATTGCCAACTGAATAGCATATTTAATAACAAAATTTGAGAGGAAAACAATGTATTTAGAACTACGAAAAAATGAAATTGCGCTTGCAACTGCTTTTATAAAAATGTGTATTTAGAGCAAGTAGACGTTCATGCTTACAACACACACAATTCGCTCATAGACGTGCTGCCCTGGTATTTCACTGTTATATGAACAGCGTATCAATTTGATAAGCGATTTTCTTATGTTTGAAGCATTAATGGGTTGGGAAGAATTTATGTTGAGCCATGAAAAATTCCTAGTG
This sequence comes from Neocloeon triangulifer, assembly GCF_031216515.1. Lineage (NCBI taxonomy): Eukaryota > Metazoa > Arthropoda > Insecta > Ephemeroptera > Baetidae > Neocloeon > Neocloeon triangulifer. The sequence goes on from NW_026775546.1 coordinate 12,165,916, forward strand.
CCGGGGCAAAATATTTTACAAGCAAATGTAAAAAAGTTGTAAAAATAAGGACTATTTGCTAGTGGTAACTCAATTGCGAATTCTATGTTCATTAATTGAGGCAAATTATAGTTAGGAGAGGCAGTGACTAGGCTGCCCCTGTTTTATTTTTATTAAGTTACCACTCCTTGTTTAATTTGAAGCGAATCCCAAATCTTTAGAGTGTTCATTTATTACCATTTTTATGATTTCACTTTTAACCCTAAATCAGAGACCAGCGTGAAACGACTAATGAGTATTTCTTTTGTGAAGAGTGTATCAAATTGCCAACTGAATAGCATATTTAATAACAAAATTTGAGAGGAAAACAATGTATTTAGAACTACGAAAAAATGAAATTGCGCTTGCAACTGCTTTTATAAAAATGTGTATTTAGAGCAAGTAGACGTTCATGCTTACAACACACACAATTCGCTCATAGACGTGCTGCCCTGGTATTTCACTGTTATATGAACAGCGTATCAATTTGATAAGCGATTTTCTTATGTTTGAAGCATTAATGGGTTGGGAAGAATTTATGTTGAGCCATGAAAAATTCCTAGTGCCGGGGCAAAATATTTTACAAGCAAATGTAAAAAAGTTGTAAAAATAAGGACTATTTGCTAGTGGTAACTCAATTGCGAATTCTATGTTCATTAATTGAGGCAAATTATAGTTAGGAGAGGCAGTGACTAGGCTGCCCCTGTTTTATTTTTATTAAGTTACCACTCCTTGTTTAATTTGAAGCGAATCCCAAATCTTTAGAGTGTTCATTTATTACCATTTTTATGATTTCACTTTTAAACCTAAATCAGAGACCAGCGTGAAACGACTAATGAGTATTTCTTTTGTGAAGAGTGTATCAAATTGCCAACTGAATAGCATATTTAATAACAAAATTTGAGAGGAAAACAATGTATTTAGAACTACGAAAATATGAAATTGCGCTTGCAACTGCTTTTACAATAATGTGTATTTAGAGCAAGTAGACGTTCATGCTTACAACACACACAATTCGCTCATAGACGTGCTGCCCTGGCATTTCACTGTTATATGAGAACAGCGTATCAATTTGATAAGCGATTTTCTTATGTTTGAAGCATTAATGGGTTGGGTAGAATTTATTTTGAGCCATGAAAAATTCCTAGTGTCCGGGCAAAAAAATTTTACAAGCAAATGTAAAAAAGTTGTAAAAATAAGGTCTATTTGCTAGTGGTAACTCAATTGCGAATTCTATGTTCATAAAATGAGGCAAATTATAGTTAGGAGAGGCAGTGACTAGGCTGCCCCTGTTTTATTTTTATTAAGTTACCACTCCTTGTTTAATTTGAAGCGAATCCCAAATCTTTAGAGTGTTCATTTATTACCATTTTTATGATTTCACATTTAAACCTAAATCAGAGACCAGCGCGAAACGACTAATGAGTATTTCTTTTGTGAAGCGTGTATCAAATTGCCAACTGAATAGCATATTTAATAACAAAATTTGAGAGGAAAACAATGTATTTAGAACTACGAAAATATGAAATTGCGCTTGCAACTGCTTTTACAATAATGTGTATTTAGAGCAAGTAGACGTTCATGCTTACAACACACACAATTCGCTCATAGACGTGCTGCCCTGGTATTTCACTGTGATATGAACAGCGTATCAATTTGATAAGCGATTTTCTTATGTTTGAAGCATTAATGGGTTGGGAAGAATTTATTTTGAGCCATGAAAATTTCCTAGTGCCGGGGAAAAAAATTTTACAAGCAAATGTAAAAAGTTGTAAAAATAAGATTTATTTGCTAGTGGTAACTCAATTGCGAATTCTATGTTCATTAAATGAGGCAAATTATAGTTAGGAGAGGCAGTGACTAGGCTGCCCCTGTTTTATTTTTATTAAGTTACCACTCCTTGTTTAATTTGAAGCGAATCCCAAATCTTTAGAGTGTTCATTTATTACCATTTTTATGATTTCACATTTAAACCTAAATCAGAGACCAGCGCGAAACGACTAATGAGTATTTCTTTTGTGAAGAGTGTATCAAATTGCCAACTGAATAGCATATTTAATAACAAAATTTGAGAGGAAAACAATGTATTTAGAACTACGAAAATATGAAATTGCGCTTGCAACTGCTTTTATAATAATGTGTATTTAGAGCAAGTAGACGTTCATGCTTACAACACACACAATTCGCTCATAGACGTGCTGCCCTGGCATTTCACTGTTATATGAACAGCGTATCAATTTGATAAGCGATTTTCTTATGTTTGAAGCATTAATGGGTTGGGAAGAATTTATTTTGAGCCATGAAAAATTCCTAGTGCACGGGCAAAAAATTTTACAAGCAAATGTAAAAAAGTTGTAAAAATAAGGTCTATTTGCTAGTGGTAACTCAATTGCGAATTCTATGTTCATAAAATGAGGCAAATTATAGTTAGGAGAGGCAGTGACTAGGCTGCCCCTGTTTTATTTTTATTAAGTTACCACTCCTTGTTTAATTTGAAGCGAATCCCAAATCTTTAGAGTGTTCATTTATTACCATTTTTATGATTTCACATTTAAACCTAAATCAGAGACCAGCGCGAAACGACTAATGAGTATTTCTTTTGTGAAGCGTGTATCAAATTGCCAACTGAATAGCATATTTAATAACAAAATTTGAGAGGAAAACAATGTATTTAGAACTACGAAAATATGAAATTGCGCTTGCAACTGCTTTTACAATAATGTGTATTTAGAGCAAGTAGACGTTCATGCTTACAACACACACAATTCGCTCATAGACGTGCTGCCCTGGTATTTCACTGTGATATGAACAGCGTATCAATTTGATAAGCGATTTTCTTATGTTTGAAGCATTAATGGGTTGGGAAGAATTTATTTTGAGCCATGAAAAATTCCTAGTGCCGGGGCAAAAAATTTTACAAGCAAATGTAAAAAGTTGTAAAAATAATGTCTATTTGCTAGTGGTAACTCAATTGCGAATTCTATGTTCATTAAATGAGGCAAATTATAGTTAGGAGAGGCAGTGACTAGGCTGCCCCTGTTTTATTTTTATTAAGTTACCACTCCTTGTTTAATTTGAAGCGAATCCCAAATCTTTAGAGTGTTCATTTATTACCATTTTTATGATTTCACATTTAAACCTAAATCAGAGACCAGCGCGAAACGACTAATGAGTATTTCTTTTGTGAAGAGTGTATCAAATTGCCAACTGAATAGCATATTTAATAACAAAATTTGAGAGGAAAACAATGTATTTAGAACTACGAAAATATGAAATTGCGCTTGCAACTGCTTTTATAATAATGTGTATTTAGAGCAAGTAGACGTTCATGCTTACAACACACACAATTCGCTCATAGACGTGCTGCCCTGGTATTTCACTGTTATATGAACAGCATATCAATTTGATAAGCGATTTTCTTATGTTTGAAGCATTGATGGGTTGGGAAGAATTTATTTTGAGCCATGAAAAATTCCTAGTGCCGGGGCAAAAAATTTTACAAGCAAATGTAAAAAGTTGTAAAAATAAGGTCTATTTGCTAGTGGTAACTCAATTGCGAATTCTATGTTCATTAAATGAGGCAAATTATAGTTAGGAGAGACAGTGACTAGGCTGCCCCTGTTTTATTTTTATTAAGTTACCACTCCTTGTTTAATTTGAAGCGAATCCCAAATCTTTAGAGTGTTCATTTATTACCATTTTTATGATTTCACATTTAAACCTAAATCAGAGACCAGCGCGAAACGACTAATGAGTATTTCTTTTGTGAAGAGTGTATCAAATTGCCAACTGAATAGCATATTTAATAACAAAATTTGAGAGGAAAACAATGTATTTAGAACTACGAAAATATGAAATTGCGCTTGCAACTGCTTTTATAATAATGTGTATTTAGAGCAAGTAGACGTTCATGCTTACAACACACACAATTCGCTCATAGACGTGCTGCCCTGGTATTTCAATGTTACATGTACAGCGTATCAATTTGATAAGCGATTTTCTTATGTTTGAAGCATTAATGGGTTGGGAAGAATTTATTTTGAGCCATGAAAAATTCCTAGTGCCGGGGCAAAAAATTTTACAAGCAAATGTAAAAAGTTGTAAAAATAAGGTCTATTTGCTAGTGGTAACTCAATTGCGAATTCTATGTTCATTAAATGAGGCAAATTATAGTTAGGAGAGGCAGTGACTAGGCTGCCCCTGTTTTATTTTTATTAAGTTACCACTCCTTGTTTAATTTGAAGCGAATCCCAAATCTTTAGAGTGTTCATTTATTACCATTTTTATGATTTCACATTTAAACCTAAATCAGAGACCAGCGCGAAACGACTAATGAGTATTTCTTTTGTGAAGAGTGTATCAAATTGCCAACTGAATAGCATATTTAATAACAAAATTTGAGAGGAAAACAGTGTATTTAGAACTACGAAAATATGAAATTGCGCTTGCAACTGCTTTTATAATAATGTGTATTTAGAGCAAGTAGACGTTCATGCTTACAACACACACAATTCGCTCATAGACGTGCTGCCCTGGTATTTCACTGTTATATGAACAGCGTATCAATTTGATAAGCGATTTTCTTATGTTTGAAGCATTAATGGGTTGGGAAGAATTTATTTTGAGCCATGAAAAATTCCTAGTGCCGGGGCAAAAAATTTTACAAGCAAATGTAAAAAGTTGTAAAAATAAGGTCTATTTGCTAGTGGTAACTCAATTGCGAATTCTATGTTCATTAAATGAGGCAAATTATAGTTAGGAGAGACAGTGACTAGGCTGCCCCTGTTTTATTTTTATTAAGTTACCACTCCTTGTTTAATTTGAAGCGAATCCCAAATCTTTAGAGTGTTCATTTATTACCATTTTTATGATTTCACTTTTAAACCTAAATCAGAGACCAGCGCGAAACGACTAATGAGTATTTCTTTTGTAAAGAGTGTATCAAATTGCCAACTGAATAGCATATTTAATAACAAAATTTGAGAGGAAAACAATGTATTTAGAACTACGAAAATATGAAATTGCGCTTGCAACTGCTTTTATAATAATGTGTATTTAGAGCAAGTAGACGTTCATGCTTACAACACACACAATTCGCTCATAGACGTGCTGCCCTGGCATTTCACTGTTATATGAACAGCGTATCAATTTGATAAGCGATTTTCTTATGTTTGAAGCATTAATGGGTTGGGAAGAATTTATTTTGAGCCATGAAAAATTCCTAGTGCCCGGGCAAAAAATTTTACAAGCAAATGTAAAAAAGTTGTAAAAATAAGGTCTATTTGCTAGTGGTAACTAAATTGCGAATTCTATGTTCATAAAATGAGGCAAATTATAGTTAGGAGAGGCAGTGACTAGGCTGCCCCTGTTTTATTTTTATTAAGTTACCACCCCTTGTTTAATTTGAAGCGAATCCCAAATATTTAGAGTGTTCATTTATTACAATTTTTATGATTTCACTTTTAAACCTAAATCAGAGACCAGCGTGAAACGACTAATGAGTATTTCTTTTGTGAAGAGTGTATCAAATTGCCAACTGAATAGCATATTTGATAACAAAATTTGAGAGGAAAACAATGTATTTAGAACTACGAAAAAATGAAATTGCGCTTGCAACTGCTTTTATAAAAATGTGTATTTAGAGCAAGTAGACGTTCATGCTTACAACACACACAATTCGCTCATAGACGTGCTGCCCTGGTATTTCACTGTTATATGAACAGCGTATCAATTTGATAAGCGATTTTCTTATGTTTGAAGCATTAATGGGTTGGGAAGAATTTATGTTGAGCCATGAAAAATTCCTAGTGCCGGGGCAAAATATTTTACAAGCAAATGTAAAAAAGTTGTAAAAATAAGGACTATTTGCTAGTGGTAACTCAATTGCGAATTCTATGTTCATTAATTGAGGCAAATTATAGTTAGGAGAGGCAGTGACTAGGCTGCCCCTGTTTTATTTTTATTAAGTTACCACTCCTTGTTTAATTTGAAGCGAATCCCAAATCTTTAGAGTGTTCATTTATTACAATTTTTATGATTTCACATTTAAACCTAAATCAGAGACCAGCGCGAAACGACTAATGAGTATTTCTTTTGTGAAGAGTGTATCAAATTGCCAACTGAATAGCATATTTAATAACAAAATTTGAGAGGAAAACAATGTATATAGAACTACGAAAATATGAAATTGCGCTTGCAACTGCTTTTACAATAATGTGTATTTAGAGCAAGTAGACGTTCATGCTTACAACACACACAATTCGCTCATAGACGTGCTGCCCTGGCATTTCACTGTTATATGAGAACAGCGTATCAATTTGATAAGCGATTTTCTTATGTTTGAAGCATTAATGGGTTGGGTAGAATTTATTTTGAGCCATGAAAAATTCCTAGTGTCCGGGCAAAAAAATTTTACAAGCAAATGTAAAAAAGTTGTAAAAATAAGGTCTATTTGCTAGTGGTAACTCAATTGCGAATTCTATGTTCATAAAATGAGGCAAATTATAGTTAGGAGAGGCAGTGACTAGGCTGCCCCTGTTTTATTTTTATTAAGTTACCACTCCTTGTTTAATTTGAAGCGAATCCCAAATCTTTAGAGTGTTCATTTATTACCATTTTTATGATTTCACATTTAAACCTAAATCAGAGACCAGCGCGAAACGACTAATGAGTATTTCTTTTGTGAAGCGTGTATCAAATTGCCAACTGAATAGCATATTTAATAACAAAATTTGAGAGGAAAACAATGTATTTAGAACTACGAAAATATGAAATTGCGCTTGCAACTGCTTTTACAATAATGTGTATTTAGAGCAAGTAGACGTTCATGCTTACAACACACACAATTCGCTCATAGACGTGCTGCCCTGGTATTTCACTGTGATATGAACAGCGTATCAATTTGATAAGCGATTTTCTTATGTTTGAAGCATTAATGGGTTGGGAAGAATTTATTTTGAGCCATGAAAATTTCCTAGTGCCGGGGAAAAAAATTTTACAAGCAAATGTAAAAAGTTGTAAAAATAAGATTTATTTGCTAGTGGTAACTCAATTGCGAATTCTATGTTCATTAAATGAGGCAAATTATAGTTAGGAGAGGCAGTGACTAGGCTGCCCCTGTTTTATTTTTATTAAGTTACCACTACTTGTTTAATTTGAAGCGAATCCCAAATCTTTAGAGTGTTCATTTATTACCATTTTTATGATTTCACATTTAAACCTAAATCAGAGACCAGCGCGAAACGACTAATGAGTATTTCTTTTGTGAAGCGTGTATCAAATTGCCAACTGAATAGCATATTTAATAACAAAATTTGAGAGGAAAACAATGTATTTAGAACTACGAAAATATGAAATTGCGCTTGCAACTGCTTTTACAATAATGTGTATTTAGAGCAAGTAGACGTTCATGCTTACAACACACACAATTCGCTCATAGACGTGCTGCCCTGGTATTTCACTGTGATATGAACAGCGTATCAATTTGATAAGCGATTTTCTTATGTTTGAAGCATTAATGGGTTGGGAAGAATTTATTTTGAGCCATGAAAAATTCCTAGTGCCGGGGCAAAAAATTTTACAAGCAAATGTAAAAAGTTGTAAAAATAAGGTCTATTTGCTAGTGGTAACTCAATTGCGAATTCTATGTTCATTAAATGAGGCAAATTATAGTTAGGAGAGACAGTGACTAGGCTGCCCCTGTTTTATTTTTATTAAGTTACCACTCCTTGTTTAATTTGAAGCGAATCCCAAATCTTTAGAGTGTTCATTTATTACCATTTTTATGATTTCACTTTTAAACCTAAATCAGAGACCAGCGCGAAACGACTAATGAGTATTTCTTTTGTAAAGAGTGTATCAAATTGCCAACTGAATAGCATATTTAATAACAAAATTTGAGAGGAAAACAATGTATTTAGAACTACGAAAATATGAAATTGCGCTTGCAACTGCTTTTATAATAATGTGTATTTAGAGCAAGTAGACGTTCATGCTTACAACACACACAATTCGCTCATAGACGTGCTGCCCTGGCATTTCACTGTTATATGAACAGCGTATCAATTTGATAAGCGATTTTCTTATGTTTGAAGCATTAATGGGTTGGGAAGAATTTATTTTGAGCCATGAAAAATTCCTAGTGCCCGGGCAAAAAATTTTACAAGCAAATGTAAAAAAGTTGTAAAAATAAGGTCTATTTGCTAGTGGTAACTAAATTGCGAATTCTATGTTCATAAAATGAGGCAAATTATAGTTAGGAGAGGCAGTGACTAGGCTGCCCCTGTTTTATTTTTATTAAGTTACCACCCCTTGTTTAATTTGAAGCGAATCCCAAATATTTAGAGTGTTCATTTATTACAATTTTTATGATTTCACTTTTAAACCTAAATCAGAGACCAGCGTGAAACGACTAATGAGTATTTCTTTTGTGAAGAGTGTATCAAATTGCCAACTGAATAGCATATTTGATAACAAAATTTGAGAGGAAAACAATGTATTTAGAACTACGAAAAAATGAAATTGCGCTTGCAACTGCTTTTATAAAAATGTGTATTTAGAGCAAGTAGACGTTCATGCTTACAACACACACAATTCGCTCATAGACGTGCTGCCCTGGTATTTCACTGTTATATGAACAGCGTATCAATTTGATAAGCGATTTTCTTATGTTTGAAGCATTAATGGGTTGGGAAGAATTTATGTTGAGCCATGAAAAATTCCTAGTGCCGGGGCAAAATATTTTACAAGCAAATGTAAAAAAGTTGTAAAAATAAGGACTATTTGCTAGTGGTAACTCAATTGCGAATTCTATGTTCATTAATTGAGGCAAATTATAGTTAGGAGAGGCAGTGACTAGGCTGCCCCTGTTTTATTTTTATTAAGTTACCACTCCTTGTTTAATTTGAAGCGAATCCCAAATCTTTAGAGTGTTCATTTATTACAATTTTTATGATTTCACATTTAAACCTAAATCAGAGACCAGCGCGAAACGACTAATGAGTATTTCTTTTGTGAAGAGTGTATCAAATTGCCAACTGAATAGCATATTTAATAACAAAATTTGAGAGGAAAACAATGTATATAGAACTACGAAAATATGAAATTGCGCTTGCAACTGCTTTTACAATAATGTGTATTTAGAGCAAGTAGACGTTCATGCTTACAACACACACAATTCGCTCATAGACGTGCTGCCCTGGCATTTCACTGTTATATGAGAACAGCGTATCAATTTGATAAGCGATTTTCTTATGTTTGAAGCATTAATGGGTTGGGTAGAATTTATTTTGAGCCATGAAAAATTCCTAGTGTCCGGGCAAAAAAATTTTACAAGCAAATGTAAAAAAGTTGTAAAAATAAGGTCTATTTGCTAGTGGTAACTCAATTGCGAATTCTATGTTCATAAAATGAGGCAAATTATAGTTAGGAGAGGCAGTGACTAGGCTGCCCCTGTTTTATTTTTATTAAGTTACCACTCCTTGTTTAATTTGAAGCGAATCCCAAATCTTTAGAGTGTTCATTTATTACCATTTTTATGATTTCACATTTAAACCTAAATCAGAGACCAGCGCGAAACGACTAATGAGTATTTCTTTTGTGAAGCGTGTATCAAATTGCCAACTGAATAGCATATTTAATAACAAAATTTGAGAGGAAAACAATGTATTTAGAACTACGAAAATATGAAATTGCGCTTGCAACTGCTTTTACAATAATGTGTATTTAGAGCAAGTAGACGTTCATGCTTACAACACACACAATTCGCTCATAGACGTGCTGCCCTGGTATTTCACTGTGATATGAACAGCGTATCAATTTGATAAGCGATTTTCTTATGTTTGAAGCATTAATGGGTTGGGAAGAATTTATTTTGAGCCATGAAAATTTCCTAGTGCCGGGGAAAAAAATTTTACAAGCAAATGTAAAAAGTTGTAAAAATAAGATTTATTTGCTAGTGGTAACTCAATTGCGAATTCTATGTTCATTAAATGAGGCAAATTATAGTTAGGAGAGGCAGTGACTAGGCTGCCCCTGTTTTATTTTTATTAAGTTACCACTACTTGTTTAATTTGAAGCGAATCCCAAATCTTTAGAGTGTTCATTTATTACCATTTTTATGATTTCACATTTAAACCTAAATCAGAGACCAGCGCGAAACGACTAATGAGTATTTCTTTTGTGAAGAGTGTATCAAATTGCCAACTGAATAGCATATTTAATAACAAAATTTGAGAGGAAAACAATGTATTTAGAACTACGAAAATATGAAATTGCGCTTGCAACTGCTTTTATAATAATGTGTATTTAGAGCAAGTAGACGTTCATGCTTACAACACACACAATTCGCTCATAGACGTGCTGCCCTGGCATTTCACTGTTATATGAACAGCGTATCAATTTGATAAGCGATTTTCTTATGTTTGAAGCATTAATGGGTTGGGAAGAATTTATTTTGAGCCATGAAAAATTCCTAGTGCACGGGCAAAAAATTTTACAAGCAAATGTAAAAAAGTTGTAAAAATAAGGTCTATTTGCTAGTGGTAACTCAATTGCGAATTCTATGTTCATAAAATGAGGCAAATTATAGTTAGGAGAGGCAGTGACTAGGCTGCCCCTGTTTTATTTTTATTAAGTTACCACTCCTTGTTTAATTTGAAGCGAATCCCAAATCTTTAGAGTGTTCATTTATTACCATTTTTATGATTTCACATTTAAACCTAAATCAGAGACCAGCGCGAAACGACTAATGAGTATTTCTTTTGTGAAGCGTGTATCAAATTGCCAACTGAATAGCATATTTAATAACAAAATTTGAGAGGAAAACAATGTATTTAGAACTACGAAAATATGAAATTGCGCTTGCAACTGCTTTTACAATAATGTGTATTTAGAGCAAGTAGACGTTCATGCTTACAACACACACAATTCGCTCATAGACGTGCTGCCCTGGTATTTCACTGTGATATGAACAGCGTATCAATTTGATAAGCGATTTTCTTATGTTTGAAGCATTAATGGGTTGGGAAGAATTTATTTTGAGCCATGAAAAATTCCTAGTGCCGGGGCAAAAAATTTTACAAGCAAATGTAAAAAGTTGTAAAAATAATGTCTATTTGCTAGTGGTAACTCAATTGCGAATTCTATGTTCATTAAATGAGGCAAATTATAGTTAGGAGAGGCAGTGACTAGGCTGCCCCTGTTTTATTTTTATTAAGTTACCACTCCTTGTTTAATTTGAAGCGAATCCCAAATCTTTAGAGTGTTCATTTATTACCATTTTTATGATTTCACATTTAAACCTAAATCAGAGACCAGCGCGAAACGACTAATGAGTATTTCTTTTGTGAAGAGTGTATCAAATTGCCAACTGAATAGCATATTTAATAACAAAATTTGAGAGGAAAACAATGTATTTAGAACTACGAAAATATGAAATTGCGCTTGCAACTGCTTTTATAATAATGTGTATTTAGAGCAAGTAGACGTTCATGCTTACAACACACACAATTCGCTCATAGACGTGCTGCCCTGGTATTTCACTGTTATATGAACAGCATATCAATTTGATAAGCGATTTTCTTATGTTTGAAGCATTGATGGGTTGGGAAGAATTTATTTTGAGCCATGAAAAATTCCTAGTGCCGGGGCAAAAAATTTTACAAGCAAATGTAAAAAGTTGTAAAAATAAGGTCTATTTGCTAGTGGTAACTCAATTGCGAATTCTATGTTCATTAAATGAGGCAAATTATAGTTAGGAGAGACAGTGACTAGGCTGCCCCTGTTTTATTTTTATTAAGTTACCACTCCTTGTTTAATTTGAAGCGAATCCCAAATCTTTAGAGTGTTCATTTATTACCATTTTTATGATTTCACATTTAAACCTAAATCAGAGACCAGCGCGAAACGACTAATGAGTATTTCTTTTGTGAAGAGTGTATCAAATTGCCAACTGAATAGCATATTTAATAACAAAATTTGAGAGGAAAACAATGTATTTAGAACTACGAAAATATGAAATTGCGCTTGCAACTGCTTTTATAATAATGTGTATTTAGAGCAAGTAGACGTTCATGCTTACAACACACACAATTCGCTCATAGACGTGCTGCCCTGGTATTTCAATGTTACATGTACAGCGTATCAATTTGATAAGCGATTTTCTTATGTTTGAAGCATTAATGGGTTGGGAAGAATTTATTTTGAGCCATGAAAAATTCCTAGTGCCGGGGCAAAAAATTTTACAAGCAAATGTAAAAAGTTGTAAAAATAAGGTCTATTTGCTAGTGGTAACTCAATTGCGAATTCTATGTTCATTAAATGAGGCAAATTATAGTTAGGAGAGGCAGTGACTAGGCTGCCCCTGTTTTATTTTTATTAAGTTACCACTCCTTGTTTAATTTGAAGCGAATCCCAAATCTTTAGAGTGTTCATTTATTACCATTTTTATGATTTCACATTTAAACCTAAATCAGAGACCAGCGCGAAACGACTAATGAGTATTTCTTTTGTGAAGAGTGTATCAAATTGCCAACTGAATAGCATATTTAATAACAAAATTTGAGAGGAAAACAGTGTATTTAGAACTACGAAAATATGAAATTGCGCTTGCAACTGCTTTTATAATAATGTGTATTTAGAGCAAGTAGACGTTCATGCTTACAACACACACAATTCGCTCATAGACGTGCTGCCCTGGTATTTCACTGTTATATGAACAGCGTATCAATTTGATAAGCGATTTTCTTATGTTTGAAGCATTAATGGGTTGGGAAGAATTTATTTTGAGCCATGAAAAATTCCTAGTGCCGGGGCAAAAAATTTTACAAGCAAATGTAAAAAGTTGTAAAAATAAGGTCTATTTGCTAGTGGTAACTCAATTGCAAATTCTATGTTCATTAAATGAGGCAAATTATAGTTAGGAGAGACAGTGACTAGGCTGCCCCTGTTTTATTTTTATTAAGTTACCACTCCTTGTTTAATTTGAAGCGAATCCCAAATCTTTAGAGTGTTCATTTATTACCATTTTTATGATTTCACTTTTAAACCTAAATCAGAGACCAGCGCGAAACGACTAATGAGTATTTCTTTTGTAAAGAGTGTATCAAATTGCCAACTGAATAGCATATTTAATAACAAAATTTGAGAGGAAAACAATGTATTTAGAACTACGAAAATATGAAATTGCGCTTGCAACTGCTTTTATAATAATGTGTATTTAGAGCAAGTAGACGTTCATGCTTACAACACACACAATTCGCTCATAGACGTGCTGCCCTGGCATTTCACTGTTATATGAACAGCGTATCAATTTGATAAGCGATTTTCTTATGTTTGAAGCATTAATGGGTTGGGAAGAATTTATTTTGAGCCATGAAAAATTCCTAGTGCCCGGGCAAAAAATTTTACAAGCAAATGTAAAAAAGTTGTAAAAATAAGGTCTATTTGCTAGTGGTAACTAAATTGCGAATTCTATGTTCATAAAATGAGGCAAATTATAGTTAGGAGAGGCAGTGACTAGGCTGCCCCTGTTTTATTTTTATTAAGTTACCACCCCTTGTTTAATTTGAAGCGAATCCCAAATATTTAGAGTGTTCATTTATTACAATTTTTATGATTTCACTTTTAAACCTAAATCAGAGACCAGCGTGAAACGACTAATGAGTATTTCTTTTGTGAAGAGTGTATCAAATTGCCAACTGAATAGCATATTTAATAACAAAATTTGAGAGGAAAACAGTGTATTTAGAACTACGAAAATATGAAATTGCGCTTGCAACTGCTTTTATAATAATGTGTATTTAGAGCAAGTAGACGTTCATGCTTACAACACACACAATTCGCTCATAGACGTGCTGCCCTGGTATTTCACTGTTATATGAACAGCGTATCAATTTGATAAGCGATTTTCTTATGTTTGAAGCATTAATGGGTTGGGAAGAATTTATTTTGAGCCATGAAAAATTCCTAGTGCCGGGGCAAAAAATTTTACAAGCAAATGTAAAAAGTTGTAAAAATAAGGTCTATTTGCTAGTGGTAACTCAATTGCGAATTCTATGTTCATTAAATGAGGCAAATTATAGTTAGGAGAGACAGTGACTAGGCTGCCCCTGTTTTATTTTTATTAAGTTACCACTCCTTGTTTAATTTGAAGCGAATCCCAAATCTTTAGAGTGTTCATTTATTACCATTTTTATGATTTCACTTTTAAACCTAAATCAGAGACCAGCGCGAAACGACTAATGAGTATTTCTTTTGTAAAGAGTGTATCAAATTGCCAACTGAATAGCATATTTAATAACAAAATTTGAGAGGAAAACAATGTATTTAGAACTACGAAAATATGAAATTGCGCTTGCAACTGCTTTTATAATAATGTGTATTTAGAGCAAGTAGACGTTCATGCTTACAACACACACAATTCGCTCATAGACGTGCTGCCCTGGCATTTCACTGTTATATGAACAGCGTATCAATTTGATAAGCGATTTTCTTATGTTTGAAGCATTAATGGGTTGGGAAGAATTTATTTTGAGCCATGAAAAATTCCTAGTGCCCGGGCAAAAAATTTTACAAGCAAATGTAAAAAAGTTGTAAAAATAAGGTCTATTTGCTAGTGGTAACTAAATTGCGAATTCTATGTTCATAAAATGAGGCAAATTATAGTTAGGAGAGGCAGTGACTAGGCTGCCCCTGTTTTATTTTTATTAAGTTACCACCCCTTGTTTAATTTGAAGCGAATCCCAAATATTTAGAGTGTTCATTTATTACAATTTTTATGATTTCACTTTTAAACCTAAATCAGAGACCAGCGTGAAACGACTAATGAGTATTTCTTTTGTGAAGAGTGTATCAAATTGCCAACTGAATAGCATATTTGATAACAAAATTTGAGAGGAAAACAATGTATTTAGAACTACGAAAAAATGAAATTGCGCTTGCAACTGCTTTTATAAAAATGTGTATTTAGAGCAAGTAGACGTTCATGCTTACAACACACACAATTCGCTCATAGACGTGCTGCCCTGGTATTTCACTGTTATATGAACAGCGTATCAATTTGATAAGCGATTTTCTTATGTTTGAAGCATTAATGGGTTGGGAAGAATTTATGTTGAGCCATGAAAAATTCCTAGTGCCGGGGCAAAATATTTTACAAGCAAATGTAAAAAAGTTGTAAAAATAAGGACTATTTGCTAGTGGTAACTCAATTGCGAATTCTATGTTCATTAATTGAGGCAAATTATAGTTAGGAGAGGCAGTGACTAGGCTGCCCCTGTTTTATTTTTATTAAGTTACCACTCCTTGTTTAATTTGAAGCGAATCCCAAATCTTTAGAGTGTTCATTTATTACAATTTTTATGATTTCACATTTAAACCTAAATCAGAGACCAGCGCGAAACGACTAATGAGTATTTCTTTTGTGAAGAGAGTATCAAATTGCCAACTGAATAGCATATTTAATAACAAAATTTGAGAGGAAAACAATGTATATAGAACTACGAAAATATGAAATTGCGCTTGCAACTGCTTTTATAATAATGTGTATTTACAGCAAGTAGACCTTCATGCTTACAACACACACAATTCGCTCATAGACGTGCTGCCCTGGTATTTCACTGTTATATGAACAGCGTATCAATTTGATAAGCGATTTTCTTATGTTTGAAGCATTAATGGGTTGGGAAGAATTTATGTTGAGCCATGAAAAATTCCTAGTGCCGGGGCAAAAAATTTTACAAGCAAATGTAAAAAAGTTGTAAAAATAAGGACTATTTGCTAGTGGTAACTCAATTGCGAATTCTATGTTCATTAATTGAGGCAAATTATAGTTAGGAGAGGCAGTGACTAGGCTGCCCCTGTTTTATTTTTATTAAGTTACCACTCCTTTTTTAATTTGAAGCGAATCCCAAATCTTTAGAGTGTTCATTTATTACCATTTTTATGATTTCACATTTAAACCTAAATCAGAGACCAGCGCGAGACGACTAATGAGTATTTCTTTTGTGAGAAGCGTATCAAATTGCTAACTGAATAGCATATTTAATAACAAAATTTGAGAGGAAAACAATGTATTTAGAACTACGAAAAAATGAAATTGCGCTTGCAACTGTTTTTATAAAAATGTGTATTTAGAGCAAGTAGACGTTCATGCTTACAACACACACAATTCGCTCATAGACGTGCTGCCCTGGTATTTCACTGTTATATGAACAGAGTATCAATTTGATAAGCGATTTTCTTATGTTTGAAGCATTAATGGGTTGGGAAGAATTTATTTTGAGCCATGAAAAATTCCTAGTGCCGGGGCAAAATATTTTACAAGCAAATGTAAAAAAGTTGTAAAAATAAGGTCTATTTGCTAGTGGTAACTCAATTGCGAATTCTATGTTCATTAATTGAGGCAAATTATAGTTAGGAGAGGCAGTGACTAGGCTGCCCCTGTTTTATTTTTATTAAGTTACCACTCCTTGTTTAATTTGATGCGAATCCCAAATCTTTAGAGTGTTCATTTATTACAGTTTTTATGATTTCACTTTTAATCCTAAATCAGAGACCTGCGTGAAACGACTAATAAGTATTTCTTTTGTGAAGAGTGTATCAAATTGCCAACTGAATAGCATATTTGATAACAAAATTTGAGAGGAAAACAATGTATTAAGAACTACGAAAATTTGAAATTGCGCTTGCAACTGCTTTTATAAAAATGTGTATTTAGAGCAAGTAGACGTTCATGCTTACAACACACACAATTCGCTCATAGACGTGCTGCCCTGGTATTTCAATGTTACATGTACAGCGTATCAATTTGATAAGCGATTTTCTTATGTTTGAAGCATTAATGGGTTGGGAAGAATTTATTTTGAGCCATGAAAAATTCCTAGTGCCCGGGCCAAAATTTTACAAGCAAATGTAAAAAGTTGTAAAAATAAGGTCTATTTGCTAGTGGTAACTCAATTGCGAATTCTATGTTCATTAAATGAGGCAAATTATAGTTAGGGGAGGCAGTGACTAGGCTGCCCCTGTTTTATTTTTATTAAGTTACCACTCCTTGTTTAATTTGAAGCGAATCCCAAATATTTAGAGTGTTCATTTATTACAATTTTTATGATTTCACTTTTAAACCTAAATCAGAGACCAGCGTGAAACGACTAATGAGTATTTCTTTTGTGAAGAGTGTATCAAATTGCCAACTGAATAGCATATTTAATAACAAAATTTGAGAGGAAAACAATGTATTTAGAACTACGAAAAAATAAAATTGCGCTTGCAACTGCTTTTATAAAAATGTGTATTTAGAGCAAGTAGACGTTCATGCTTACAACACACACAATTCGCTCATAGACGTGCTGCCCTGGTATTTCACTGTTATATGAACAGCGTATCAATTTGATAAGCGATTTTCTTATGTTTGAAGCATTAATGGGTTGGGAAGAATTTATGTTGAGCGATGAAAAATTCCTAGTGCCGGGGCAAAATATTTTACAAGCAAATGTAAAAAAGTTGTAAAAATAAGGACTATTTGCTAGTGGTAACTCAATTGCGAATTCTATGTTCATTAATTGAGGCAAATTATAGTTAGGAGAGGCAGTGACTAGGCTGCCCCTGTTTTATTTTTATTAAGTTACCACTCCTTGTTTAATTTGAAGCGAATCCCAAATCTTTAGAGTGTTCATTTATTACCATTTTTATGATTTCACTTTTAAACCTAAATCAGAGACCAGCGTGAAACGACTAATGAGTATTTCTTTTGTGAAGAGTGTATCAAATTGCCAACTGAATAGCATATTTAATAACAAAATTTGAGAGGAAAACAATGTATTTAGAACTACGAAAATATGAAATTGCGCTTGCAACTGCTTTTACAATAATGTGTATTTAGAGCAAGTAGACGTTCATGCTTACAACACACACAATTCGCTCATAGACGTGCTGCCCTGGCATTTCACTGTTATATGAGAACAGCGTATCAATTTGATAAGCGATTTTCTTATGTTTGAAGCATTAATGGGTTGGGTAGAATTTATTTTGAGCCATGAAAAATTCCTAGTGTCCGGGCAAAAAATTTTACAAGCAAATGTAAAAAAGTTGTAAAAATAAGGTCTATTTGCTAGTGGTAACTCAATTGCGAATTCTATGTTCATAAAATGAGGCAAATTATAGTTAGGAGAGGCAGTGACTAGGCTGCCCCTGTTTTATTTTTATTAAGTTACCACTCCTTGTTTAATTTGAAGCGAATCCCAAATCTTTAGAGTGTTCATTTATTACCATTTTTATGATTTCACATTTAAACCTAAATCAGAGACCAGCGCGAAACGACTAATGAGTATTTCTTTTGTGAAGCGTGTATCAAATTGCCAACTGAATAGCATATTTAATAACAAAATTTGAGAGGAAAACAATGTATTTAGAACTACGAAAATATGAAATTGCGCTTGCAACTGCTTTTATAATAATGTGTATTTAGAGCAAGTAGACGTTCATGCTTACAACACACACAATTCGCTCATAGACGTGCTGCCCTGGTATTTCAATGTTACATGTACAGCGTATCAATTTGATAAGCGATTTTCTTATGTTTGAAGCATTAATGGGTTGGGAAGAATTTATTTTGAGCCATGAAAAATTCCTAGTGCCGGGGCAAAAAATTTTACAAGCAAATGTAAAAAGTTGTAAAAATAAGGTCTATTTGCTAGTGGTAACTCAATTGCGAATTCTATGTTCATTAAATGAGGCAAATTATAGTTAGGAGAGGCAGTGACTAGGCTGCCCCTGTTTTATTTTTATTAAGTTACCACTCCTTGTTTAATTTGAAGCGAATCCCAAATCTTTAGAGTGTTCATTTATTACCATTTTTATGATTTCACATTTAAACCTAAATCAGAGACCAGCGCGAAACGACTAATGAGTATTTCTTTTGTGAAGAGTGTATCAAATTGCCAACTGAATAGCATATTTAATAACAAAATTTGAGAGGAAAACAGTGTATTTAGAACTACGAAAATATGAAATTGCGCTTGCAACTGCTTTTATAATAATGTGTATTTAGAGCAAGTAGACGTTCATGCTTACAACACACACAATTCGCTCATAGACGTGCTGCCCTGGTATTTCACTGTTATATGAACAGCGTATCAATTTGATAAGCGATTTTCTTATGTTTGAAGCATTAATGGGTTGGGAAGAATTTATTTTGAGCCATGAAAAATTCCTAGTGCCGGGGCAAAAAATTTTACAAGCAAATGTAAAAAGTTGTAAAAATAAGGTCTATTTGCTAGTGGTAACTCAATTGCGAATTCTATGTTCATTAAATGAGGCAAATTATAGTTAGGAGAGACAGTGACTAGGCTGCCCCTGTTTTATTTTTATTAAGTTACCACTCCTTGTTTAATTTGAAGCGAATCCCAAATCTTTAGAGTGTTCATTTATTACCATTTTTATGATTTCACTTTTAAACCTAAATCAGAGACCAGCGCGAAACGACTAATGAGTATTTCTTTTGTAAAGAGTGTATCAAATTGCCAACTGAATAGCATATTTAATAACAAAATTTGAGAGGAAAACAATGTATTTAGAACTACGAAAATATGAAATTGCGCTTGCAACTGCTTTTATAATAATGTGTATTTAGAGCAAGTAGACGTTCATGCTTACAACACACACAATTCGCTCATAGACGTGCTGCCCTGGCATTTCACTGTTATATGAACAGCGTATCAATTTGATAAGCGATTTTCTTATGTTTGAAGCATTAATGGGTTGGGAAGAATTTATTTTGAGCCATGAAAAATTCCTAGTGCCCGGGCAAAAAATTTTACAAGCAAATGTAAAAAAGTTGTAAAAATAAGGTCTATTTGCTAGTGGTAACTAAATTGCGAATTCTATGTTCATAAAATGAGGCAAATTATAGTTAGGAGAGGCAGTGACTAGGCTGCCCCTGTTTTATTTTTATTAAGTTACCACCCCTTGTTTAATTTGAAGCGAATCCCAAATATTTAGAGTGTTCATTTATTACAATTTTTATGATTTCACTTTTAAACCTAAATCAGAGACCAGCGTGAAACGACTAATGAGTATTTCTTTTGTGAAGAGTGTATCAAATTGCCAACTGAATAGCATATTTGATAACAAAATTTGAGAGGAAAACAATGTATTTAGAACTACGAAAAAATGAAATTGCGCTTGCAACTGCTTTTATAAAAATGTGTATTTAGAGCAAGTAGACGTTCATGCTTACAACACACACAATTCGCTCATAGACGTGCTGCCCTGGTATTTCACTGTTATATGAACAGCGTATCAATTTGATAAGCGATTTTCTTATGTTTGAAGCATTAATGGGTTGGGAAGAATTTATGTTGAGCCATGAAAAATTCCTAGTGCCGGGGCAAAATATTTTACAAGCAAATGTAAAAAAGTTGTAAAAATAAGGACTATTTGCTAGTGGTAACTCAATTGCGAATTCTATGTTCATTAATTGAGGCAAATTATAGTTAGGAGAGGCAGTGACTAGGCTGCCCCTGTTTTATTTTTATTAAGTTACCACTCCTTGTTTAATTTGAAGCGAATCCCAAATCTTTAGAGTGTTCATTTATTACAATTTTTATGATTTCACATTTAAACCTAAATCAGAGACCAGCGCGAAACGACTAATGAGTATTTCTTTTGTGAAGAGAGTATCAAATTGCCAACTGAATAGCATATTTAATAACAAAATTTGAGAGGAAAACAATGTATATAGAACTACGAAAATATGAAATTGCGCTTGCAACTGCTTTTATAATAATGTGTATTTACAGCAAGTAGACCTTCATGCTTACAACACACACAATTCGCTCATAGACGTGCTGCCCTGGTATTTCACTGTTATATGAACAGCGTATCAATTTGATAAGCGATTTTCTTATGTTTGAAGCATTAATGGGTTGGGAAGAATTTATGTTGAGCCATGAAAAATTCCTAGTGCCGGGGCAAAAAATTTTACAAGCAAATGTAAAAAAGTTGTAAAAATAAGGACTATTTGCTAGTGGTAACTCAATTGCGAATTCTATGTTCATTAATTGAGGCAAATTATAGTTAGGAGAGGCAGTGACTAGGCTGCCCCTGTTTTATTTTTATTAAGTTACCACTCCTTTTTTAATTTGAAGCGAATCCCAAATCTTTAGAGTGTTCATTTATTACCATTTTTATGATTTCACATTTAAACCTAAATCAGAGACCAGCGCGAGACGACTAATGAGTATTTCTTTTGTGAGAAGCGTATCAAATTGCTAACTGAATAGCATATTTAATAACAAAATTTGAGAGGAAAACAATGTATTTAGAACTACGAAAAAATGAAATTGCGCTTGCAACTGTTTTTATAAAAATGTGTATTTAGAGCAAGTAGACGTTCATGCTTACAACACACACAATTCGCTCATAGACGTGCTGCCCTGGTATTTCACTGTTATATGAACAGAGTATCAATTTGATAAGCGATTTTCTTATGTTTGAAGCATTAATGGGTTGGGAAGAATTTATTTTGAGCCATGAAAAATTCCTAGTGCCGGGGCAAAATATTTTACAAGCAAATGTAAAAAAGTTGTAAAAATAAGGTCTATTTGCTAGTGGTAACTCAATTGCGAATTCTATGTTCATTAATTGAGGCAAATTATAGTTAGGAGAGGCAGTGACTAGGCTGCCCCTGTTTTATTTTTATTAAGTTACCACTCCTTGTTTAATTTGATGCGAATCCCAAATCTTTAGAGTGTTCATTTATTACAGTTTTTATGATTTCACTTTTAATCCTAAATCAGAGACCTGCGTGAAACGACTAATAAGTATTTCTTTTGTGAAGAGTGTATCAAATTGCCAACTGAATAGCATATTTGATAACAAAATTTGAGAGGAAAACAATGTATTAAGAACTACGAAAATTTGAAATTGCGCTTGCAACTGCTTTTATAAAAATGTGTATTTAGAGCAAGTAGACGTTCATGCTTACAACACACACAATTCGCTCATAGACGTGCTGCCCTGGTATTTCAATGTTACATGTACAGCGTATCAATTTGATAAGCGATTTTCTTATGTTTGAAGCATTAATGGGTTGGGAAGAATTTATTTTGAGCCATGAAAAATTCCTAGTGCCCGGGCCAAAATTTTACAAGCAAATGTAAAAAGTTGTAAAAATAAGGTCTATTTGCTAGTGGTAACTCAATTGCGAATTCTATGTTCATTAAATGAGGCAAATTATAGTTAGGGGAGGCAGTGACTAGGCTGCCCCTGTTTTATTTTTATTAAGTTACCACTCCTTGTTTAATTTGAAGCGAATCCCAAATATTTAGAGTGTTCATTTATTACAATTTTTATGATTTCACTTTTAAACCTAAATCAGAGACCAGCGTGAAACGACTAATGAGTATTTCTTTTGTGAAGAGTGTATCAAATTGCCAACTGAATAGCATATTTAATAACAAAATTTGAGAGGAAAACAATGTATTTAGAACTACGAAAAAATAAAATTGCGCTTGCAACTGCTTTTATAAAAATGTGTATTTAGAGCAAGTAGACGTTCATGCTTACAACACACACAATTCGCTCATAGACGTGCTGCCCTGGTATTTCACTGTTATATGAACAGCGTATCAATTTGATAAGCGATTTTCTTATGTTTGAAGCATTAATGGGTTGGGAAGAATTTATGTTGAGCCATGAAAAATTCCTAGTGCCGGGGCAAAATATTTTACAAGCAAATGTAAAAAGTTGTAAAAATAATGTCTATTTGCTAGTGGTAACTCAATTGCGAATTCTATGTTCATTAAATGAGGCAAATTATAGTTAGGAGAGGCAGTGACTAGGCTGCCCCTGTTTTATTTTTATTAAGTTACCACTCCTTGTTTAATTTGAAGCGAATCCCAAATCTTTAGAGTGTTCATTTATTACCATTTTTATGATTTCACATTTAAACCTAAATCAGAGACCAGCGCGAAACGACTAATGAGTATTTCTTTTGTGAAGAGTGTATCAAATTGCCAACTGAATAGCATATTTAATAACAAAATTTGAGAGGAAAACAATGTATTTAGAACTACGAAAATATGAAATTGCGCTTGCAACTGCTTTTATAATAATGTGTATTTAGAGCAAGTAGACGTTCATGCTTACAACACACACAATTCGCTCATAGACGTGCTGCCCTGGTATTTCACTGTTATATGAACAGCATATCAATTTGATAAGCGATTTTCTTATGTTTGAAGCATTGATGGGTTGGGAAGAATTTATTTTGAGCCATGAAAAATTCCTAGTGCCGGGGCAAAAAATTTTACAAGCAAATGTAAAAAGTTGTAAAAATAAGGTCTATTTGCTAGTGGTAACTCAATTGCGAATTCTATGTTCATTAAATGAGGCAAATTATAGTTAGGAGAGACAGTGACTAGGCTGCCCCTGTTTTATTTTTATTAAGTTACCACTCCTTGTTTAATTTGAAGCGAATCCCAAATCTTTAGAGTGTTCATTTATTACCATTTTTATGATTTCACATTTAAACCTAAATCAGAGACCAGCGCGAAACGACTAATGAGTATTTCTTTTGTGAAGAGTGTATCAAATTGCCAACTGAATAGCATATTTAATAACAAAATTTGAGAGGAAAACAATGTATTTAGAACTACGAAAATATGAAATTGCGCTTGCAACTGCTTTTATAATAATGTGTATTTAGAGCAAGTAGACGTTCATGCTTACAACACACACAATTCGCTCATAGACGTGCTGCCCTGGTATTTCAATGTTACATGTACAGCGTATCAATTTGATAAGCGATTTTCTTATGTTTGAAGCATTAATGGGTTGGGAAGAATTTATTTTGAGCCATGAAAAATTCCTAGTGCCGGGGCAAAAAATTTTACAAGCAAATGTAAAAAGTTGTAAAAATAAGGTCTATTTGCTAGTGGTAACTCAATTGCGAATTCTATGTTCATTAAATGAGGCAAATTATAGTTAGGAGAGGCAGTGACTAGGCTGCCCCTGTTTTATTTTTATTAAGTTACCACTCCTTGTTTAATTTGAAGCGAATCCCAAATCTTTAGAGTGTTCATTTATTACCATTTTTATGATTTCACATTTAAACCTAAATCAGAGACCAGCGCGAAACGACTAATGAGTATTTCTTTTGTGAAGAGTGTATCAAATTGCCAACTGAATAGCATATTTAATAACAAAATTTGAGAGGAAAACAGTGTATTTAGAACTACGAAAATATGAAATTGCGCTTGCAACTGCTTTTATAATAATGTGTATTTAGAGCAAGTAGACGTTCATGCTTACAACACACACAATTCGCTCATAGACGTGCTGCCCTGGTATTTCACTGTTATATGAACAGCGTATCAATTTGATAAGCGATTTTCTTATGTTTGAAGCATTAATGGGTTGGGAAGAATTTATTTTGAGCCATGAAAAATTCCTAGTGCCGGGGCAAAAAATTTTACAAGCAAATGTAAAAAGTTGTAAAAATAAGGTCTATTTGCTAGTGGTAACTCAATTGCGAATTCTATGTTCATTAAATGAGGCAAATTATAGTTAGGAGAGACAGTGACTAGGCTGCCCCTGTTTTATTTTTATTAAGTTACCACTCCTTGTTTAATTTGAAGCGAATCCCAAATCTTTAGAGTGTTCATTTATTACCATTTTTATGATTTCACTTTTAAACCTAAATCAGAGACCAGCGCGAAACGACTAATGAGTATTTCTTTTGTAAAGAGTGTATCAAATTGCCAACTGAATAGCATATTTAATAACAAAATTTGAGAGGAAAACAATGTATTTAGAACTACGAAAATATGAAATTGCGCTTGCAACTGCTTTTATAATAATGTGTATTTAGAGCAAGTAGACGTTCATGCTTACAACACACACAATTCGCTCATAGACGTGCTGCCCTGGCATTTCACTGTTATATGAACAGCGTATCAATTTGATAAGCGATTTTCTTATGTTTGAAGCATTAATGGGTTGGGAAGAATTTATTTTGAGCCATGAAAAATTCCTAGTGCCCGGGCAAAAAATTTTACAAGCAAATGTAAAAAAGTTGTAAAAATAAGGTCTATTTGCTAGTGGTAACTAAATTGCGAATTCTATGTTCATAAAGTGAGGCAAATTATAGTTAGGAGAGGCAGTGACTAGGCTGCCCCTGTTTTATTTTTATTAAGTTACCACTCCTTGTTTAATTTGAAGCGAATCCCAAATCTTTAGAGTGTTCATTTATTACCATTTTTATGATTTCACTTTTAAACCTAAATCAGAGACCAGCGTGAAACGACTAATGAGTATTTCTTTTGTGAAGAGTGTATCAAATTGCCAACTGAATAGCATATTTAATAACAAAATTTGAGAGGAAAACAATGTATTTAGAACTACGAAAATATGAAATTGCGCTTGCAACTGCTTTTACAATAATGTGTATTTAGAGCAAGTAGACGTTCATGCTTACAACACACACAATTCGCTCATAGACGTGCTGCCCTGGCATTTCACTGTTATATGAGAACAGCGTATCAATTTGATAAGCGATTTTCTTATGTTTGAAGCATTAATGGGTTGGGTAGAATTTATTTTGAGCCATGAAAAATTCCTAGTGCCCGGGCAAAAAATTTTACAAGCAAATGTAAAAAAGTTGTAAATATAAGGTCTATTTGCTAGTGGTAACTCAATTGCGAATTCTATGTTCATAAAATGAGGCAAATTATAGTTAGGAGAGGCAGTGACTAGGCTGCCCCTGTTTTATTTTTATTAAGTTACCACTCCTTGTTTAATTTGAAGCGAATCCCAAATCTTTAGAGTGTTCATTTATTACCATTTTTATGATTTCACATTTAAACCTAAATCAGAGACCAGCGCGAAACGACTAATGAGTATTTCTTTTGTGAAGCGTGTATCAAATTGCCAACTGAATAGCATATTTAATAACAAAATTTGAGAGGAAAACAATGTATTTAGAACTACGAAAATATGAAATTGCGCTTGCAACTGCTTTTACAATAATGTGTATTTAGAGCAAGTAGACGTTCATGCTTACAACACACACAATTCGCTCATAGACGTGCTGCCCTGGTATTTCACTGTGATATGAACAGCGTATCAATTTGATAAGCGATTTTCTTATGTTTGAAGCATTAATGGGTTGGGAAGAATTTATTTTGAGCCATGAAAAATTCCTAGTGCCGGGGAAAAAAATTTTACAAGCAAATGTAAAAAGTTGTAAAAATAAGATTTATTTGCTAGTGGTAACTCAATTGCGAATTCTATGTTCATTAAATGAGGCAAATTATAGTTAGGAGAGGCAGTGACTAGGCTGCCCCTGTTTTATTTTTATTAAGTTACCACTCCTTGTTTAATTTGAAGCGAATCCCAAATCTTTAGAGTGTTCATTTATTACCATTTTTATGATTTCACATTTAAACCTAAATCAGAGACCAGTGCGAAACGACTAATGAGTATTTCTTTTGTGAAGCGTGTATCAAATTGCCAACTGAATAGCATATTTAATAACAAAATTTGAGAGGAAAACAATGTATTTAGAACTACGAAAATATGAAATTGCGCTTGCAACTGCTTTTACAATAATGTGTATTTAGAGCAAGTAGACGTTCATGCTTACAACACACACAATTCGCTCATTGACGTGCTGCCCTGGTATTTCACTGTGATATGAACAGCGTATCAATTTGATAAGCGATTTTCTTATGTTTAAAGCATTAATGGGTTGGGAAGAATTTATTTTGAGCCATGAAAAATTCCTAGTGCCGGGGCAAAAAATTTTACAAGCAAATGTAAAAAGTTGTAAAAATAATGTCTATTTGCTAGTGGTAACTCAATTGCGAATTCTATGTTCATTAAATGAGGCAAATTATAGTTAGGAGAGGCAGTGACTAGGCTGCCCCTGTTTTATTTTTATTAAGTTACCACTCCTTGTTTAATTTGAAGCGAATCCCAAATCTTTAGAGTGTTCATTTATTACCATTTTTATGATTTCACATTTAAACCTAAATCAGAGACCAGCGCGAAACGACTAATGAGTATTTCTTTTGTGAAGAGTGTATCAAATTGCCAACTGAATAGCATATTTAATAACAAAATTTGAGAGGAAAACAATGTATTTAGAACTACGAAAATATGAAATTGCGCTTGCAACTGCTTTTATAATAATGTGTATTTAGAGCAAGTAGACGTTCATGCTTACAACACACACAATTCGCTCATAGACGTGCTGCCCTGGTATTTCACTGTTATATGAACAGCATATCAATTTGATAAGCGATTTTCTTATGTTTGAAGCATTGATGGGTTGGGAAGAATTTATTTTGAGCCATGAAAAATTCCTAGTGCCGGGGCAAAAAATTTTACAAGCAAATGTAAAAAGTTGTAAAAATAAGGTCTATTTGCTAGTGGTAACTCAATTGCGAATTCTATGTTCATTAAATGAGGCAAATTATAGTTAGGAGAGGCAGTGACTAGGCTGCCCCTGTTTTATTTTTATTAAGTTACCACTCCTTGTTTAATTTGAAGCGAATCCCAAATCTTTAGAGTGTTCATTTATTACCATTTTTATGATTTCACATTTAAACCTAAATCAGAGACCAGCGCGAAACGACTAATGAGTATTTCTTTTGTGAAGAGTGTATCAAATTGCCAACTGAATAGCATATTTAATAACAAAATTTGAGAGGAAAACAATGTATTTAGAACTACGAAAATATGAAATTGCGCTTGCAACTGCTTTTATAATAATGTGTATTTAGAGCAAGTAGACTTTCATGCTTACAACACACACAATTCGCTCATAGACGTGCTGCCCTGGTATTTCACTGTTATATGAACAGCGTATCAATTTGATAACCGATTTTTTTATGTTTGAAGCATTAATGGGTTGGGAAGAATTTATTTTGAGCCATGAAAAATTCCTAGTGCCGGGGCAAAAAATTTTACAAGCAAATGTAAAAAGTTGTAAAAATAAGGTCTATTTGCTAGTGGTAACTCAATTGCGAATTCTATGTTCATTAAATGAGGCAAATTATAGTTAGGAGAGGCAGTGACTAGGCTGCCCCTGTTTTATTTTTATTAAGTTACCACTCCTTGTTTAATTTGAAGCGAATCCCAAATCTTTAGAGTGTTCATTTATTACCATTTTTATGATTTCACTTTTAAACCTAAATCAGAGACCAGCGCGAAACGACTAATGAGTATTTCTTTTGTGAAGAGTGTATCAAATTGCCAACTGAATAGCATATTTAATAACAAAAGTTGAGAGGAAAACAGTGTATTTAGAACTACGAAAATATGAAATTGCGCTTGCAACTGCTTTTATAATAATGTGTATTTAGAGCAAGTAGACGTTCATGCTTACAACACACACAATTCGCTCATAGACGTGCTGCCCTGGTATTTCACTGTTATATGAACAGCGTATCAATTTGATAAGCGATTTTCTTATGTTTGAAGCATTAATGGGTTGGGAAGAATTTATTTTGAGCCATGAAAAATTCCTAGTGCCGGGGCAAAAAATTTTACAAGCAAATGTAAAAAGTTGTAAAAATAAGGTCTATTTGCTAGTGGTAACTCAATTGCGAATTCTATGTTCATTAAATGAGGCAAATTATAGTTAGGAGAGACAGTGACTAGGCTGCCCCTGTTTTATTTTTATTAAGTTACCACTCCTTGTTTAATTTGAAGCGAATCCCAAATCTTTAGAGTGTTCATTTATTCCCATTTTTATGATTTCACTTTTAAACCTAAATCAGAGACCAGCGCGAAACGACTAATGAGTATTTCTTTTGTGAAGAGTGTATCAAATTGCCAACTGAATAGCATATTTAATAACAAAATTTGAGAGGAAAACAATGTATTTAGAACTACGAAAATATGAAATTGCGCTTGCAACTCCTTTTATAATAATGTGTATTTAGAGCAAGTAGACGTTCATGCTTACAACACACACAATTCGCTCATAGACGTGCTGCCCTGGTATTTCACTGTTATATGAACAGCGTATCAATTTGATAAGCGATTTTCTTATGTTTGAAGCATTAATGGGTTGGGAAGAATTTATTGTGAGCCATGAAAAATTCCTAGTGCGGGGGCAAAAAATTTTACAAGCAAATATAAAAAAGTTGTAAAAATAAGGTCTATTTGCTAGTGGTAACTCAATTGCGAAATCTATGTTCATAAAATGAGGCAAATTATAGTTAGGAGAGGCAGTGACTAGGCTGCACCTGTTTTATTTTTATTAAGTTACCACTCCTTGTTTAATTTGAAGCGAATCCCAAATCTTTAGAGTGTTCATTTATTACCATTTTTATGATTTCACATTTAAACCTAAATCAGAGACCAGCGCGAAACGACTAATGAGTATTTCTTTTGTGAAGAGTGTATCAAATTGCCAACTGAATAGCATATTTAATAACAAAATTTGAGAGGAAAACAATGTATTTAGAACTACGAAAATATGAAATTGCGCTTGCAACTGCTTTTATAATAATGTGTATTTAGAGCAAGTAGACGTTCATGCTTACAACACACACAATTCGCTCATAGACGTGCTGCCCTGGTATTTCACTGTTATATGAACAGCGTATCAATTTGATAAGCGATTTTCTTATGTTTGAAGCATTAATGGGTTGGGAAGAATTTATTTTGAGCCATGAAAAATTCCTAGTGCCGGGGCAAAAAATTTTACAAGCAAATGTAAAAAAGTTGTAAAAATAAGGTCTATTTGCTAGTGGTAACTCAATCGCGAATTCTATGTTCATTAAATGAGGCAAATTATAGTTAGGAGAGGCAGTGACTAGGCTGCCCCTGTTTTATTTTTATTAAGTTACCACTCCTTGTTTAATTTGAAGCGAATCCCAAATCTTTAGAGTGTTCATTTATTACCATTTTTATGATTTCACATTAAAACCTAAATCAGAGACCAGCACGAAACGACTAATGAGTATTTCTTTTGTGAGAAGCGAATCAAATTGCCAACTGAATAGCATATTTAATAACAAAATTTGGGAGGAAAACAATGTATTTAGAACTACGAAAATATGAAATTGCGCTTGCAACTGCTTTTATAAAAATGTGTATTTAGAGCAAGTAGATGTTCATGCTAGCAACACACACAATTCGCTCATAGACGTGCTGCCCTGGATATTCACTGTTATATGAACAGCGTATCAATTTGATTAGCGATTTTCTTATGTTTGAATGGGTTGGGAAGAATTTATTTTGAGCCATGAAAAATTCCTGGCTAAAACTTGATTTTAACCGCTTGATTGTGTTCACAAAGGGTAAAAACATACAATCGAGTGATAAATTCAGGTCGCGCCTACTAAAATTTGTAGCGAAGACAAGAAAAGTGAAATTTAGAATATCACAATTTATTAAATTTTCCATGGCTAAAACTTGATTTTAACCCCTTGATTGTGTTCACAAAGGCTAAAAACATACAATTGAGTGATAAATTCAGGTCGCGCACGCTCAAATTTGTAGCGAAGGCAAGAAAAGTAAAATTTAGAAAAACACAATTTAAGAAATTTTTCATGGCTAAAACTTGATTTTAACCCCTTGATTGTGTTCACAAAGGCTAAAAACATACAATCGAGTGATAAATTCAGGTCGCGCACGGTCAAATTTGTAGCGAAGGCAAGAAAAGTGAAATTTAGAAAAACACAATTTATGAAATTTTCCAAGGCTAAAATTTGATTTTAACCGCTTGATTGTGTTCACAAAGGCTAAAAACATACAATCGAGTGATAAATTCAGGTCGCGCACGGTCAAATTTGTAGCGAAGGCAAGAAAAGTGAAATTTAGATAAACACAATTTATGAAATTTTTCATGGCTAAAACTTGATTTTAACCACTTGATTGTGTTCACAAAGGCTAAAAACATACAATCGAGTGATTAATTCAGGTCGCGCACGGTCAAATTTGTAGCGAAGGCAAGAAAAGTGAAATTTAGAAAAACACAATTTATGAAATTTTTCATGGCTAAAACTTGATTTTAACCGCTTGATTGTGTTCACAAAGGCTAAAAACATACAATCGAGTGAAAAATTCAGGTCGCGCACGCTCAAATTTGTAGCGAGGGCAAGAAAAGTGAAATTTAGAAAAACACAATTTATGAGATTTTCCATGGCTAAATCTTGATTTTAACCCCTTGATTGTGTTCACAAAGGCTAAAAACATACAATCGAGTGATAAATTCAGGTCGCGCACGCTCAAATTTGTAGCGAGGGCAAGAAAAGTGAAATTTAGAAAAACACAATTTATGAGATTTTCCATGGCTAAAACTTGATTTTAACCCCTTGATTGTGTTCACAAAGGCTAAAAACATACAATCGAGTGATAAATTCAGGTCGCGCACGCTCAAATTTGTAGCGAGGGCAAGAAAAGTGAAATTTAGAAAAACACAATTTATGAGATTTTCCAAGGCTAAAACTCGATTTTAACCGCTTGATTGTGTTTACAAAGGCTGAAAACATTCAATCGAGTGATAAATTCAGGTCGCGCCCACTAAAATTTGTAGCGAAGGCAAGAAAAGTGAATATTAGAAAAACACAATTTATGAGATTTTCCAAGGCTAAAACTCGATTTTAACCGCTTGATTGTGTTTACAAAGGCTGAAAACATACAATCGAGTGATAAATTCAGGTCGCGCACGCTCAAATTTGTAGCGAAGGCAAGAAAAGTGAAATTTAGAAAAACACAATTAATGAAATTTTTCATGGCTAAAACTTGATTTTAACCCCTTGATTGTGTTCACAAAGGCTAAAAACATACAATCGAGTGATAAATTCAGGTCGCGCACGCTCAAATTTGTAGCGAAGGCAAGAAAAGTGAAATTTAGAAAAACACAATTTATGAGATTTTCCAAGGCTAAAACTTGATTTTAACCGCTTGATTGTGTTTACAAAGGCTGAAAACATTCAATCGAGTGATAAATTCAGGTCGCGCCCACTAAAATTTGTAGCGAAGGCAAGAAAAGTGAATATTAGAAAAACACAATTTATGAGATTTTCCAAGGCTAAAACTCGATTTTAACCGCTTGATTGTGTTTACAAAGGCTGAAAACATACAATCGAGTGATAAATTCAGGTCGCGCACGCTCAAATTTGTAGCGAAGGCAAGAAAAGTGAAATTTAGAAAAACACAATTTATGAAATTTTTCATGGCTAAAACTTGATTTTAACCCCTTGATTGTGTTCACAAAGGCTAAAAACATACAATCGAGTGATAAATTCAGGTCGCGCCCACTAAAATTTGTAGCGAAGACAAGAAAAGTGAAATTTAGAAAAACACAATTTATGAGATTTTCCAAGGCTAAAACTTGATTTTAACCGCTTGATTGTGTTTACAAAGGCTGAAAACATTCAATCGAGTGATAAATTCAGGTCGCGCCCACTAAAATTTGTAGCGAAGGCAAGAAAAGTGAATATTAGAAAAACACAATTTATGAGATTTTCCAAGGCTAAAACTCGATTTTAACCGCTTGATTGTGTTTACAAAGGCTGAAAACATACAATCGAGTGATAAATTCAGGTCGCGCACGCTCAAATTTGTAGCGAAGGCAAGAAAAGTGAAATTTAGAAAAACACAATTAATGAAATTTTTCATGGCTAAAACTTGATTTTAACCCCTTGATTGTGTTCACAAAGGCTAAAAACATACAATCGAGTGATAAATTCAGGTCGCGCACGCTCAAATTTGTAGCGAAGGCAAGAAAAGTGAAATTTAGAAAAACACAATTTATGAGATTTTCCAAGGCTAAAACTTGATTTTAACCGCTTGATTGTGTTTACAAAGGCTGAAAACATTCAATCGAGTGATAAATTCAGGTCGCGCCCACTAAAATTTGTAGCGAAGGCAAGAAAAGTGAATATTAGAAAAACACAATTTATGAGATTTTCCAAGGCTAAAACTCGATTTTAACCGCTTGATTGTGTTTACAAAGGCTGAAAACATACAATCGAGTGATAAATTCAGGTCGCGCACGCTCAAATTTGTAGCGAAGGCAAGAAAAGTGAAATTTAGAAAAACACAATTTATGAAATTTTTCATGGCTAAAACTTGATTTTAACCCCTTGATTGTGTTCACAAAGGCTAAAAACATACAATCGAGTGATAAATTCAGGTCGCGCCCACTAAAATTTGTAGCGAAGACAAGAAAAGTGAAATTTAGAATATCACAATTTATTAAATTTTCCATGGCTAAAACTTGATTTTAACCGCTTGATTGTGTTTACAAAGGCTGAAAACATTCAATCGAGTGATAAATTCAGGTCGCGCCCACTAAAATTTGTAGCGAAGGCAAGAAAAGTGAATATTAGAAAAACACAATTTATGAGATTTTCCAAGGCTAAAACTCGATTTTAACCGCTTGATTGTGTTTACAAAGGCTAAAAACATACAATCGAGTGATAAATTCAGGTCGCGCCCACTAAAATTTGTAGCGAAGACAAGAAAAGTGAAATTTAGAAAAACACAATTTATGAAATTTTCCAATGCTAAAACTTGATTTTAACCGCTTGATTGTGTTCACAAAGGCTAAAAACATACAATCGAGTGATAAATTCAGGTCGCGCACGCTCAAATTTGTAGCGAAGGCAAGAAAAGTGAAATTTAGAAAAACACAATTTATGAGATTTTCCAAGGCTAAAACTTGATTTTAACCGCTTGATTGTGTTTACAAAGGCTGAAAACATTCAATCGAGTGATAAATTCAGGTCGCGCCCACTAAAATTTGTAGCGAAGGCAAGAAAAGTGAATATTAGAAAAACACAATTTATGAGATTTTCCAAGGCTAAAACTCGATTTTAACCGCTTGATTGTGTTTACAAAGGCTGAAAACATACAATCGAGTGATAAATTCAGGTCGCGCACGCTCAAATTTGTAGCGAAGGCAAGAAAAGTGAAATTTAGAAAAACACAATTTATGAAATTTTCCAATGCTAAAACTTGATTTTAACCGCTTGATTGTGTTCACAAAGGCTAAAAACATACAATCGAGTGATAAATTCAGGTCGCGCACGCTCAAATTTGTAGCGAAGGCAAGAAAAGTGAAATTTAGAAAAACACAATTTATGAAATTTTTCATGGCTAAAACTTGATTTTAACCGCTTGATTGTGTTCACAAAGGCTAAAAACATACAATCGAGTGATAAATTCAGGTCGCGCACGCTCAAATTTGTAGCGAAGGCAAGAAAAGTGAAATTTAGAAAAACACAATTTATGAAATTTTCCAATGCTAAAACTTGATTTTAACCGCTTGATTGTGTTCACAAAGGCTAAAAACATACAATCGAGTGATAAATTCAGGTCGCGCACGCTCAAATTTGTAGCGAAGGCAAGAAAAGTGAAATTTAGAAAAACACAATTTATGAAATTTTCCAATGCTAAAACTTGATTTTAACCGCTTGATTGTGTTCACAAAGGCTAAAAACATACAATCGAGTGATAAATTCAGGTCGCGCACGCTCAAATTTGTAGCGAAGGCAAGAAAAGTGAAATTTAGAAAAACACAATTTATGAAATTTTTCATGGCTAAAACTTGATTTTAACCGCTTGATTGTGTTCACAAAGGCTAAAAACATACAATCGAGTGATAAATTCAGGTCGCGCCCACTAAAATTTGTAGCGAAGACAAGAAAAGTGAAATTTAGAATATCACAATTTATTAAATTTTCTATGGCTAAAACTTGATTTTAACCGCTTGATTGTGTTTACAAAGGCTGAAAACATTCAATCGAGTGATAAATTCAGGTCGCGCACGCTCAAATTTGTAGCGAAGGCAAGAAAAGTGAAATTTAGAAAAACACAATTTATGAGATTTTCCAAGGCTAAAACTTGATTTTAACCGCTTGATTGTGTTTACAAAGGCTGAAAACATTCAATCGAGTGATAAATTCAGGTCGCGCCCACTAAAATTTGTAGCGAAGGCAAGAAAAGTGAATATTAGAAAAACACAATTTATGAGATTTTCCAAGGCTAAAACTCGATTTTAACCGCTTGATTGTGTTTACAAAGGCTGAAAACATTCAATCGAGTGATAAATTCAGGTCGCGCCCACTAAAATTTGTAGCGAAGGCAAGAAAAGTGAATATTAGAAAAACACAATTTATGAGATTTTCCAAGGCTAAAACTCGATTTTAACCGCTTGATTGTGTTTACAAAGGCTGAAAACATTCAATCGAGTGATAAATTCAGGTCGCGCCCACTAAAATTTGTAGCGAAGGCAAGAAAAGTGAATATTAGAAAAACACAATTTATGAGATTTTCCAAGGCTAAAACTCGATTTTAACCGCTTGATTGTGTTTACAAAGGCTGAAAACATACAATCGAGTGATAAATTCAGGTCGCGCACGCTCAAATTTGTAGCGAAGGCAAGAAAAGTGAAATTTAGAAAAACACAATTTATTAAATTTTCCATGGCTAAAACTTGATTTTAACCGCTTGATTGTGTTCACAAAGGCTAAAAACATACAATCGAGTGATAAATTCAGGTCGCGCACGCTCAAATTTGTAGCGAAGGCAAGAAAAGTGAAAACTTAGAAAAACACAATTTATGAAATTTTTCATGGCTAAAACTTGATTTTAACCGCTTGATTGTGTTCACAAAGGCTAAAAACATAAAATCGAGTGATAAATTCAGGTCGCGCCCACTAAAATTTGTAGCGAAGACAAGAAAAGTGAAATTTAGAATATCACAATTTATTAAATTTTCCATGGCTAAAACTTGATTTTAACCCCTTGATTGTGTTCACAAAGGCTAAAAACATACAATCGAGTGATAAATTCAGGTCGCGCACGCTCAAATTTGTAGCGAGCGCAAGAAAAGTGAAATTTAGAAAAACACAATTTATGAGATTTTCCATGGCTAAAACTTGATTTTAACCACTTGATTGTGTTCACAAAGGCTAAAAACATACAATCGAGTGATAAATTCAGGTCGCGCACGCTCAAATTTGTAGCGAGCGCAAGAAAAGTGAAAACTTAGAAAAACACAATTTATGAAATTTTTCATGGCTAAAACTTGATTTTAACCCCTTGATTGTGTTCACAAAGGCTAAAAACATACAATCGAGTGATAAATTCAGGTCGCGCACGCTCAAATTTGTAGCGAAGGCAAGAAAAGTGAAAACTTAGAAAAACACAATTTATGAAATTTTTCATGGCTAAAACTTGATTTTAACCCCTTGATTGTGTTCACAAAGGCTAAAAACATAAAATCGAGTGATAAATTCAGGTCGCGCACGCTCAAATTTGTAGCGAAGGCAAGAAAAGTGAAAACTTAGAAAAACACAATTTATGAAATTTTTCATGGCTAAAACTTGATTTTAACCCCTTGATTGTGTTCACAAAGGCTAAAAACATACAATCGAGTGATAAATTCAGGTCGCGCACGCTCAAATTTGTAGCGAAGGCAAGAAAAGTGAAAACTTAGAAAAACACAATTTATGAAATTTTTCATGGCTAAAACTTGATTTTAACCCCTTGATTGTGTTCACAAAGGCTAAAAACATACAATCGAGTGATAAATTCAGGTCGCGCACGCTCAAATTTGTAGCGAGCGCAAGAAAAGTGAAATTTAGAAAAACACAATTTATGAGATTTTCCATGGCTAAAACTTGATTTTAACCCCTTGATTGTGTTCACAAAGGCTAAAAACATACAATCGAGTGATAAATTCAGGTCGCGCACGCTCAAATTTGTAGCGAGCGCAAGAAAAGTGAAATTTAGAAAAACACAATTTATGAGATTTTCCATGGCTAAAACTTGATTTTAACCCCTTGATTGTGTTCACAAAGGCTAAAAACATACAATCGAGTGATAAATTCAGGTCGCGCACGCTCAAATTTGTAGCGAAGGCAAGAAAAGTGAAAACTTAGAAAAACACAATTTATGAAATTTTTCATGGCTAAAACTTGATTTTAACCCCTTGATTGTGTTCACAAAGGCTAAAAACATAAAATCGAGTGATAAATTCAGGTCGCGCACGCTCAAATTTGTAGCGAAGGCAAGAAAAGTGAAAACTTAGAAAAACACAATTTATGAAATTTTTCATGGCTAAAACTTGATTTTAACCCCTTGATTGTGTTCACAAAGGCTAAAAACATACAATCGAGTGATAAATTCAGGTCGCGCACGCTCAAATTTGTAGCGAAGGCAAGAAAAGTGAAAACTTAGAAAAACACAATTTATGAAATTTTTCATGGCTAAAACTTGATTTTAACCCCTTGATTGTGTTCACAAAGGCTAAAAACATACAATCGAGTGATAAATTCAGGTCGCGCACGCTCAAATTTGTAGCGAAGGCAAGAAAAGTGAAAACTTAGAAAAACACAATTTATGAAATTTTTCATGGCTAAAACTTGATTTTAACCCCTTGATTGTGTTCACAAAGGCTAAAAACATACAATCGAGTGATAAATTCAGGTCGCGCACGCTCAAATTTGTAGCGAGCGCAAGAAAAGTGAAATTTAGAAAAACACAATTTATGAGATTTTCCATGGCTAAAACTTGATTTTAACCCCTTGATTGTGTTCACAAAGGCTAAAAACATACAATCGAGTGATAAATTCAGGTCGCGCACGCTCAAATTTGTAGCGAGCGCAAGAAAAGTGAAATTTAGAAAAACACAATTTATGAGATTTTCCATGGCTAAAACTTGATTTTAACCCCTTGATTGTGTTCACAAAGGCTAAAAACATACAATCGAGTGATAAATTCAGGTCGCGCACGCTCAAATTTGTAGCGAGCGCAAGAAAAGTGAAATTTAGAAAAACACAATTTATGAGATTTTCCATGGCTAAAACTTGATTTTAACCACTTGATTGTGTTCACAAAGGCTAAAAACATACAATCGAGTGATAAATTCAGGTCGCGCACGCTCAAATTTGTAGCGAGCGCAAGAAAAGTGAAAACTTAGAAAAACACAATTTATGAAATTTTTCATGGCTAAAACTTGATTTTAACCGCTTGATTGTGTTCACAAAGGCTAAAAACATACAATCGAGTGATAAATTCAGGTCGCGCACGCTCAAATTTGTAGCGAAGGCAAGAAAAGTGAAAACTTAGAAAAACACAATTTATGAAATTTTTCATGGCTAAAACTTGATTTTAACCGCTTGATTGTGTTCACAAAGGCTAAAAACATAAAATCGAGTGATAAATTCAGGTCGCGCCCACTAAAATTTGTAGCGAAGACAAGAAAAGTGAAATTTAGAATATCACAATTTATTAAATTTTCCATGGCTAAAACTTGATTTTAACCGCTTGATTGTGTTCACAAAGGCTAAAAACATACAATCGAGTGATAAATTCAGGTCGCGCACGCTCAAATTTGTAGCGAAGGCAAGAAAAGTGAAATTTAGAAAAACACAATTTATGAAATTTTTCATGGCTAAAACTTGATTTTAACCGCTTTATTGTGTTCACAAAGGCTAAAAACATACAATCGAGTGATAAATTCAGGTCGCGCACGGTCAAATTTGTAGCGAAGGCAAGAAAAGTGAAATTTAGAAAAACACAATTTATGAAATTTTTCATGGCTAAAACTTGATTTTAACCGCTTTATTGTGTTCACAAAGGCTAAAAACATACAATCGAGTGATAAATTCAGGTCGCGCACGGTCAAATTTGTAGCGAAGGCAAGAAAAGTGAAATTTAGAAAAACACAATTTATGAAATTTTTCATGGCTAAAACTTGATTTTAACCGCTTGATTGTGTTCACAAAGGCTAAAAACATACAATCGAGTGATAAATTCAGGTCGCGCACGCTCAAATTTGTAGCGAAGGCAAGAAAAGTGAAATTTAGAAAAACACAATTTATGAAATTTTTCATGGCTAAAACTTGATTTTAACCGCTTGATTGTGTTCACAAAGGCTAAAAACATACAATCGAGTGATAAATTCAGGTCGCGCACGCTCAAATTTGTAGCGAAGGCAAGAAAAGTGAAATTTAGAAAAACACAATTTATGAGATTTTTCATGGCTAAAACTTGATTTTAACCGCTTGATTGTGTTCACAAAGGCTAAAAACATACAATCGAGTGATAAATTCAGGTCGCGCACGCTCAAATTTGTAGCGAAGGCAAGAAAAGTGAAATTTAGAAAAACACAATTTATGAAATTTTTCATGGCTAAAACTTGATTTTAACCCCTTGATTGTGTTCACAAAGGCTAAAAACATACAATCGAGTGATAAATTCAGGTCGCGCACGGTCAAATTTGTAGCGAAGGCAAGAAAAGTGAAATTTAGATAAACACAATTTATGAAATTTTTCATGGCTAAAACTTGATTTTAACCACTTGATTGTGTTCACAAAGGCTAAAAACATACAATCGAGTGATAAATTCAGGTCGCGCACGCTCAAATTTGTAGCGAAGGCAAGAAAAGTGAAATTTAGAAAAACACAATTTATGAGATTTTCCAAGGCTAAAACTTGATTTTAACCGCTTGATTGTGTTTACAAAGGCTGAAAACATTCAATCGAGTGATAAATTCAGGTCGCGCCCACTAAAATTTGTAGCGAAGGCAAGAAAAGTGAATATTAGAAAAACACAATTTATGAGATTTTCCAAGGCTAAAACTCGATTTTAACCGCTTGATTGTGTTTACAAAGGCTGAAAACATACAATCGAGTGATAAATTCAGGTCGCGCACGCTCAAATTTGTAGCGAAGGCAAGAAAAGTGAAATTTAGAAAAACACAATTTATGAAATTTTCCAATGCTAAAACTTGATTTTAACCGCTTGATTGTGTTCACAAAGGCTAAAAACATACAATCGAGTGATTAATTCAGGTGATTAGCATATTTTTAGCCAGGAGTCGTTCTACTATTCAATTCCATTTACCAAATTCTCATACATTATAATTTATGGCGTGTGTTTTATGTTTCATAAATTGATTTTTTTTTTCTTATGAAGTTTGAATCTTCTATCCGCTTTTTCATGTGAATGAAATCATCATTCATCAAAAGCAGGTTGGAAATTTTCATTAATCATTTAGCGTCCACTCGATCGTCCTCTCCAATTGGCTTTGTTTTGACGCAAATCTCGCGCTTAATCACTTTGTCGGCATTTTTTTCAGCGAACTTCTTTTTCAACACGCCAATCAATGTTCTCTTTGAGGTGCCAAAGTGGCCTTTCAAGTGGCTCCTCCCTGTTGTCGCATCTAGTTGGATTCAGACTAAATTCAAGATAAAATGGAAATGGTTGATCAGATATACATGCATAGGTTCAAGAGAAAATGACTAAATGAACAGTAAATATGTATTTCAATGTGTCATTAAAAAATAATTAGCATTTAATATTTATTAATGGAAGAAGGTCGGATAACAATTTATATTGAAGGTTTTTATTTCAAGATTAAACCGGTTAAAAAACCACCATTCTTCCAGATTAGATGAAATTTTAACCCTAATTTTTAGTTTAAAAAGTCGGAGGTATAATTAATTCTGATCAAAAATTCGGGTGGAGTTCTATTTATTGAATAAAATTATGGAATAAAAATCATCCATAGAATTTTAGTTTTTATTTATTTACATTATTAACTAATTTTAATAAGAAAAAAACTTTCAAATAAATTTCCAAACATTTCTTTCTACGATCAGGGCAAA
Source organism: Neocloeon triangulifer (assembly GCF_031216515.1). Lineage (NCBI taxonomy): Eukaryota > Metazoa > Arthropoda > Insecta > Ephemeroptera > Baetidae > Neocloeon > Neocloeon triangulifer. The sequence goes on from NW_026775546.1 coordinate 12,206,578, forward strand.
ATCGTACCAAAATTGTTCGCGAGGAGGCCATCTGAGGGCAGCAGAATCTGTGTGGCGATTCGCTCGGCGCCAACCCGAGCACCCCCTAGGTCTGCACAGGGGCAGCTTTTCATTTTGTGCCGCGCTTTTCCGTCACTCGCTTGTGTGCAGAGCAGCTGAGGGCAACTTTTAAAGGCACTTGACAGTTTTATTCAGAGCGCAAAGTAGCTGCGACTCGTCCTCGTCACCCACATTTGCTGCGGAAAGTTCCATTTAGTGTCATCAGCAGCCTCAACTACTGCTGTTTGAAATTCGCAAGTCTTTTTTGTCTATGAAGTTTTTGCAAAAGCTTGCTAGTGGTGGAGTCGTTTTTTCTAAAAGCGCTAAAAAGAAAAATGATTTAGTTGAAATTAAAAAAGATTGTAATAAAGAAGATAGGTGACTTAAATTAGTTATAAGGTTTTTTATTTATTTCTTTCAATTAGACTAATTAACTTGCTTGAAATTTATCTCTTCTATTTAAACATGAAAATTTAATGAAGAACTTTCCTTGAAAACATTTTTTTTTTAAATTTAAGTAATATTTAATTAATAAAATTGGAATATTATAATTTATATTAAAATTTAAATTCATCTCTAATACTTTCTTTTACTGATAAAATTTTTAAAACAGTTAAAATCCATTTAAAAATGAAAATTAATTTAATGAAGTAGAATTTATTGCAATATTCAATGAACAAATTACTCCGACTTAAATCACAAAGGAGCTGTAAGGAAGAAGTTGGTGTCAAATTCGTTTCGGTAGTCAAATGACGTGAAAGACGAATCTCGTCTGCTTTTCTCACGTGTCAAGGGAAAGGCGGGAGAGAAATTTATGTGGAAACAGAAAACCCAAAGCAGCGAAACTAGCGACGCGCGGCGACACTGTCAAAGGTTGCAGCCTTTCTATTTGCTTCAATTTTCGAGGCTCGCCGCGCCGAAAGCTTTTCTTATCCCCAGGATAAGGTTTTTTATTCGCTCTTCTGCATTGATCCAGACGGGCAGCAAACAGCAAACCCAAGAGATACACCAACAAAAATCATTCTACAAAAATTGTCCCAATTTACATAAACTACAAAATTCAGTCGAATTAAATAATAAAATAAACAATAAAATGTCATTTTAATCTTTAAACACAGAAAAAAATTAATAATTTAATTAATTTCTTGCTAAAAATTGTCATATATTGAGACAATTTTAGACTTATTGTTAGAATTGTTTTCAAAATACTCTTTTTAAAAATAAAGTGAATGTTCAATATACAAAATTTGATATGTAGAAAATTCAAACTACATTAATTCAGCTAATTTTTTTTTTTTATTAAAAATGGTGAAGTTGTGGAAATTCATTCTAAATTTGAAATTGAATTGCGATTTGAAATTTTTTTGCGTACGGTGGGTGCTGCGGTGGTGGCGCGGGTGCAGAACAGGCAGCAAAGGGGTGACGTCATGCTGCTGTTGGTATCGAACCACTTTACTTTCACTGCGGTACGTCTGCAGCAGACGAGTCGCGGATCCGCCGCCAGCCAATCTCAACAAGAGCACCCATTTTTGCATGCCCATTTATCTCGCTTGTTTTTTCTCGTGCATTCCGATCTGCTCCTTTAATGCACAAGCTCGTTAGCCGATCTTGAGAAGACGCGCTCTTTGACGCTTTTTTTTAGTCTCTTAAAAGCCAATTACGGGAAAAGCTGCTTCGTTGTTCCAAGTGAAGAGCGAATGAGAAATTATTTTTTGCAACTAAATATTAATGGTACTTTTAATTTCTTCTAAAATTAACTATTTTTTTCTGCGCAATAACGTCTAAATATTTAATCTTTTAAGGAAAATATTGATTGAATATTCTGTCAAAGTCTTCTTTAAATATTCATGTGCTAAAACAAGGTCCGCTCGTCAGAAAATTTCGATTGTTGCCGAGCTCTCTGATTGGGTACAACTTTACTTGTACCCAATCAGAGAGCTCAAACAACGATCAAAACTTTTTTCATTGTTGCTGATGAGCGGACCTTGTGCTAAAATAAAATTTTTTTTTGTTTTTTGATAAAATTACTTTTTCTCTAAGTTTTTAAAGCATAAATGTATAAATTTGTGTAATTAAATAGAAAGTATAATTCCATTTATGATAAAATTGCATTTTTTAGATGAAAAACCAGCCTGCAATATTTAATTCTGAAAACCTTTTGATGAGTTTTTTTCTTTGTGGAAGATGTGTTTGTTGATAGTAATTAGACGCCCTCATTGACAACGTTGGCAATTTGCACTGCAAATCAGCCCCTCTTTGTTGTGGCTGCAAGTGAGTGTAGGCAACCTGTCGGGCGCGTTCGTTGCACCGGTTGCATACCTCGGCCGGCCGACAATCCATGTCTGCCGCCCATAACTCAACTCGCCGCGCGCGTGAATTTATGCTCAAGGGGGCTAATTATGCGTCACGAAATTGCCCTCCACCCCTGCCGACTGCAATCGCAGTCCGTTCTTCTTTTCGGGAAAGATTGAGACGTCGAGGGGAGCTGCGAATAATGTTTGTTTCAAAGGAGGGAAAGTTATGCAGGGAAGGTTTAAGGACTCCTTATTGCAATGCTAAGAGTACCAAGGAGGTTTTTTTGATCGCACATATGCCCAATGCTATTTTTTTGCCCCATGAACCCTCAAATTTTTTTCTGCTAATCTGTTTAGGGTCATTCGCTTATCATTTTGTGAAATTTTGAGCAAAAAATTTCGGGCAGTTTTTTTTTAATCACCAAAAACAAAAATTTCCATAAGACGCAATGTAAAAATTCAAAAAATCATATTTCAAGAATAATCGGCGCTACCCCCCATTTTTCTTTGTGCAATCAACTCTACTGATAGGTAGGAATCTATAAAAAAATCTGGGTCCAAAAATTTCGGGCCGATTTGCCGCAAACAGGAGTTGTAGATGTCAATAAGCAGGCCTTAAATAATCCGAAAAGTAGGATCAAAATTTGTCACAGGAATTACTGTAGAGAGAGAGAAAGGATTTCCGGGGGCTTTTGTTTGTTATTTATGAATAATACAGCACCGGTGCTTGCATTGCTTTTATTTCAGCCTCATTTTTTAATCAGTTTTTTTTTTCATTTTCAAAAAGGACAAGGATATTTTTTTTGCAACTATCAAAAAATGAAATCTATAAGCAATTTTCGCTGGAGTTAAAAAGTTAAAAAAATTTTCTCTTCCCAAACATTTTCTGGGAAACATTCGAAGATTTATAAAATTTCTATTCAAAAGTATTTTTTTTTTCTCAATTTTGTCGAATAGGTTTAAAAAAGTGAAAGTTAAATTTATAAATTCTGTAATATCAGGTCAAAATATTCATTCACTCTTAAAAAATATTCTTCTTTCCTTTACATTTTCTTTAGAATAAAAGCGTTCCCCCCACTCTCTGACAACAACAAGCGCCTTCTCAGCTTTCATAGATTTTGATAGAGTTGTTGTATTTTTTTAAAACACCTGTGTTTTCCCCTTTTCATTCAGCTGTCGGGGTGTGTTTTGGAGCGCCGTTGCCGATTCGCAGAGGTTATCGACTTTTGGAATTTCCCTCCGTTTCTCGGTCGGAGCGAAATTTCCGAGTCACGAAGCTGTTGTAAAAATAGCAACCTTCGTGCCGTACCGCGATGCATAATTTCAGGCCGATCATTTGATTTATTCCTCTCGGAAAGAAAATTAACAAGTCGAAGCACCATCGATCTGATTGTGGGCATGAATTTTGCATGAGCTCATTGCTTAATTCCATTCATGCAAAATTGACAATAAAAGTTTCTATCTTTCAGGATAAATTGTTAAAAGGATAAATTCAAAATTGTTTAAGAAACTCATTTTATACAAGCATAATTTCAACCTCTGTAACTAAATTTTGAGAATTTTCAGTAAAACTGGGGGGACATTCATTTGAGATTTCCCCCAGCGAGGACTTTTGTCCCTGTAGGATGGTGGTGGGACAAATTTTTGCTTGGCTTTATAAATTTAGCACTTTCGGCCGAGAGAAAATTTTACTATATCCAAGTCGGCGGAAAAAGTTTGTTCCCTTGCGTTTTTCTTATCTATTGGTTTTCTGAATGAGAAAAAATTTCACATGCTGAAATTCTGGGAGAATTATGATTTATATTGTGACCATATTTTAAAGAATTTTGATTTATTAAAAATTAAAATTGATTTCCATTGCAATTCTGCTTCAATCGTCTTTTGAAAAGATTGTACATAAATAAAAATATGAAATTAAATTTAAATAAAAAATTAAAACAAATCTCTAGCCGCTGTAAATTGCTTATCAAACTCCACAGGAACAAGCTTACGGTAAGAGACAACAGAAACAAAATTACTGGTGCCAGAAAATAATTCGCAGAAATTCCTACTGGCTTTTGAAGCACCAACCTCAGAGTACCAACTCTTGCAATACCAATCCTATTAACTCATGGGGTTTGATAAGCAATTTACAACCGCCAGAGATTTATTTTAAATTTTTTAAATTAATTTAAATTGAATTAACTTGAATTTGCTAGTTTTAAGATTTTAATTTTTTGTTAAAACGTGGTGTTTTTTTTTTTTTTCAAATTTGCTGCTTTTTTGTATTTTTCTTGCTCATGAAATAGGGTCGCAGACCGTGACCGAAATTGGAAGAGCCGTTTTGTTTTTGAATAAAAACAATTTTTAGCAACGAGGAAAAGCCCGATTTTCTTCATTTCTGTAATTCGTTTATTGAATTTTTAATTATTAAATCATTTTAATTTCAATTTAATATCTGCGTTGGTACAAATTTGCATGTGTGTTTTTTTTTATCGTTTCGCAAGAGTTCCTCTGCAGGTGAGTGTGCCGTCGTTGGCAGGGGTTTGGCGGCGGCGGCAGGGGGCTAACGATTTTCCGCGGAAAGCACAGTCTGCCGGATGGTCTGGCGCGAGCAGTTTAGCGCAAAGTGTGGCGCTAGTGCGGCGCGCAGGCCGGGTCGGCCCGAGCCGGGCGCCCAGTAGCATTTCCACCTTGCTGGGTCGTGGTGCAAAAATTTTAGTGCTGCTGCCGGACTGACTGACCTTTTTTATCCCTCGCGGCGAACCCTTTTTTCGTTAGCCAGGTCGCAGCAGGTGCGAGTTTTAATTGTTTACAATTTTTATTCAAATTTCTTAGCTCTTTTTCGATTTAGTTCAAAACTATTGCATCGTAGCAAAATTTTAAATTTTTTCTTTTTCAGTTTGTTGAATTTAGTTGAATTTAATGAAATTAGTTTCGAAATGCACCAAAATTTAAATTGTTCAATTATTACCTGATCTTGTGTCTCTGGTGTCTCTGAAAGTATTGGAAAAAAATTAATTCTAATAAAAATTAGTCTTGATGTTTGGAAACTTTTCAAGTCAAAGGGAACATCTTAGTGATTTTTATTAATTTCTTGCGTACATTTGTTGCAATTTTAGTAAAAGTTTTTCACTCTGATTAATTATTTTCAAAGGGAGATGAGTTGATTGGGCGCGTCTTTTTTATTTTGTTTCTGGTTTTTAGCATGTCTCGAATTGTGCTAAGTAGTTTAGGAGGTAGTGGCGGAAGCAACAGCAATAATTCTGCGTCCACCAACGCCACGACAGCCACGGCTAACTCGACTTCTGCCATGAGCCATGCCGCCGCCTCGTCCGCCGCGAACAATTCCGCCGCCGCCGCCGCCGCCTCCGCGAATAGCGTCGCCGCGAACAATAACGCGAACGCGAACGACACCAACAACAACAATAACGACGACGAGGATTTCCCTGTTCCATCCATCTATCGGTAAATTCAAATCTCATCAGCTCTTTCTCAACCTCACTCTCTCTCTATCTCTTTCTTGCACCATTCCATTCTTTCACTCCGAGAGGAGGACAAATTAATTAATTTGTTTATTTTTTACATTCACAGTGTGGAAGGAAAAATCCCAACTTTTAAACTTCCGCACTTTCTCTTTATCGGTTCAAATTTTTCTGGAAATATTATTGCTGATGAGGATCGCACTTCTTGAAGTATTAGAACTTACTAGTTTTTATAGTTGATCTGAATAGAGTAGATTAATGTAGTGGTGGTTCCAATTTTTGAAGGCAATGTTAGTTAATTAATGATATTAGAAATATATGTAGTTTAATTAATACTTAAAATGAAAACACCTTAAATTTAGTATATTTTAATAAACACATATATATTTAAAAATTGAAGAAATTTGTGTTTAGCAATTCATATAAATCTGTATATTTTTGGGTTCAAGAAGAACACATTATTCTATGAATTATTCATTCGGTTAACAAGCTTTACTGGAACGATTTAAGTACAAAAAATCTATGTAAACTATTGAAGTCTTCAGGACGTTTTAATAAGTAATCTTCAATTAAACATTATTGCTGTACATAATAACAAGCTAAATTAAGCTCAATAAAATTTTATCCAGTAATTTTAATAATCAATTTATTTACCAGCAGATTTAAAATTAAACGAAATCAAGTTTAGTCCAGGTTCATTTGCTGTTCTACCAACGGAAAGAGATTTTTTTTTTAAATTATAACTTTTTTAAGGGCTGCTTATTTACTTTGTCAAATCAAGTCTTTACAACAATGCAGTCAACTTTCCAGTTGTTTTCCAATAATTGTCAAAAATGGCTTTCAATTATTGCTTCCTTACTTGCTCTTGAGATTCCGGATTAAAAAGATTTAATTTTACAAAAATAAAACAATTTTGTTTAAACTTTGAATACATTTAAAAAAAAAATTAAGGATCAGAAAAGTTTTATCGTCGTGCATTTCAATTTTTTCTTTTTAATTGTAAAAAATTAGGTCGAATTAAAATGAGATTGCGATAAATTGATCGCAAGCCCTTATTTGAAATTAGATAGAGTATGTCGTCGGAAGCGATGCGGTCAGACGCGATTAATTAAAAAGCCGGCGATAACGTGCGAGCGCGACGACTGGTGCGGTACTTTATCCTTGTGCAGCCGAGCCAAAGTGGATGTGTGTGTTTTAAACACGCTGCAGATACAATCGATGCATGTGCTTCTGGCTGCTTTATTATCAAGCGCTCAGCAGAGTGTGTATGACGCTTAAAGCAGTGCCAACAATTCAATTAAAGCCTAATTACAAACTACAACACACGCCCCAGTCATGGTGCCGTTTTCATTGCCCGGTTTAATTAATTGGAAATTGTTTGCATTACAGGCTACAAAAGAAATAAGAAAAATTATCAATAATTAAACAATTAAGAAAGAATTTAAGAAAGAAAAACACACTAGGTTGCAAATTTTTGGAATTTAGGAATTTTGATTTCGTTTTTTAAATATATAATTTAAAAAAGTAGTTCTCAACTATAAGCACCCTTTTTTATCCTTATTACAAACTTTCATTTAGAAAAATATGCTCAAATCTCTGCCCCAATCATGCAATTTCAAGAGGTGGATCAATTCATAAAAATTAAATTTATTGCTGGATTATTGATTTTGGTGATTTCTTTCGCTCTTCCAAGCAAAATTTAGACAAATTTCGTAACCTCAATTCAAGATTCCTAATGTTCCTTTTGCTACAAAATATCTGAAAATATACTTTTGTTCATAAAAAAAACATCTTTTTTATTTCCTTTATGAATTAATTGCCTGCAACGGAAATAATAAAAATTATAAATAATTAGATCTGTTCAGATTTAAATTGTATAAAAAGTCAATTCTTTGATAAATTTTAACTCAGATGAAATAAATTCTAGTGGCTAATCCGACATTGATCAAATTCTTCAACACTTTTGTCTTTAAAATTATATAATTGAAAAGTATGATTCCTTTCAAGCTTGTAATTTCAGTGAAAATAATTTCAAAACCAACTCTTTTTCTTCCGCTTTAAAAATGCAAAACGTTGCAGCGTTTAAGATAATTATTTTCTCTTCCTTTATATTCAGCGTTGATGTGATTTCTCGCGGCCTCTTATTTTCTTAACTGTGAAGTCAAAGTTGCACAAAACTTTCCATCCATTGCTGAGCCACATACTGGCTTAGTTTCTCTGCCATAGTTCGCAGCCAAATCGATCAATACATTATATAATTTCATACGCTTGTGGTCGTTAGATATTTTCCCAAGTTGCCGATGTAAGCGAATGTGGCGATTTCGCTGCATCACCACTGCATCGCCGCTTTGTTTGAATGCCAAGGGAAAAAAGGTGGCGGCGAAATGCGCTCAGTTAATTGAATTGCTCTCTGGCGTCTTTCCATCGATTCTCCACTTTATCGCCATTCTGCTCCAATGACTCCGGAAATTTTAATGAATGACTTAACTAAACTCATTTGCTCACCGTGAAAAACGGAAATGAAAATTTTGTATAATCAAAGAGAGCAAATTTAAAAATAAATCTCTCATTGAGTCATTTTATAAATATTGAATTGAAATAAAAATAAGATGCAGTTTTAAAACTTTAGAAACTGTTTTTATTACAAAAATATCTAATTACTCTCACTTTTTAAATTGAATTAATTACAATAACAAGACTGAAATAATCATGAGCTCTTAATAAAGATAAAATTTCATCTTTTTTTTTTTAATTTCAAGTATGAATTTATGGATATTGATTCTGCCGTTTAACCTCCAGAATTGTTCTTTTATTTTTAAATAAATTTGCAAATTGTACTAATTTTCATTTGTTTTATTTTAATGGTCACGTAAATTCAATAAAAAAATGGACTAATACCTGGAATTACCCAGTCCACCTTTCAATCGCATGTTAGCTGGAATCATGCCATGTTCCTTTCAAACTGTTTTATTCCTGTTAATTTCACTCGCACCTAATTGCGTGCTGCGATATAAGGGAGGGTTATTGAGCTCTGGAAATGAAATTTCGTGTGTTGCGCTGGCGAATTTCGCCTCCCCTTCCTCCTCGTTTACTTCTTCTTCTGCTTCGAAACAAAGAATCGCAATTCGTGACAAGACGCGCGTTTTTAATGCACAATAAAAGTGGCAGCACGTAATCGCGGGGGCGAAACCACCCCCTTTGTGTGCTCGACCGGAACGCTCGCCTCGTAATCCTAGGGCTTGTTTATTTTATCGCTTTTGTATCGCAATGAGAGCAATCGATAAGTTTCCAATTACTCTTTCGAAAAGGAAACTTGGTGGAAACGACGCCTAGGGTAAAAAGAATAAGGGTGAAAGACTCGACGGGGGGTTTGTCGTGGAAAGTTCACAATCATTTTAACGGTTTTAACGAAATAACTTAAATTTCTTTCTTGCATATAATAAAATTTTGCCAACAGACGTCTTTTTGATGGGATAATAATTATTAAAAATTAATAATTTTTTAGTATTTTAGCTAATTCTTTAAATCAGGTGGTTTGAAGGTGACTCTAGAACCTTGAACTCAAGTTTAGAAGGGGAAAATTAAACCCAATCAGTTTATTTCCAACAAATAAGTTAATATACATTTAAAATTAAACATATTTCGTAAACAATATAAATTAATTTAATTTGCAATTAAATTATTGTTGTAAATTTGTCAAATTGTTACATCATAATACGATATTAAATTTTTCTAATAATTTTTTGGAAAAACAGAATCGCTGTATATATTTTAACGATTCATCTTTTTTTTATTAAAAGAGAAGAATTTTATTTTGCATAAATATATTATTTCCTCTCTCCAGTTTCATAAACATTAAATCATGATATTGTAGATAAAGTGACACATTTTCTCAGTTTTCAAACACACTATGAAGCTTCTGAAGCTGACGGCAACGCAAACTCCGTTCTCATTCAGGTTAACAGGAGACGAGCCTTTAGTGTTGTGCATGTGACATACACACACTCAAAACTAACAATCAGGCCTGCAGGGTGCATCGCTTGCATCTCATTACAACCCATCTTTCTCACCACAAAGCTCTCATGCCATTCTAGCCTTTCTTTCTTTCTCTGTGTTTGTTTGAATGCAAAGATGTGTTCCGAGCAAGCATGACCCACATCGGAGGAGACAAAAAATTTCTCCTAGTTTTGCAACTCAAATATTTGCCCGAGGAAATGAGCACTTTCGAGCCAACCCTGCGGCGTTTTTGCAGCGACGGGTCAAGTGATTGAAAAAACAAGACAGGATGATAGAAATATTGAAAAAGCATTTGATTGTTCAAAATATAAATATTCTATTTTAAAATTAAAATTTTCACATTTGAAAACTAAACTTAAAATTGAAGAATTTTCCATGATATAACAGCATGAAAACAAAAAAACTAAATATTTTGGCTCTATAATCAAAAATACTTTAAATTTTTTTAATCAAAGTGGGTTTAGTGACCTCTCAGGTCAAAGTTCAATGGCCCGAAGAAGATATTTTCCCGTTGTAAAAGCTTTTAAATTTTTCATTGGAACAATTTTAAATTTGATTTTTTTTTTAACACTCTTGAGAATCCTCTAAATTTCGATTTTGTTTGCGGAAGAGCTTTTGCTGCTCACCCAGTGTGTCAATAAAAGCTGAATGTTTCATGTGACCCTAGGACGGGGCGAGCGAGTTAGTCCGGAGCGCAAAGAGTGGCATTGGGGTAGCAGAGGCGGTCGGTGCTGCTCTCTCTCTGTTTCGCCGGCACCAATTTCCGCGGAAAAATCGAAATTAATTCCCTCTCGAAATTGTAATTTTACAAAATTAAATAATTTGATTCCGGTACATTTAAAACAGAAAAGGCTTGGCTTGGCTCGGTGCCCGGAAATTTTTAATTAAAATATCTGGCAGTGGAGCAGATTTATCCGGCCATTAAAGATGTGAAAGGGCTTTATGTGCAGAAAGCGGCGAACGTGAAATAAAGGCCCATTGAAATTCGGCTCGCGCTAATTCCGTGAGCAGATCTTTCTTTCTTTAACAGGTGGTGAAATTTTAATGACGGGCTGGGCCTAAAATAGACCGGCGTTTACCGGGTTGCATAACCCTCCAGGGGTCGTGCGTCCGCTCTCCCCAGGGACGTCATCTGTGTATGGGCAGACAGTTTTGGAAAATTACACATGCTCTAAAAGAGGAAATAAAATTGCAGTACATTATTGTACAATTACAAAACGGAATTTAAAGAAAATTAGTTTAATTTGTTTTGAAAATTAGTAAATTAAATATGTATGATGTTTTAAAACAAATAATCATAATTATAAAAATTGATACATTCGAAAGAAAATGTATGAATATTAATAAAAATTTATTTTTATTACACTTTATTAAAAAACTCTAAATCTGCTCTAAATATAAATTAATACTTTTCTTTTATTTATTTACTATTTTTTAAACCTTCTATATAATTTAAAAATTAATTTAACTATCTCAGTTTCTTCTAACTAAACTTTTTTCGTACGCAAATTTTTTAAATCCAAATTTTTTAATGAAATTTTATTATATAATCATTAATGTTTTTTCTAACCATCCTACAATTTTCATTTTTGAAACAAGAAGAGAAGAAGAAAGTTTGTTTTTGTCCCACGTGGCTGGGCACAAAGGTTGGTGAGTGTGTGTGCGAAATATCTGCACCGTGTGTCAGCGGGCGGTGACGTCACACTGCAGCACGCGAGCAGCTGCTATGGGGGAGGGGGCGCGTGTTAAATCGATTGGGCCACGGCCACGCCGGCGGTCGGTCGGTCGGTCGGTCGGTCGCCGGCGCCTCTGCTGGGGCGCCCCTTCAAATTTCACCAACTCGAGGTGGCGAAAAGTCGGCAGCCCGTGGCGACCTTTTTGGCCATTAGGCGCGACAAGTCCTCTTGAATGCCGCGTGACGTTTGATTAATCGACTGCGTGGATTTTTCAATTATTTTTCTCACCCCCGAGACGACGGATGAAAAATGATATTTTTATTACAAGCAGCCTCATTTGACATTTGACCGTTCCATAGTTTATAAAGAAATCTTTTTGGTTTACTTTGATGATTTCTTTCTTTAGTCAAAAATTTGTACTGTATAATTTAATTATTATTTATTCTTCTCCGTCAGTACAAAAATTTAAATTTAATAAAAACTAAACAAGAACGAAATTTGATTATTTTCGATTAAGTTAAATCAATTAAGTTTTATTTATCGCCTTTAAAAAAAAACTACAAATTATAAATAATTTATTTTAAATAAGTTTTTCTCATGAAGTTAATGAGATAGACTAGACATTCAGCGGTTTCCTCTTTCAAATTTTGAAAATAATTTAAGAAATTGACAAATATCTACCTCTATTATTTATATTTTCAAAATTTGTGCTACGAGAATTGCAAAATGTAATAGAGATGTTGGTGATTTTTGTTTTAAATTTTAATCTTGTCTGAAAAACGTCAGATGAACTTTTACTTGTGCTTGGTTTTGCGCGTAATGACGTCTTTCTGTCGACGCGGCAAATTCGATTTTTAATTTGTCACCGGCATTCCTTCTTTATTTAGTGTAGCTTTTCCCTCTCTGGCCTACCCTTCGCCGTGTCTGATCAATCTTCTCTGCCCAAGAGCAGCCGAGCGTCTCAATTTTCCTCCTTTGACAAGCGCAAAATGACTGAGTAAAAAAGGGGCAAATTCACTACCGAGTCTCAGTTTGCCAAAGGCACTCTTGATCATTCCATCAACTTGGGAAAGATCGAATTTCCAAAAGCTCTGTGCGAAAATTGATGCCCATCGATATAATTTTGATCGCTGCACGAACAGGAAATTAGAAACCATTACAACAGTTTTAAATTTTGTTCGACAATCAACGTCAATAAAATAACAATTTCTACTTTTTGGAAGCTCATTTTCCACTTTGTTTGATTGGCTATCAAGGTTTTTTTTTAACTTGAAATTTAAAACATTAAATCTCAGGACTTTTAATGTAAACACGCTACAATATTTTGTCAATTTATTTAGCATTTTTTTCTTTGTTTAAAATTGTCAAGCGTTTTGTTAAATTGTTTTGTAAGTTTGTGTCCCAGACAGAAACGTGAAGAATATTAAAAAAAAAATCATTTTTTCCAAATCGTTATTACTTGACCCATTCACCTTGGGCCATTGCCAAAGTCGTTTTGCAGCAACTCCATAAAAAGTAACGGCAACGTCCAAGCCTCGTAAAGTTTAGTTGAGAGAATCGGAGTGTTGTGCCGACCGAAACTGTAATTAAGTCAGGCAAAGCAGGATGAGAAATAATTGGGTTATCTATATTGCCACAGGTCCCTAGGAAGACGTCTAAAGAGAGCAATAAACGAGCAAACTTCGGACGAGAGTTATTCCCTGGGGCGAGCCTGGAAATAACTGCGCCCTGAGAGGAATTGAGAGAGATAAAGAAAGATGAGAAGCTCTGTGCAATATTGTCTATTGTAAAGACACAATGGGAAATCATTCTTCTTATTGTAATGTATACGATTTATAAAAAATTCGATCAATTATATATTTCGTAATTTTCAAAAACGTTTAAACTAAAGTGATGGAACGGAAAACTAAATTAATTCCTGGAAATTTGCTAAAATTTACTTATTAGTTAAAACATAATTTTTTAATATCAAATTGGGGTTCTAAATCATCTAAAATCATATAAATATTTTTCACCTGAAATCAATTTCTTAGAGATTTGCCAACTTTTATCGCCTATTTTTAAACCACCCTAAATCTGATTCAGAAAATTACAAGCGGAAGTGTTCAATAAATTCTAAACGGAAGTGCGTCAATACCAAAATTAGATTTGTCAATTTCTGTGATGCAAGGAAAGCGTCAAAATTAGATTGAGCTCTGACGAAAAGTAATCAATGTGAAATACAATATTTACTTTATTCTTATCACAATTTTTGAAATTTTATTTTAAGGAGCATTTCAAACAATAGGCGGCAAGTCTTTCTTGTTAATGGGCCGTGTACAAAACAAACCGACCTTGGTGTTAAACTCGAGTCTCTGGCGAAACAGTTTCCTCTTCGGAAGCTCCGTCGCCGCCTGCTTTTGAAAATCTCCTTTTTTCCACTTTTGTGCGTGCGAAACCCTTTGGTTGCTTTCTCGACGTAAAACTGCTGTTTCCTCTCCGCGAAATGAGGCTTTGAATGAAATTTTTAATGAGTTTCGTCGCTCCCCGAAAGAGGAAAAGCCTTCTTTTCAGGCAAAAAGCGAACGAAATGAGACTGACGACGCTCCAGAGATTAATTTCTTGCTTCTCGCGTATTCCAATACAAAATGTTAGAAGTTTGATGAGTTCCACTGCCTGAAATTTTCAACTCATACAAAATGAAGAATAATAATAATCATATTGAATTGAAGGAGCCCTGAGTGTTACAATCTTCTTTTCCTCTAATTTGTTATCATTATTATGTAGAGTTTCAGGGTTTCAAGTTTGAGGTCAAAGGTTCACAATCTGATATTAATTTGACTCCTTTAGATTTTAGAAACGCATTTCTCTGCGAAATAATGAGGTTTTTTGGTGAAACAAGGGCGCTGCATTTTATTCTTGATATTGTATTTTTTACTTGATCACTAAAATAAAAAGTGTAACTTTTATTTCAAAAGAAAGTTAAGTTGAACTATTAAAAAAGTGGCCTTTTCTTTGCAAAATTTATTTAAAAAATCAGAAAGCTTTACCCGGCACAATTCCCTCGGAAAATCGATTTGAAAGGAGAGCGACTTTGTTGTCAGGAGAAAAAAAATTGTCCTCGTCTTAATAAAACACATGCGTGCGGGGTGAAGAGGCCTCTATGGTGCCTCATGGTGTTCCTCCTTGACCCTGCAGGAATCGAGGCCAAATCTCTCCTCTCGAAGGCAGAAAAACAAAGCGAGCCGTGTTGTGACAGAAAGGCGGAGAGCTAGCGAAGAGGGTGTGTGCGTCATTTTTGTGCGCGGGGAGGGCGGGCGGGGGGCCGCTCCTCTCATCCCTCGCGCCTCTTCTTTGGCCGAGAGCCACTTTTGCACAGACAGTCGGTCGGACCCGCTGGACACGGACATGAGTCGACGCGCGCCGCCGGACGCGCCGATTTGAATCGCAAAACAAAGGTACGCTCGCTCTCATTTCAGAACTTAAAAAAAATGTGCTCAATTAAAATTGGATTTTATCCTTCAATTTTTTACAAATACTTAGTATAGAGTGATTGATATATAATAAAAGTAAATTTTATTAATTGGATTTATATACACAACATTTTGGAGATACAATCTACTGTGAAATACTGATAGAATTGAAAATTTTGATGTAAATCGTGAAAATACTTAAGGTTTGAATTTATTTTACATTGAAAATATTGATCAATAAGCAAATTTTGAGATTATTTTGTCTTACAATTAGGGTGATACGAAATGCGTTTGATGAATTTTTTTATCAGTTTTCTGAAGACAAATTTAGAGGAAAATAATAATTTTGGAAGATTCCTAATTAAATAATTACTTTCAAAATATCATTTGCACTTATTCATTCAATTTTTCCAATGATATGTTAAATAATTTTAAAATTCTGTTTTAATCAAAAATATTTAATGGAATTTTTTAATAATTTTGATTTTGACCATTTTCAAGTGTGAGTGGATTTGATTGTGGAAACATTAATTTTTATGTCTCCCAATTTCTCATGAAACGAGTGCTAAATTTTTGCGCCGAATTTTTGTATGTCTTCTCGCTGGCAATAAAAATACAATCCTAGCCGGTTCGTGATAGCAAATGAAAGGCGGCGTTTCTTTCTTTCTTTCTTGATATAACGATGTCATTTCAGTCTTGCTATTTTCGTCTCCTCTGGCTTGAAAAAGCGCCCAAGTCAGGTGATTGAAAAAAAGACTTAAAGTCGCCGCCTCGCGTTTCTGTGCGTCAGACTATTATGCTTTTTTTATTGCAGCACGCGCGTATGTGTTGTAAACAATAAAAATTCCAGCTCGTCTTGATGAGATGGCAAAGAGAGATCAAGAGCAAACTTTGTTAGACTTTGTTTCCACCTCTTGGCGTTACTTCTTGAGGCTTCAATTAGCGTTTATTCCATTAGTGTGCGCGACTCTGACGAGACATATTCCTCAACACCGAGCTTCGTGTTTGCCTTTACAAATTATCTGCATTTGTCTGGCTCTTATCCCAACAGCACAGCTTATTTCATACCGTTTAAAAGGGTTTCTAGATCTTCATTCAGAATTAGGAATAAAATGATTATTTTTAATTTACCAATTTAGTATACAAATTTCATCTATTTGCAATTTTGCAAGGTCAAAATTGACCTACTATGCCCGGCGTTATAGGCTTAAAGGGTCAAGGGGTCTGCTCAGGTGTCATTGTTTTACCTGAAGATCTGGTGACTAATGTAATCAGGGTGTAAAAAAAGCAACACCTGAACTGCTGCCATGCTAAAGAACCACGTTTTTTTATCCTCTTTGTCCCCGAATATCTTGAAAAAGTAAGTCTCACCATTCTTTAATAAGTTTTGAAAGACTAAATTACTTTTAAAATAAAAAGTGCCATAAAAATGTGCACCCTTAATTATATTACTCTTCAGAACATCAGAAGCTAGAATATTTTGTTGTTTTAACCTAAATTTAATGTTTTTTCAATCAGGAAAACTTCCCTATAGATTAAAGATCGTTTTTGGCAGGAACAATAAACTCGTTTTTAGAATTAGAAGCTTTGGGGTTGAAAATTTTACCGTGATTTCAACTTTGATCAAGAAATTTGATTCTTTTTTCACATTCTGGAACTAGAAAAAAATTTAAGTAAATGAAATTCCAAATTCTGCAGTGTAATTTATTCGTATAGCCCAGGGGCAACATGGACGCGCAATAATAATAATAACAAATGGGACGGATCATGTCGTCAGTGCGGGGATATTGGCTGGCAATCGATTTGCCATTCAAAGTGACGCGCGCGTCCGTGAATTATGGCCGCGCGCGTTCTAATCATGCCAAATGGGCTGCTCGCTTTCGCTTTCGCAATTCATCACCCGAACAATCATTTTCATACGCGAGAAGAAGGAGTTGAGAGCTCGGTAGTTGGCGGGCCTCGATCGCTTTTTGCCTCCACTTCTCTTGCCAAGTACGAACATTCGAACGAGTGGAGTTTCGCCATCGCGCACAAACTCCTCGTGTACACAAGAGAAAGAGGCGTTCGCTCAGCAAATATTCTACTTCCAGATTCTCTCTCTCTCCCTCACTTGTGCAAATCGACTATCCTTTTAATATGTGAATATGGAGCGCTGAAAAGAAGTGAAAAAAATTTTATGTTGTTTCGCAACGTTTTGTTTAAAAACAAACAAACAAACATATCCTTTTTTAAATCTCAAAAAGAGATTAAAAATTCCTAAAAACGACATTTCATCTTTTATAACAGTTAAATTTGCTTCAAATTATGAAGTTTTTATTATAAATTTTTAATTTTTGCGGCGAGCTTCCTTCTTGCAAGGAGCTTTCTATATTATACTTTCAAATATATTAAAGAAAGAAAGAATTCAAAAGTTTAGTTTGATTTGAATTTTGAAAGGTATAACATAGTTTTTTTTTATTTTTATAACGCTGTTGGAACTTTTTATTAAAGATCAACTTTAGACAGTGAGATTAACGGATAAATCAACAAGCGTTAGTTGCTTAGCCTTGTCACAAAATGAAAATAATTCCTGAAATTATTTGTTTATATTTAACACTTGTTAGGCATAAGCCTCAAGAATTATTAAGATTTGTGTTAACAAATTGCAGATATTCAAATTACTTCATTCACGCATAATTACTTAAAACCAACAATTTATTAGCATCAAGTATACTAAAATTATTTATGAATTTTCAAGGAAATTTTCAGAAGCTATAAACAGTGTCAGAAATAAAAATATTTTGGAAAGGTAGCCAAAAAGGACAAAAAATGTTGGTAATCTTCAAATTTAACTTCAGCAATGTCAAATAAAACAGAGATTGCAACTGATATGTTATTTACTGAATGATTTCAGTTAATTTTAACTCTTTTCTATAGGTCAAGTTTAAAATTGCAAAAAGAAATTAAATAGAATTTGCAGTGAAATCCTGCAACTGACAAAATTGAACAGTACATGAATTGAGTTGGGCAAAAAGCGAGTCGATTTTCAGGCCAATAAACAGCGACGAGGTTCGATCATAAATTAGCCGCGGAAGAGTCAGTGAGCTTATTAATGGGCAGCGGGCCAGTTATTGGCCGGCCGGCTGAACTCGATTGAAGAAGCTCCGCTCGCGCTGGTTTATTTTCGCGGGCAACTTGTACGGCTGCTCGTCCTCGATTCTTCTCTTTTTTTCTTCGACACTTTCTCTAGCGCATTGCAGACCCCGAGGAACGGCAGGCATTTGAAATTAGCTACGCGCGAGGGTTTGTTGCCCGCGCCTAATTTCATTTGCCATACCTTCCGTTTATTAAATTTCCAACTTCCTCGGCGCCCCACTGCATTATTTATTCAGCCAAAGCCACAAATTCTACATCCCCATTTGCATCATTTGGAATTTACTGCACGAAACGTTCAAAATGTTCCATTCCAAAGGTCGAAAGTTAAAACTGGAAAGGATTCAGGAAATAAATTAATGTTTTTTATTCAAATTTTTTGCTCTATGATCATATTTTTTATGATTTCTGATTTCCTAAAATGAATATTAATAACATTTTAAATATGAAATAACATTTCAAATCATCACAAAACTTGGGTAAAAAATAAACTTCAATTACTTTGACTTATAAAGAAATTTCAGAAGTTCAGATTGATGTAATTTGATTTTTTTACTCTTTTCACCGACCAAAATTGTGACGGACCAGTTAAAAAAGGTCCTGAAATTAGTCCTCCGGGAAGGCTTACATTTTCCCTCTTTCCGCGGCTTAATAACGTTGCCCTTTATTTTGCTCAAAAAGACAAGGTATGCACATAAATTGCGATTAAGCCAAAAAGCAGCGTCCATCTGCGCCGCCAACTGAATGCAGAGAGCAAAGTACAAAACGAAAAACCCTTTCTTTCCTTACTAGGGAATATAATGACTGGCGGCACTTTTGGGGCCTGTGTGTGGGAATCCCGGCAATTAAGGCCTTCCGACAATAAAGCTGCAATAAAAGTATTATTATAATTTTTTTTTAATATTTCTTTTCATCTTGGTAATGATAATTTATCAAAATGAATGTGTTTTTATCTACAGGAAAAAGGCCAAACAATAGCGCTTAACAAAAAATGGTATTTTGGTGTTAATAAATTTACAATACAACTTTTTGTTCCGCATATATGGGCAATTTTAAATGCTTTAATAAAATTTAAAATAGAGTATCCCTGTATGCCCCCCTAGGAAAAGGCAGAATTAAAAAAAAATAAGAAATAAAATTATCCTGTTTCCGTGTTGAGGTAAATTTGTCCACATATTTAATCAAGATTGTCATTCTTATTTTGCCTCCTACCGGTCTTTTTGTCAACTAACGAAGCGACAGGGTGGTCTCTTTCGCCACGGTATAATTAATTAATTCGCAAAAAAGTACCAAAGCCTCTCCGTCTCTCTCATTTGCTAATTAAAACGCCGTCCTTAAATTTAACGAGGCACGTGCGGTGTGTGAAAAGAGACGCGAAGCAAAAAAGGCAGATAATTTTCAATTTTTTGGTAATTAATTTTTGGGTTTTTTAATTATTAGGATGAGGTGGATCGCTCGGAGATCAGCGAACCCTAGCAAAACAACAACATAGTTTGGAGCGAGTCCAATTTTATTTTGTATTTTTTTTTATTCACATGAGTGGCGGCGGCGGGCGAGGATTCTTTTCTAAACCAACTTTCGTTTTTAGTGCGCGCGGCTCGCCAAGAAAGAGCTCCTAGGTGTTCTCGGCTCGAATCGGGTGATGATTTACAGCAGTCAAGAGCAGAGATGACGAAATGCGCGCGGAGAGAAAGGGTTAAAAGAGTTAGGCACGTGTGCCAAATTTTTAAATTTAATTTAATTATTCACATTTAATAAATCCTTTTTTTAAAGGGTTAATTAATTTAAGACAAAATTTGAAATATTTTAAGTATTTAAATGTGTTTTTATTTATTATAATACAAGAAATAACAAATTGAAATAGATTTATTACCATAAAACTCTGCTGGCATTGTTTTCACAATTGGAAATCAGACAATAACCCATAATTTATAATGACAAGCCTTTCGGTTTTGAAATTAATTTAATTATAATTTCTTTTTACGAAAAACAGCAAATTTATGGTATTTTTTACTGCATATTAGTTTCGTAACAATAAGAATTACAAAAAAATGCAAATTTTAAATCTCCTTGCTATGCTGGCTGGTGTTTTTGCAAAGCGTGCGAAAAGCCGGGGGTGCCTCTCAGCAATGAATTCGTTCGCCGCATTGCAGTGACGTCAACCACCCTTCTCTCTCTTTCCCAACTTTAATTTTACTCTTTCCCTCTCTGGCTATTTTCCCTCTTGTCCTGGAAAATGATTGCATTTCCTGAATATATATTTGCAATTCTTTCATTTATTTTAACGATTTGGTAAATTTTAATTCCTGCTCTTGCGCCTGCTCTCGTTAGCAAATTGGCGAGACCCGGTGCCGGCGAATAATTTCGTTAGGCTGCCTCACATGCCCTTGCTCATTTTTCACCGTCTCGCGGGAATAATGAGTGACGCGCAAAAAAGGCCTAATTAGACGAGGCAAGAGACGGCGCAGAATCTGCTTAATTTTATTTCTAAGCTCCTTAATTAAATCGATTTTCTGGTTTTTATTCATTCAAAATAAAGAAGAAGGTTTTGGTTCGGTTCCCAAACATTAATTAAATTGATTCAGTATAAAGTCAATATCATTGTATGATATGATTTGAACGAAATTAACAAAAATAAAAAATGATTTAATAATTATAATTAAAACAAACTAATTTAAAGAAAAATCAAACTCATTCATTAGATTTCAGATATTTTATACTAAAACATGAATAAAAAAATGAATATTAATTCCTCTGTAAAATATAGTTGAATTTTTATAAATCTTTACATCTTTTAAAAATTAGTAATATTTGCTGATTAATTACATATCATCAACTTATTCAAAACAGATTCTCTTTTTGTTGTTAATAAAGAAAAATATTTCCTTTTCACTGAAGTTTTGAAGAGCCAACTTTAATTAGAAAATAATTTTGTGCCATTCGAGCGTCACCGAGGTGCGGAGTTGATTGGCCTGGAAATTAAGTTTTCGCGCAATACCGGCGTGTCGCGTTAAAATTAATTGCAAAAAGGCAAACGCATGCAGTTGGCTGCCGACGGGCGTATCTCATTAATTAGAGCAAATTGCAAAAGCGGCGACGAACACTTTTCCAATTGTAATTATGATAGCGGACGCACGCGCGTGTGTATTTATGAAATAAAATCGAAATTCGCGCCAGCAATCAAGGCAGAAAGGCAATTTTTGTATCAAAAGCCCAACTGGGAAATCAGTCAAACAAAAATTGTGGCGATTTTAATAAAATAACAACCATCAATTGGACAGAAACGGCGAAAACAACTTAATTGTGAATAAATATTTTAATTAAAAATCTAACAAAGAGTTGACTGCAAGTTTTAAAACGAGCAATTCTTACACCACATACTTATTTTTTAATTTTGATTTAAAAGCAGAGATACATGCACTTATTTTGATGTAATCGTCAGACTACAAAAATAATAATAAAATGCATTAATTTGAATTTTTCCTAAGCTATTTGAAGCTTAATTGACAATTAAGAATTTTACAAAAAGGGCATTTGAGTCCTGCTCATTTGTTTGTGCAAATACATTTATTGTTAAAAATTAAAAGCTTGGAGCACCAAAGAAGCAAATTTTTTCAGAAAAAATAAAGGAGGAAAACAAGTTTTTATTTTGCTGAAATAAGTAAAATATAGAACCCCCATTTTCACTTTATTTGCGCTTCAAAGTAGTTAATTCCTACAAATTGTTTAAAAATAATATTATCCCGCGATTAAATGAAACTAAAATATTAAGATTTACAAATCAATATTCAATTTAAAAGATAAAATTTAAATGCACCAATTTGAACCTTGGCCAGAATCGCCAGGTCTCGATTTGAAATCTCACGGCAGACCGACAGAAACACCATTCAAGACTCTCTTTATGCGTGCGTGTGTGTGTGTGCGAGGGGCAGGCAATTTGCTCTCTTAATTTTCGCTGGTGAATAATGCAGAGGCGGATAGATAGAATACAGGGCTTGGCTCGGTGCCATCGGGGCATTGATTGTTAACGCTCGACTTGCTCCATTCTGCAGCCGCTCCAGATAGCGAAGCAGCCCGGCCCCCTCTCGCCAATGTCGACAAATCCAATTCGAACAAAACGGGCGAAAATCAGATAAATCTTGGCCCCAGAACTTGTGCAGTGTTTAATTATTGCTGTTTGAAAGTGAAATCGATTTTAATCTCATCGACAGGATGACAAAAATCTGGCTGGTTTTAAGAGTGAATTGGTGAGAAATTGAACATCACTATTGATTTTGGTGTTTTCATTTTCTGCTGTCTAGATAAATTTGTTAATTATTAATAGTTTCATGTGACAAATTTGAAAGTTTTTGTCTTTTAATTAATTTTATCTTCCGAAAACACACAAAAGCCGTACAAATTTAGTGAAAAAATATTTCACTCTGAAAAAGCTGTTTTTTTCTTGAAATGTTGAATTTTTTCTATCTCAATGAAATTGTTGTTTTGATTGTTATGTAAATTTGTGATTTATATTTATTAAAACAAATTAATATTCTAGAAAATTACATAACCGAGTTTGAGAATCAATGATTAAAGCAAATTTATTTATGCTTGGCAATTACTCAGCAGCTTGATTGAGACGCACGAGAAGTTGCGAAGTCGCCGCAAACTTCTTGCCAACCGACGCATCTTGCTTGTATTTGCTCTCACTCCAAAGTCGCAGAGACACACAAACCAAAGTCTAATATTTGTCTTGCGCGCACGATTTCCGTGCTGAATTTTCCATCAAACACTTTTTATTTGGCATGTGTGTGCCAAAGGAAAAAAGTCTACTCTTCTGTGACAAATATTAAAAGGACAGTCATTCGCAGCATTGCCTTTTTCGTGTTCGCCAACAATTTCAACATTATTCTGTTGATTTTGTAAAAGGGAAAAATTTCAAACTCCGCCGGCAATATTGCATGTGGAATGAGCTGCGTCGTTGTTTTTGTCACATCGCCGGTGGCAATTTTTCGTCACGTAGTAATTTATCAGTGGCACTTTTTTGCACCAACAAAAACCAAAAACCCGAGCTAATAAAGTAGGCGGTGTGCGTGCGTATGAATTTATAAAAATTAGAGAGTAAACAAAACTCTAGTGGCCCTTCTAACTACACACGCGGTGCTGAAATGAAAATAACAAAAAAGTTTCTGTTTCCTGTTTCGAATTAAAAGCAAATATTTTCCTTTTTATTTGAACAAAACACTAAAAAAATTAAGGGACGATTTATTTTTTAGTATTTACTTTTCAATTCATTAATTTAATTTTTGTAAATAAATCGCATTTGTGAAATTACAAAACCAACACTCTCATGCAGGTGGACACACGTCACACTCAAAGTGCATTAAATTTCAAACTCAGAGCAATGCCGTGCGCCGCTTTATTGACCAATTTGAACGGCGGCGACCACGCCACATTATTATCATTATGCACGATTTGTGAGCAAGGGGTGCCGTCGAGGGATGTTTTCCGCCTCAAAGTTGGTCAGGCCAATCAAGAATTTAATTATATTCCGGTGGACGGCAACAAAATTGGCAGTTCAGAACCTCCCACGTGGATTTCAGAATGGAATTTCGGCCGATCGAGCGTGTAATTTGATTTTGGAAAAATCCTTTGCGCGATCAGCGTTGGTGATTATTAATCCGGGACCTTCCGAACTGCGGGCTTCGACTGTTTAGATGACTCTAAATATAAACATTTAAACACAACATTTAATTAAGGATCTCTTTGAAAAAAATTCATTAATTCATTGTTTTCTGCTGCTATTTTTTTTTACTACAAATTTTGAGAATTTCAAAATATTTCCTTTTAATTTTATTTATTGAAATATCTACAAAAAGTTTTAAAATATTCCTACTTACAATCTTCAATTTATTGCTTTTCAAGCAACTAAATCTCAGAACGGAAATCAGAGAGAAAAATTGTGCGATTGCGTGACAGGATTGGGCAGAGCCCTTCAGCGAGGCGGTCCCACTTTTACTTGAATCATTTCCAGCAACGAGAGCGGCCTCGTGTGCTTTGCAGAGCCACTTTTTCCAGCAGTTGCGTTGCCGTAGCGTTGCGGCACTTTTCGGGGCGAGTCCGTCCTTCCCTTGTCCGCATTCTCTGTCCGTCCGCACCAACAAAATGTACCGACCCTTTGAAACTTTCGAGGAATACCAACCTTTCAACGACGACTATGACGACGAGTGAGTAATTTTCGCCCGCAAATTTATCAAAATTTCCAAAAAGTTTGCTTCAAAAAATCTGGAATTTTATTTGTATTTGGAATTAAATTGAAACCTTAAGTCTCAATTTTGGAAATATTTTTAACAAATTTTGTGCGTGTTTATTTTAATTTTACTTTGACCAAAAGAGCAAATAAAATATTTTGCAATCAATTCGTCGGCACTGGAAACGGTTTATCTTGGTCTCGGCGCCAGACAGCGTTTCAATTTTAATTCAGAGGGCTGGCGTGCAACGAAAGTCGACCTGCGTTCACCCTTTTCCACCTTACGTGCAGCCCAGCACGGGTGGAAAATCAATTTCATATAAAACAACCGGCAAGCCATTTACCAGCCGGTTTTATTTCCTCATATATTGCGCCGCATTTAAAGAAATTATTGAATTTATTTAACCTATAAAAAAATCGCGCGTGATTTATCAGGGAAGGAAGCAATCGAAATATTGACCACACAAAAAACCACTTCGTGACAGACAATCTGCTTTTTTTCACAAGAGAGAGCGTGCACGAGGACGCCGACTATACACCTGTCTATTTTTAGGCCGCTCAAATGAAATATTCAAGTGAGAGTTCCGGGCCGAGTAAATATTGATCGAATGCACAGAGCCCGAATTACTCCACGAATTCACACATTCGCACACACGCGTTTCGTAAACAAGTCAATCTAATTGCAGCACAACATCTAAACAATCAACTAATTTGAAATAAAATTTAAATATTATTTAATTACAGATTTAGTAAAACGTTTAATTATAAAATATTTAAAAGAATAAATTTTATGGTAGATATGAATTTATAGTTTAAAAAAAAATGCTTATAACTTGTGTACTCAAGATAAGTTAAGATTTTTTAAGGAAATTAGAAAATATTATAATTAATAATTATTTTAAACGGCCACACTTTTCATAAGAGTAATTAATTTTGGCAGGTTTAGACAAATAGTTCTCACTCGTTGCTCTGAAAATTTTTATTTTATTTTTTTAATTTTTGAAAGTTTCTTAATGATGTCTTCGGGCAGTAATTAAGAAAGAATATTTAACTGAAATTTAAATTAAATTGATACTAATTTGGTTGCTGCAAAACAATTGAATTTTAATTATAATGAACATGCAAATTACTTTTTTCCAATTTGATTTTGTTCTCCGTCTTCATCTCTATTTCTATTTCTTCAACTGCTTTCAACAATCGACTGCTCTTTCCAACAATCAGTAAATGTTTTCTTTTTCTTTAATTGTTGCAGCTGTCGAGCACCGATCGCCAGCCTCGACTGCATGGACGACTTCCAGACCGGCGCCGAGCACTCGGCCTCCACCCTCCAGCAGGCCGCCTCCGGGGGCAACGCCAAGGCCCTCGAGCCGCTGGCGCTGAGCCCCGCCGGCGGCGCGCTCGGCGCCCTCAGCGGCGGCAGCGGCGGCGCCCTCGTCAGCAGACAGTCTTCCCTGACGCCAGGTCTGAGGTACCGCAACCTCGGCAAGAGCGGCCTTAGAGTCTCCAATGTCGGTCTCGGTAAGACCAAGCTTAAATCAACAATTAAATTCCTAATTTGCAAATGATGTTAGGTTAAAAAAATTCTAGTTAAAAAATGGTTCAAATATTGCTCAATTTATTTTTGAAACTTTGGATTTGGATGAAACTTGGAAGTAAGTTTTTTTGTTTGTAAATGTCACAAAGTCACGACTATTTGTAAATTAAAATTCAAGCTTTTATTATTCGCTCCAAATTATATATTTTATAATTGAAAAGTTATTTTGTGATAAACCTAAAAATATACTTAGACATTTCAAGCAAATTGTGAATACCAAATGAAAACGTTAAAAATTTGTAAATAAATATGTGGAAATGAAAGATATTTGAAATATTTTGCTTTATAATAACTTAGCTGAAATCAAAATAAAAGCATTTGAAATTAAAATTGATGTGTTCAATTTTTGTGTTTGCAGGAACGTGGGTGACATTTGGCAGCCAGTTGAACGAGGAGCAGGCCGAGGAGGTTGTGACCCTGGCCTACGATTCAGGAATCAACCTTTTCGACCTGAGCGAGGCGTACTCGGGCACGAGGGCGGAACTCGAGCTCGGCCGCATTCTGCAGAGAAAGGGTTGGAAGCGAAGCTCCTACGTAGTCACAACTAAAATTTATTGGAATAGCAAGTGAGTTTTCAACAAAAAACAAAAATTCATTCTTCCCGCGCGACACGCACGTCTTGCGTGCTGCATATCTGCGGCTTCTCGCAGGCGTCGTGTCAAACACATGTAATTTTTGGCGACCGATTTCTTTTCCACTGACTGATTTCGTCGCCCCCTGTGTGTTAAAGATCTGACGAAAGAGGCCTTTCAAGAAAACACATTATCGAGTCGGTGAAGGCGTCGCTGGGTCGGCTGCAGCTCGAGTACATCGACGTTGTGATAATCCACAAGGCGGACGCCATGTGTCCCATGGAAGGTCTGTTTTAACTCAATTTCAAATTAATTAGTTTTATTTTCACTGAAGACTAGATTGAAAAATTTAAAATTTAGATTTTAACAGCAATTAAATTTTTTCAATATTATTTATTTAACACCGAATTCACCATTTGCGAAATCAAATAACATTGGTTCTTATGACAGCTTCATCTTAGAATGATTGAATCTTTTCAATCCTAAGACATGTTGTACAAAATGAAAAATAAAAAATATTGGCGTTGGAAAAATCAAAATTGGTTCAGCGTGGGGCTGTAGTCAGGCGATCAAAGATTTGTAAAAACTCAAAAAATTGGCTTCGGTTGCCTACTTTACAAATCTTTGATCGCCTGACTACAGCCCCACGCTGAACCAATTTTGATTTTTCCAACGCCAATATTTTTTATTTTTCATTTTGTACAACATGTCTTAGGATTGAAAAGATTCAATCATTCTAAGATGAAGCTGTCATAAGAACCAATGGTATTCGATTTCGCAAATGGTGAATTAAATAAAAAATATTTGAAATTTCCCTAAATCGATCTCTACTTTTTCTTTGTGTATTAAATTTTAAAATGCTGTCTGTGCAGAGGTGGTTCGAGCAATGAACCACGTGATCAGCCAGGGCTGGGTCATGTACTGGGGCACGGCGAGGTGGACCCCTGTGGAGGTGATGGAGGCCTACACCAACTGCCGGCAGTTCAACTGCGTCACGCCCATCATCGAGCAGACCGAGTACCACATGTTCTGCAGGGACAAGACGGAGCTTTACATGCCCGAGATGTACAACAAAATCGGCGTCGGCATGATGGCCTGGTCGCCCATTTCCATCGGACTGATCAGCGGAAAGCCCGAAGACGGCGGCATGTCGCTTTTTGCCAGGGCGTCATTTAAGGTACCAAAATTTAATGCAAATTATAAAATCATAAAAAAAACATTATTTAATAAATAAAAAAATTCCCATTTTCTTCAATTTTTCTTATTTAATTTGATTTTATTTTTTTTAAATAAAATCCAAAAACAACAAATCTAATATCTAATGAAAATATAAAAATAATTTATTTGTTTTATACGTTTTTGCATTTCTTTTCCAGAATAAATACTCTACATTCAGTTGGTCGGAAGACGAAACGACACAAGCACCTGGCAAGGAAGTGAGTCTCGTATATTTTGTCGAATAAATTGTGTGAGTTTCACGTGACAAATTGCGCAGGGATACACGTGGATCAAGGACAGATTGCAGCCTGAAGAAGGCGGGCGCAGGCAGCAGGACAAATTGCGTGACGTCAGTCAACTCGCCGAAAGACTAGGCTGTTCTGTGACTCAGCTTGTGATTGCGTGGTGCCTCAAAAACGACAGCGTCCAGTGCCTCCTGTTGGGGGCGGCTTCAGTAGAGCAGCTTTACGAAAATATCCAAAGTCTTCAGGTACAAAATGTGCCAAAATTTGTCAAGTTTCTAAATGGTTTTTACATGACTGGCGTAAAATGTCTCCTTCTTCACAAGAAAATGTGACTTTTTGACCCAAATTTTAGTTGTAATAGTTTCAGATCAATTAATTTAATTTAATTTATTATAAAAATAGTCCTCGTAAAGAAAAAAAATAGAATACATGTTTTCATTTTAGTTGATTGTTACATAAGTGATTTAAGTAATCCAACTTCACAAATAAGAATTAATTTGGAAAACATAATTGATCGATTTGGAAAATTTTGCAGTTGGTGCCTAAGCTGAACACGAACATGATGAGCGAGCTGGAGCGGATTTTGGAGAACAAGCCGGTGCGTCCGCCGATGATATCGACGCTGGCGCTGAGATGACAGTCAATGTGCCCTCCCGGGGGGGCGCTGTCTTCCTCAGACCCCGGGGCGCTCAAGCAGGTGGACGCCGACGAGGTGAGCATCGCGGCCACCGCCGCCGACGAGACCAAGGACAAGAACGTCAACTTCTGCAGTCTGCAGTGACGGCGCTCGTCGCTGCAAGGGCAGCAACGCGCCACCCCCGCCAACCCCCAGCAGCAGCAGCAGCAGATGACGCGATCCCGATCCACCTCCTCCCGGGGCATCTCCCGCAGCAGCAGCGCCACCAGCAGCCTCAGCGGCTTCGCCACCTTCAGACCATCCCCGTCGCTCCGAACGCCACACTGAACCTTTTGATTGAACAAATTTTGTTTCAAAATCTGTTGGTAAATATTAAATCTTCATTAGTTTTGAGGGAAATTCAAAAATTTTACCAATATTTCTAATTTTTTCTGCAAATTTTTTGTTTGACCTAAATAAATACATTTGATTTTAAAATATTTTAGAGGCCAACTGATTTTGAAATAAACAAAACTTAAGCTTTGGTGATAGTCCAGAAATCAAAAGAATTAATTCATTTGCCAGTCCGAGTTTTTCACCATCTGTTGGGTTAGTGGTTTTTTTTTCTTTTTCTTGCACAAACATAAGGCAGATTCATAGTAAATTTAATTAGCTTTAAAAATCCCTCAAATCCGATGATTTTTGAGGCTAAAAATTATGAGCAATGGTTAAAATTTTGTCACTCTTTTATTTGTTTTTAAGCTCTTAGCTGCTTTGGAAATCGTTTTTAGGGAAAAATGTTTCATACAAAACTTGTAGAAAATTTAATTTTGCACACGTTTTGTTTTTTACATTTCTTTCTAAATACAAAGCAAAAAAAGTTGTAAAAGTGGAACAGATGAAAAATGAGGTTTTTTATCATTGCTAACCTCAAACATTGGCTTAGAATGGCTCAATATAATAGAATGAATGATGAATCGTCCAAATTTATGTGCATATTCAAATCATTCAAGGAAACTCTCAATCTCAGTTTACCCCCAATACGCCCCAATAGATCGTGAAATATTCAGACAGGCGTGATGTTTTGAAACATTTCTTTCCTGGGCTCAGAAGGCGTTTTTAAATCAAATTTGCTCCGCCAATTTACTCGGAAAAAGCTTTCCGGCTGCGCTTGTTGGACGTTTTTAATCAGTTGGATGAAAGAAAAAAAGAAAGAAAGACAGACGTTGTTGATCGATTGATTGGTTATTTATTATCTCTTCGCATCTTGTTAATTGTTATCCATGATTGTATGTATAAAATGGTTGTGCTTTCACGCCCTCAATACTGTTTGGAAAGGTTGATTCACTATTTTTTTGTTTTTAAAAGAGAGAGACGGGAGAAAGATTTATTGAAAAATACGGTCGTGGGGAACAAGCGCGCAATTTTGGCGTTTTTCGCAGTGAAAAATAATATTTCATTGATTTCCGCGCTGCAAATTCCTCGGGTTTGGTGTTTTTCGCGGTAGATTTTGTAATTTACTAATTAGATCGTAGGCTAAAGTTCCTGGTAGACACTCGCCCCCTATGCCAAATTATCTTGATAAAAAAGGCACATCCACACGCAGACATCAAGTTAATAAACGCCTTTATTAACAGCAATTTTTGAATTATATAAAGAAAAAAAACTAAAACAAAATTACTTAAGCTTAAGATATAAAAATCATAGGCGTCTCTGCAAGAAACAAAAAATTTGATTTAATTGAGAGGATTAAATTTGAATAATTAATTACTAACTTAAATAAAGGACGCAAAAAGGAAAAATGCGTCTCTGATATTATGAAAAGATGAGTTTTACCTACCGTATAACTTGTAAGTCTAACTTCTATACCAAAGAGAAGAGGAGGCGACGACGACGATGCATAGGATTTATGCTTTAATGAAGTAATCACTAGGGAGTCAGAGAGAAATTTACTTACAAATCACGGACATAACCATAGAGTATAAAATAATCAAAGAGGCGAAAAGGAAAAGCTCCGTCTTTGATTAAAGCAAGGGATATTGAGCAAATAAAACTAGCCAGAAGAGAGACAGCCATATTTAATTCCGTCGTATACATGAGATTTGATTTTGCAAGCACAAATATACACAAAATTGTTTGCCATCCACAACAATTTCCATAATAAATCCAACATATCACGTTTCTTTTACTCAAGTTAAATCTTCAAATTTAGGTGTTAAAAAATCTGCATGTGAAAGGAAAATTGAAAGCTTTAAAAGAGATTTCCGTTTTGCTGAATGTTGAAAATTTACAAAAAAATTTAGATTGGAAACCTTTTATTTAATTTAGTTGGATTTATTTTGCATCACTTTGAGTGTCATTTTCACATATCACAAACCCCGAAACGTTGGTCTAGTTCAGTGAAAATTCAAACAGTTTTTCCACACATAAAACTCTGATATATCTGGATGTGAATTTATTGTGAATTTCGATCCGTCTAACAAAAGCAACTTTCTAGCTGAAGGCAGTCCACATTTTCTAGAATCTATCTTACAAATAATATTCTCTCCGCTTGAATATAATACTCGCCGGATTCTGTTGATTGCATTTTCACGCACACAATTATCAAAATAGAAGAAATTAAGTTCTTTGCTCATTTTAATGAGAGAAGTAGAAATAATTTCAGTGCCGCGCTTTTCAGATCTCTCAATTTTTTTCCCGATGATTACAATAAAAGAGCTTGGCTTTATATATGGATATGTAGGCTTATGATTTGCAATCGTAATCAAATTATATCAGTAGCGAGTGTACATTTAATCACAAATTTACACAAGTATAAAATATTAAAAAAATGAGTCCGTGGATGATTTTTGAGTGCCTTTTGCCCGCGCGATTTTGTATCATTAAATTTGCAGATTAAAAAGTAAATCTATATCTCAAGGTATTATACATAGATGTGTAGTTGCTTGACCCCGAAATATGAGTGAGTCCCTGAGTAAGTTTTTGCTAAGTTTTCCGCCATAACAATCAATCACGAAACCGTTTCGGGAGAGCAAAAGAAAGAAAGAAAGCTTGTTTGCGAGCGCCAAAAAACCGTTTGTAAATAATATGACAATACTTCTTCTACCCACACTCTAACCTAGGAAAAAAGTTAAACCCGTTTCTCTAATCTATTTGAAAGGGTAAGAGTGAGAAAATAAAACATGTAGCGACGAGACGAAAAAGGAGGGGTGGATTTAGGGAGGCATAAAATATACAAAAAATTAATCAGACAAAATATGGTGATACGTCCTATTTTTATCAAATGATAAGCTGATATATTTAACAACAAAAAATGAATTATATGCACTAGTTGAAGAAGTTATGAAGCCAAAAATACGATTCTTATTTGTTAAATCGCCAGGCTGAATTTCGTGAATTCTACTCGGTATGTAATTGTAAAACATCTTGCTATGTAAGGAGAAAATTAACTCTCGAATACTGAAATGCGAAATTTGTAATATTTACGCTTCTATAATCTCGGTGTGTTTTTATACACATAAAAAAAATGAAAACGCTGTTAATCTATATAATATTATTATATACGATCAAAAACTTTTTAAACCAGAAAAAAATTGAATCCACTTAAGTAATGTAAATAATATTCCACTTATGTAGCTGTCGGTGAAAATTATTGCGCATATACATCTCTTTTTAAAATCCAAACGTCTTGGGTGAGAACAAAAATTGAAGTAGCCTGTTGTCCAACCTCAAAGGAAATTGCGATGGAAAGAATTGTTACTATTATGCACTAGGAAACCAATTAAAGTGCGCTTGCTTGATAATTAAATCTTGATCTTGATGAAAAATGCCTCACAAATTAGCTAAGTTAACCTTTTCTGACCATTGTTGTCCATCGGATCCATCTTTTTACACGAAGTCGGATTGTAAAAAAAAATTTTGAAATTACACCAGGAGTGTAAAAAAATAAATGCCTTCGAAATTAGGCGCCAGTTGATTACATAGGTCGTGATTCTCTGCAACGCGCGTGAATTTGGAATAAAATCTAAGTGCATAAGACACATATGGAAAATTAAGACTAAATAAATAAAACTCGGATAAGTCTCCTTTGAAGAAATGTGTTTTATTTCAGACCTCCTTCTAAAATATTGCACTACGGTTATACAAAATTTTTCAATATATAAAAATCTAAAATAAAACATAACAAGAAGAATTTTAATCTCTGACATCTAGGCCCACACACATATTCACTTATTCCAATCAATGGAATCTTGATATTAAACTTAACAAAGTGGATATATCAAGTTTTATTGGGGACAAACCAAACCAATTTAAAATTTGAAATAAGTAAATTTGAAATTTAAATTTTTCAAGGAGTTTCTAGAAATTATTTTAATTAATTTTTATGAAAATTCCAAGTTTCTGTTTCATTTATTTACTCAAAACTGCCTGATTAAAAAATTGATATAAAATTTGTGGAAATGGTTTGTACCAAAATTTATATTGTGGAAACTCCACATTAATTTATTTTTTTTCCAAAAACAATTTAGGTTTTTCTCTCTCTATCAATATCCACTTAAAGTTAATTAATCTGAATTAATCTCTTTTCACATCAACAGAAAATTTTTGTAAATCTCTTTCGAAATTGTCCAGACCACTTTTCATTTTATCACACATTAAAGAATTGCACTCTCTGTTATATTTTGTCTAAAGTCAAAATCTGATTTCGCCCCTCGAGTTGAACTCGACGCCCTTGGCAAAGGTCGTGGGCGAGGGCGACATGCCTGCGTTGTCGTACGTGTAGTCGAGGGTGTTGTCTTCGGACGGGCTGCGTTTTTTGTAGCTCAAGGTCGGCGGCGAGCCGCCGCTGGTGTTCATCAGTCCGGAAACTGTGGTCGAGCACGTGGGCGGCGCCGTCGTGTCCATCGGCGCCGAAATCGCCAACTTCAGACCGGTCGACGGGTCTCCAACTTTTGCCTCGGGCTTCCCCGTTTTCTAAAAAGAAAAATAATTTACATACAATTCAAACAATTGCAGTGAAAAAATTTAAAAAAATCAAAATCAAAATTCTAAAACTACCTCTTTGATTCCCTCTAAAATGAGGTCCTGTTGAATTTTTTATTTCTAAATGAAATTGATTATTATTTATTTAACTTTTGTTGTACCTTGAGAGATCTGAATTTGGTCCTGATCAAAGGGACCAGACCGCCGTGGTGTCTTTTGGCGCGCGTGAGTTTGCAGAGGCCGAGGCAGATGAGCACGGCGGCCGCAACGCCCGAAAAGGCCATGCTGAGCCACGCCAGAACCTGCAGCTTCTTCACCTCCCCAGTCAGATCTGCAGAACAATCGGAATGTGATAATTTAATCTCAATTTTATAAAGATAAAGTTTTTGCTATTTTAAAAAAACCTTATGCACTGATTATATCAAGAATGACGTAATTTGATTGAAACAAGGAAGTGAACCGGAAAGTAACAACCACAGCAGACGACGTTTGAATCAAAAGAATAACGCAGTGTAAGGAAAGGGAATTCGGTCTCAGTGTTTGTTCATGAACGGCCAGAAATCACTTGACTTCTCCAAAACCTCTTTTTTAGGTAAGTTTTAAAACATATTTTTTAGAATAATTATTTTTCCGAGAAAAAAAATCTACAAGGGAAGTAATTGTTGAGCTAAGCAAGACGAAAAAGTATTTCTTTTATGAAAAGTCATTTTTTTTCTTCAAATTCCATAAAAGTAAAATAATATAAATTAAGCAATGTTTTTTGAAAAAAAAAAAACAGCTGATCATTTTACTTTAAAAATAAATGCTTCAAGCTGAAATATAAGTTGAAATAATAATTTTTTTGCGGTGTTAAAAATTTATGCATCAAAATCAGCTAAGATAGTTGAAAAATTGTCCAGATTTAGAAAAGACTAAAATCCAAAACAATCAAAAATTTGTGGAATTCTTTAAAAAAAAAATAATGATAATAATAATAATAAACCCATTTTGAGGAAAAGTCTATAAAGTTTTTTTCATATTTAATATTTCTAGTCAGAATGCCACTTTTCTGCAGAGATCCATGAGAATAAAATAAAAATATTTCCCATTTTGTGGATATTAAATTAATTTCTTGCTTAATTCTCTGGAATTTACTGTTAAATTGAGCTCTGATGTTGCTTTAAAATTCCTCACTTTAAAATATTTGGTAGTCAAATACTCAATAAATTTTATTTTCATCATGATAAACAAAAAAATTAATGAATACATATAAAAATTATGTTCAGTTAAAACTTAAACCGGATCAAATTCACGTCTGGGAATTCCAAACTCAAATTAATACATGACATCCGAGTTCATGAAACGCTTAATTAATCTCCATCTCAATTAAATCCGGCAGTGGTTATTTGCGTCATATGGTATCCTTGTACTTAAAACCACCAAGTATAATTAAAATTCAAGTTTAAGTCATTGAAAAGGTATCAAATTGAATCTTACTGTGCTTTTATGTGATGAAAGCAGATTTCCTAAAAATTGAGGCATGCATTTTTCCTCTTAACTATGAACAATTTTATTTTTTAGAATAATGGCGCAAAGAGATGTAAAGAAGGCCCTTCTTCACACAATAATTTTTACAATTAGGTCAAATTATTGAATAAATCTTTAAAAAAATATAGAGTAAAAACAAATTTTTGTGCTTTGAATCTCTTGAGAAATATAGAAACTAAATGAATCTAAATAATTTACAATTTCAATTTTTTTTCATTGCAGTCAATTTTCAAAAACGTCAAATCTTTCTATGTCTAGTTTGCTCTTATGCATTTCATTTGTTTGATAAATTTAAAATATGGAATATATTCAAAATTAATCGCACATTTTTCTTCATGACAAAATTATCTTCAAAGCCGAGATGCAAAAAGCAGATATTTGCTTACAGGGTGTGCAGCAAAAAGCAAACACACCACACGCGCGCCTTTGCTTTGTTTGTTTGTCCTCTTTTTCATGCACGCTTGTTAATTAAACCCGGCGACATTTGATAAATGAGTCACGCCGTTTCAAGTCGACAGCGACGCAGCAAGAGCTGATATGAATAATAATAATAAAAAAAACACGGTCTCTGTTTTATCTTTTATCAGAATTTTGTTCCTGCAAAATAAAACGATTTATATTTTCCTTTAATTTTTTTACTCAAATTAAATAAAACGTAGTTTGAAATAATGTTAAACCGGATATTAATTTACTGTGGGGAATTTCGCTTTTGAACGTTTGCTAGGGAACTTTGCTTATCATTTACGTCAGTATAAACAGCGTCTAGAAAAAAGCCACTATAATTAATCTTATTTCACTCTACAAATTTCCTTAAATTTTCATAATGTTTAAACTAAAATATCCAGTTCAGAATGGGCCAGACCTCTTCCAGGATATCTTCAACGCCGTCTCCAAATTTCAGAAGTATATTTTATAATTATTAAAATTTTTATTTAATCTCTACATAATTTTGCAAAAGGACTAAACCGGAATTCGTACACTCAACAGCAAAATGAAACGAGTAATTTTTACATGGACAGACGTCCGGTTACTTTGGCACACACAGCAGAGGTCTTCAGACCAACCCAACCGCCGGCTGCTCAACCGACGAGACCAGAAGGTTTATTTTTTAGATACCAAATTAAAAAAATATATAAAAAATTTCTTCAGGCCGTCTGAACTACACCAACTTGCAACCGGTGGATATTTACGTGGAAGCAATTTACTCCCTGCAAAATAGGGAATTCCCTGAATTATCCTTCAAAGCTGGAAATTATTTCAAAATAAAAGACGTACAAAGGTTTGACTTGAAACTATTTAAAATCAAAAGATACAATTATTACTTTGCAGTTTTCATTCAAATGTGAATTGGGTCGAGGCGGTAAATTTGTTCACTGGAGAGGAAGGACAGATTCCGAAAAACTACGTCAAAGTTGTTCGTCAAATAGAAACTGAGCCGTAAATTATAATTCAAAAGATTAATAAATCAAGTTAATTAAGAATTTAGGTGGTACTTCGGAACGCTGAGTCGGGAGGCGGCGACGGAATTGCTCATGTCCAACCTTTGCTCTCTGGGCAGTTTCCTGGTCAGGGTGAGCGAGCGGGACTCGAGTTGCCTGGCCCTGTCTTTGAGGGACTACGGACAAAACGGGGTGCAGAAGGTCAAGCACTTCAAGATCAAGGTCAACCACGAGGGACGGTTTTTCATCTCGGTTTACAATTCCTTCGCGACGGTCAAAGCGCTCATCGAGCACCACCAACGCGAAAGTGAGTTTCAAATCATTCGAATTAAAGAGAAAAATCAATTTTTTTTTTATTCCTGGATGTGAAGAAGAACAAATTTTTCAAAGTGGAATTTTAATTTGCAAAAATTGTTTAAGGGTTAAAAACAGGTATCATTTTTTTTTGCGCACAAACATTTGAACCCCAGGGAGTCTGTATTACTGTTCAGAACTAGTTAATAGCAATTTTTTGATCAGAAATTTCTAGAGATTCACATTTATTTGGCGGGAAAAATTTTACCTCAAATTATCCCTCCACGAGTACAAATTTTTCAATCACGATTTTAACGTTGGTAATGAAATTTGGCATTTTTCATATTCAGGAATAAAAAAAAAATTATTGTTGTCCGTGTTTAAAAAACTAATTACAGGGTTTCCAGGTGAACTGATAACTCTACCGTGCAAGTTGATGAAACCTTGTCCCAAATTGAGCAAACCCGAGCCGGAAAACGTGGCAGAAGTGCCCTTTCGAACCGAGTACGCGCGAGTCAACAAAACCACGTCGCAAAATCTACCTTCGGCGCCTTCTGCAATATCCGAAGTGGACAATTTTGATTTCAGTCTCTTCTCCACCCTGCCTTCCAATTTCAGTCTTCACGCCTTGACAGACCCTCATTTAAGTGGCCACTCGGAAGACGATTTTAAAGATTGTTTCTTAAATTTGCCTCGGACGCCGGAAATCCCTCCAAAACCTGTCGAAAGGCAACACGTAGAATTTACTGATGTAGCCCCAGTGCCAAGAACGAGATTCAATCTCGAAGTTAGTGATGATTTGGAACGATTCCTAGGAAATGGATTGCCTGAATTAATTCTGCCGAATATGGAAAATGAGCAGGGCAGCGAGGCCAGTGATAAGTTTGTCAAGCTGGATGAGAAATTAGGAGACGGATATTTTGGAGACGTTTGGAAAGGTGAATTCATTTAATTAAAACACTTATTTTTAAATACGAGATCACAGTAAAACTAAATAGATTTTAAGTTCATTTAGCTAAGCTAAATTGAGGATTATTTATAATTATTCTTCATTCATTGAATTTTTAAATTGAAATGAATTTTTTTATGTATAATTAATATTTAATATTCATTTCTTTATTTCTCTTTAAAAAAAAAGCTGTGATATTTTTTATCTTCAAATTTACTTATTTATTTAAGTATCAAATGATTAATTTTTTTAAATATTCATTACAGGATTGTGGAAAGGAAAGGAAGTGACTCTTATGATTATGCACTCAAATAATAATTAAAAAACAAACAATGAAATGCAAACGCTCTTTCAAATCATTAAATATTTTATAAATTAATAAAATTACGCAAAAAAAATTGATATTGCTCTAGCAATTTTCCATCTCTGTGATCTGTATATTGTATTTCAGTAATGCAAACAACCCTGTAATTCATGTTGAATGACCAGAATTTGTAAATCTATATTAAGTGTGAACAAGTTACAATAAACATCACTTGTAATTAATTGAAGGAAATATTAAAATGATATTATTTCCGGACATGAAAGGTCATTAATTGACCGAAAACTGCCGACTTGACCAGAAAAATGCGTCATTTTTTGCAACGCTCGAATAATTGAAGCTGGCCTACATAATGCGGATGTTTTACTTTTGATTACGCGCCGCTATAGTGAGCTCATGGTTTGTTATGAGGTGTGAGATGAGAAACAACGTCCTCTGTGCCCTTGAGAGAGCAGACGAAACGACCGATCAACGCGTATAAGGCGCCGAATACGGAAATGAAAACTCTTTATGTCATAGGCACTTTCCGGGAGAGATAAAAAATTGGTCATATTTATCATAAATAAAAAATACCTTTTAAACTGCTGGCGAGTCTGTCCGACTCTAATTTGCTTGCGAACTGCTCTCTCAGAATATAAGCTGAAACAATATAAGAGAAAAAAGAAGAATTAATGAAAATAAGAGTATAAAAATTATTCAAAATATCAATAAAATAAAAATTATGAAAATAACGATTTTTAATTTAGTAATCAAATTGGAATTAAAAATAACTATTTGAATATTAACTTTTTTAATCTCAAAATAAGTGCATAAATTAAAATTATTCAAAGTATTTTTTTTGTTAAAAAAGAAAATACTTTTGCGATTCCTTTTTTATTTTTAAGTAGTAATTTCAATAAAGTAGATTAATGATTCAAATACAGCATCCATGATTATAGAAATTTAATCAATTTAAATGGGAGATAAATACAGGAAAAAAGTTATAACTTCTTGGATTAGAGAATAATAATTTGTATCTATTACGGTGAAGCACGCTCGAGACACCGAATTTCTCATTGGAAGTCAGGTCAGCGTGACTTATAAAAGCGGCGATGACTCACACATGAATTCCCCGCCAATAACCTGATACCCCCTCCAAACCTGAACCTGGCGGCCGTCCAGAACCGCTGTTCCCTGACTGGCGTGTTTTTTTATTATTTGTATAATTTCAAATAAGGAATTGAAGAAATTTGTGAATTTTAAAACTCAAAATTTCGTCGCCTGACGTTGGATTGGAAGTAACGACCTTCAGCACAGGGAAAAGGTGAAACAAATAAAAATAAAAGTCAGGGAACGAACGGCCAGAGGGCCTTGAAAATTTTCACATGCACGCAATAACAATTTGTGAAGCGGGGAACGAGAGATGCGTCATGGAAGAGAGATTTTGCGTTTAATTTTAAGTTATAAATATTGATAAAAATAATAATAAATTTTTTTAAACCAAAAATATTTTTCTGTTATAAAAAATTAAATTTAAAAATGAAAAATTTAAATAAATAAATGATTTATTTTTGCACTCACCTTGGCACTTTTCGAAGCACTCGATTTGATTGTAATTGTGCGAGTTCTGGTCACAAATGGTGCTGCAGTCTGAGCAAATGTTGCCGAAACTGAAATTGCAAAACTGTCCGTCGGAGCAAGTGTGGTCGCCGCACCGCACCCTGCTTTGCACCAAAGGTCCCGCGTCGGCCACCTTCAGGGCCACCAAAATCAGCCCCAAAATCACTCGGCGCCGCATTTTTCCTTTTTCTTCTCCACTTCCGCCTATTTGAGAGTGAAAATCCTGTTGCTGGACGACGACGTCATCCTCCTTTCCCTTCTCCGCGACCAACTGAGCTGAGACTCGCCGCAGCCAGGTTGGCCGACCTGACTCTCTCTCCCACCTGCCGCCGACCGACCTGACTCTGGCGCGGCGCACCTTAATAAGCCGCTTTTCTCTTCTGTGCGTTGGAATATTGTGAGCGCGGACGGCCCGTTTATCACTAATTGTGCCCGCGACGACGTAGGTGGAGGGGATGTTATAAAGAAAGGCTCGCGCGCTCAGGTATGTTGTTATTGTGTGCAGTGCTCTCGGCTATCGCCGGTGCCGCCGCCAGGGCGCGCTTTAATTGCTGCGCTGTTAATTTTTCCATCAAGTGCGGAAGGTCAATGACACGAAATAAAATAAAGTGAGTTCGCATTTTTGTTGGAAAATTAAGAATTTTGAAAAATAACTTACTTCAATGTGTTTTCTTCTCTAAAAAAATAACTGGATAAGTTCTTGACAAAATTTATGTACCGATATGAAACAATTCATATAAATATATTTTCTGTTTTTTAATTTCTGCCTATTTTACATTTTTGTATGCTTAAAGACACATAATTTTTTTTATAAAATCCTATAAAAAAGGTTCCTTAAAATTTTCCTCTTTTTAATCTTTGAAGAAAGTTAATTGCTACAAATAGGCATTTGTGAAAGAACAATTTGAGGCTTATTGCTAGAATTAAACACAAAAACGCGGAATGACGTGATTATTTTTTTGTAGACAAATTATACTGATTTTAGGAGCTTTTTGTTTACTGCTTTTTTAAAACAACTTTTTAAATTTTTACAAATGAAAAATGAGCGAGTCCGATATGGAGATTTTATGTTTGATTGCTAAAAGTAAAAAAACTTCTTTTTTTAGATCTTACAATTATTTATAGAAGTTCTTGCAGTTGTTCATTGTTTTTGTGGAACCTTTTGCACTCGAGGTGCTCATTTTTTGATGAAGTAAAATTCCTCAGTGAAGATGAGCAACACATTATTTTTTTTCTACGTAATACAGATACAATAATTATGTTCATCTTCACCAAGATATCTGGATTTTATATCATTAAAAAAATCTTACAATTAATTTTTATAAAATTAATATTGTTCTTAAAATAATTGATTGAATTCGTCAGTTTTAACTGTTGTGTGTCTCACAATGTATGTATGATTAATTTTAAGTGGAGGACTCATATTTTCAATCCCAAGATAATATAATCATAATTTCGGCAAAAATTAATGATTTCTTTTGAAACATCTCGTGCAAGGACGATTCCGGCGATGCAATTTTTTTGGAAATTGTAAATGAAGATTTCGCAAAACATAGGTTAATTTTAATTTTCAATTCAAATCAAATATTTGTAACAGACTATAGTTTAGATATCTTTCAAGGCTTAATATTTTAAGATTTTGTGAGCATTTAAAGTTTAAATATAATTAACAATTTTTCTTTTACTTTTAAAGTTCAAAATATACTCATATTTAGACTGCACATTTTTTAAAATTAATATTATATATCATGCTAAATTGAGTTGGCCATGATTTTGAGTCCTTGAGATTCTCTTCAAAAAGGACCGATACAAGATACAAGATAATTTCCTATACTACGTTTTAAATGATATCACTTCTTCCTTATAAGTGGCACGCTTTCGATTGATAACAAGAAATATTAAAGGCCCCTGTTGAGCTGCTGATTTACTTTTTCTTGATTCATGAGCAGCAGTACTTTCAAGATTAGCTCAAGATCATTCAAAATTCTTGTCGGCCGTTCCCTCGTCGAAATCATAAACTTGGTGAGTGTCGGCTTAAAACTTTTTACAAGGACTCAATATAAACTTGTTGGTGTTTCGTACATTTTGTAATGTTGGTTGGTTGGAAGTAAAAATCCGTAATGATGTGAAACATACGTCCATATGTGAGTGTGACCAGCCTTTTATTTAAATTCATCAACACCTGATTTTCTGAGTTCAGCATTTCAATAATCTTGCA
The DNA here is from genome assembly GCF_031216515.1 of Neocloeon triangulifer. Taxonomy (NCBI): domain Eukaryota; kingdom Metazoa; phylum Arthropoda; class Insecta; order Ephemeroptera; family Baetidae; genus Neocloeon; species Neocloeon triangulifer. The sequence goes on from NW_026775546.1 coordinate 12,248,457, forward strand.
TATTTCTATGCGCAATATTAGCATAAGAACTCTACATGCCAACATGTCATTACAATAAAAAAAAAATTATAATTAGCTATCAATGTATTAAGATAAGTAAAGTCTAATTGGACTAATTTTCCACACACTTAAATCAATTTAATAGTTTTGCTTTTCTTCTTCTTTAAATCCAGATAATCGAACAGATTTTAAACATTTTCATAACAGTTACAAACTAAAATGCGATGAAAATGGGAAAACTGGATTATTATTCTCTATTATATTTACTGCCATCGCAAGAATAAAAAAACTCCAATTCTAAATGCTTGGTCATAACTCTGCTTCTTGCAGCTTGTAAGTAGCTTTGATCATATGTATAAGATAATAATCTATTATCTAGAAGTACCGGACTTTGTCATTCGAATTAAATTGGGAGAACAAAAGCTTTGCCAATCTGTAATTGCTCACTGACGCAACTCATTTTTTCTAGATAACGATTAATGGTAAGGAAAGATGATTAAGATTAAACTCTATATAAGTAAAAAATATGAGATCACGATCACTTTCATTTTTATTTAATATAAGAAAAATACCGTCAACAATGCTGCAACGTGCAAAAGTTTCTAATTGATACCATGAGAAGATTCAAGAAATTGACCCTTTTCCCCCAATCTTATATCACAAAAGTGTCTTTTTTTGGCAACGCCACGTCTAAAAATAATATGTATACTTGATCTTTCAATTTAGAAAACTATTTTACAACCATTTACCACGCTTTGCCCAGATTTTCTGATTTTAACAGTCTCAAAAGGCATAATTATATATTAAAATAATTTTAATGGGATAGAAATTTTGCTTTAAAATAATGTATGTATGTTTATGTTTGTTACTTTAAAAAATTTTATAGAGGGATCGGCCATATATCGGTCTTAAACTGCTGTTCTCATCATACAATCATTGTAAAATTTTATCCTATAACATATTCTTAAGCTGGGAGGGGTGAGCAAATGCCCATGCGCAGACTGGACATTGCGACTATATGGCCAACAGTGAGCATGAATTTGTGCTAATGCGGGGGAGATAATGACCATTCGTAGAAAGCGCCTGGTCATTTTCGCTTCCCCTCCCCCCCGGCTAGAGTTGACAAGTGCAACTGAAAAATAAAATACATTGAATTTTTCAGGATTCTTTATGCCAGTTGGCATGTAAAGACTAGAAATGGTTGTGTCAATCGACGAAATTGTGGAAAAAGGTTTTGATATGTTATGGATTCCGGAAAATTTTACCTACTTGTATTCCATATATTTAGGTTCAAAACTTCAGAATCCAAGCCAACCGGCGAAACTGGGATATTTTGAATCTCTAAAAAATAATGAAAATGCGGATAAGTATAAAAAATTTTAATTTTCACTTCGTCATCAATGGCCAATTTGTTTTGTTTTTATTTTTAGCGTCTTTGTGCTCGTCGTGCACTACGACTTCAAAGGTGGTAAAAATGATTGGCCACGACCTGGTGACGAGCTTGACGTACAGAATCTGAGAAAAACGTTTGAGGAGGACAGAAAATGCAGATTTCGCGAGTGTTCACCGAAAAAGGAGGACCTGCTTGCTTTGCTTCAAGACGAAAAAAAACTGAAAAATTATTTTGGTGCTAATCAAAGTAAAAGTCTTAAAATACACATTGATTTTAATTTAAAAATTTAAACTATAAATTTTTGCAGACTTAGAGCTGGCGATTTTCTTTATGATCGTTTTGTCCCACGGTGCAGAGTGCGGAGTTATTTACACGGACCATTTTCATAGCTTCGACTCGAAAGTTTACGAAACTTTCACCACAAAGGAACTCTTCACCTCTTTCGGGCAAGTGTTCCGAAATTCTCTTAAGCTGGTGTTTCTAGGGGTAAATTTGTTAATTAATTGGTTATCTAAACAATCATGACGTTTAAGAAATATAAGCCTTGCAGAGGACAACAAGAAGACAGTGTTTTTCATCCTGGTCAAGCCAGTGATCTTACAATAAACCAAAACTCGAGCAGAGTTTCCTTTGAGCCAAAGATGCGCAACCTCATCATCTTCTATTCAACTGTTGAAAGTAGCATACACCAATTAATCGTAAAACCTTTGAATCGTAACTTTGGTATTTTTAGCAACAAGATCATGCAGGGACAAAAGAACAGGCACTTGGCTTGTCGCAGGTTTGTGCGAAGAATTGAATAATATGAAGCAGAACAAGAGTGTTGTAAAAGTTCTGACTGGAGTCCAGAACAGAATTCACCAAGAGACGACTGGTCCGTTTAGGTTGAGTGGCCAGACGCCGGAACTTAAAATTTTCTCCTGCGACAGGAAATTCATTTTTCAACATCCATATACGTATTTGCGAATAGTTTGTCTTGTAAAATTTTGGAAATTAAAAATTTATGAAATGCAGAAATAATACCGTGGCTCGAAGTCCTTCAAACCTTGGAACGGACGCCCAAGGCAAAGAGGGAAGCCCAGAGGAGGATAAGCAGAGGTCGATTACCTTTGAGTGGTGGAATTCACAAACAAACAATGTCCTTAGAGGCAGAAGAGCAGTGATTTTCCACCAATGGGAAAAAAACGAATATTTAAGAAAACTGGAAGCTGCTCTGGTTACGAATCTCGGCTTTGAAACTATCAATGCAAAAATTGATGCAGCAGGACTTGAATACTACTTCAAAAAATCAGGTTTAATTTGAAAATGTGGGTTTAATAAAAATATTTGATTTTAGATTTTTATAGAAAAATCTTGGACTGATTACGGGTGTTTCGCTGTCTTTTTCTTTGCCGAGATAGCTGAGGGAGACGAACAAGTTTGCATTAGTTTGAATGAAAACGATAAAGTTCCAATCGGCAAGTTGATCTTCGGATTGCTGGGGCCGAAAATCGAAGACTGGATTGGAAAACCAAAACTTTTCTTCCTTATTGATACTAAATCCACGGATGCGGATAGTGCAGGAGTAATAATGTTGAGATAATTTAGAATTTTTTCAAGTGGTTGCATTATTTTTTAGACTTCAATGCCCAGATTTAGTGATTTTCTGAGAGCAACCAATTACAGTGGTTGGCTTGTATTCATCCTTCAAAATACAAGTAAGTGATGCTAAATAATGGTGTAATTAAATTTTTTTAATTATATTCATCACAGATTTAAACGAAAACTTTCTCGAGATCTTCCAGAGCCACGAAATTAAGCACGAGAAAAGCCTTCAAGATAGCCTCTATGAACTAATAACAGAATTAAAAAAGGGCGCATCATATCAATCATATGGAACCGAAGCGATGATGGTTTCAACATTGCCTCACATGATTTGTTTCCAAGACTTAACGCAAAATTTTATTCAGCCAAGATTCAATGTAGTAGGAAAGGGATTCGAAAACATGAGATATGTGGATTGGGAATATTTATTGGAATCAAAACAAATTAAAGAAGAGGAATGTATCTGGCTCATAACTTCACTTCCAGGATCTGGAAAGTCGACGGTAATGCGCGAGTTGGCTTTTGAACTGCAAAGAAGGTTGAAAGGCGAAGTAAAAGTATACCTGGTTGTTCTTTTCAATCTTTACGAACATTTCCCTGCTAAAAACAATGGAAAAATTTCCCTTGCTTCTATTGTTTCCTACGCGACTGGAACCCGAGAGTTGGAAATTCAAAATCTCATAGAGCAGAAGAAAATAATGTTGATATTTGACGGTTTTGATGAAATTTGTCCCTATTACCGAGATCAGGTGCTTCAAGTTTTAGTTGAGGCGGCGAAAGAAAGATTGCCTATTTGGATTTCCACGCGACCGCACGAGGAAAATGCAATTCATTTAAAGCTCAGAAAAGGAAACGAATTTCGCAAAGTACAAATTATGCCTTTTGACGATGAGCAACAAATCGGGTATTTACGCATGATTTCAAAACAATCTTATGATGAATGCAGACGTCAGATCGATTTCTTCAGAGAAAATGGATCAAAAGATATTCTGGAAAACCCTCTTCACTTAAAAATGATCGCTGAACTCAGTGATTTTGCAAATGAATCAAAGCTAAATCTGTACGAAATCTACGAAAAAATTGTCGAAAAAAAGCTTCAGTTTGCGCTAAGTATAGAATTTACTGGTATTAAATTGGAGGCAGAAAAAATTTCAGCCAGAAAGGAACTAAAACGTTTTGCTGTCAAATATTTATGCGACGGCAAAAGTGGAATTTTGAAATATCCTAAAAATGGAATAGCAACTGTCACCAACAAACGCACCCAGTTCGTTCATCAAACATTCGCAGAATTCCTCGCAGCTACGCATTTCATCGATTGTTTATTCTGTGAAGACGAAAAAATGCCCTTCGATATTTTGAAAGAAGGATTCCATCAAGTGCGCAAATTTGTCAACTTGAATATTTCCTCAAGTTGTGACGAAAGAACAATTTTATTAATATCATTGGAAAAATACTTGAAAAAAAGTTTAACAAAATCAAGTCTCGAAAAAGTTATCCTCAAAGAATTTCTAGATAATTTTTCCATCGTCGCAGCTAATCTGGTTACTTTCAATTCAACGAATGAAGCAAATGAATTAAATTACGTTACATCCGACGATATTTTGGCGTTGGCTAGCAAAAATGACGAAAACTTTGTTTTGCGTCTTTTATATAAAGGTGCATACGAAAAGTTGGCAGATCCAAAATCTACTGCAGTAAAAATGCTCGCAGGTGCAATCGAAAATAATTTTGTGCTTCTATTTTCAAAAATAGAAGGAAAATGTGCCAATCTGATGGAGTTGGTGGAGAGAAATGCAACATTGAAATGTGCCGTGCTTGTAGCGGCTAAAAGAAACCATCACAAACTTTTGCAGTTGGTGCTCGAAAAAGGAATTATTGATGCAATTGATCAGGATACTTTACAAGGGGCACTGAAAATTGCTGTAAAAGAGAACAGTACCAAGTGCGTTGAGCTTCTTATTGAACATGGTGCTCGGACTGTTGACCTAAATACTTTTACATGGGATTTAAACATCGAGACGACGGAAGCACTGCTCAAGACAAAGGATGAGCCGTTGTTAAAATTAGCGTCAAAAATTTTCAATCGTTCCCTAGATACATACAATGCTGAATTGGCAAAATATTTGTTCCAAAAATTTGATGTTTCTGAAAATGCGGATTTTGAAGTGAGCATCTGGGCCTTGCTTAGTGTAGCAAGATGGGATGAATTTCATCACAACACAGCTGAGATGTTGTGTCGCTCACTTGTTGAAAAACGTCGATTGCAAGTACGTGTAAAGAACATATATGGATGGAATGCTTTTCATTTTGCAGCCAGCGCAGGAAATTTGGGGTTGGTCAAATTTTTCCTCGAAAAAGACCCTGTGTTGACCGAAACCTTATCGCATAAAGGGGAAAACACCATGCATTACGTATTCACGAGTCACTTTGTCGCTGATCCAGTAAGAAAATTTGAAATGAGCAAGTTTCTCCTTCATCGTGATGCTAAAATGATCAAGCAAAAAACTGCAGAAAACAAAACTATGCTCCATTTGACAGCGGCAGAAGGAAACTTTGATATGTGCAAATGGCTAGTGGAAGAAATAGGCCTTGAAGTGAACGCCGTGGACGACGATGGATGGAACGCTATGCACTGCGCTGTTTCTAATCATAACATGAAACTCGAACACTTGGAATATTTTCATGGCCTGAATGAAGATCTGGTCAAACAAAAAACGAAAACGAATAAAACTGTGCTCCATTTGGCCGCGATATTAGGAAACCTTATTCTGTGCAAATGGCTGGTGGAAGAAATAGAACTAGAGGCGGACACCGTGGACGATGATGGATGGAACGCAATGCACTACGTTGCTTCTAATCATAACGATAAACTTGAACTCTTGCAATATTTCCATGGTTTGAATGCAGATTTGGTCAAACAAAAAACGAAAACAAATATAACGATGTTGCATTTGGCATCCGCAAGCGGAAAACTCGATAAGTGCAAATGGCTGGTGGATGCAATAGGACTGGAGTTGGACGCCGTGGATGATCATGGATTGAACGCAATGCATTGCGCTGCTTATAGTTTTAATGATCTTGAAGTTCTTGAAATCATGAATTATTTTCATAACCTCAATGCAGATTTAATGAAACAAAAAACAAAAATGAATGAAACAGTGCTGCATTTTGCTGCGAGAACAGGAAAAATTGATGCGTGCAAATGGCTAATTGAAGAAAAAAGCCTAGAGATAGACGCTGTGAACAAAAATGGATGGAACGCTATGCACTTTGCTGCTTCATCTTATCAGTCAGTTGAACTTGAATTCTTGGAATATTTGCATGGTTTGAGTAAAGATTTGGTGAAAGTAAAAACGAAAGAGAATGAAACAGTGCTGCATTTTGCCGCGAGAACAGGAAATTTTGACGCGTGTAAATGGCTAGTTGAAGAAATAGGCCTTGAGGTGTGTGCTGTGGACAACCATGGATGGAACGTCATGCACTTTGTTGCTTCTTCCTCATTTGTGGAACTTGAAATCTTGGAATATTTGCACGGCCTAAATGCAGATTTGGTCAAACAAAAAACGATAAAGAATGAAACAGTCCTGCATTTTTCCGCGAAGGAAGGAAAACTTGTTATGTGCAAATGGCTGGTGGAAGAAATAGGACTAGAGGTGGACACCGTGGACGACGATGGATGGAACGCTATGCACTGCGCTGCTTATTATTCGTTGTTTGAATCTGAACTTATGGAATATTTGTATGGCCTGAAGAGAGTTATGGTGAAACAAAAAACAAAAACGAATAAAACAGTGTTGCATGTTGCGATGGAAACAGGAAGACTTGGTGCGCGCGAGTGCAAATGGCTAGTGGAAGAAATGGGCCTAGAAGTGGACACAGTGGATAAGGCTGGCTGGAACGCTATGCACTTTGCTGCATCATCTTATCGGTCAATTGAACTTGAACTCTTGAAATATTTGCATAGTCTGAGAGGAGATATGGTGAAAATAAAAACGAAAACGAATGAAACAGTGCTGCATTTTGCCGTGAGGACAGGAAAACTTGATGCTTGCAAATGGCTAGTGGAAATAATAGGCTTAGAGCTAGAAGCTGTGGACGACCGTGGATGGAATATAATGCACTTTGCAGCTTCAAGTTCTAATCATAACAATGAACTTGAAGGTTTTGAAGTGTTGGAATATTTGCATAGCCTGAATGCAAATTTGGTCAAACAAAAAACGAAAATGAATGAAACTGTCTTGCATTTTTCCGCGAAGGAAGGAAAACTTGTTGTGTGTAAATGGCTGGTGGAAGAAAAAGGACTAGAGGTGGACACCGTGGATGACGATGGATGGAACGCTATGCACTACGCTGCTTCTAATCATATCGATAATCTTGAACTAGTGGAGTATTTGCATGCCCTGAATGCCGATTTAGTAAAAACAAATACGAAATCAAATGAAACAAAGCTTCATTTGGCTGCGAAGGAGGGGAAAATTATTATGTGCAAATGGCTAGTGGAAGAAATAGGACTGGAGGTTGAAAACGTGGATGAAAATGGATGGAACGCTTTGCACTGCGCTACTTCTAATCATATCGATGAACTTGAGCTCGTGGAATATTTGCATGGTGTAAATGCAGATTTGGTCCAACAAAAAACAAAAACGAATGAAACTGTGCTGCATTTGGCCGCGAAAGTAGGTAAACTTATAACGTGCAGATGGCTGGTGGAACTAATAGGACAAGAGGTGGACGCCGTGGACGACGATGGATGGAACGCTATGCACTGCGCTGTTTCTAATCGTAACGATAAACTTGAGCTCGTGGAATATTTGCATGGTTTGAAGGCAGATTTGGTCAAACAAAAAACAAAAACGAATGAAAATGTGCTTCATTTGGCTGCGAAAGAGGGGAAACTTATTATGTGCAAATGGCTAGTGGAAGAAATAGGACTAGAGGTTGCAAACGTGGATGAAAATGGATGGAACGCTATGCACTGCGCTGCTTCTAATCGTAACGATAAACTTGAGCTCGTGGAATACTTGCATGGTTTGAAGGCAGATTTAGTCAAACAAAAAACAAAAACGAATGAAAATGTGCTTCATTTGGCTGCGAAAGAGGGGAAACTTATTATGTGCAAATGGCTAGTGGAAGAAATAGGACTAGAGGTTGCAAACGTGGATGAAAATGGATGGAACGCTATGCACTGCGCTGCTTCTAATCGTAACGATAAACTTGAGCTCGTGGAATATTTGCATGGTTTGAAGGCAGACTTGGTCAAACAAAAAACTAAAGCGAATAGAACTGTCCTCCATTTGGCCGCGAAAGCAGGTAAAATTATAACGTGCAGATGGCTGGTGGAACTAATAGGACCAGAGGTGGACGCCGTGGACGACGATGGATGCAACGCTATGCATTGCGCTGCTTCTAATGATAACCTTGAACTCTTGAAATATTTGCATGGCCTTAATGCAGATTTGGTCAAACAAAAAACAAAATCAAATAAAACCGTGCTGCATTTTGCCGTGGCTACAGGACACCTTTATACGTGTAAATGGCTAGTGGATGCTATAGGACTGGAGGTGGATGCTGTGGACAACATTGGATGGAACGCTATGCATTTTGCTGCATCTCATTATAACATTGAACTTGACCTTTTTGAATATTTGCACGAAAAAAATCTTCAATTGATCGAGAAGAGGACCGAAAGAAGCGAAACTTTGCTGCACATTGTCACCAAAAATAAAGAAGGGAAAGTTGAAATTTACAATTGGTTGGTCAGAAAAGGCATTGATGCGTCGGTGCAAGATTCAGATGGAAAAACAGCTTTGCAAGCGGCTCATCCACGTTTTCTTGGAAAGATTTCTGAGTATAAAAATAGCGTTTAAAATTTAGGAGAAGAAAACCTTTTCTACTTTTATATTAGGGCTTAGGGTGTGAAATCGAATACAGTTTAATACTAAATAAATTTTTTTACATTTTAGTGTGGCTTCTTTGCTTTTTTATATCAAATTTAATGTCCCCCTTAACGAATTAAATACGCAATTCCGTTGTAAAAATAAAAACCAGATAAAAACCATATCAGATTATACTAATAGAAAAGTTAAATTCTCATACCATAAATATCATACATCGCCGAGGAAAACATATGCGTGGATTTTATCAGGGTCCACTCTCGTCACAACAATCAGAGCAAATCTTTATTGTTACCGGTATTTTGATTAGGTACTTATTTTTTTTTCTCAATCAGATAGCTCAAGCAACTCTTATTTCGTTGCTAATTAATTTACACAGAAAGAATTGAGATATTTGAGAGCTTTCATTTCAAAGTAAATAAAAATATCTATGAATATTTTTATCCTAATTTTGACATGAAAACATTTTTACTAATATACTAAAAAATAGAAAACCATGATTTTCGGATCACAATAACTTTTTTCCTGTCAGATTTAAGTGGATTTAAGATAGAATGAGTAATGTCATCAAATTGTCCCCTTAATTTCTTCTTTTGGAACATGTATCGCCCATGGTGACTAGGTCAAAAAATTCATTGACCCTGGTGCACTGTGACCTTTTGGAGTTTTTTTGGAAGCGTGTGAAACAGAAATGGAAAGAAGCAGGGTTTCGGAGCGGTGAATTTAAAAACGCTCCTTCGCTCCTTGGAGCGTTTGAGGAGCGGCAGAACCGCTCCTGCGCTCCCAGGAGCTTTTGAGGAGCGGTACTAACCGCTCCTTCGCTCCTAGGAGCAAACGCTCCTCAGTAAAAACGCTCCTTGCGCAAAGAAGCGCTCCAAGAGGATTTGTGTCAAATTCCATTATTTTTTATTTATAAGGGACTTAAGTCATATTAATTAAAGAAAAAATTCAATTTATTATGTAAATCATTATTGAATATCAAATTTTGAGATAACAATAATCAAAAATTTAAAAATATGTAGCCTAAACAAGTATAACTTGCCAGGCAAACATAAATCAGAAAGAGGTGTACTCGTAATTTCTACTTTAAAAAATATTCCTGTCATATTTTGAAGGGTTCTTTCTTGCAACTCAGTCAGTTGTTATTAAATAGGATTTTAAAAATATAAAACTCGACCCCCAAAATTGGACGATATTTCCGCGTGTAGTTTATCCTAACCATAACTTGTATGATTTGTACATGTTTTCGTGCGACCTGAGAGCTGAGAGGTAGCATAAAGAAAAGGGTTAAGGAGAGGCAAACAAAAGCACATTGATGGCATATGACAACTCCAAGACCATTTTCTTCGAATTGAGAATCCTATTTAACAATTGATTGAACACGTAGAATATGACAAGGGTGCAGGCGCGCTTGCTTTTTAAAAATAACATTCTCTATTTTTTCTCAGCAGGCATACCTTTAAATCACATGATATCTTGATACTTTACGTGGAAAACTAAATAGAAATATTAAGTTAAAGAGGGACTGCTTTAATATTTTTAAGGTTTGAACCTACGGGAGAGTGTAAAAAAATATGATGTGTCGATATGCCGCTGTAACATGTTTATTCGGTAAGCGCGTAGAAAAATAGATCCTCCAGGCACGTGCTTTTCGCGGCATGGAGGTTCATATAAATCTGAACCTGAGTCCTTAGCCAATCAGAGGCGACCAAAGGCCTCGGCGATATCACGAGCTTCTCTGATTGGTTGAGCGTTTGCGCATGACCGAGTGAGCAGCTTTCGTCATGGCAGCCGTGAAAACACCCGAAATTTTCACCAAACGACAATACTTTGAAGCGGATTTTCGTCGGCAAAAAAAAGAGCGCCGGCCGAATCGACCACGGAATTTGATAACGCACATCTTGCTTCATGATTTTCGTGGATGGCATCGCGTGGCACTGTCAAGTAAGCGAATTATTTTGGCCATTTTTGGGGTGACTTTTCGAGTTCTTGTCTTTGCGCTACACACGTTTTTTACAGACAAAAATAAGCACTTGTCGGCAATTTATTTTTGAGGAAATCTGCTTTAGGGCTCAATAAATGGGAATAGTTTTTATTTATTTATTTGTTCATACTTGAAAACACTTGCTCATATCATTTACTTTTGACAGATACTTGAAGAATGCAAAGCCGACCCAGTGAGATTCGAGACTATGTATAATGCTGCTGTGTCCTCATAAATCCTGCTGGCCCTGCTGCTGCCCTGGAACTCCTGGAAGTCGATGGTGCTGTTGCTGCCCTGGAAGTCTCTGCTGCTGCCCTGAGGGTTACTCACTCCCTGCAATAATTTGCAGCAAAGCAAGTGAGTTCGTCGGAAAATAACACGAGGGAGATGTGTTTTGTAATATTTTATTATAATTTGTTTAGAAAATTATTTTATTTTTCTATTAGTTCTCACTTTTTTTTGCATTATATAGGTGGACAAAATGTGGCAGCAGTGGTCTCAACTTCTTGACAAAAATCTCTACCCAGAGGGCCGGCTGATTTTTTGATTTTGGTTTTGCGATTGTTTTGCTTTTATGCGATGTCTCTTTGACAAAATGAAACTTAGTGAATTATTTGTTTTCTCAGATTATGCTTTATCCAATTTTCCAATAATTCTAAATGTCTGTCTCTTCATATCGTACAATCGTAAACTTTTGTTGTCGCTGAATTTTCATTGACCTGAGAGATCAACATGTGCTATATTTGTGATTGAAAAATTTGCCTCTAAAATGAAGGGCTACATAATAAAACTCTTTGTTGTAGAATTCTTGTTTCTTTATTTTTATAAAAGAAAATAAAATCTTTGATTTGATGCAATAAATATAATATGTTTATTTCTATTATAGTTATACATGTCTATAAATGGAGAAAATGTCATATTCTGTTTTATTAATTGACATACAAATCAATCCACATTATTATTGGAGTTGATCTGATTCTAGTATAAATACAAAGAGTTACATTATTTAACACTGTGTTCTAGAGGCAAATTTTTCAATCAAATATTTATAGCACATGTTGATCTCTCAGGTCAATGAAAATTCAGCGACAACAAAAGTTTACGATTGTACGATATGAAGAGACAGACATTTAGAATTATTGGAAAATTGGATAAAGCATAATCTGAGAAAACAAATAATTCACTAAGTTTCATTTTGTCAAAGAGACATCGCATAAAAGCAAAACAATCGCAAAACCAAAATCAAAAAATCAGCCGGCCCTCTGGGTAGAGATTTTTGTCAAGAAGTTGAGACCACTGCTGCCACATTTTGTCCACCTATATAATGCAAAAAAAAGTGAGAACTAATAGAAAAATAAAATAATTTTCTAAACAAATTATAATAAAATATTACAAAACACATCTCCCTCGTGTTATTTTCCGACGAACTCACTTGCTTTGCTGCAAATTATTGCAGGGAGTGAGTAACCCTCAGGGCAGCAGCAGAGACTTCCAGGGCAGCAACAGCACCATCGACTTCCAGGAGTTCCAGGGCAGCAGCAGGGCCAGCAGGATTTATGAGGACACAGCAGCATTATACATAGTCTCGAATCTCACTGGGTCGGCTTTGCATTCTTCAAGTATCTGTCAAAAGTAAATGATATGAGCAAGTGTTTTCAAGTATGAACAAATAAATAAATAAAAACTATTCCCATTTATTGAGCCCTAAAGCAGATTTCCTCAAAAATAAATTGCCGACAAGTGCTTATTTTTGTCTGTAAAAAACGTGTGTAGCGCAAAGACAAGAACTCGAAAAGTCACCCCAAAAATGGCCAAAATAATTCGCTTACTTGACAGTGCCACGCGATGCCATCCAAGAAAATCATGAAGCAAGATGTGCGTTATCAAATTCCGTGGTCGATTCGGCCGGCGCTCTTTTTTTTGCCGACGAAAATCCGCTTCAAAGTATTGTCGTTTGGTGAAAATTTCGGGTGTTTTCACGGCTGCCATGACGAAAGCTGCTCACTCGGTCATGCGCAAACGCTCAACCAATCAGAGAAGCTCGTGATATCGCCGAGGCCTTTGGTCGCCTCTGATTGGCTAAGGACTCAGGTTCAGATTTATATGAACCTCCATGCCGCGAAAAGCACGTGCCTGGAGGATCTATTTTTCTACGCGCTTACCGAATAAACATGTTACAGCGGCATATCGACACATCATATTTTTTTACACTCTCCCGTAGGTTCAAACCTTAAAAAAAATTAAAGCAGTCCCTCTTTAATAATAAACAAATATTTTCTAAGTGAATGAAACACCTGTAGTTATTTTTAATTTCATGATTGAGTTTTATGTTTATTTTCGTTAATTATTGCCTATTAAATTTGAAATTCATAATGATAAATATATACAACAAACAATTAAATGAAAACATCAAGATGGATCGTGTCGCTTAATTATCTTAATTTCTCGTCATCTCTAAAACATTTTTCCATCTTAATCGAATAATCACGCACAGTCATTGATTTGGAAAAAGTTACACATAAAACAAATCATCACCTTTTATACACAAAAGAGATCAAATTAACAAAAGCATGAACAATATATTTGATGGATTTTATGCGCGAGGAGTGACTTTTTAATCTTTGGGATGAGTACTTTTTACACGTAGTTTGCAATTATGTTGTGTGTGTTACTTTTATTACTTGCTGCGCTATATTTACAGGATTTTCGTATATATTTTTCGAGTCTCACGAGAGAGTATTTTCCTTCTCTAACTTATTGGCTAATCTTCTTCTTCTTGTCCTCATATATTCAGATCATTAACAACATTTCCTTGCTCATTGTTCTCAGAAATCAACGTAGGATAAATCTCAATTAATCCAAAGTACACTCACATTATATCTCGTTAAATATATTGTAACTTTTGCTCGCAAGTTTAACAACTTTCGGCACTTATTTGATATTTTCCGTATCTTTTTACACGCCTTAATCTTAAAACGAGTTCAGTTTTGTCAGTAAACAACATTGATAGTGGTATATATTTTATATATTTTTTATTCATGAACTTTGCAAATAATGCAGTTGTTGATATAGTTTTTTTTTTTAATCCTCACACACGCACATGTAATTGGACTTGAACGACAACACCGACGAGTACTCTGATGATTCAATTCGAGTAAAGAGAGAGAATTAAAGAGTTCGATATTATTTTACGCGATTAATTTCGTGTGTATTTATAATCAAGTTCATATTTTCGGGGGGAAATCTTTGCAAAGTCCGAAAAGTTATTCAAACCTCGGACTTTGTAAATTTCTGCAACATTTAACAAGGAAATCACATGTATAGGCACATTCAGAAGAGAGAAAGTCGAAAATACCCTGATCGAAAAACAGCAGACACATGAGAATTATTATTATTATCGAAAGAAGTCAAATCTTTGATTGGTATTTTAGGTATAGATTTTGAAGAAATAATGGAACAATATCGAGTCTGTAAGGACCAGTCTCATTTTGGAAAAAACCTTGAGAATTTCTTTTCGAAATGGAACGGATTTGCAGTTCGTACAACAGACAAAAACATGCACAACAGTGGGGAGAACATTTATAGCCGCCTGAGGATTTTAATTTAAGTGTTTTTCCTACGATGAGACGATGAAACCGACATTGATGAATGCAAGGAAGTTCCGTGTGGAATGTGTTGTTTCCGATTTTTGCCACTCCGGTCCGCATTTCATCGTGGGCTGGAGTGGCAAAACTTTTTGTTGATACGTGAACATTCATTATTATTATTTAATGTAAACTTGTAACGATCACAAACACGTATTTTTATATATTTGTGGATGTTTGCAACAAGGGGCAGATCAACAGCATTCATCCCAACGACCACTATTTTTGCGCTAATTATGTCTTTCACACGTATTTACAAAACACCGAGAATCACTGCTTTTATATCATTAAATTCAACACGTTATTTTGTAAATATCACCGTTATTACTTCCGCAGAAATTAGTACTTTTTTTACATATCCAGCAAACGATCTCTCATCTTTTGTTTTTCCCAGGGAATGTAATAAAAAGTTTTATATCTTTACAATTAAATGTTATCAAAATATATAATATAGAGTTTCAAAAATTTGTTTTTTCCTCTTTTTTGCTCGGCCCGAAACTAAACTTCTCCGAATGATCTCCAATTTTTGTTTAGATTTTTTCTTGTCTGCTCGTCTCTTTAGAAGTATATTTATGCAAGTCAAACTGAGTGTGTGTATTTTGAGTAGTGCTTTGGAGGAGATTGGATTTCCCTGCGAGACCTGCGGTTTCTAACAAAAGTATTGAGTGCATTTTTCTACTAATCTCATTCATTCTTTGAAACAACGACGAATTTTCTATTCATAAAAAACGACATTTGTAAATTGATGCAATTCAAGTAAAATTTGCTTCCACAAACGTTCGTTGACGTGTGCTAATGAAAATTTGGCATTTCTTCATTTGATTCGCACATTTCGTTTTTATATACTAAAGTGAGATAAATTCAGTTATACATTTCTGATATTTTTTTTTAACTAAACTCACGCCTGTCCCGCAGAGATATCTGATATGATTGGTTAGTACAGTAGTTTTTTTAAGCCTTAAACCTTACACGTGTATTTTAGAGATCATTGGCGCCTAACTCAATTAAGTCTTTTAAAATATTTGCAAATTCTCACACAGATATTCGCGAATCAACCTCTAAATATAACTAACAATTGAAAA
Source organism: Neocloeon triangulifer (assembly GCF_031216515.1). Lineage (NCBI taxonomy): Eukaryota > Metazoa > Arthropoda > Insecta > Ephemeroptera > Baetidae > Neocloeon > Neocloeon triangulifer. The sequence goes on from NW_026775546.1 coordinate 12,264,038, forward strand.
CGCCACCAATCTTCAATCAAATGTGAACAAAATTGCAGGGGAACGTGATGATTTCATCTTAAATTCCACCCCTTGAATTAATAGAGCTTTCCAAATTTTTAAAATAAATAAAACCTGCAAAACTACTTTTGAGGGAGTTTAAATGAAGAAAAAACTTTCTGAAAATTAGTGAAAATATGGTTGATGATAATACTTTTTTCAACATATTTAACAACTCCAAGTAATATATTTTTTGTAAAAGGAAAATGGAACGATATTTTAATATTTTCCTTATTAATTTAAATAATTTTTTACTTCATTTGAAACACACCTTAAAATTACATGTTTCAAGTTTCAAATAAAAAACTTTTTAAATTGTTCAGGAAATTCATAGAGAACTAATAATTTAAAATTAAGCTCTTTAAATTATTAACAAATAGATTTATGAACAATTTCATTAATTCAAGGGATGACCTTAATGAAGTATTTAATTAATTTGCTGATTTATGAATTATACTTGACAAAAATTGGTAACGTTTCCTATTTCAATATAACTAAAATCTGAGTCGCACATGAGTCGTTCTGGGGTTTCAAAGGTTTTTCTCCTTAACAACTTCTTAATTCGATTCTCTACATTCGCAGTATAATTCTCGTCTAATTATCTACACACAGCTATACTGAGGGGTATAGGGGGAGTTTCCTTAACAACATTTTTATTTCTTTCTACTTCCTCGTCAGTTGATTGTTGATGTTTTTTTCTCTCCACGATTTAGTCGTCCCACGAGGGGAACTGCGACTCGTCCAGCACCATGCCCATGTTGTTGATGCCGCCTTCGGGGGCGTAGTAGGGCGCCGCCGACGTTGGGGGCGGGTCCGTCGTCCGCGTCGGCTTGGCCGTCGCCGTCCGAGGCGGCTGCGGCTTAGTCACGGACAATTCGATGTTGTGCATCGAGTCTTCGCCGCACACGCCGTCTTGCTCGTCCTGCTCTTTCTGCAGCGTGCTGTTCTTGATTCCATACTTGAAGTACACGATAAAGCCTGAATAAAAATGATCGAAATCAAAATCACAGGAATTTTTGGAAAAATCAAAATTTAAAATAAAGAAAGTCTGTTATGAGCTTCAAATATGTACTTGTCCTGTTGTTAAAATCTTATTTCATGTTAATTTTAATATTCAATAATTCAATTGACGGCATGCTTAGGTTCAAAATTGTCTTGTAAAAAATGAAATAAAAATCTTGTTAATTTGTAGAATTTTATTGTAATTAAATGTTATGTATTATAAATGTAATGTTACTTTTACAAAGAACCTGAACATCCCGTTTAAAAAAAAAAAAATTCAATTTTATATTTTTGTTAGAAAAGTATTGTGAAATGATTAAGGCAATAACTTAACATTTATAAAAGTTACATTGAAAACAATTATTTACAAAACAAAAAGGGGAAAAAAACTACACAAGCCAGTCATATTTGATTTTAGCGATATAATAAATTCAGTCTTTCTATTCAGTCTCTATAGTTTGAAGCAAAGTAAAAGTATATTTTAATGAAATAAAACTATTTCTTTTTTTAATTTCTTCTTCAGACTCACCTATAGACATCCAGATGGTGAAACGCACTAATGTCAGAATGGAGAGCTTGAAAATGAGGTAGATATTCACAGTGACTGCGATGGCCGGCACGAAGGGCAAGCCAGGTGTGGTGAACATGAGAACTTTTCTGCAACACAAACAATTCAACGTTTAGAATTGAAATTAAAAAATGAAACTGGAAAAGAATGTTGAAAAACGTAGGAGGGGTTAGGCAACCTGTAATAATTGAATGCCCTACAGGTTGCATATATTCTTTTTATTCTAAATTCAGTTTATGATTAATAATTCTTAGCTCATATTATTAATATTTATAATTAACTTTTTATAATTTGGCCAAAGAAAAATATATTAATTGTAAGTTTTTTACAAAACATTTCTTTTAAATAACAAATTTTGGTTGAAAAGGTCCCAGTTCAAGCTGTTTTTCAAGAAATGAAAAATTCTAAAAAGCTTCTCTTTTAACTAGTCGGATGTTAAAATTATAATAAGAGAAAATTAAATTAAGGATGTTTCTTCTAAGTTGATTTTGAAGAATTTAAGCGGGACAGCTTCGGTAAAATAGTAAATTTTTTCCATAAAAAAACGCTAGAAGTTTTGAAATAAATTTGCAAAAATTGGTACAATAATATTGTCAAACAAATGTAGGAAATTTTAATTTATATAAATAACAAATATTTGTTAAAAGCAGGGAACAATTAAAACAATATCGCTTTCAGTCTCACATAATTTTCAATTAGAAAGATACAATTTGCAAAGATCCATTAATACAACAAATTTTTGGACAGAGTTAAAAATGAAAACAATTAGAGATATTTTAAAAACAAAATAATTATTGAAATTTCCTGGAAATCTTGAATTTTAAACTTATTATCTAAATAAATCTTCATTTTATTGAATTTTGAAATAATTTGATAGGAAATTTTATATAAAAAACTCACTTGTTTTGTGGTTTGCGAGAAATAAGGAGGAGGACCGCGAGGATGGCACAGAAAAACACTAAGAGGAAGAATCCAGTCCATCCGCCGCCGCCACTGGCCACGCCGACCACCACAATCAAGTCAAACACAATGACCAACAAGTAGAAAAGTCCGACCATCTTCATGACGAACATGCCCGACTCCTCGGTGGCCGGGCCCTGGTCCACCCACGGGAACATGCCCGGGCACACGTAGCTCAGGGCCTGCACGAGGCGCCGCCTGGCGCCGCTCAGGAAGCCGCCGAGGGCCTGCGCGCCGGGCGCCGCCCCCACCGCGTCGCCGATGTTGGCCGCCAGCCCGCCCACCATGCCCGTGGCCGCCGTCTGGCCGCCCACGCCGCCTCCTGGCAGCGACCCGTAGAACTTATTCTCGCAACGGTCCGACACCAGGTACTCGTCACCCTCGTAGTCGTTCTCGGGAAACGTGTCGTCGCTGTCCGGAGAACCGCGCGTCACGCGACGCACCAGCACCTTCTGGTTTGTGCCCATCGCCTGGCTCTGCGAAAACAAAAACAATATTATTTTGCTGTGTCAATTGCGTGTTTAAGATAATCATCAAATTTTTTAATGCAAAATCCGTGACAAGAAATAAGAATAATTTTGATAAAAGAGATTTTTAGAAAAAGGAAATACTGATTTTTTTTTTTAATTAATTGATTCCTTCAGCAAAACAGCCAAAAAAATAAGATATACATTGGTTTTAAAACAATCCAAGTAATGTAAAAATTTAATTTTTTCCAAATTAAAATAAAACTGCTCGAGATAGTTTTATTAAAACTGCTGTCAAATTAATTCAGGAAAATTTTTTAATTTTCTTAGTGGGGGGTTGGAGTGAATGAACCAAGGTACCTTTTTTTAACTGTCACTGACTCTGAAAAAGGTCAAAATTTTAACCCGTGAAGATAGGCAACTTGACAAAAAATTCAAGATAGGCAAAAGATGCTCCTTGTTATTTTGCACTAGTAATCAAATTTACAATTTTTTTAACAAGCCGTTTTGAAAAGAAGCATTCGATTATTCGAATGACTTGAAATTATCTTTTCTGATGAGTCAAGAATTATAAAAATAAGGCTATTTTCATCATATTTCAGTCAAATTACTTTTTTTGCCGTTGATTTTCTAGAGCAATGATGTACAATAAACACTAGTCAACAAGTGGTACAGAATCAAATAACTTGTATATTGTTGGGTCGTAAATTTTGGAATTATCTGAAAACAGCATCTTTATTGTAGTTTATTATTGAAATCAAATCCTCCCAAAATGAGAATTTGTTTCTCAAATTTGACTCTCAAATGATTGCGTGAGAGTTGCTCAGAATTCTAACACCTGTATAGAAATCGATATTTATCTAGTGGAAAGGCATCGTAAAAATTATATGGCTGGTTCATGCGCAACTGAAGTCTTGTGAATAATTTATGAACACCTAAATTGGGAAAGTTGGAGCCATTAAAATTATTGTCTAAAGGTCACTAAAGCTATTAAATATCCCTTTATAGACAACTGAAGATCTTCAAAATCAATATGGAAATAATTAGAAATTGACTTTTAATTAATAAATTTTCATTTTAATTCCGATTCTGAAATTATTACTCAGCAGTTTCCCAGAAAATAAAAATATTTTCAATTTGTCTTCATAAAGTCTTTTAAAATTCTAATTTGCTGCAAAATGGATTTGTTTATTCTGATTAAAAACATTAATTTATTATTAAATGCACCAAAACCAGAATAAATAAAAAAAAATCAAGAATTTGAAACGAAAAATTTAAAAAGAATGAATTTTAGCATTAAATTAAAATAAATTATTCAAATAATTACCGCATGTCCGATCATGAATCCGGACATCATGGGCTGGTGGCTGCCGGGGCCGACCTCGAGGGCGCTCTTGAGGTCGTCGGGCCTGAGCTGGTCGCCGTAGAGGACCTGGCCGTTGGCCACGTCCTTGGAGGGGGAGCGGCGCATGGGCGTGCGCAGGGCCTCGGGCAGCAGGTCGATCAGGTTGGTCGTGTGCGGCTGGTACCGCAGGATGAGCACGCACGTCGACACCAGGGTGTACGCCAACAGGGTGCCTGCGTGGTTTATTTTCAACTTGCAAAGACAAAAAGAAGGAAAGGACGGACTCACCGATGGACATCATCTCGACGAGCACCTCGAGTTGAATGACCAGGGCGGCCACCGACGCGGCCAGACCCGAACACAACGTGGCCAGCACTGGTGTGCCGGTGAAAGGAAGCACTCGCGACAGATCGCTGCAAAAATTTATTCCACTCGTCAATTCATCAAGTTGAAAAATTAAAAAACTTAAATATTTTTAAATCATAGCTTTGGAATAATCTTTATTATGTTTCATTTTTCAAATAAAATCTTCCAATTGAACATAATTCTATTCGAACGTTTGCAGAAATCAATATTTGTTGAGCAAGAATAGCATCATAAAAATTAAATGTTTTAATTTAGTGACCTGCAAATTGTCTCGAAAAGCCAAAATTTTCTCAAAACATTCAGAGAGCCATCAAATAATTAATGATTGGTCCTGAAACTTCCAGATAATTCAGGAAATTGAACGAAGGTATATTTATTTAACTCTGGCTCGTGTGGAAAACATTTTAGAGAAAAATGTTTCAAACAAAACAAATTTTAATTTTGCAGATTTGCACATTCTTTGTATAAATTTTATTCTGAATCCCAAGCGAAAAAAGTTGTGATTGAAAAATGAGGTTTTCTGCTAAATTTTAACCTGAAACTTTGGCCATAGGCTCAAAATCATTATAATTTAAACAATTTGTAGACATTATTTTTTTAAATTTAGGAATATATTCAAATTTATGAAATTTAATAAAATCGAGTTACCGGAAAATGAGCCCGTCTTTGGCCATGGCGTAGACGATCCTCGGCATGGGGAACATGGAGCCGAACATGGACACGGTCAGCCCTGCCAAGGCACCTATCGCCACCACCACTTTGCACTTGTACGCGCCCACTTGGCCGAACATCTCAACCAGAGCCGATTCTTGATCCACCTCATCGTACGGAACTGAAATTTGGAAAATATTTCAAATTTAAAATAAAAATAAAAACCATGGAAATATTATAGATGATAAGAATATGAACGAAATAAGAAGGAAGGGAAAATCATCATTTAAATTTCATTTCTTTTCAAATTGAAAGTTAATTAAAATTTATTGAATTGTTTAGCCGCTGGAAAACAGGGTTTTTCAAATTTATACAAAATACGGAAAGATCTAATTAAAAAAATATTGTTTCTTGGGATAAAATTAAAATAGCATTGAAATTTAACCTCCCAATTTCAATTTAATTTTATCCACAATGTTAAATGCTTAAATTATATATTTTTTACAAGTAAATTTTGTAGCAAATGGAAAGGCGTTTTATTTGCGCACCGCAATTGAGCATAAAAAGCGTTTAACAAGACGCCCAATTTGCCACGATTGACTGCGCCGCGCGATCGAAGCGAGACATGCGGAATAAAATGCGCTCACCGATAAGTGTCAGCATCATGGACGAGGTGACGTAAGCCGCGAGGATAATGACTAGGCTAGTCACGATGGCGTAGGGAATCGATTTCTTGGGATTGGTGGCCTCCTCGCCGGTCGTGGCGATGATGTCGAAGCCGATGAAGGCGTAGAAACAGGTTGCTGCCCCGGTCAGTACCTAAAGAAAGAAAAAAAACACCCCCTCAGTCACAGTCGAAAAAAAAGAGGAGAAGCACTCGGAGTGAAAATGACGCAGCTCGAGTGGCCGCTCTTTTTATACACCTGCTGTTTGCTCAACAGAAAAGTTTTTCTCTTTTTTCATTCTGGCAGAGAAATATGTCGATGTAAATAAACAGCTAGCGGGGTGGAAATATTGACATTGCAATCAAGCCGCGGCGAATCAATCAGATATTGTATTGACACGTTTTTCTGTTTGCAAAAGAAGCTTATTGTTTTTTGATCGGCTAGCAAATCGCTACACAAAAAGTCATGATAGAACAGGTCTCATTATTTTGATTAACAGAGGGAAATTATTTACATCATTAGTGAAATTTACGAATGGGAAAAATAGTGATTTTAGGATTTGAATTTTTTAGAAAACAGTTTTCTTTGTGAAATCTTTAGATTTATAACATTAGAAAATCTCATTTTAATAGAGATTTCATTTGATAAATGTTGAGATAATTTATTTTTGAACTTCAATTTTAACCTAAAATGTTTATTTTGACTTAATTAATGCATTTTAGCTCATTTGCAACGAAGAGAATTAAAATATACCAATTTTATGTGCCAAAAATGTAAGCTTTACTTTTTCCTTCAATTTATCAAGTTTTTGAACTTTCCAACTGGGAGTGATAAAAAAAATTATTGAAATATCTCTGAATCGTATTTTGCCAATTTCATTCAAATTGTATCTGAGAACAATGGTGCCGTTTTTCATGAATTTTTTTAACCTTTCCATTGATTTTAATTAGGAAAAGACTCACCCCTGACCAACCGTACGGGAGGAATCCTTTGTGTTCCGTCCAGTTCTTGGAATCAACATAAAACAGTCCGGCAGTCATGATGAATACCCACACAGCCAGGTTGATAACATTCAGGATGTTATTGAAAATTAGAGACTTCTTCACGCCGGCAGCCATGATCACCATCATGACGAGCGTGATGATAAAGGCGAGGAAATCAGGCGGTCGACCTGAAAATTTGAAAATCAATCAAAATTTGCTTTTATTAATGATGACAGTTAAAAAAATTATACCTAAATATGAATTGATTCTTCTTTATTAAAAAAAAAATTTAAGAAAATAATAAAATATTTTATTATAGAATCAGGTAAAAATGAATCTTGATTTTCAAGTAATAATTATGAAACGATGTTAAATTTGACTGACCGAATATGGTGCCGATGCTGTTTCCTATCGCAGAGCTGATGGCGCCGTTGGCGAGCGCGTCGAAGCACGCGCTGAGCGCACACGCGCACGCCGACGTGCCGATCAAGTACTCGAGGACCATGTTCCAGCCAATGACGAACGCGAGGAACTCGCCCACGGTCACGTAGCTGTACATGTACGCCGACCCAGTCGTGTTTGGAACCCGAACTCCGAACTCGGCGTAACAAGCACCTGCCAAAATCAAACACTTATAATTTAGCTTCCAAGTTTTATGTCTCAACAAATTATATAAGTTTCAAATAAAATTGCAATATTTGTGTATTAAAAATAATGTTTCCTTAATTTAAATGTGTTATTTTTAGTTTTAAACATTTTTGCACCAACAATTTTTTTTATAAACTACTCTTTTATGCAGAAAATTTTCCGTCCTGAAAAAAATTTGCTTGGCCTATTCATAAATTATTTTTAACTCTGCTTTTGAAAGATATTCATTCACAAATAACCCTCTTTCAGACACACCTCCGCTTCTTTCATGGTTTCCTCGCCTTTCATCTCTAAAATGATTTCAAAAGATAGTAGGTCAAATCCGTTCGCCCTCGTCCAGCCTGTTTCCCCTCGCAACGGAAAAAGGCACACATACGTTATGTACTTTTTCATCTGACGCGTTCAAATGTGAGCAACACACATTTCCGATGAGCTTTTATGGCACAAATTGCGCAGGAAAAAATGAAACGCAGACATGTGTGCCAATTGATTTTTTTTTTCATTGAAAATGCAGAGATGTTTACAATCAAATTTCAATCTGTATTTTCTATCTGATGAAAAACAAAATTAATTAAAAGAATTTGTTATTCTGAAAAAAGTCGCAAAATTTTAATATATATTAGTTGATGAATGATTATAAATTAATTTTGTAAATTTCCAGAAACGTTTTAAAGTAAAATTGAATGATTTAGAAAGCCGAATTTGTAAAAATCGGACTAAATTTTATGAAAATTTTATTGAAGCTAAAAAAAAATTAAATCCAAATCAATTTTTGACTAAAAAATGATCTTGAGGAAAACGGTTTAACAAATGCTTTGCAAAATATATCTCCTCACTTTTTCCAGAGGCCAATTCTAAAAGAGGAAAAAATGATTGGAAATTTGAGCTTCTAAATCCGAAATAGAGAAATTTTATCTCCTTTGATGATATTTCGCAGACTCACACGTCGCAAATATTATATTTCCCAGCTTCACATGTGCCGGAAATTTTGCAATTCCCAACGGCAATTTCAATCTGCAGCTGTTTTTTTTCTTCTTTCATTCTGTACATCTCTAGGCAAAGCCGAGCTGCAATAAACTTTTCAAAGAGAGACTTTTACAGCAGCCGAGCCGGTGCGTGCGGACTTGGCAAAAAGTTTTCATTCCTTTCGCAATAATAATGATAAAAATATGATACGACTTTCTGCTTTGAATATCCTCCGAGTTCCAAACGTGAATGAAGAGAAGTTCATTCAACTTATGAACTTTCCAACCTGAGAAATTTAAATCAAAATCAATAATTAATAAGTTCAAATCTTTTTCTTTAAAATTGGAAAAATTTAAATAAATCCAAATTAATTTTACTCGAATTTATTGAATAAAAAAATCCATAAAAATATTTTGATTTTGAATTAAAAGTCAAAATTCTTTTAAATAAATAATCTAGTTTACTATCGATTGCAGATTGACTTGATGAATATGCAAATTTCATCAAAATTCACCCTCAGATCGTCACCTCCGTGCACCATTACCGGGAGTTTTCCATGCCTGGGGCGAAACATTAACTTTTGCGCTGCTGAGAGTGTGTGGGCGTGTGTGGAGGAAGAATCACATTTTCTTGCCGGCGTCATCTCGCTTCAAAACTTGACTGAGATAAGCGAAAAGTGACAGACGCGCGCAGTAAAAAAAAAACTCTCGCTCAGAAAAGAAGTTGTCGCGCGCACGAGAGGTTACACAAGAGACACAAGTTGCTACATTCTTAATTGGCTCGTCGACTTCTGCCATACCAGCATAGAAACTTCAAGCTCGCAAAAGTTTCAAGAATATTATAATATTTCATTGTTATACTTAAATGATAAAATCCACAAAATTATGAATATTTAAAAAATCATTATAATACTCAAAATTGAAAGAATTTAACTTCTAATTTAAGCATTAATTTATTTTTTGTAGATTTAACCTTAAATTAGTTTTATTTTAAATTGATTTTGAATTTTTTTAATTAATTTCAACGAAATTTTGGCCAAAATCAGCTGTCACGCGGTTTGAATCGAGTTCTCATTCAACCGCTTTTCCCTTCCACGAGCACAAATTCGCCTTAAAAAAAGTAATCTAAATGCAAATCGCTCGCAGCGGGCCGCTGAAATTAGCCGCAACAACTATTATTGAAACCAGAGCTACATTGTGTGGTGCGCGACCCGCTCGACTGAGCTGTTCGGCGGGTTTGCCTGACGCTTCTCAATTCACTGATTCATCGAAAACCAGCGAAATTCAAATCTCATTGCTGTTAATTTAGGGCCAAATGCGCACGAGTGGACAAACCAATAACATCTGAAAGTTCCACTTGAATTACTCTAATGTACGTTTTGCGCAAATTAGATGAGGATAAAAATTACAATTCTCCAATTGTCAAATTTTTTTTCTGAATTAGAATTAACGTGAGAAATTTTTTGTTTATCCGTTAAGTTTCCTTTTAATTTTCAAGGAGGAAAGTACACAAATTTTCCCCCACGCAAAAACATTACAACTAAAGAGGAAATACCAAACGGTTAAAACCAGTATTTGACATTGATGGACTGACTGTATGGGCGGTGGGAGCGTAGGCAGTTTACAGAGGATGAAAGCAAACAAAGTGGAAAATCTCTCTCGATCTCTGTTATTTTGACGTCTCGTTTTCAGAACCGAAATTCATCCAGAATTTTCCTCCTGTTCAAAGTCCAAAGGAGCTTCCGAAGCACTTTAATATGTTGAGTAAGTTTCTTTCTTTTTGAGAAGACATCAATTCTATCAATTTAAAAGTTCTTTTTCCTCTAGGGAAGATTTTGAGCTCACTTCAAGAGCGCTCGGATTGGAAAAAGGAAAATTGCTTGATATGATCTGTTTTGTTTCAAGTTGTATTTTCATCGCAATCTTTGCATTTTTTACTAACAAATTAACCTTTACTTGTTTGGAAAATTGCAGAATTTCCTACCTGAAAATATTGAAGCTACGGCGGCGATGATGAAGGAAATGACGACACCAGGCCCCGCTACATTCCTAGCTACCATTCCAGCGACTAAATACATTCCTGTGCCTACGCAGCTCCCGACGCCCAACGACGTCAGGTCTAATGTGTCAAGGCATTTCTGAAACAAAATAATGTCAAATTAATAACAAAAGCAGATTATTTAAAACAAAAAATACAATTAAAACTAAAGTATTACCAGAATTTTAAATTTTAATTTGCTGCATTAAAAAAAAAAAACTTGTGAATGCTAATTTTTTCCTGTCCATTTAATTAGATTTATTCCATAAATTTCAAGATGGATCTGAATACAATTTTTTTTTTAAATCTAATTACCAAAATGCAGCTCATGAAAATGAAATTTTTTACATTAACAGAATTTAAATTTGTTCCTTATTCTCATTAATAACTAAGAAAACTTTCAAAAGACGAGTTCCTTTGAAAGAAATTGGATAACTTTAATTTTCACTGAAATGCAATCAGGAAAGAAATTAATTAATTGAATGAGAATGCTAAAGTTTTCAAAATTAATTTTTTCCTGCCACAGAGAGCAAAGCAATCAAGGCGTCCTTGATCCTCCCCATGAATATAAACCGGCAGTTTTTTTCCTGGAGAGAGAAAGATGAATTGGGGGTGTTTGGAGAGATGCCACGCTCATCGCCCTCGCCCCAGCTTTATGGAGTGTTTATTAAAATTTCGCGCAGCTGTTGCTGAGATGAAAAATAGTTTCTGGGCGGCTGCCACGAGCAAACTTTTCCAATTACTCGACGCGCACCCAATTATTGGGAAAGGGAAATCAACACTCAAAAAACAGCTTCGCAGAATCAGTGCGGTTGAAACTTAATTTGTGGAGGACCAAAATAACCGTTGTTCTGGGAAAAATCGTTAATGGAAACAAAACAAGAGGCGTGTGGGGTGAATGAATAACAAAGGAAGAGACTAGGCATTTAAAAGAGAAGAGAAATGCGAGCCCAAAAATAACATTTCTAATTATGAATTAATGAATATAATAATTACCTTTCAATCTCTTGATTAGTTTAATTAGTTTGTGTTTATAATTTGAAGAAGAAAGCTTATTGCAGTTAACTAAATCTGAAAATGTATCTATGATCTAAAAAAATTCAGCTTCACATTGAATCAATGATCAGAAAATATTCAAAATTTTGATACTTTTCATAATGATGCAATTTAAACAAATTATATTTTGAAATAAATTAATTATGAATTTTAAAATCTTTGTATGGTTTTTTCCTCTCAAAAATGGATTTTTTGCAGGTTAAAAAATTTTTATTTAATTTTATTTTCGCTTATAACTTTTAAATTTATTTTCTCGAAATATTTGGGATAAATTTTGTAGCATTTGGATTCATTTTCTCTTCAGGGCAGGCCGCGCGCGAAATAAGTAAAGAGAGAGCGTCTGGCGTCCTTCCAAAGTTCTCCCTCGTCTGCACGTTGAATTTTTAATAATAAATAGACTGGCGGGCAGCGAAAAAGAGGCTCCACGTGACGGGACTGTGTGTGTATATTTTGCCGGGGGAGAAGGCGAATTCCCCAGCTGGGCGCGCAGCCGCACATAATGTGGTCATTTGGTGCGCCTAGAAAGACCCACGACGCCCCACGGCCAAATCTCAAGCTCGTAAATTTCCGCGACTTACTTGCTACGGTTGCGCTGGATTACTCGGGAAGGGCAAAGTATAAAAAGTAAGGCAAGTTGCATTTTACGATAAAAGTCGGCATGAATTGCATCCTTTTTTTCATATAACAGCCTTAAAAATTTTAGGGGAAAAATTTCAAATTGCTCTATAATATTAAAAAAAATTGAAACTAGTTTTTATTTGAAATTATGAGTAAAGACGCAGTTTTTCCATATAAGGCAATTTTTTGTAGTCGCAACAGTTAGATGAAAATTAGCAAATAAGGTTATTTTTGAGAAAAAAAAAAACAAAAAAAGATGCTAATACAGAGTTAAGTTAAAAATATTTAGTATTTTTTAGCATTGAAGGCAAAATAAAAATTGTTTTTGCATTCACATAATTTTAATCTCGAAGACAAAGTTTGCAGAGATTATTTTTCGGTACAAAAAGTTTATTTATAAATATTTAATAAATAATTTCTCCCCACAATTTTCTCCTATTTGTGAGAATTATTTTACTTATTGATTATTATCAGATGGGATTTTGGTGAAGTAAACTTTTTCCAATTAATTTATTTCAATAAAATAAAATTAATTCTTAAGTTTGTTTCCTTTTAAATTTATTCATGGGATTAATTTTTTTAATTAAAAGCGATTTATAAAATTTTACTGATTTTTAATAATAATTGAGCAAGAAAAATTCCTGTCTTTGCAATAAAATTCCGAGGTTTTGTGCGTGGGAATGGAAAATTCTTCTGCCTCTTTTTTCAAGGTGTTTTTTTTCCTTATTTCCAGTTGGCCGCAAAATGAGGCCTGAGAAAGTGGAATTGACAGCTAGGGGAGGAAAAAAAATAGACACGTCGTCCGTCGCAATTTCCTGACGGCGGAAACGTGCGGTTTCTTTTATTTATTTTTTTACCTGTAATTTGGGTTTGCCTGCCGATTGCGGCGTTGGTCGAGTTTCGGCCGTTTCTTGCAGCGACGCGACGTTTTTCGTGCGGATCAGTTTGGAGAACAGGGTCAGTCCGTCCCTGCGCAGCGCCTCCTTGTCCACGTTGGCGATCTTTTCCTGAATGTTCATCATCCTGTCTGCCGGTCACGTCTGAAACAATTTTTGAATTTATGAAAATCGCTAATTCAACTATAAATTTGAAATTATCTTTCGCAAGCATTTGAAAAAAATTCAAGTCAGTGTTGAATTTTTTACGTAACAATAAAATTTACAACAATAAATTCAAGTCATATTGTTAGGTAAAAATAATCTGTTCATTAAGCAAAACATGAGACTTTTGTAATTCCATTTAATTAAAGGCGATTAAATTTAATGCTTGTGCATAAAACGCGCAATTAGCGTGACCCAGTTTTCCGCAAATGAGCCGTCAAACAATTAGATTAAATGCGCGACAATAGAGTGTTGCCTTTCAGTCGTCAAAGAAGTGTCTTTCATTAATAATCCCTCTTGATTACCCGCTTTGTGCATCGGCCGGAAATCACAAAAGAAACTAACAACGCGCGGAGGAGACTTTTTTCATTTCTACGAGGGCTGCAAAACCCACCCGCCGGCCGAACAACCCTGTGAATATTTAATCGTCGGTTCTTTGAAGTGAAACGAGACCCATTCATGGCTCGCCGGCGACAACTTTTGCAGCCCTGCTTCAATTTTAATGTCGAGCCACAAAAAACGTTTTCATATTTCCGGCTCGGATTCGAATGTGGAATCGCATGATTGGACATGAAATAAATATAATCCCCTATTGGTGGCACGTTTGTGGCTTCAATGCGAGCTCCAAATATGGTAGACCTTTCAAATATTTTCACATCTCTCTTTCATCATTTGTGTAATTCGCCCTTTGATCCTTGACAAAAACGAATTTTGTGTATTTGCCCTGGGGATTCGTCAAAAATATCACTTTGACGTTCATTTTTCCGTTGCGTGTGACAGGTGAATTTTCATGTATAAATTAAATGCCTGAAAAATTATCATAATTTTCAGATCAAGTTCATTTGTGATCATATTTCAGGCCTGAAATAATAATAAAAGCAAACAAAATAGCTTCCCAAAATATTAAGAGCCGCATTTTTCAGTTGACAAAGTTAAATTTAACGAGGTAAAGCGCCAATGGGCTGATCGAAAATATTTGCTTACTCTGCTGAAATATTTCATTTCCCTCCCGAATTAATTTTGTTCTCCTCTCCTTGTTGGCTACAAAGTTTAGATCTTTCTAATGATGTTTGTTTAAATACAGTTAAATAAATATTAAATTGTATTTATCTTGCTTCATATAATGTTTGTTTTGATTGTTTTTACCAAATGTAAACTATACGCTCATATTTGTGTTGGGAAATAATTGGTACCAAAATTGATGCTATGTTTTAAATTGATTGAAAACAAATGCTGATTAGTCGAATAAATAAATAATTCATTTATTCAGTGAGAAAATTAATTAAAAACTGCTTTTCAAGCAAATTTTGTTGGAAATCAGCTTTCAAGGAGAATAAGAATTGACAAACGTTTTTAGCAGCTGGCAATTTGCACAATCCGGTTGAAACCCGAGCTCTGCACAAATAATTCCAAGCAAAAGGCTCGGCGCCGCACCATTAGATTTAATGAGAGAACCGCTTTGTGCACAGACGGGGGTACTTTAATGTGTACTTGTGCATGCGTGTGTGCCCACATAAGTACACTCAGTATCAATGTATGAATGTGTGTCACACACGCCGCAAACTTCGCCTCTTGCACGGCACTTTTGATGGGAAATTTGCATGCGATGGCTTCATTTGGCCTCAAAGGTGGCAACGAGATAAGTTTCGCAACGTAATGACAACCTAAACTGCAGTTTGCATAATACTCTCAAAAATAAATTAATAACTCTAATGATTTTGTTAAATGTATTTAAATTGATTTAAAATTTAATATGTCAATCAATATTTGGACGAATATTAATTAATTTAATCACAAATTAAGAACAAGTTTCAAAGATTGAAGAATTGCAGTTTGCAGGTAAATAATTTAAAAAAAGTTGTAAAATATCCTCTTATAATAAGATATTTTTTTACTTTCGTTATATAACAATTAATATTCATATTTAAAATTAATTTATTACTTTATTTATTAACTCAAACTATTGTAAAATAGAACAACATTAAAATTATTTAGAATTTTGTAAAAAATTTCATTAACAAATTCACATAAACTGTTCTAGAAACGTCTGGAAATATTCAAAAAATTAAATTTAACAATGAAAAAATTTAATAAAATATGCTGTTTTTGGTCTCGTCTACTTTGAATTAGCAGGAATAGAACAAAATGATTGAAACTTTTTGCTATTCAAAGTAAAACTTTTGTGCAAAACCCTCTCTCTAGATGTCTAGATATTAATTCAAAAGAATTATTTTAATTTTAAAAATTTCAAAAATAAAAATTGATTTGAAAGGAAGTTCGGCCATTATAAATTATTGTATCAAAAAGTTTCAGTCTAAATTATTGAGAACTGAGTCTGGCAAGGCAATACTATTAATAGTTTTAATAAACCTTATAATAAAGGAATGAAACCAAATATTTATCCTGTTTTTCACAATAACCCTTTCTTTTTTCTTATTATTTTCCATCATGATTGCGAGTGTCAGTTTCACAGACAACAAAGCTTTTCCGAGGCGTCTGCCTGGCGAGACAACATTTATTTCGCGCCGGTTGTTGAATTCAATTCCTCCCCGCGATCGTTGTCCTGAGGAAGCGCTGGAAAGATCTCGTTTCGATTCGGCCAACTGAGTTTTCATAAGTTTCGAGCGAGCGAGCGGAAAAGTCGGAAAGTCCAGCAGGAGAACGGCCGGGCGGGGAGAGTTCGTCCGCCCTCTCTCCCTTCATTATTGATCTAACAAAGCGGCGCCCCGACACAATTTTCGAGTGCAACCCTCACACATACATTGGCGGACCTGCCAGCTGCACCCCGTCCACACAATTTACATATTTCACTTTTAAGTTTTTGAAACATTAAATAAAAAAAGAGAGACATGCAAATATTTTATTTAAAATCAAAGCTTGTAAAATTTATGTTTCTTAAGAAGTTTAAATTACTTACTAGTAAGATTTTTTTGTTCTAAAAAATATTTTTTGTTTTTTTTTTGTAATTAAATTTTATCACTTTTCAGGTGAATTTTCAACATTTTCAGTAACAATCATCAGAAAAATACCAAAATTTCAATCTCAATTATTGTAAAATATTAATTATGGATTATATTCTTCTTAAACTGATTCAATATTACCGCTTTATTTAATTGAAATGAATTAAATCCTCCTTAATGAACCAAATTTGATGCGATTTCTCTGCTTTATTTCCACACAATTTCTATTCAGGCCCACACGTGATTGTATTTCCAGACGTCAATCGCATGCTCCGCCGCCATAGTTAGAGTTGCGTGTCAGGCGAAAGGTGTTGAGAAGCCCTTCCTCTTTTCCAGCACCAATATTTTTCCAGTCGTCAAACATCAAAGCCACCTCTTTCCGAGAAATAACACGAAAACCGTGGCTTGTGTTCAATTTTTAGCAAAATCTCATTATATAACGGTGGCTGCGTCCCTTTTGCAGGAAAATTTGCATTGCAAATTCGCGCGTTGGCCCCAAAGTGTGTTTACGAGACGAGCCATTTTGGGCGAGACTGGAGAGAGAGAGAAAGAGCCATTTCCGTCTCTTCGTAGACACAACCAAGAATTTGCCCCAGACGCCTCTTTATTTGCATTCGCTCAAGTGACACTCAAAAGCGTCTTCGCAAGCAAGATTAAGGCCTTTGATTCCGTAAGTCTGCCAAAAACAAAGAGAATGTCAAAACGCCAGCACTCAATTGTTGTATTTGTTGTGAATCTCATTAAGAGTTAAAACAAATAAAATTGATTAATTATTTGATAAAAACATATCTTCATATATTTCAGATTTTGTTATTTTCATCTTCTTTTTCGTTATTAAAACTTAAAATTACTTTATTTAATTGAGCATTATTTCGTGACCAGCTTTTCCTGGTGCTATAAAATTCATTTTTAATTAAAAATGTTCTCTGTTTTAATTACAATGTTTACGACCCCGTTTCTTTTAATTTACGACCGCAAGTCAAGCCAAGACAAATTCCGGGTTGCCAAGTTGAGCATCAATCCCTTTGTAGCAAAGGAAAAATGCAATCTCGGCGGCGGCGCTGCCAAGTGGAGCTCATTTCTGCACAATAAATTGTCAACTATAACAGAGGAGGAGAGCAGCTTTGCAGAAAGCGCCTAATGAAGGTGAAGAGGATCAAACTGTTGCTTGTGCACAATATAAAGGACACACGACACGAAGAGTCGCTTTTGCAAGATCCGGTGTTGGATTTGAGTGACGTGCAGCAAACCAAATCCTCAAAAGAATGAAAAGAAGAAGCTGTAAAAATATCTCAAAGATATCTTAATTTTTTGAAGATATTTAATTAAAAATCTTTTGCATACATTTCGTAAAAAATTTTAATATTAAAGACTTTGAATCATCAAGTTTATCAAAATTCTTTCAGACAATTAAAGAAAATTTCTTTCAAACAAAAAACTTGATAAAATTTAACAAATTTATACAATTCTTTTTAATCCCCAATCAAAGTTATACCAAAAGAGATGAACTTAAATCACAAATAAATTCTTTAATAATTATAAAACCAATAAATAGTTTAAGAAATTGTTAAAAGAAAATTTAGGAGAATTCGGTATTTTTTCCAAATTGTTGGCTTTTTTGTCATATTCTCACTATTGATGTGATGACGCACCCTTCAAACAAGAAGAGCAGTTGAGGAGGGACAGAATTGCTCTCATTCTCATGTAGGGTGCTATTTTCATCTCTCCTTTTGATAGCGTTAGTGGCGCAGAAAGTGGCTCAGGTGGCGTCGTTTCACAAGCGATTGTGCGGACGCAAAGTTAGGCTTTTTGCCGATGAAACTTTTGGCGGAAAAGTTGATCGGCAGCGGCTTATCGATTCAATTGAAAGAGATGCAAATAGCGACAGGGAAATAAAAATTGGAAAAATTGCCCAATTCAAATCAAACCTGCTGCGACGTTTACCACAAAAAGCGTGTAAGGCCTTACCAGGATTTATAATAACTTGTCGGAAGTTGAGGGATGAATAATTATTTCAATTCAAATCCATCATCCTCATTTAAATTTCAACTTAAATTTAAATACTTGAAATTTAATTTGAATAGATTACAGTTGTACTCTTACATCGAGTGCAATTTTATGAACTTATCCTTTAAAAATAAACCTAATTATGTAATTTTTTAATTTATATAAAAGAAGATGGGAATAATATAAATAAAACTTTGAAAAAAAAAGAAAAAAAAAGGAAATTTGGGTATTAATTTTATCACCAGTTTTTTATTCAATAGGTTGCAGTGAATTTGTTATAAATTCATCCACGAATTCATTGTTTGCTCCATATTGTGTGGGTTGCGACAGATATGATTTAATTTGTAGGGAGCTCTGCAAACAACATTCTGGCATCAAAAGAGGTTGCCAAGGAAACGAGGCGCCTTAATTAAAAGAACCAGAGATGGAAAAAAGGAAGATAAAATTAAAAAAAAAAGATATTCTGGTTGCCGAGCACACAAAGTTCCTTTGCTGATTTTGTCACGTTCTGCTGAATAAATTATTCTTTTTTCACGACGAATGTTTTGCATCCCTTTCCAGAAAAATGCGTTAAACTTTGAGAGAAAGAAAGGTCGGCAAATAATCTAAACTTGGAGCGTCTGGCGGAAACTTTTTGTTTCCCAACTCCCTGCTAGGAGAATATTATATTTATTCACTTACAAAAACTCGCATCCATGCTGCACTTTTTCCACTAAAGTTTAAAGTGGATATCTTGAACTTTCGCAGGAAAATTTCTTTGCTCTACTCGAAAGCTCGCCTGAGGCCTGTGACGTTAATTTCCATATCATTCATCCTCCCTCGAGGGAGATGCTGCCGCGGAGGAAGAGCAGATTATTATAATATGATAATCAGACCGAGAATTTACGACCCAAAACTTAATACAGAATCAATTCGGGGCCGCCTTGTTTCAACCGTGAGAACAAAAAGCAATAAAACGTCAAACTGCTCGCAGGGCCTCGTTAATAACACTTCTTGATATGGCTATTTTCAGCAGAATTATCAGTTGAGCCATTCCATTTGCGGCTAAATAAATCACAACTTGTCAAACTTGTAATGCATGGACTTGTTTATTTTGGGATAATATTTCATTTCCACTTATTTACGTACAAAAATATGGAACTCAAGAATTGATCCTTTTTTTAAATAATTATTAGAGCTGCTGCCAAAATGCATAACGAAATTTGTAATTAAAAAACTAGTTCTTCAATATTTTTATATTATATTTTAAGATATCGCTCGATCCTCATAAGTTTTTTGTTTTTTATGTTTTTATTTAAATTATAAATAAGTTACAAAATGATGGAGTAGAAAATCCTTTGTTTTGTATTGACTGACCTAGTTTCTAAATATAAGAATTCACTTTTTTGTCTCTTTCGGCTCATTTTTGTTGAACTCCGGCTATTTTGGGACAATCAGCTTCAGCATTTTTGTTTTACAATCACCGGAATTATAAATACACATAACCTCAGGACATAAAAATAGGCCTAGAAAGTTTTTTCGGCTCTGATATTTATAGCCTTGTCAAAATGGTCTCAAATCTCAATGTTGTTTGGCTTTTGTGTTAAAATATTGAAGATTCCTCTTTTTTCCGTCAGCAAATTCTAATAAAAAGCCAAAAGTTCATCTGATTTTTATCTACTTTTGGTGAAAAATGGTAGCGTACTTTCTAAAATTAACAGAATTTCAGCTGCTCTTTACAACCAGGACAAAAATCAACATTTTGAAAGCTACACTTGTCACGTAATGCTTTTCCAGTAAAACTGTTTTAGTGCCGCTGCGCTATTAATCCGCTGCAAAGTGAAAATAACAGAACAATAAAATGCTCATTAACTCGTCATGTCTGCCATCAGAGTACGCGATATTACTGTCCGTTTATTGCAGCTCGTTTTTATGACGCAAATGTTAACGACTTTGCATTGTTTTCGCTTCCAATCAATCCAATCAATGCGACCGCAGTGATGCTAAATTGGAAATTTGACGAGCATCAAACCGCAAGTCCGGAATAATCCGTACAATATTGTGAACCGCATCCGATTGTTGCGGTAAATCTAAAATTGGGACTAATTCAATGGAAATAAACGTCAACAACGGATTTTCAAAGGGATATCAATTTTAAATTGCTGAATTTAAAAATTAAAATAATCATTTAAGATTATAAATGAATAAAATTGAATTAATTTGAACTATAGGATGAAATTAATTTTTATTTGAAATAAAATGCTATTAATTTTCCAAATTCGGATATTTACTGACTTGCAGAAATCTAGTTCACTAAAAAATGAGCTTTTTTTCTGTCTACAGAATAAAAATGTTATCATTTAACGGCAGATTCAGGTATAAAAATTCTATTATTATAATTTAAAAATCTGCTCCAAAAAGGCTGATCAAACTGTTTTTAATTCTCTAGCACAATCAGCATTTTATTTCAGGATTTACATTTAGAAACGAGTAAACCGTTTCCTCTCTGCTTTTCAACACCTTTGAAGTTGTATTATGATAAATGATAATTTTAAAATGTTTATTTATTTTTATTTTCAATTCTTTTGCACACATATCAAGTAAGATGAATTTGTTTCACAATTTAGGGTTCAGAGTTCATTGCACAGTCTGAATGGCCTTTCAATTTATGCATAAATTAGCCTTTTTTCTATTCCTTTCAACTTGAAACGAGCAGACTGCAAACGAATTCGCCTTGTCGCGACATCAAGCTCGCTCCTTCTTCGCTTGATTCCGCCCTCTCGCATTTTCCAGCGACGGTAATTAAGATGAGAGGCGCCTACGCACAATCGGCCTGTTTGGAAAGTCCTTCTTTTTTCGGAAACAAGTCTTTACTGTTTTTGTTTGCCCACTCGTAACAAGCAGAGCAAACTTTTGACGCTGGTATCCATTTTAGGTTGGAGAGCTTTTCATCCGCTTCGGTGATGATGACGCACAAGCATTAACTTTTTAAGGGTGAAACAGGATATTTCACTCTTCAAACTGAAAAGTGCTTTAATTTTTTATTTACTTACTTTGTAAATTTATACTACATGAACAAAATGAATAAAAAGTGTAAAAACTTATTCATTGTATATGAAAAACTGATGTTTTTATAGTATTAATTTGTAATAAAATTAAGTTTTTTTTTATCATTTGCCATAAAATTTTGATTCTGCGTCAAACGAGGAAAATTGTGAATTACAAAATAGAGACATATTTTTGGTCAATATTTGTAAAATCTGCTATTTGTCAATTTGATATTTTAAAATTATTATTAAATTTATAAAACCTTCCTCAATCGAATTATGTAACTTGTCCTGATTAATTTTCATTGCATAATCATGATGATCTTCTTAGCTTATTTAAGCAAATTTATAAATGATATAAACAACTCCAAAAAATTTCAGAAAAGGTCAAATATAAAAATAGCTGCTTTGGGGAATTTTAGGGTGTGCTCGGTGCAAATAACGCGAGATTTACGCGGCGAAAACTGACCGAGCCGTCAAATATTCTGGCTTGATTTACAACCGCCCACCATTCGTCGAGGCACGCAACCTGTTTGTCCGCCGTGTTGCGCCGGTTGCCTAACCAACGACCGTAATATCCATAAATTTGGCGCGGTCCAAATATATAAACGCCCCCAGCCTCCCTCGGATTCGATCTCTCCGCAGCACTTTTTTTTGCTTTCCGACTTTTCGATTAATAAATTCCGTGCGGTGTTTCGAGCGAGTACGGCTTCCGATGAAACACGGCGCGCGTGGGTGGAAAGAGGGAAGAACAATCGCCCCAGTTATCTCTCTCTCTCTCTCTCTCCCTGCCGGAGAGAGAGAGAGAGACCGGCAAAGTGTTTTCTGCCTCGGTGGTTAACAAGGCTCTCGTGAAACGCACGGATAAGACCGGCCCCGCGGCCAAATCCCATTTAATGGCACAGAAATTTCACTGCGAATAACAAGACACATTTGTCGCAAACCAAAACAAGATTATATCAGGGCCAAAGTAGGCGGAAAATGTTTCATTTTGTGGTTGAAGAAAGCTTTAAAAATTTGCATTGGGGCAAAGTTTTCTAAAAATGATAAGAATAATAAAATTCATTAGAAATAATTTATTTTAATGTATATTAAAAAACTTTATTAAAGTTTAAAATTTGCGTTTTCAATTAAATTTAATTCCATTCTTAGGGGGAAGAAAAGGATTTTTATCAAATAGAGAAAACGCATTTTATGAGCAAAAAAAATAAAAAAATTTAAAAAAAGTATCTTCTATAAATTTTTGTTGAAAGAAATCAGCAGAGTAAATGAGTTTTCACAATTTGAAATCAATGAATTATCATTTTGATGATTTTTCTTGTAAATTACTATTTTTTATTTTAAAATATTGGTTTTCCTAATACAATTTCGGTATTTTTAAATAAATAATATATCCAAAATATCATTAAATTAAGAAAAACAGTTACTTTTTAAATTTTACCGCCTTTGGCCACGCCCACATATACGCCCACATTTACCATGCAAGCGCAGGCGGAGCTCAGTTGACGGCCAGCCTAGCTGGAAGTCATCTTGGTTGTCCGCAGTGCCGCAGGAGTCGATGGTGTCCCGAAAGTTGGGCTACCCCCGGATAGTAAATCGTCGACACCCTTAACTGGGGGGCGTGACCGGGACCAAGGGGCCCTTCCGGAGGGCCCGGAGACGAGAGCGGGGCTCGTGTCAGCCCCTCCGCCACTCAGGACGACGGAAACCTGCCCTTTGCTAAAGGAGGGTGAGACGGGTGGGTTGCGTGTCCTGGCACGTTAACCCTGCGCAGTCCGAGAAGGGCAAACCTCCTGGATCCTGGGGGCGGGGGACCCCCTCTTTCGCCCCGAGCTCCTGGTTTAGGGTCAGGGCGCCTGAATGAGTGGCCTTTGGGCCGGGAAAGCGGTGGGTGTTCGGAGCCCTTTCACTAAATCAGGAGCCCAGGGCAGTGTTTGAATTAAGTGTTCAAGTGAAAGTGTTTTAAGTGCCCAGTCCCGAAGATTGAAGATTGGAGAGGTGAGCCAGAAATATTTAGTTATACGCGGTGTATAAAATTGGGTAATTTGTCAATTTTACTTTTAAAAGTTTTTAGTTTTATTAGTTTAATTTAAAAATTTTCACTGAAGATAACTAAAAATGTAAATATTAGGGGATTTTTAGAAATATTAGATTCACATTAGTTAGCAAATTTAAAAGTATTAAAAGGAAGGCTTACTCTTCATTTTTTTTTCTTTTGCAACAGACTGCACACGGGCCCCAGCCAGTGCTTCAGTTTCTTGTGTTGCAGTTTTACTATTTATTAAAATATTAATACAAATTATTTTTAATGAATTTCAATTGGTTTTTTTGTCATGTTTAGCTTATCAATCCCCTCAAAATATTAACCACTTACATGAATTCAATGTGAAAATCGATTTCTCGTTGCTTATCTTCCCTTAATGGACAAAAACAAACAAAGTTTCTCCCCGTTTTTGTTTATTGCGGTTTATTGTTTTGAAACATGACTTTCGTTGTGTCATCTCTGTATTTTTATCATAGTGCAAAAATGCTCACCACAAATATTTACGAAACGCACAATTTCAGCAAAACGCGCAGCTCTGTGGAGGAATGTAAACAGGAACAAATACAAAGTGCTCCCGAGAGAAACGTGCGCTCGGCCGCATTCGCGGAGCGGTTTATTTTCCGGGTGCAAGAAACGCAAACACTGCTCAATTGAAATAAATTGCCGGGCGCGTTGGCAGTTGGGAAGGTGCGAGGGAAGGCCAAATTACCGACCAATTTCACGCACAAACAAATTAATTGCGGGCTCGGAACTGGTGCGCTGTACGGATGGACAACCTTTCCGGCTAATCCGCAATCAGCACTGCTGGAAATTGAGTTCGCTGTCAAACGCAAAAAAGAAACGTGCAATCTCAAATTTCAATTTACAAGAAAAAAAAGGGGGAGAGAGAGAGATTTTCAACAATTCCAGGATTACTTTTTTGCCTCTCCTTTTTCAAGAAATTATTGATTTAAAAAATCAAGAAAAACGAAATATCATTTCAAATGCTTCATCAATGTTTAAATTGAAATTAACAATAAATAGTTAAAATAATTATATTTTTGAAAATGATCAGCAAAATTTTTAATTTTCCGGTTATAATTAGAGTCCAAAAATGGAGCAAATTATTTGCTAACAAGTTCCGAGAAAATCCGATTTTAATAAATAAAAGCCTTTTTTAACGAGCCGTTTTTTTTAAACAAAATCCACTGAAATTGTTTTTAATTCAATTTTAAGACTTTTATAACAAGCTTTTATCTTTTAAGGGTTCAAAGCACTTATGAAAATTGTGACTTTCTTATAATTGGATTATAATTTTAAAGAAAAAAATAAACAAAAATTTATTCAATTTGATAGCAAATAAACCACCTGAATGAAAAAGCGCAAATATTTGTTTATCCCTCGGTGCGGAAATTACGTGGGGCAATCAACGCACGTGTGCCCCGAGCGCGCAGAACAAATCGGTGCGCATCGAGTTGAAAGCCTCTCACATGGGAAATCATCTCTTGCCTCTCCTGATTTCAGCTTTAGTAATAAATCGAGCGCGCGGTTCCTCCGTTTCGAAGGGCTGATTGCCAAAAAAGATTATAAGTTGTCAATGAAATGCCATCCATCGCTGCATGCTTTCAATCCAAAGAGAGGAATGGAAAAGAAAAAGCGCTGACGGACCAAGAAGACCCTCGAGGAGGTGTGATTGAATCAAATGAGCAAACGTGTGTCTGCTTAGCAACTCCATGCTCGCCTTTGATTCAATTCTAAGCTTTCTTCGATAGTTTCTTTTAAACAATTGATCAGTTTGTAAAAATTAAATCCATTCGTACAGAAAATTTTAAACTTCATTTTAAATTTCTGGAAATAAATTTTTTTGTTCTTAAATGAAAATAAAAGCGTTAAGCGAACTTTTATAATATTAGAAAAAAGTACTGCTAAATTTTGAGAATAATTTAAATTTTATTTTATTAAAAATTTATAAATATTCAATTTTACGCATGAACTTTCTTTAACCCCTGCCCTTAGCTGGTCAAAACATGCCAGTGGTTCAATTTTGAAAGTTTGCGAGATGAAAATTTGTCTGGAGAGAACAACTAATGCAACTTAATCTGAGTGGAAAATTCAATATCGGAGAGGCGCACAAGGGAGTCGCCGCAGCCGCACCTGGGTCGTCGCCACTGTTGATAATTAGCCTGGAGCCGATCGATAACCGCTTCCGCCGCCGAGGGATGAAAAAATCGAGCAGCGGCTTTTAAATTTTTTAGCCTGGTAAAATGAGGATTTTTTGCAGTGCGACCGAAATTTGATAAGAAATAAATTTGATGTTCACTTATATGTTCAAAATGCAATAATTTTGGTAATAAATTAACTTTTCAGTCAGTATCTTTGGAAGGAAAACTTTGAAATATTCCTCAGTTTCATATTTTTATTGTTTTGTCAGCGTCAATTTGTTAAATCGGAAAAATAAAATTTTCTATAATAGGTTTTTAATTTAAAGTTGAAGTTTCAGATCCAAATGAAAATGAATATCAGAGTCTAAATTTATAATTTTGCCGGAAAAACACGAACAGCCGCAGGGAATCGCAGCACAGTACTGGACATGTGACAGTCGTCGACGACGAATGAATATTCAAAAAGTGAAACTTGCAGTCCGGAATAGCCAGCGGCCATTATGCAAATGTCCCTTCATTATTCACAAAAGTGCGGCTTTGTCCCCGCAGTGAAAACCCACCTGGCTCCAGTTTTGTCTCTAACAAAATGAGCTCCGGCCCTTCTCTCATTTTTAATAAATATAAATTTCCTCCACATTCCGCACTGGGAGGGCGTCGCTCGTGAGCCGAAATTGGCACACGGAAGAGTCGCCCATGTGTGCGCCCCTAGCTCTCTGGCGTGCGTGCCGACTCGGATCAATGTCAGCCTTGCGTTTTGTGACGTCACCCACCGTTGGATGCACTCGCACCATTTTTAATTTCCTCAATTAAAAACAAATTAATTTAATTTAATTTAGAGGGAAAACTATTTTCTAAAGAACGAGGAGATTGCAAACTGAGAAAAAATGTTTACTGAAGATTTGTTTCTCTATATCACAGTTGATATTGATTTTACTTTTTTAACTTAATTATAGTGAACTTTTCTTTTTAGTTTGGTCAAAAAACCTCAGCTTTTGGCCATTGGCTGCGATCGCTGATTTTGCCAATCATGCTGTACAAAAAACAGCAAAATCAGCGATCGCAGCTCCACCAATGACCTGAACCTGAAGTTTTTTCAACAAACTGATGGAAAAACGCCTGCAACTCCATTCTCATAATTTTTCACGCAAATTACTCAAATTAGGTTTTCTCGTGAATATGATAAGCAACGTTTAGGAATGTTCGGAAGATATTCTCGAAATTTAGCGATCCTTCAGAATGAAGAGCAATAACAATTCATGAGTAAGTTTTAAAAATTTAGTCTTATGATGTCTTTTTGGAGCCCAAAATCTATTGTTAATTAATAATGAATAAAAAAGGGAAGATTTAACTGAAGCCCCGCTTATGTAATAGTGTTGATGTTGACTGATGACGAAATGTGCGGTTTTGCGGTGGCGTGACTCATGCGATTGTTTGGTTTTTCCGGCTGCGGAAAAGGAAGAAATCAGTCTGCTTTCACGGCGTTTCCATCAATTTTTTCTACCCCGCATTTAGTTAAGTTATATATTGTGAGAATAAAAAAAACGCAACAATTTTCACGTCAGTTATTTTTGGATATTCTTCACGTTTCATAAATCCTCTTGGAAATGGCACCATCAGAGGCAGCCGAAGGTGTTAAATCTCAAAGGCTGACAACAATTAATAAAATTCTGGTAAAAATACAACTTTTTAATGTATTGAAATTAAATTTAAGGTAGATTCTGACGTTTCTCACTTCATCACAAAAGAAGATGATTTTTATACCATTTATTTTCGTACTTTTTTTATTTATTTTTTTTTTTAAATGAATTATATTATTTGTAACAATCTTTTCATAATTATGTTATTTGTATAATTTATTATGATACCAAAAATTTAAACCAAACCATATATTATGCAATTCACTAAATTCGTATTTGTTAATAAAAAAAAATACTTCTTTCCTTCATTTTCTCGGACTTTTTTCTAGCCAATTTAGGACAATCTGCCAGGCACTTTCTCCGAAACGCTTCCAATTATCTGCGCACCACAGAAGTCTCTTTCCGCGCAATCAACTTTCCTTTCAGGGTGCAATTTCGGCTCTTTCTCTCTCTCGTCCTCCATTATTATCTCCATTTCGCGTGAATGCGTTATAATTATACCGTTTTCTTCAAGCACTGCTTTGGCATCCCCGCCAATGATTCACCCGGCGGCTTAACCCTTTGCGATATGTAAACACGCCCGAAGACCTAGCAAAGCTGACAAACTCGGTGTTTATTGTTTTAGGAATTGCAAATTGGAAAGCAACACCCGATGCACGCCAGAGAGAATAAAAGGCCTGTTTGCAAATTGGTTGTTGCGCCCCATTGTGCAGTTGCCGGCATTTTGCTACACATGTCAGCGGCAGGGCTCATTGAATATTGATGGGCTTTGTTCAGTCTGTGGCTTGGCTACTTACGTTTGATGCCCGAATTAGCCAAATGTGAGGACATTTTCATTAAAAGGAATTTTTTTCACATATTTTCAACAAAATTTAATAGAGACAATTCATTTAATTTCAATTGTAATTTAAAAGGCGACGCTTTTAGAATCTTCAACCCAAACCAACAGAAACAGAAATTTTGAACAACAAACAAATAAATTATAATTGAAAGACAACAAAGAGTTTAACCAAGCGTGTAATTGCGTTAGCATGAATAAAACTACAGTTGTTGTTTCGGAAATCAAATTACTTAGCAAATTTTCCGCTTGTTGGTTTTGGGAAATTTATAAATCATTTTACAGAATCAAATAAATTACACGACTAAATTAAGTGAATACAACGTTGAAATTAGCTGCCATTGATTTCCGCCCAGAGTCAAATCCGCTTGTATCAACACGACCTGCCCGAGTTGGCTCGGATAAAACTTATATGTAGAGCAGGGTGTGCAAACACACGAGAATTGTGCAGCACTGAAGGCGTTCATAAATATTCATTTTCCAAACAGGCTCGGCCGCATTTGAATTCACAAGCCTAGTCGATTTTACATTCAAGAGTAAAGATATATAAAGTTTTAGCAGCATGGGCATGTAAAACAGGAAAATACTTACATTATTATAAATTTCTTTAAACAATTAAAAATGGAGAAAAAATTATCAATCTCAAATTTTAGTTTAAAGCCCTAAATTGAATAGTTTTGAGCAGAAACGTTTTTCATTTGTTTCAAATTCTATCGGCATAAAAAACAAATTAATCTTTATTTTAACTGATGACGGCCCTGATTTTAAAAGTTTTTTACTTGCAAATTTATTTTGAATCAGCATGTCACAATATTTGAAGATCTAATTTACTGTCATAAAGTAAATTTTGTAGCAAATTAAAACAAATGAAACTTTTTTGCTTAAGAATTTGATTCCTTTAAAGCAGCCATTGATGCGTTTCTTTTTCGAATTTATTTCCAACAAACACCTCAATTGTGGAAAAGTTCCGTGACCCGAATTCCTCCTTTACAAAGTTTGCATCTCTCCCTTTTAGAGGAAGAATGAGACCCTTCTTTCTTCTTTCTCGCCCCGCAGAATGGAGGATCGCAATAAAAGCGCGTGTCGGACGCAGAAGCTCGCTGCAAATTTGTTCTCTCGGATCTTCTTCCCTGCTTTTTCAACCCCCTCTCATCTATCTCACTTACTCAAACGGATGCTGTAATGGCAACGAAAAAAAAATGCATTTTCAAAGAATGAAGTGGAATTTCAAAAACGGACATTTCTACTCTATTATTTAAGAGGAGCTCGCGAGTGCTAGCAAGCTATTTTTTTTGTGCCCAAAAGAGATAGAGAGAGAAAGGAAAAAGTACAGATAAGAAGCAAAAGTTT
The DNA here is from genome assembly GCF_031216515.1 of Neocloeon triangulifer. Classification (NCBI taxonomy): domain Eukaryota; kingdom Metazoa; phylum Arthropoda; class Insecta; order Ephemeroptera; family Baetidae; genus Neocloeon; species Neocloeon triangulifer. The sequence goes on from NW_026775546.1 coordinate 12,293,512, forward strand.
TGCAATTTCGAGAGACGTGCGCAGAAATATTGCAGAATGAAAACGCTCAAGATTTATGCCGTCAATAACAAAAGAAAAAAATTTTTCACAGACAACTTTTGCCGAATCGTGAAAACTTTCCAGACTGGTTTTTGGCAGAATGTCAATTTTTTCCACAGTAGAATAACAAGGAGATATAATAAAAAGAACTTATTAATATTAAACAAACATTTATCAGTAAAAAAAAAGTGAATAAAGATAGTATAATAACTAAAAAAAAACTCCCCTCAAATTACATGAATCAATATAATTTATAAAGTTTTTCTTATCAATTTTTCCCGTATAATACATCATGAAAATTTTATCTCTAATATTTTTAAATTATACGAGATTTCATTTTTGTAAAATATTTACTTAAAACTGAATTGAAGTCATCTTTATTTGCTCCATATATATTAAATTCTATGATTATATTATAATTAATTGGGATGAATTTCAAAGCAGCTGATTGTCATGTTCACTAATGGAATTTCGTGTTTCCTCAGGCAAATTTCCTTTAGTTAAATGGGTCCGAATAGAAATGCGTCAAGAGAAACTACAGAGAAGTTTATCTCTAATCTAAGTTGGATAACAAGGGATGAGCTAGACAACGTGATTTTCTTGTTTGTGGCTTAAGGGGTGTTTGCCAAAGTTTTACTAAGCTGTCGCTGCAAAAAGCACGGATTATATCAATTCTCCAACATTTCCGGAAAAAAAGTCAAGGAACAACTTTTTGAAATACGTCAACTGCAGGAGTGCATTTCTAATTTTATTTTCCTTCTCTGCAGCGAGGGTAGGAATGAAATGGTGAGGTGCGTTGTCTTTTGATGAGAAAACTCTTCGCTTGGGTCAATTTTATGCCATCGAGCGTCTCTTTCCACAGAAGTCGAGGAGCTTTTAAAACTTTTGTTCGGCGTGCCTTTGGGCTGGAGAAGTCTCTTTGATGATGTTTAATTTTGTTCTTTGTGCTGAGTGAGAGCACCCAACGCACAAATAATAAAGGTTTTCTCCACAGCCGAATAAAATTAGGATTTAAATAAACAAAGAAGAAACGAAAATAATTCAATTTTCTGGGCAAAATGAATTCGCAAGGAGAATTTTCAAATTATTATTTAAACTAAATCCATTTCCCTAAGAATGGTACAAATGAAAGCTTCTCTTTTCAAACAAAAATTCATTAAATTTCCAAGAAATTTCTTCAGATTTGGCTTTCGTAGAAATTATTTTTTTGGAAAAGAGCAAAAAAAATGTATTGGAAAGCAGAAGTTCAAATTATTTTTTGCTATTTCATGAATTTTTTTAAATAAACTATTTCATTTATGAAATTCTTAAATTTACAAATAGAGATGCAGGAAAAGAAATCAATTTCTGACCTGAAAAGTCAACATAGTCTTGAGGGGATCAAAGAAAGACTCTTGATCGGTAGAAAGAAGCCCCGGAGCACTTTCACAGACTGGTGCTAGTTTTTGTTGAGCCAGTTTATTTTGCGCTGTCAGTTTCATGACAACGCTCCAGAAACTTATAAGTTTCTTGTTCAAATCATTGGCCAAAATATATTTTGAACAAAACTTTTGCAGACGCTGTAAATTTCCCACGAGAGGAAAATTATGATTTTTCATTTTTGAGTGGAAAATCTGGGGCTTATTTAGTCGTGGGTATTCTTTCAGGAGAAGATGAAATTAACGTCGGCAACAGAAAGGGGTGTTGATTTATTTCGAGCTCCCCTCGCCGCGGCCCCTCAACTCAGCCACTATTTTGCCGGCGCGCGGCCAGGCTGCTACACTTATTGATTTGCTCCGCTGCCTTAATCACATCTCCAGACACACGCCGTGAATATAAATCGCAGCCGCCGAAGCTGCTACGGAGAAAAATTGCAGCCAAAGAGAGCTTTTCTTGCACTCCCCTTTTCCTTTTTGCGCTTGATTAAAATTTTAATTTTGAAAAAATGGAGATAAATTGACAACTAATGCAAGAATCATTAACTAAATTTTTTAAATAATTAAAAAAAACGTGAAAATCATTTGAAATTTAGTTTCAAAAGCGGATTAAAACGTCATTGATAAATAATTATATATTTTTAAATAGAAGATAAAAAATTTACAAGGAAGTCATTTTTACCCATTTTCAATAATTAAGTTTAAAGAAACCATTTTGTTGTAAAAATTAAATGTTTTACTCAAGTTTTGTGTCCACGACTTTGAGCAAAAGAAGCGATTTCTTTCTCCAACGCAAGCAACTTCAAAACGATATGACATATAAATTCTTGTGAAGCAGCCAAGCAGAAGATATTTTCACGATTGGTCGTTACCAAAGAGGTATTTTGAAAGAAAGTTATGACCTGTCTGGGTGTCTGGTCAGGTTTTTACGGCCAGTGAATTTTGGAGACAATTTTTTGCCATAAAAAAAGTTGGAAATTTCTAGAAAAATGAGCCTGGTCTTTGCTGGAATTCAACTTATTATATAATATGATTTCTATCATCATTGCATTATTGTAAGTAGAAGCTTTTGCAAGAGGAAAAAATGGCGGCCCGATTAATTAATTATAATTTTCTCTACAATAGCATTGGTGTGTAGAAGTCAATTAGGGTGAAAAATAAAAATAAAATATAAGTAAGAATTTTTGAACATTAACATTGTTTGTTAAGAGAATTTTTGAAATTAATTTTTTTTTCTTAACATTGGCCTGACCAAAATTGAAAAATAAAATAATCAACAGGCCAGTGAAATCAAAAATGATCTTATGAGAAAAGGTTGAGAATTTTCAATATCAGTTAACAAACTCATCGTTAATCAATGAATCATTTTTAAAATGACATTTTATTAAGTTCTTAGTTAAATCGCTTGTTAAAAAAAATATTAATTAATATTCCATTCTGATAACGTTTTGTGAATGTGATGGAAAATTCAGCAATTTTTTTTTTAAATATCTAGATTTTGAGCAAGAATTATCGAGAATTATAATATCTACAATTGAAAAATATTTTAAAAACTTAAAAAAAAAAAACAGAAATTATATAAATTTTTAGAGATGTTTTACTTTAATTTTTATGTAAACCAGCTCATGGAATTGCCCAAAATACAATCCAGAACGTTTAATTATGATAAATTTTCCTTTAAGTTTTCTAATTTGAAATTCAGACACACCTTTGAATCTCAATAAGTCGCCATTTTATAAAAAAAAATGTAAAAAAATTTGATACTGTTGTCTATTTTTGTGGGTGGAGTAATTAAAAATCGTGAGAAAAAGAAGGTGATATCGTTGCACGCCTAATTAAAATCGCGAAATTCGCAAAGCGTCGGTGGCGGGTGTGCGAGCGAGTGCGCGGCACGATCGATGCAGCTCTTGAATGGCACACTGCGCTTCACTCGCCTGAGCTGCCTACCCGCACAGCGTTCATTAATGGGTCGCACGAAATCCTCACCAGTGTATAAATATGTGCGTCGCTTTTTATTACGGCGCGATAAAAGAGCGTCGCGCGTTATTAAATTAGATAAGCCGCATCAAAATTTGATCGGCGAGGGGTGGTCGGTCTGTCGCCCACGCCGATTCCCGGCGCGCACTTTCCAGCGCTGAGCGACACTAATCCTAGACCCACGCTCCGGACTTTGCCACAAAAAAAGTGTATATCGTCCGTCTGTCCGCCCACGCACCAAAACACGAAATATATCCATGTGAATTTTGATCGGATATAAACAATGGCCGTGTTTTTGCTGGCGGGCCAAAGATATGTGATGGAAAAAGTTATCCACTTCTGCGAAAAGCAAAAAGTCAGACGGCTTTTCTTTTTACTGACACTGGTATCTAGAATGTCTTTTTTTTTCTCGTAATTTACAGTTTCTTTCAGTTTTATCTGAGAATTCTTCTTTCATATTTTTTTGTTTCTTTAGTCTAGAGAAAAATCTTTTATTTTCAAAATTTCCAATAAATTATTTTAATTTTAAGAATTATTTGAGAGTTCAAAATAACAAGATTTTTATATTAATTTGCTGTGATACTATCTTAAAATGATCTGAAATACATTAAAGAAGACCAGAAACGTAACAAGACTCCAAATTATCAAAGTTATTTACTTATCGCTTTGCTGAAGATCATCTAAAAATCGCGGAAATACCATTTTAGACTGACCATTGAATTTATACTATTTACTGATTAAGGCATTTTTTGCTTTTGGCAAAATTATTACATAATACAAATTACAATGCTTAATTATTTACTTTTAAAAGGATTTTTAAAATTTTTCTGGTAAATAACCGCCCATATTAATAATTACATTTATTTGGTAAAAAAAAGTCTAAACAATTAACCTTAATTCATCAAACTTATCAATCACAGTAATTTACAAGTTTTTTCTAGAAACATCTTGATTTGATAAATAAAAATTGTGAAAAAATATGAATCTGAAAATGCAAACAATCTTTAGAAATGATTAATTCTTTCCATTCTTAAATTTTTCTATTACGAAACAGTTTTTTTTAACATCCCTAAGAGCAATAAAGATTAATGTTACTGTTTTCTATAACAAAGTTCTGATCGTTCATTAATCACGCCCGTCACAAATGTTCAATCGAATATAAAAACATATCAAACAAAAAACTTCTCTCCCATCGAACAGCAGCGATATTCCCATTCAAATTACACTGTTATTGATTTTCTCGCCACCTCTAGAGTTTTCTCTCTGCATTAAACAAGCTGCAAATTTTTTCCAACACTTACTTGTTTGATCAAAGTTTAGATATCAATTTTCCCTTGCAAAAAATTGAGCGTGTCATCGTTGACGTTCGGGGGAAAAACTTCTTTGCAGTCTTGTGACTATCCGAGCGTGCATGTTTGACAAACATGATAATGACTTTGAGCCTACACTCGCTGATGGGCTCAAGAGTGTCGACCTTTTTGTCAATATTATCCACACCGCGCACCCCGCACTGGATTAAAAATGACGTTGAACGAAAATTGAGTCGCTCCCCTCAAGCTCGCAAGGGATTAAAAATTTTCAACGCTTCAAATCCGCCGCGACTCATTAAAAAGTTTCGTAAGAAGAAGTTGTGGAAATGCCTGTTGCTCGGATTAAAATCTCTTCTTACACTCAAGAAGAGGAAATGACTTATTAACTGGAAGAATTTAAAGATATGTACCTTATTCTCCAAGCACAAGTTTTGGACAGGAGAAAATGATTGAAGTTGTTCTTAAGCTTGGTGAGATTTGAACAAACAAAATTAATTTCCTGCTGCAAATATGCAGTTAAAGTTTTATTAAAAATTTCATGACTAAAAAAAAATTAGTTTTAAATTATTTTTTCTTAGTTTTTCACATTATTTATTATAATTTTAACCACGTGTAATAATTTTTTTTACAATTTACTTGGAAATTCACAGCCTTTTTATTTCAAAGCAGAGGTGAGCGCCTGCCACACAAAATGTATGCAACCGGTTCGCATTTCAAGTTGCACAGGTTGCATAGTCGAGAAGGCGTCGCGACCTCTACTTGAGCTCGGATAACTCGGAGTGCGTCGGAGGTGAATGGTGCTGATTGCAAGTGGCACTATTGCATCGTGAATGGGGGCAAATTTTCCATCCAATTACGAATGCGGAGGGAAGTGCAGAGCGGAATAGGTGAAAATTGCTCTGCTAGATGATTGATGCAACAAATGGTGTGAAAAAGAAGGAAAATTTATAAAAGGGAGTGGACGCGAGGAGGTAAATAATTCATAATTTACTGAAAGAATATTCTTTTAAAAATAAGTTTCAAATTCATATTGGTATTGAAGAATGGGATTTATTTCAGAATTAACCGAATTTTGAAAGGTAAATGTATCCAAAATTTGTTTCTCTGGCGAAAGTTTTCTCATAAAATTTGTCAAAGAAACATTAAGTTTTTTCCTTACCAAAATCATGTTTTAATGCACAAAAAATGAAAGCTTTTTATAATTAAAAGTTTTCTCTGTCACTTTTTCAGTTAAAGTGATTCGCGTTTTTTTATAGAAATAAGTGCTAATTCCTCTCTCATTATTTATACACTCCAGGCAACACATTTTTTGTGATTCCAACGTCAGAATGATTTTCAATGGCGAGTGAATTTTCCTTTCAAAAGCTCACCGGCCCAGAGGTGAAAGAGCCGGGTTAATAAAATTTCCATTCGCAAAGTCCCTTTGGCTGCCAAAAGCGAGGAGAGCAGAAAAATACATCCGGCGAGTCCGTCTGTCTGCGGCTGGCAACCCTTTTCCATTGAGCATTATTTTCCGGCTGAAAACCTGCTTCTCGCGCAGCTGGCCGCTTATCTTGTGAGAACGGCGGGTGCCAGAAAAAGGAAAGAACGGACTCATCAAGTTTTTTCCGCTCATTTCAAAGAAATGTTTATCAAAAAGGAAAACTTTTGCGGCGATCAACAGATTGGAAATTTCCGCAGTGGGCGCGCGGGGTGACCCTCTCTGGCAACACCTGACTTGTAAATCAATACCAGCAGACCGACGCGATTTGGACTTTTCGCAGCAAAAATCCAAAGTAAAATCTCTCGGCTGAAAACTTTCCGACTTGAATGCAAATTTTCGCTACTTTTTTCTTTGCAAATTTCTGCTCGTTTGCGGCAGTTTTGTTGAAAGTTTGAGAGAGCGGTGAACTGTAGGTCTGCGGTGCGCCTAATTTGAGTATGTCGTGTCTCTAATTATCTCTCCGCCAGGACTGACTAACGATTTTGTCACTCGCGTTTACTTCCATATGTGCACAGGTCAAAAGTTACGAGATTCACGCGAAAAGATTCAAATCAACTTCCGAAAATTGAGGAAATCCAATTTGCAACTCAAAATTGTCTTTTTCTAAACAATGGTAGTTTAAATTAAGTAAGATCAGAAATACTACAATTTGAGATTATTTCTCCGCATCATGATCCAAAACTTTGAATTATTAAAAAGAAATTTAATTTATCATGATTTAATTTGAGCTACCTGTCAAAGATAATTGATTTATTTTTTTCAAATTGAGTCATAAATTTCAGATTAAAATATTATTCCAATCAATAAAAAAAATGAAGATTTTACTTCAAATTTTATCCCAAAGGTCAAACCAGGTCAAAACCTGCAGTAATTATAAAATAATCTGAAAGTAATTATGCAATATAAAATTTCCTTCATTTTCAATACCATTTTTGGAACAATTTGATAAGAATTTGGCCAATTTTGTAAAAAATATTACAATTTCAAACTTAGAATTGAGACTCACCCCGAAAATCCGCAGAAGTTTGGGTTCGAGTTTGTGTCGAAAGAGTTGAAACTGGACGCACCACTACTCAGAGGGGCATGGCCCCCGGGGGTGGCAGTCGGCGGCGGGCCTTGTTTCCTTCTTTCTCTTTTTGCTGGGGAGTAGAAGCAAAATGGAGACTGCGGAGAAGCAGGCCGGCCTACCCTCGCGTTGCTCGCTCCGATTCACACAGGCAGCCCTTTTGCCCGACGCCGTCGCACAACCCCCTCGCCCGCCACCCCTCGCTCGCAGCATCACCCCCTCTCGCCACTCGAGCTGCATTGGATCCCCTGCCGGGGCATTTCGTCTCTTCGGCTCTTGCTTTTTCGGGCCAAAGAAGAAAAAATACGGCGCGGTGCACCCTTCTCCACTGTGTTTTCGCACGCAGAATGAAGAAGAAGAAGGGGTGGAAATTCCGACGGAATTTATCGCCGACCCACCCCCGCCATGTTTATATCAATACACGATGGGGATATTGATCTGCCTTTGCGTAAACAAGTATTATGAATGATCGATTAACACTTCCCACAGAATTGAAAACATTGGAATGAGAAAAATTTACAAAAATTCTAAATTTCTAGATTATTTTTTTTTTAAATTTGAATTTTTACAATTTGATGAATAAACAACAATAATTCAAAATTATGATTTTATAGCAATGTTTATAATAAAATTTAGTACAATAATTGCTACTTTAAAGAATAAATTAAAAAATTACTAACCTTCAAAATTAATTTTTTATAAAAAAAAGATTAAATTTAAACTATTTGAATAAAAAAGATTTGAAAGAACCGGAAAATAAATGTTAAATTTAAAGGCTAAATTTTCGTTACAGGACTTTGAAAGGGAGAGTATGAGTTGCTGATAACGCTGCGCAATTTTCAGTTAAGTAAAGGTGATGCAAAAATTATCACTCTCGGGGCCGATTGTGCGGACGCCCCTTGATGTGAGCATTCCGATAAAAAATTACTTGATTTCTGCCGCTACTTTTCCCTTTTATCAGCAAGTCCAAATGCATTGAAGTGTTTTCAGGTGTGAGGAAAGAAAAAAAAAAAAAAGAGAAATGTTATAAATATCAACACAGGAATCCACTAAATAATGGTCTAGAGTTAATTTGTGTAGATTCTACAGGTGAAAGTAATTAATTTGCCACTTTTTCCGACAGGTTGAAATTTGATTTGCATTTCGCGTTGTGTGTCCTCCAATTTGTAGACCTTTCGTCACACCCCCGATCTAACCCAATTAATCATGCCAGAGCCGAGTGTGTTTGTGAACAAGCCTGGCCTAATGGCAGAGTGCTGTTGTAGCCGCCGCTTTATGCACGACCCCTTTTAGCCAGAGACACCGTCCGCCCAGAGATCGCTTTTCAATCTCAAGAGAGGGATGAAAGTGGCATTCCAAGACGTTCATATAAACACTCGCAGAAAATCTGCGTGGGCGGATGCATTTGACGCGAATCATGTGACTTGGACAGGGAAAGTAGAAATTTATTTTCATATCAATCAAGGAATTAAAAAAAATAATAATAAAAAAACAAAATTGCATCCCTCGTTTTATGGAAGGAATTTTATTCTTATCTTGAGATTGTATTAAATTCACAAGCAAAAAATACTTTTTGCTGAATTTGAGAAATTTTGATTCTTAGTTAGTCTGTGTCTATTTTTAGGTGCGTCCATCATCCTCACTTTGACAAGCCTGCGCATTTTAGGTAAAAGAGACTGACAATTTATTCATTGTGCATGGCAGAACTTTGCAGACGTGATGTTATAAACATGACTTTTCCCTCAACTACTGGTAGGAAAACCTTCTGTGAATTATACTTTGATGAGTATAGAAGGCTCTCAAATTTTATTTTGTGCAAAGTTTTCACAAACAAAAAAGCATAAATTGTTGTAAATAAAAGTATAGATAAGGATGTCAATTTGAATAAACTATAAAATTAGTTACAAAATATTAAATTATAAAAATGGTAATTAAAATTGAGTGAAACTTCAAATTTGGCTTATTTAAAGTTTCTTCAAAAGAAAAGTTGTCTTAGTTATTTGAATTTTTAAATAATTGAATGAAATTTTCTTCATAATATTGCATTTTGTTAAAAGTTGAATGTGGAGGTTTTTGCATTTTATTGCCTAAAAACTTATTTCAAACTATTTAATCTTGATCGAACAAACTTTTTTTTACTTTTTATATTGATCAGATAATACAAAATTATTCATTCACATTAAAATGATCTCAAATTCATTTTTTCTATTGACAAAATGTGGATTGAGATGGAGAGGAAAGAGATTGGAATTGAAGCAACAAGCAAATCTCTGCGGACTCTCCGCCGCTTTTTTGCAACATTTTACTCGAGTGCTTGAAAAGGTCGGTTCCGAAACAGCAGACAAAAGTTCTCGCACATTTCCTCACGAGTCGGATGACGGCATTTGGCTGTTTTGTTTTAATCATCGGCGAGTGCCCGCGGAAAGGAAGTGCCTTGTGCACACGTACATTATGCAAACGATCGAAAGGGGCGCCTCCCCCTCCCTCCCTCCCTCTCTGGCAGGCGCACCTAATGAATATTGCGTTAACGTGCACGCATGCTAATGGAGCGGAATATTATTCCGCGCGACGTGCAGAGAAAACACGCAGCTCACCGTTGTCTCCCTATTTTGAATTTACAAAGGGGTAAAACTCGAATTTGCATTTTAACTGGGATGAGAGTGGGATCATTTTACATCGAGTAGACAAAACACAACAAAATCTTTTTATATTAAAGTAAACAAGCATTTAAATTTATTTGCTCAAACGCCAAAATAAATCTAAGTGCAGCAACTGTAAATTAAAAACTTAAAATTGGTAATTATTAAATACGAATTAGATTTTACTCTCACTTTTATCTTATTCAACATTTCTAAACTTTTCTTCAATTTAGCGTTGTTTAGGTTACATAAACTAAATTATCTTTTAAAAAGCAATCTTTGTGCTTATTGATTAGAATTATTTACAATTATTTGCATCTAAAATTGTGTGCTCAATATTTATTATAAACATATTCTAATATTTCTGATATTTCTAAAATTAGTTAAAGCAAAAATATTATTAGAACTTGCTAATTAATCTATAAATGAATTTTCAGTACGCACATCTCAATCAATGCTAAAACCGCCACCGTTCATGTGCTTATTAATTACGGCACCTGCAAAATCAGCCTTGCATGTTTTCCCTTTGCTACAAATAGCTACGAGTGGGCGTGTAATTGAAATATATAGGGTTGGCGATGTTTTTGCGTCAAATTTTGTTTATCGTGGCTGCGAGCAAGCAAATTGCATTACGCCCAAAAACGTCGCGTCGGCTTTTCAGTTCTTCGAAAGAAAAAGAAGTCCCGCAAATAATCCACCCCCGATACGAAATCTGTGCACGCGTTTCGCAGGCCTCTCGCCTACCAAGCGTTGCGAACTTGCAAATGTCAAGGGTCAGCACCCCGCGTCACTGAGTGTGGCACAAAAGACCCATTCAGTTTTTGCTACGTTCATATATGTACGGAGGCAAGGACTCGTGAGAAAGGTCACTTTTATATTAAAAAGAAAGAAACTTTTAGTCTCAACTTTCAGTTTCAAGGCTGAAAATAATCGCAAATTCTTAAAAAAATTATCAGAAAAATTCTTAACAAGAGTAAAAATTTGCTAAGATTCATTATTATTATTATTATTTTTCTTAATAACTAATGTAATTAAAATAAAGTTGCCCTCAATTGGCCTCAGTTTAAACAGAATGAATAAACTTCTTGAATCCAATATCCAACTAATTATTGTAATTATCGGTAATTATTATAAACTATAATTACAAGAAAAAACCGCAAATTACATTCTTCGACAATGACGATACCCTAATTAATTGTTTTTACAAAGATTAATTATCTTAAAAGTTTTAAAAACTTTTAGATGAGGTATTTTCTTCTCTTTTGCCATTTTTTATTATTTTTTAGCAGAAAATTAAATCTTCTGATTGATCTCTCTTTTGAAAAGCACAATAAATGAAATTAATTAATATAATAATAATATAATAATTAAATATAAATAATAATTATATATAATTAATTAAAAAATCTGACATTACTTAATTTCTAATTTTGTTACTTCACTTTTTTATCAATTAAAAAAATTGCAAGGACAAATTTTTTAATCTATTTTATATTAATTTCAAAGATTGTTTAATTTTGAGAGGTAAGTTCTTCACATTAATTTTGATTGCACAAGTGTGACTCAAACCTCAGCTGATTGCTTGTTGCATGGAAACATCGAGCAGATTCAGCAATTTGCAACAAAGCATCGGTTGCAAAAATTAAAAGAATTGTTTTTGCCGGGCCAAACGAAATCATCTTCTGCAAATAGTTTGATCGGCAAAACGCTGCCTCGGTCGAATTTTCTGCTTTCGCGAGTCGAGCCCACTCAGCTTTATTTATACAATCAGAGTATGAGAAAGAATGAGAGACACCGGCCGCGGTGTAAAAAACCAAAGGGTTTTGCGCCTCGGGCCGTACACCGGCTCAGAAAGAAAGAGTATGCGCGCGAGTCGGCAGAGAACAAGATTATTATTCAAGCATCCGCGCACAAAGAAAGAGCATTCCACAGCGTCACAATAATTTATTGCCGAGTTTAACTAAAAACCGTGGAATTTCAACCAGCGTTAATTTTTTTACAAAAAAATCAATATAATTTCAGGAATGATTGAAATTCAAAAAGATGTATCAGGAAGTTCTTAATTTAATATTTTACTTCTAAATTTTCTATAAGAATTGTTCAAATTATAGTTGAAAAAAATCCCCGGCAAAGAACAAACTTCAAAAATTAAATTCTGATGAAATTATTCGGTCTTTCAAGCAATAAGGAAAAAAATCTGACTTTTTTCCTTTTGAAATTACTTTCCACAAAGTCTAAAAGATTTTCTTTGCAATATTTTGAAATTTTTAGACATTTTATTACAAATATCTTTTTCTTTGATATTGTCAATTTAAATTTGAAGATTTGGAAATTTTCAGCACTGAAGTTTTAAGTGAAACGAGAATAAAAATCGCCACTTGTAAAAAAAATGTGGGGATGTTCCAATATTTTCAATTTTGATTTAGAAATTTTAAATGCAATTTTAGATTTCAATAAAAAATGAAATATTAATTAGTTTAAAAAGCAATTGAAGTAAATCAAAGGAATTTTTGGGCACGTCCGGCTGACAATGAAAGGTCACTAACATAATAAGCGGCGAGATCGAATATCAATCCACCTGCCGCGGTGGATTTATCTCATAAAACAAGTAAAATGTTCTTCTAGAAACAAAAACACTCACGTGAGAAGAGGAGACGAAAAGAAGCTCGGCGAGGAAGAAAGGTGCCGGAGGGGAAGGGGCCGCAGGTCGTCTCCGCACTACTTCCCCTCCGCGGCTGGCCAGCTCGAGGAATCCGAGGAGGCTCAGCCAGTTGTGGTGCGACGCGCGAGTTGTTGTGAGGGTGTCGTTTTTGTCCGGCCGCGAAAATTCTGTGCCTGCGCAAGGGGAAGCGGTGGGCCCGTCGGCAGGCCCACTGCTGGTCCCCGCTCAAGCCGGCGCCGCTGGCCGGCGCCGACCTCGGCGGAGACGATGATGTTGATGAAGATCGCCGCAGCGAGGCGTCGCTCAGCCGGCGCCACTCGTTTCTGCAGGACCATCTCGCCTCGCATCAGGGCATGAGTGGAAGTTTCTTGTCACTGTAAGTACAAATATTATTATTTATCTTAATTTGAAAAGACAAAAAAGTTGCATCAAAAATTTGAATAGAACCAATAATCATTATCAAAATTCTATTAACCTAATGAAAATAAAATTTCGCATCAAACATCAATAAAAATTATTAATTAATACTGAAGATAATTATTTGAAAGTTTAAAATGTTGGTGCAGTTCTAAATAAAATTTTCACATGAAAAGAGGATAAAGTTAAATAGCGATTTATCAAAATAAAATTTGTTAATTTGAAATAAAAAATTTAATTAATTTCGTAAATATAATTCGTTTGGAAATTAGCTGTAGATTTCTTTTTTACAGCAAAAAAGACATCAATTCACTTATGGCATAATTGATGATTTAGGAAGTTGCAAAGAAATTTGGCTTTCAAACACTTTCATCCATTAGCTTAGGAAATAGACCGGTTTGACGACACTGACCAGAGCTTTGAAATTCACATTTCGCGTTTCTATTTGAATAAATTTGGTCGTTATTCGCAAATGAGATGCTTAGTTATTTAATCAAGGAGAGAGAAATCGCCTTTTAACTTTTCAGCTTCCGTCGACAGTGAACAAGTTCCTAGAAAAAAATTAAAATCTGCATCACGAGAAACAGATCAATTAAGCGAATAACCCAGTTTTCAAATTAATTCTCCAGCTCTGGCAGTTTAAATATCTAGGAAGTGGAATTTCGCAGAACAGGAGAATAAGTAATAATAACGCAGCGCCGTAAAATGCAAATAGCAGAAATTAATGCGCGACAACAATTATGTATTAATTAGCGTTTTTACACCTCCGAGGGATTTGTGCGCCTTTGCAAAACTATATAATTCTGCAAAGGCAGAGCAAATAAAAATTGCTTTACTGCCGCGTTCGACCTTAATAATCCATATATACGTGTACATGAAAAACTGGCTCTTGTTAAAAAAAATCGGATCGCTTCTGGGCCATTAAAATAAATTGTTCTTATTATTATAATAATTTTAACTCCCCTGGAATTATAAAAGAATTTATTTCTTCCTAATTTCAGACAAAAAATTAGAGTTTTTATTACTTTGCTTTGTGATGAATAAGAAAAATAAATGTTGAAATTTCCATTCAGCAAATATTTGAATGCAGCAGATTTTTATTCAATTATAATTCTATTAAAAAAAAAGACTATTCTGTTTTAAACAAAAAAATTTTAAATTAATTAAAACAAAAGTAACATTTAATCATCATTATTTATGATGAAATTTTTTGTATTCAAATAAATTTGGTGTTAATTAATAAAATAATATCTAATTATTTTCTGAATTTTACATAACAAATTTGTAAAATTTATGTCTTTATTTGTGAAATATTTTTTAATTATCTCTGCGTTTAAGGAAAATTGATTTAGGGTAAATCTAAAAAATATCTGAAATCATACGAATTAGATTAAATATCATAAATGTTTCCTTGGCAAACATTATTTTTTCCAAATATCTGTAAAAGTTACTTCAAAACCAACAAGTTAAACTATTCAATAAGATATTTTAATGCCTTACTTTTCCCAAATAAAAAATCCAGCTCCCATAGATAACAAAACCTATTATTAATTTAATGGTGTCTAAGTGGGACCAATGAATATCACATGGCTTTTTGAATGCCCTCTGCGAGTCTATTTTGAAATTTCTCCCGGCACTTTATTCTTTCTCTCGCCTACGTTATATTTTTTTATACGTGTCATCACGCCGAGTGACTGAATAAGTGAATGAGCCACACAAAGGCACATTCATCTATTTTATTCTCTCGGCGAAACTGGCTTAAAAGCACAAATAATGCACTCGCGCGCACGAATTCCACCGGCAGCTCCATTTCCCACGAGGAATTTGCATACGCAGATATTAACTCGAAGCGGCGCCGCTGCCACGCCAGAAACGTGAATTATCTCTTCGGGTACAAATGCGAGGCAAATAAATAATTCACCTGACAACACGTGTCTCGTCTTGCTTTTGCTACAAAGAGAACCCATGGGAATCAAAGGCGCGAAAATTAATTAGACTCGGCGCGTTTCTATACAAAAAATAATCAAGTGAAAAGTGCAGATATCATGATTTTTATATAGAAGAAGCAAAATATAATGATAATTGTGATGTTGATTCCACCAATTTCAGATGATTATTTAAATTATCAAAATTTATTTATCGTGAGTTAATTTTGGCATTTAAATTAAAATAGAGGAATTCTCAATTTAGTAAAAATTTGGCTCGTTAATGGGTTTTTTTTAACCTTGACTATTTTAAAAAATTTAAAACGTGAATAGCTTTGCAACCGGAAATGCAGTAGTGATAAAAAGTTCACACTTTGTCTAAAATTTTCATTCATAACAACTTTTCTGCAGACACCAAAGCTTTAGGTCAAAGGTCAAGGTCATTTTTGAACAATTTTTAGATATTTTATAATATGATTTAGATCTCTGGAAACGACCCTTGCCCTTTGACCTCGGAATTGTTTGATCTCCCAAATCTCAAAATGAATAATATTTGAAGAATCAAAGCCACATAATTATACTTTCTGTAATGAAATAGAACCTGAGATTTTTATTTTTAAGTAATAAATTGTATTTTACTGGAAAATGTTTCACTTTTCTTGGTCCATCAAATTAAATCCAACTGTTTTTTTTTTGCTTTCACTTGAATGACGCGTCATTAGCTTTTTCCATAAGAAATAATTGCTGGGAGTAAAGAACTGATGAACCTTGTTTTGAGTTCTCCGTACGTTCACAGGACATAATGAAACTTTCGGTGGTGAAAAAAAAAACACCAGCTTCAGCACAAAATAATCGCTGCAGAGAAACAAACAAAACGGCGCTTCTTATAAAAGCGATCTCCACTTTAACAGCCACATTAGTTTTGAAGAAATGATCCTCGCCCCATTGCTCGTTGGCCTCGTGGTGGCCGTCGTGGCCCAGGCCGCCCCCGAGGACCCCCTCAGCCCCCTGAACTTTGATTTCGATTTGGCTGCCGGAACGCACCCCATCGCCAAGCGCTTGGTGAATCTTGCACCCAGGGTGAGTTTCGGTCTTTCTCCTGCGAATCAGTCCAAAAATTAGATTGTCCCTTTTTTGGAAATAGTGCGACCACTACGTGAACGTGCCCGCCTTCCTGCAGGCCTGCGTCCTCGGCTGCGGACCCTGTTTGCCCGACTGCATGGAGTGCAGCGAGTGCCCTCCTGACTGCACAGATAGCTGCACCACCCCTGGTTCCTAAGTTTTTCACCCTTCGATCTCTGATCTCTACAGGAGATTCCAAATATTAGACAAATTTGAGTCACTTTTGATGGTTCGTAAAAAGAGAACAACTATGTTGACAAAAGGACAGCGTGCATAAATTTTAAATTATTTAAGCAAAAAAATTTTTAATTGTCTTTGGCAAATTTTAGATTTTCAGGTAAATTACTTTTTTCCAAAAAAAAAAGGCGTCATATTAATCACAACTTTCGGTTTAAAAATGATAATTTCATTTTATCTATGTTCTAAAAATGAATAATAGTTATGAAAATTGAAAAGAAGAAAGGATATTTGATATCAAAGCAAATTTTGTGCACTGAAAAATTGTGTGCGAATTATAAGTGAGTAAATATTTTCAAACCATATAATGAGCTGTAAAAAAAATAAAAAGTTAAGATTAAGCAATAAAAGTCTCAAAAAATACAAAAAGTCGTTTAATTCTCACATAATTAAAACCAGAATTATGATGAATTCTCAAAAAAGCATTATCAGTATCAGTATTCATTTTGATAATAATTTTTTTTTATTTTCAAATGAATCGGTCTCAAAATTGAATGTAAACAATGTATTGTGACAATGTGGACAGATTAACAACAATAATAAAAAATGCAATATTAAATCTATTGCAGATCTATTGTTTTAAAATATTTTGCTTACATGTTTCACTTTCCAGCAGCTTTCACGTTTTTTTGTATAAAAACTGTGATTTATTTTCCTCTCGTCTCCCTTTCGGTGCATGTGTGCTTTTAATTAAAAGATAACCTCTCTGCTCACGTGATCCGCCGTGGAAAACAACATTTTCGCCTCGCTCGGTTGGATATATTTCTGACAGCGAGAGATGTTTTTGTTTCACGGCGCGGCGTTGAATATTATTGATGAGAATTGTGCGTGAGCGCTTCTATATTTTATAACCGCGGCCTCTCGGCTTTAATTTGATAATCGACCGGCCTTTTTCTATAATATCTTTACATGCAGGGCTGGAATGTGTACCTTAAAAAAATGGTCATTTGATTTATTTCTGCGCCGCTATATAGAGACAAATTTAAATGAGAGGACGTTAAATTGATCTGGAGAGGGATATTTTACTTTAATAGGGTGTTGGGGGCGGAGTTGAGAATCGTAATTAACTTTTGATGCATTAGCGTTTATCAGTCTTGCTTTTTTTTCTTGGAACAACTTCAACTAACGAGATTAGGAGAAAAAAGGAAATTATTCACGAAGAAGACCATCAAATGGACATTTGAGCCAGTCATGGCGAACGAGCAAAATCAAGTTTAAATTGAAAATTACCTGTTGCCGCGGCTGGAAAGATGATCAAATTTGAAGACAGCCGATTCTTGTTTCTCCCCAAGAATCCGACTTCGCTGAGTTTCTTCAAAAAACACTCATTTTGGGGCCGATTTCGGAGCTGACATTCGTGACATTCATACAGATCAGATCGTCACATTGTCTTTGTAAACAATTACTGGCCCCGCCCCCTCATTTTCCCTCCCTCGCCCCCTCAACAAAATAATTCTTCTCCTGATAAAATTTGCATTGTTGAATCCGCTTTTTCAAATTTCATAATAATTCCTTTCTAAATTTTATTGCGAAATGCAACTCCTTCCGCGCTCGGTCAAAGGTCACCTCGAGACCGACCTGACCCTGACCGCCATCATTTCGCAGAGCGACTCGAGCACTGTTTATCGAGGGACCCTGAAGGTCGGCTCGGAACTGCTCCAGGTGGCCATCAAGAGCGCTTCAAACTTGTCAGCCGGGTGGAGGGAATGCGAAGTCCTGCGCCTGATCGGGTGCCACCCTAGCGTGGTGCACCTTCTGCAGCCGGTCACCAGCGATGGCGGCGAGTTTTTCCAGGTCATGGAATTGTGCGACTCAAGTTTGGCCCAAATGCCTGCTCTGGAGGAAAACGTTTTCAAAGTTTTCGTCCAGGATTTCATCCAGGCCGTCAAGACTTTGCACCAGAAAATGAAGGTAGGAAAATTTAATTTATTTTTTTTAATTTTAATTTAATTTATGTTGAAGTTTGTACATGGAGCTCTTAGTTTGGACCACCTTTTGCTAAACCAGGACCAAAGGCTGAAAGTTTGCAGCTTTTCGAAAACGGAGGTTTGCCAAAACGTGAACCTGTTGAAGAAGGACCTGCAGGACATGGCAGTTTCCATTTTGGAAGCTCCTTCGAAAGAAAGATTCGGCGATCTTTCGCCTGAAACTGCCTTTGAAAATCCCAGGTAAAATTAAATCTTCAATCTTTTTTTTTTAATTTAGTATTTTTTTAAAGGTTTCTTGTGGATAACCTGGCGAGAAAGTCGACCCTGAGCAGGAATGACAGCATTCTGCTCGTCTCCCTGGCCTACCCTTTGCTGACCGGCCTCACTTTGGCCCAAAACCTGGAAAACCACGTTTTCCTCCAGAGTCCTGAAAACGTGCTCAGGTTCATCGACGGCTGCAAGGACTTCTTGATGAGCCGCTCTTGTCCCATGGCCGAGTCGAGGTACAAAATTTAAAAAATTTCAATTTTTTCCAGTTTCGATTTTCAATATATTTAAGACTCGAGTCGACTTCGTATTCGGTGGTTGGCCCAAACTGGGTGAGTCAGGGTCACCTGGACACGATGCGCGAAGGTCGTCGCTATGACGGCTCCATGAAAGACCTCCTCCGCCTCATCAGAAACAAGACCGAGCACTACTGCTCCGTGCCAGGGTACATCAGGCAATGCCTGGCCCATCCTTTGGTCGACCCTGGCAGCTTCCTCGGATACTTCACGGCCCTTTTTCCAGGGCTGATTCCCTGGACCTGGCACTGCATGTTCGAGTTCAGGGTCGAGGCCAACCTGCAGGCATTCTACCCTGAGGACGGGCAGTACCTGACCAGGGTGCCCATCCAGCAAATGATTGGCCGATAATTTAAAATTGCTTTTAAGAGAACAACAGCTTTAAAACAAACACACACTTCATTTGAACATTTTTATTATTTGAAATTCTAAAACCTATTTTGAGATTTTTACAGCCTAAAACACACAAAAATAATAATATATATTTTTCCTTCTATATAATTTTTGGTAAAACTGCATTAAAAACACTCTTCAGCATTTATTTATTATTATTTATTTTGAAGAAAATTAAAAAAAAAACAATTCAGGTATTTTCTTTTTTTTCCAAAGAAATAAGCAATAAAAATGTGTTGATTATAAAATTTTTGCATCACTCTGCCATTTTTAAAGCAAAACAGTTGCGGTGTTTTGGCATCATAGATGAAGAATATAAAATGCAAATATGTATCTCAGCTTCTTTTAGGGCCCTAGTAGAAATTCCTGGTATATAAATTAGAATCGCTCGATTTGCTCTGAATTTCTAGATTTTATAGTTATGCTCTGTTGTAATTCATTTATGGCCGCGCCAATGCCAGAGCACACAAAAACATAAAGTAGTTTTTCGGCGTCACACGAAATTCTCCGGCTCGATTCTGAGAAGAGGTCCGAATCTGCCTTCAGCATAAATAGCGTAATAATTATTGGCAGCAGCAGCAGCCCGACCTGTTCGGCCGCTTTTTTCGAATTCCCATTTTTTTCCAACACAAAATCACTGCGATCGAAAAACCCTTGCTGATGAGAAAGTGTAAAAAACAACATAGGTGCCCGATTTTGTTGCATTTCTCTGGCCGCTCAAGCGAAACCATTCATTCAAAGCTTTGGTTTTATTATTATTTTTA
Source organism: Neocloeon triangulifer (assembly GCF_031216515.1). Classification (NCBI taxonomy): domain Eukaryota; kingdom Metazoa; phylum Arthropoda; class Insecta; order Ephemeroptera; family Baetidae; genus Neocloeon; species Neocloeon triangulifer. The sequence goes on from NW_026775546.1 coordinate 12,313,452, forward strand.
ATTTGTATTGCCGTCAAAAGAGCTGCGAGATGCCTTCCTTGGCTGCCTTTTCTTTTCTTATTTAATTTATCTCGCGGGCCAAGTCCTTGAGCCAGCAGCCGACTTGATTCTTTTAAATGGCCCTCGCAGCAACATAAGCTGCGTTTCTTCCATGCTTGGGTGTGTGTTTTTTGTTTTATTCTCTCTGCGCTGCTCTTGATATCCGTGGACGAAGAGGCCCTATTATGTTTTCTAACACCCATTACTCAAAGAGAGTAGAAGGGCCTGCGTTCCTATCAAAAACACTTTCGTAAAAGTATGGGTTTTAAAAAGAATTAAGAGACTGGAAATTTAAAAGATAGCTCTGCAAATATTTTTGCTTTCAAATTATTTACAGAATTTCGTTCAACAAGTATATCAAATTTTTTGCTTGTTCTGTGCAAAACTTTCTGGAAAATATTATGCGAAAATTTCCATTTTTTAATTAGAAAAACAATGAAAAGTTCACAAAAAATAGAGAAGATTCTGCTAAATTTTGATGATAATTGTGCCCTAAATTAGCGATGGTTTGTGTTATCTTATATCTCCATCATTATTAAATTTAGAGAATCAAAACCAATAAAAACTAAATATTAATTTGATTTTTATATGTATTTTAGTTTGATTCATTCCGAGCGGCTATTCTTCTTGTTAATTTATTATCCATTGATATTAGCAGATGAAAGTCGGATTGAGGAAACCCGCTTTGAATTTAAAATTAAAAGCACACATGTGATTGTGTGTGCCTGAAATGCTAATTTTGTCGCTCCATGCAAATCCAAAAAGAGTTTTTCGTGCCAGCGACGGAAGGGCACTGCCCATGACAAGTTTGCAACCTGCACTTGCCATTAATACTGCAAGTTTGTTTTCGCGTGCAGAGTTTGATTGCGGTTGGCGTGCAGCCGCAGAGAAATTGGTGCAGCACCAACCAATAATTAATGCATACAAATTGACTCTTTTTTCGCTCAAAGTATGGCGCAGCTGCAGCACAGATTAAAATTGAAAAACATTTTTTTTAAAGATATCTTTATAGACGTTTATTTTTCAAAAAGGAAAAAAGAGATTGCTTTTTTTTGCCAAATTCTTTACCAAAGGTTCTGTCAAGATAAAATTTTTTTGTAAATTATAATCTGAAGTCTCATTGCTTTTATTTTCAAATTTAATTGCTTTCTTGTTTGTTTGAAAAGAAAAACTGTATATTCAAAGTAAAGAAAATGAATTAATATTTAAAAAAACTCTAACAATTGAGAAGATTTTCACATAAAAAATCATAATAATTTCACTAGATTTTCATGAATTGGCGTTTGTGATTTCAAGTACGGTGTGATTCTTCCACCTCCGTGGCAGGTGTGTTATTCCATTTTCTAGGCGCAGGCTAACGTGTGTTGGAGCAATTATAATGCAGAGCGTAATGGCATAATTGCTCTCTGGCTCGGCCCATAGTTATTTGCAGAGCACTCGGCGTACGGAATGCGCCGGCAGGTTGTTCCTCGCAAGAGCAGTACAATGATAATTGTGTTATGCCCGGCCAGGCACGCCATCTCATCTGTGCTCATCTTCCGCGCGCAGACATGCAACCTGACGAGAGATTCGCCTCTTATTTGATAGGAAACAACGTCCTTGATCCGCGAGAGCAATTATGCTAATATTCTGTATGACCTGCCCTGCAACAAAGCCACTCCGTCCTCCTCTCTGGTGTGAGAACGAGAGATGACAAGAATAATTGTATTGAGAGAGAAGCTGAGAGGGTTGTCACATTGCAGAGTGCATTGCTCAATCACGCACCACCGCTTTTGTAAAAGGTCTCAGCGCGCAGCTTCAATATAATATGCAAATGATTCGAATCGATATTATAAAAGAATTAAAAGAAATAATCATTCTGAATTTGTAAGGAAATTTTAATTTATTATTTACATACACATAATATTATGAGATTTATTTTTGATTAAAAAAAATTATTTCTTCTGTTGATAATTCAAAGTTTCAAGAACAAAATTAACAGCAGCTACAAAAATGAAAATGCAATATACATTGATGTAAGACTAGATACCATTTTTTTACTGAATTTTTGTATATGTCTCAAAGGAATAATTAACATAATTCTATAGAAAATTTATAAAATTTGATACGTAAAAAGACTATTTTATACTTGTTGTTTTTCAAAAACGACTGTGATTGTTATTTAAAGTGTAATTTTTTTTAAGTAATAAGAGGCGTTTTTATCAGTTTTTGATTTTTAATTTTTACTCAAAAAGAGATTCGTCAATTTGATTTTTTTCTGTTCGTAAAATTTTTCAATTTAAAATATTATCATATTTGAATTAATTATCTTGTTTTATCTAATATCTAATAGACGAAGAAAATAATTAATATCTTACTTAAAATTCAATAATTCTGAAATTTATTTTTCTTGTGTAATTTACGCCCATTAATCTTCCACCAACATCTTTGTAAACAAACCATTTTAGCATCTCCTTCTTCTGACATTTAAAAGAAAAGTAAAAAAAGATAGAATAGAAGAGACGTTTGTCTTCAATCATCCTTTCACTAAACTCTCCTCCTTCAGCAGAATCCATAAATATAATCAAACACTCGGCCTTGATCGGAACCTCGGCAGGTCCGGTGGTCACTCAAAGATCGACGACCTGCCTGCCTGCCTATTTTCTCGCCGCACGTTTTTTTTCCTTTTTATTAGTTGCGGACGATTTTAGACTTTAGCACCTTGAGCGACGAAAAAGTGTCCCGCAGCGCAAACTCATTAAAAACTGTAAATAAACGCGCAGGGCGAGTGAAAGAGGCGAGCGCTGACCGGAAATCCTCAACTTCTATATTTTGTCAGCCGAACCCATTTAAGGAGACACTGCTTTTTCAAACAAAAGGGCGTCGATTGTTTCTCTCATTTGAGGTCGCGACTGATTAAATATGCAAAGCACAAAAGCCGACTGCGTGATTTTGTGATGAGCCTGAAACCCTGCTCAATTATTTATGAATTAATTAGACTCTGCAGCCCTTTGAACTGCAGATTATAATTTGGCGCCAGAAATTACAGCAATATATAACAAAGAACACACTGAGCCGGTTTAATTTAATTGATCTTAATTATCGTAAAATTGTAGCCAAGCTAAAAAAAAAAAAATAATAACAAAACTTAGTTTTCAAACTCACAAGAATTTTAAATGATGAAAGCAAATAAATAGTTTTTTTAATTTTTATTGAGTCGCCTATATATTAAGATTAAATTGTTAAAATAGATATAAAAACCCGATTAAAAACAAAACATTAATGATTGATGATATATCATGCATAATTGCAATAAATTATCGAGTTTAAAACAAATTGGTTTCAATCATTCAGATTGTCATTTGCCTATAAAACGCATTATATTTTTCAAACTCGGACTGTTTAAATAATGTCACGTCTGCGTCCAGTTGACACATTTTGAGCTCACTCTATATCTCATATTTAATTTTCCCCTGGATCGTAATCAACATTATTGCTGATGTGCGTTCGTATTACAAATTGAATGACCAATCGACGCCTGGTGCGCAATTAGTCGGCCATTCAAAAGAGTGTATGTGCTTTGTAGAGCACTCAGCCTGCACCAGACACACTCCAATTTCAATTTGTGCTGTTGCGGTCATCGTGCATATCACACAATTGAACGCGTTCTCATCTGATTATACACAATTTTTCTCTCCAAATATTAGCATTTATAAAAAAGCCGGAATTATTTGTTTTGGTCTTTTGCCTTCCGTTTTTGGTCAAGATTTTGGCAAGCTCTTTATAAGGCGGTGTTGCAAAAATGACTTTGATCGCCCGACGGATGGACGATCTAAGAATGCCGCGCCTCTGCTTGCAAATTCGCGAGGCGGAAGAGGCCTTTTTTGTTGTTTGCCAAAATTGGAAAAAAATCGTGGTTCAAGAAAAATTGGACCAATTTTGTCATGCTTTATTGTGGTTACAATTTTTTCCCCATAATTTTCATTTATTTTATAAATTACTCTTCAATACAAACTTTAACTCATTTGGAATTCCAAAATGTTGTTTGAAATTTATATTTGAAAAATCCAAACATAACAATTATAATTCAGTTCTTTTACTTTTATATATATCTATGCCATTTTTGTTTCTAAGAGGAATTAGTTTTTATTATTTTTCTAATTAATTTATTTGATTTTGAATAATCAAATTCTTCCTCGTTATACACTTATGTTTTTATGTTTTCAAAACAAACACATGTTTTGATTGTAGCAAATTTTTTTGTCATTATATAAATTTGCCAATTAAAAGTAATTATAAATTTGTAGAAGTTAAATCTGAGCTGTACACAATATACAATCAGAAGATTGAAATTTTTCCTATTTTAGTTCCAACGAACGCTTTTATTGTTCAATTCTCGTCTTTCAAATAAAAGAGCAATTTGCACACACGTGTTCGCCAAATGTTACCGTTTCCGAAGTACCAATTTTCGCTACTTGAACGAGCTCTCGAACTCTCGTCTCGTGCAGCATCAGGTGCAAATACTGCAAATGTGGCAATAAAAATAAAACTAGTCTCATCGACGCGGCCATAAAATTAGTTTGCTGGCGAATCCACAGGTGGCATTCGAGTGCACCGCGCTGGCGCCGTCCTCTGGTGCTCACCGCAAGTAACGACTTTAAAATGTGCAAAAAAAAAATGTATGTATGCTGAATGAAATTTGGAAAGAAATTTTATTGCAGAGAGAGACAGTAAATGTTGAATTACTTTGAAAGGCGCCTCCTCTCAAAGAACAAGAATGGAAGAATAACAGAAAAAGGGAAATAAATTTTGGTCTTGAGTAGTTTTAAGTTGCAACACACTAAAGTGGCGGAGTTGAAGCTCGTAAAAAGGGCGGTAATTAAAAAGTTCCAAGATTTATTGTCGCCATAATTTGTCAAGTTAAAAAATAAAACATACAGCTAAATGAAAAAATGCAATTTTTCATGCTTTTTAAAATTATTTACATTATTGAAACCGTAATTTTTTAGCTACTTAATTTCATGATTATTTTTATTTTAATTTCCATTCATGGAAGAATGTGATACGTTTATAAATCATAATTATTAAATTTTTTATGTTAAATATTATTAGACTCCAAAACAAACAAACGAGTTTAAATTATAATTTGCTCATAAAACCATTATTTTTAATTTTTGTGAAAATTTTCAAATTTATTTAATTATGAAGGAACAAAATACGCACCAGACGTATACTTTTGAAACACCACAGGAACCATAGGGAGAACAAAGAGGGTTTATTAGCTCACAATATAAGAGGGTAGCAGAGCGAAATTAAATACACGCCGCATACCTTTTCACAAGAGAGTTGAATACTTTCAAGTGCGCATACAATTCATAATGGAGATAATCCTTTATTTTACGCCCTACAACTCTCAAAATAAAGGGCCGATTAGTGTTTTACAATGGGGAGAAAGGTCAATGCGCTGTTATTGCAACGAAATAATCATGATTACTTAATTTTCATTATTGTAAGAAAAGATGTAAAAATCGTTTAGGAAGATGAAATATAAAAGCAGGTTTTTTGCAATTTATTATTGAAATAAAAAATTAAATACAATTAGAAAAACAAAAACAAGAACTACACTAAATTATTTTAAAGATTGTATAATTTTATTAACTTAATTACATATTTTTTGCAGAATATTACTTTTTAATATTTTGTTACAATAATCCCAATGATCAGCGCACAATTTCGCTTCAATTTTTGATTATAAAAAATACAAAAGGCGGCAATAAATAAAATTACTGCAAATATAGAAACGAAATATTTACATTAATTTTAACAATTATTTATTAATTTGGAAGTCCTCTCCAATTAAAATGGGCGATATTCAATTTAAAATTTTAAATCTCCATTTATTCGTATTGAGTATTTAATTGCGGTGGCCGCTGCTAGGTGATGCTGGCGTTCCAATTTTCCGCGGCAGGTGCAGCGCTCGCTCGTGCCTCGACAGGTTCGGGCAGGTTGTTGATTTTTTTTTCATTCGCCGAAGGTTGAATGCCTGTGAAGTGCGCGCGCGCACTCTGCCGGCGCGCATCTCATCTTCCTGCATCAGATCGGCCGGCTGGTTCAAGTTTCGCGTTCGTTGGATTCGGAAGTCAGTCGCAGTTGTGTTGGTCCCGCGAGGCCGATTTGCATTCGCCGCGCCTTTTCTCGCGTCCCCTCAACCGACCTGACAGTGCCCAAGACCCTGATTCAGGGTATTCTCGAGTGTGTTGCCCAAAACCACCTGTTCGCGGGACGGTTAATCCCCCGAGCCGTTACTCGTGATTTGCATCCCGAGTCGGCGGCTTGAGATGACCTTTCGTCCTGCGCCAGGACCTACCCTGACTGATATTAACTGTAAGTTCAATGAAAGTGCAAAGGTTTTGTCCTGTATTCACTAAATTTTAATCCAATTGAATCCAATATGCAAATTATTTTGCAGGAAAAATGGAATTCATTTTAAATTCTTATAAAGAAATTTAGTAAAATTAATTTAAAAATCAAATGAAATAAAATTAAAAGTTAAAAATTTGAAATAATAACATATAATATTCAAATTTTATTAATATAAGAATTAAACAAATTATTTGACAGTACGGCATCAAAATTAATAATAATTAGCTTTGAAAAGGGATACAATTAAATTTTATCTTTTATCAAAAATAAAAATTTATTCAGTATTATAAAATTATCATATTATGTTAAAATACGATATTAATTTAATATATTTTCTAAAACACAAAGAAACAAGATTGTCGTTTTATTTAATTTACAATGATCATTTTTTTTTAAATTTCTTTTACCAAATTACAAAGTTTAAATTAATCCGTCCCTCAATTTCAAATTATTTAAAAAAAAAATTATTCATTATTAATCTATGAACTAAATTAAATTTTAATATTTTAATTAGCTGCAGACTAAAAATAGCAAATGATTAATGGGAAGAAACTTTTGATCATTGTCAATTATTTGGCTCTTCTCGTCAAGCTCTGTGTGAGATTCAATTAAAATCAATTACAATCGCGTTCAAAACATGCCGCATCATTCCGTCTCGAAAACATTACTTATTCTTGTTTGCTCAAAAGCTTTATTGGCGCGACGAGTTTCTTCTCTCTTGCCGAGCAAATAACAATGTTGATCGAATTCCCATATATACTGAAGCAATTAAAATTTCAAAATTTTTCGACCTCCTCGCGTGACACGCTGACACATTTTGAAAATGAATTTTCTTGTCGGCGCGCATCGCCGGCCGCTCATTCATTCAGGGAATTCTTCCTTTTATACCTGAATAGCGGTTCATCCGAACTGACCGCCTCAGAAAGGCTCACGGAATGCGATTGTTATCGGATTTTCAAAATGGAAAATTATCGTCTCGGGTGATTGATTGCTTCTGCTATAGATGGAAAATAATGATAATTTTAATAATTTATTATAATTAATTTAAAATACTTTATATTTTCATTATTTCTTGAAAAAATACGTTTCATTACAAGATTTATAATATTTTTATAATTAATTTTAATAATGCTAAAATTTTTAATTCATTTTTTACCAATTTTTTGAAAGATAACAATTTTTTTCAATTGTTTCTAATTTTGGAATTGAAGTTAAAAAGTTTTTATTGAATTTATAAAAAAAAAACAATAGTCTAAAATTACGCAATGATAATTTTCCAACCTGAAAAACACAAAAATCTTCAATTTATTAGCTTTCATAATTTGTATATTTTTATTTTTTCCTCTAATAAATTCCTGAAGCCTTTTACCCGGATTCTCGATGCTTGTCGGAGTGAATCACAATAATTTCTCGTCCACTTTTTCCTAATGAGTTGGTCATAAGAGGATGCATCTCACTAATCGCCAGACAAAAACCTCTGAAAAGTGGGACGCCCCGAGACAAAAAGCTGTGTGCGTTTTGGAGTGATAATTTTTCCCATCCGTCTAGCAGAGGCGACGGCGCTGGATGGGATTACTTTTTTTTTATCACCGCCTTTCTTTCCCTAACAGTACAATAATCCGTTTATACCACGGAAAGCCAAGCCAGGTGAGACGAGGGGAAAAACGAGTGGACGCATTTTTATAGTCAGCCCCTTTTCGGTCTGTTTGCTCAATGGTTTTGATTCATTTTTGCAGAAAAAAAACATTTAAATTATTGAAAGATGAAAAACCTGCACAATTTAAAGTGTAAAAATGAGAAAAAATGTTATAAATCCAAAATGTTTCATACAAAATATTGAACTCTACAAAGTTTTGGCATAAAAAATTTAATTCCTAGCTCTCTAAATTTCCATTTTCTGAAATATTAATTTTAGGCCGATGGAAATAATTATATATTATTTTGTCATCACCTTGCTTGTTATTTTTCTGCTTCACAATTTCCTTGATTTTAACCATTTTTGCGAGAACCTCCAATTATATTATATAAATTTTTTTAATTATTTTCGAGCTCTCCGTCAAGGTCGTGGCACAATTTTTTAATTATTCTGGTCCTGAAATAATTTCGACCTTCCAGCGTCTCTTTCCTCCGCCGAGACCGAGAAGAAGTTGCAGAAACAAAACCGCAAAAGTCAGGATCGTCTGCAGAAGCACTCGAATCGAAACCTGAACTCGACCAGTGCGGTCACCTTAACCCTATTCAAACGCAATCAGACGTGATGACTGCGATTGAAAGCATTTCCATACGGCCGCTTAAAAAATATGCGCTGCCATTCCAATGCTAATCCCTGATTGAATGCGTGGACTTGTTAAGTAAATGAAGGTTGCGCTCAGATTAGATTATGTTAATGAGCAGTTCAATTTTTTTTTAAAGAGAAATGTCTTAAATAAAAGAAAATTTAATTATGAAAAGTAAAAAAAAAATATAAAAAATTTTGTAAATATTTTTCCTGTAAATTATACAATTTTAAAATCAATTAAATTAATAAAAAAAATGCACTTTTTTTAGTCTTGTGTAGAGTTTTGCTTGAGAATAAGTTTGCGATTCTTTTTGTGAATTACTAGAAAAACTACTTTAATTAATTTTAAAATAACAAGATTTTATGATTTTTTTTTAGGGTTGAAATTTTGTAAATAAACCAAATTTAGTGAAATTTCATATTTATATAAATACGCGATAACAGATAAGTGGGTTTCAAGTAAAACTTAGTAAAACTTTTTTCCAATTTTTTGTTATTCTAGAACCAAAATTTGAACTTTAAATTAATCAATTAATTTAATTTGAGCCTTATTTTAGTTTGTACAGGTCCAAGAAATAGATTAAAAAGGTTTATGGACTATTTTTTATCGATTTAAAGTAACTCTCTTGAGAGAAAATCAAAATTTTCTTGATCAAAAGACGTTTCTACTTCTTCGTCAAGGCCCGAAGGCATGTAATTACGCGTCAGGGTGCATCTGCGTGTAATTGAATATCCACAGCAGCACATTTTTCATTTGCGAGTTGCAGTTCACTGAATCGTAATAATTCTTCCTGCTGAAAATTATACTCGCAGAGATCGACAGAAAAGTGCAGCGAACGGGGATTAAAATTACGCTCAGCCCGCAGCAAATGACTAAAGCAAAAAATAATATGCGCGCATTTTTTGTTTTCTTGGCTCATTTACAGTGCAACGATTCTTTGTAAACAAAAAAAGAATTGAGTTCTCGGAAATTTAGTGATGAAGGCACTGATTTGTAAAAGAATTTGTTACAAAAGTCAATTTATAAAGAAAAATCGGCATGGAATATTTATTTATTAAATTTGTAGAAACGAAAATAAGATCTTGTCTAACGGGATTTAAAATTTAAATTCTACAAAACAAATTTCATGAACTATTTTTTCTATAAAATATATCTTTTAAATAAAAAAAATCCTTTAATCTCTAACATTTTAGCTTCAAAACATGAATTTTTTTCGCACACAAATATGAATATAGAAAAAATGAAACTTCTTCATTCTTGGAAGGGCTTGAATGGAACGTGATTTCACGCGAATATAACAAAAAAAAATCACAATCCCAGGAAATAACCGAACTGATTGCGAGAATATCGAAGACATCTCTTGAAAATGTATGAAATATTGTGCGCTTTCGATGCCACTCTCTATTCAAGAGAGTGATTTTCTCGAGCATTCAAAGCCGCATCATTTTCTCGTGAGATCGGAAGAAGTTTGAATTGCAAAGAAAACTCCGCCGCCGCCGTTCTGCTCTTTGGTCCGCAAGGTCGGTGCATCTTCTCGCGTGGACACCGAAAGAAAGAAAGAAAGACGAGAAGCACTTGCAAAAGTTTAATGCCCTCTCGCATAGTCTAGCAACTTTATTATTTTCATAAAATAATAATTCTGTGGTTATTGGTGCACGTCTGTCGGTCAAACACGAGGACAAAAACAAAATTCTAAATAATATTCCAAATGTGATTTGTGCCGGAAACAAATTAAATTCTCACCTTTCTCTCTGCTTTTGATGTTCATTGAGTGGAAAATTCAAATTAGGTAATCGTTATGATATTGGCAGTTCCGTTCTGCTACTTTATTCTTATAGATTTGGTAACAATTTTTATATTATTCTTTTATTCCACTCGGAGAGTTTCACTCACGCAGGTGACTAATTGAAGAGAGCATGTGTGTACTTTCAGCGCGAGTGAGATCGCGGATGAGATATTCTCATCAACTCGAGTCATCTTTCGTAATTCATGGTCGAGCTATTAAAGTAATTTTGCTGCCAGTGCACTCACCCAGACCTTAGGTAAGGAAAGACTTTGACGGCGATCGCAATCACGCATCATTGAAACGCTAGCAAAAAATCATTTGCATTAAAAAATTAATGCAAATATTCCGGAATAAATTAATCATTTAATTCCAATAAGAAGGAATTTCTGCAGAGGAATTGGCATGGAATGGAATATGTTTGAGGTTTTTCATATATTTATAAAATATTCAGACTTTTAATTGTTTGATTTTAATATTTTAATTAGATTCTAATTCAATTTGTAAATTTATAAATTAATAATATTCAATGCATCTTAATGTACCATATTTCTCTTTGTCTCTGTGTAATACAATACATGGAAACGATTTTAATTAATTGAAATGTTGAAATTTATTAAATTTAAATATTTTCTTAGGAAGCTCTTAATTGATACTTTTTTAAAGAATTAATATTTAATTCAATTATTGATCGTTTTAAAATTGATTTTAATATGTTCCAAAAAAAATCCATCTTTGGAGTTTCATCATCAACATTCTAGTCATTTAGCAACGGCAATTTCGCCTAGTTGGCGCATAAAATTCCTCTCTACGTCACAAAAATAATAGCAAATAATCACATAAACGCGTCTATACATTTTCACAAGTTGATAATTTGAATCCCCGGCCGTTGTGGTGCTCAAGATGAAAGACTTCTTCTTGTGAGAAGCGATCGTTGACCTCGGCGCAGAGAGAAGAAGCGTTGCGTTCTTTTTTTTTTTTACTTTTTTTGCCCTCGGCCATTTTTCGGCCAAAATTAATCCACCTTCACTTCATGGCGTCGTCATTTTTCCTGAGCGAAATTTCGCCGCCAGACTTGGTGCGTGGCAATAAAAAAAAGTCGATGTGAAATTTCGTTTGCGGCGTGTCATTACTCTCGCGCGTGGAAACGTTTGCGTATGCATGACGGCAATAATAAAAAATTAAATTAAAAACACCGAAAGCGTTTTGCAATGAGCCGTGCAAATTGTTCACGATCACACTGTGCTAATTGAAACGCAAACAAACTGTTATTTGAACTGAATGAATCATTTTGGAAAGCTTTACAGATGGTAATTGAATAAATATACATAAATTTTATTTTATTTACTTCAATTCAAGTTGTAAAATAATTACTACTAATGAAATTGTTTTTAAATAATATAGAAAATTTTCAGTTGTTCACTTAAAATGAAAATATAAAAAAATTAAAATATTTAATTCTTTATATTTTTCATTTTATCATCAACTTATGAAATTTTTTGAGAAATATCTTTATTTAAAATTTATAGAATTTATTTTATAATCCATGTTATTCAAATAATAATTATTTTGTTATTGCCCGATTATTTATTCATTGTTACATCAGAAAAAAGTATTTAATTATAATAAAATGCTGCTGTACATCAAGATTCGAGCTGAGATGCAGATTGTTATGAGAAATTTTTATTTAATTTCCCAGTTTCGATGGTATCAAGGAATAATTAGGCAATTTTTTCCACGCAAAATCGATGGTTATCTTTTTCACTTTTCAGAACGCGCAACATTCTTGCAAAAAGTCGCAAAGAATCCAAATTTATACATTTAGTCGCACTTCCTGTATTGCACGGAGCAAAATGAAGTCTTGTTTTGTCTTGAACGCCGGCAGGTGTTTAGAAAATAAAACCATTAAGGGGCATCACGAGAGGGAGAATGAAAAAAATGTTTCTTATCGCGTGCGTGTCATGCTGTTGTGCTTCTATAATAAAATTATAATCTCTTCCTCGCCATCCGCAGATCCGCTTTTTGAATAAAGAGCCTTTTTGTTTTGCGAAATGTGTTATGAAAATCAGCGTCTTGTACTGAATTGTTCAGTTAGGAATTTAGGAAGTAGTTTGAGATGATTGTTTTCGTTGCTACATTGGTTGAATTAATTAGTTAAAGAGGTGATTAACAAGTTTTTTTTGTTTCCTTTGATAAATTGGAACATTTCCTGTTTATTAAAATAATTAAATTGTTGCAATAGTTTAAACTAACCAAAGTCATCTCCAAAATGGAATCAAAATTAAATTAAATTTTATTTTTATGTCACTAATTTTATGACTAATATTTTTAAATTTGAAGCAATGATTGCCATTTTTATCTCACATAAATTATTAAAAAATCTAAAAGCAGCTAATTTCATGACAGAAAATCATAATATAGTTTAAATTTAATTTTCTCTATTTCACCAGAGTTGTTTCCTCATTGAAATAACAAACTTCGTCTTTCTCTCGGTGTGTGGTGAGGCCAAATATTGGTAGAAATTTCATAGACTTTGGTCGTATAAATTGGAAATGTCATGCTGGATAAGCACGTGACACAAATTTTTGGTGTTTGGAAATTAGAGCCTCATGTCATAAAACATAAAACACACTCGCGTGCATACGAAATTAGGCAATTATGCTGGTGCATTAGAGAGGAAGAGAAGAGATGCACTCTATTAATGCACCTGCGCTTTCTAATTTTTACACTGAGCAAATGCGTTTATGCAAAAAATGTGCAACTCATTTACTCAACAACATTTTGACAATCAAATTAGAATTAAAAATATATACACGTCAGGCAGGTAAAAAAATCACGGTTTTTTAATAGAAAAGTGATTAATCAACGTCAAATGATTAGCCTAAAAAAATCTAAAGTAGGATGAAGAAAACGGAAACTGTATTTATAAAAAATACCTCTAATTTTCTCATCCGTGGAACATTTAAAAGTTTATGCCGGAACTATCATCAAAAAAATAAACAGAACAAGTCTGTATCATAAATTTAAATATTTTTTAATTTCTTTACTGGCAAATAAATATCCCGGATACATTATGGCACGGACGGTACAAGAAACCCTTGGGGGATTTGCCAAAGCATGCTTAACGTCAAGAAAAAAAACACAAAATACGAAAAATAAATAATTATCTTTTTTCCAACTAATCAACATAAATAATCGCCAAAATTTTCCCAAACAAAGTGAAATTCGAATAAATTTTATCAAATTATCAGAGAAAAGAAGTAAAAAAAAAAAATTAAAATTGGTTGCAACATTTTTTGGATTTTTAATTTTTATATAAAAATGCAAATTTTCCTAGAGTTCAGGCATTTAATTGCCAATAAAAGAGAAGGAAATTTGAACTGCTGGGCAAACAGTTACAAACACTGCACGTCCATATTTAATTTAACCGAGCTTCTGCTCTTCTTTGTAAACTTTGCCATGCCCGCATTTAAATATACACAATGCGATAATGGAGTTTACCTCGGCAAGGTCGCGTTCTGAAATTTTAATCCGCACGCAATGGAGAGTGCCTTTGGCAGGTGGGCGAGCGACGACCTGCAACTTGTTACGAATAATTCGCGCACCTGTTTCTCTGCCAATGCGGGTCCAGAGGTCGGTTTGCTTTAACATGTTTCGCAATTGAATCGAGGTTGCAAGAAAAACGGCAGTGATTCCATAAAGGTTGAAATTAACTGATGGGCAAAAAATTTATAATTATGGAAGTATTGAGAATAAATTTATTGATTTATTTGCTTAAATAATTAAAATAATTGTTTCTGGTCCTAAATTTATTTAATTTCTTATCTTAAATTTTAACCTTACAATTTCTGTTAATCGATTTTATTCTTAATTTGATTCATTTCCAAGTGATTCATTAAATCAACTCTAAATTCTTACTTTCAAATTCGCCTACTGTTGTGTTAAATCATACGCTGAACATTTTATTAATTTAAATAATTGCAAGCCCTATTCTTCTACTAGCCCATTTCTTTTCCTCTTTATTTTTTGACAAATTCCTCTTTTATTACTACAATTTTTCGCTTCAAAAGTCTTTTTTCGTGTGATATATTCCAGAAATTACGCAATTAGCCCAGTTCTCATCACACTGCACATTTGCAAGCTCGTCTTTGTGCTAATTGTGGCGGAAATTATAAACGAGCATCTCATTCTTCTTCTTTTTTTACTCACTCGGAAATCGTTTCCGCTCTCCCTCGTTGACTGTGTTATTTGAATGGTCGCCGCCGTGAAATCTGGAGCGAAATTGGGCCCGCAACTTAATTAAGATTCAAAAGAAGTGAGAATGATTGGCGTGTGCGGTATTGAGAAGACGTGGTCTGGACCGCGACGAATCGAGCAAGAATCGGACGCTTTGTGCAAATATGGAGCACACGCCGGCACGGCGAATTATCCCACAGGTACTTGTGCTCGAGAATTGGAGACAAAACCGTGCAAAATCAAGTATGTGTGCTCCACATTTTTTGTGTCGTCGCACCAGAAAAGTAACCACAAAAAGCCTCAATTACAATTTACAAAATTTACTTTAAAGCTTACATGCTTTGTATAGTTTCAAATTGCTTTTCTTTTTCATTCAATACTCATTCATTGATCTAGAAAGATTTTCAAAATCTTTTTTTTTCTGAAATTTTAGTTGAATACGTCAAAGGTAAAGTATTTTTTTGCTTCAGCAAAAGATTCCAAATTATTTGTTGAAGAACATATTTTATCATAAACTATTGAATTTAAATATACAATTAAGGATTATATTCTCTAGTATTGATAACGGTACTGTTTTTTAATGAAGGCAATTCATTCATTTGATATAAAAACAGTTTTTCCCTAAAAATATTGAAATGAAAACTTAATTTAATAGGTTTTTCATCTTGTGTTTTTTTTTTCAAATTTAATATTCCTAAAATTAAAAACTTCCGTTCAACTCTGAATTTAAAAAAGTCTTAACCCTTTGAACTCTTCAAGATTGAATTATTCCTTGCTCAAAATGGAAGCTTGATTTCGGTCTGTGGGTCGCTGTGGCTCCCAAATCTGGAATGTAAATTAATTGTCAAACTCGGACAGCCGCTGAGTGACTTGCAAGGAATGCGTGGTGCGTGAAATTGGTCAAAACTCTCTTTTCCGTCGAATTAAGCACAGTTTCCACTCGCGTATGTAATGGAAAGATGCCGAAAAACTAATCAAAGACGTTTTCTCTCTGCAATCCAAGATTCACTTCCTGCGCGACAATCTGGGCCAGAGGAATTAAAAAATTAAAGGAGCGACTTTTCTTGAGTTCTGTATTTTGGTCTGCGTAATGGCCGGCCTCGAATATTCAGAGCCTCTCTTGAGAGCTGTTATAAAATATAAAAAGAAGTTGAGTAAACACGTGAGATCGTTTCGGACCGCGGCCGTGCTCTCCAGTTCAAATCCCGCTATTCTTTCTTTCGTCGGACGCAGAGCGCCGGCCACTCTCATCTCCAGCCCAAAAATTATTCACACTTTTTTACACTGAAGACAGACAGAAATTAACCGTTTGTTGCATTTGTTTCATTCGAAATTTTTTTTAAGTGAACATTTTATTTGCATATTTTTTTATGCGTTTCATGGGAAATAACTATAAAATTGAAATTCCTCATCAAAATAGACATAAAATACTAAACTTTTTCCTTCAAATGGCAATTAAATTACCAGAATCAATGATTTACTCTAATCTGTCGATCTAATTTCAATATTAATTCTAATTTAAAATTTATAACAAATGGTCAGACTGATCTGTTGGAAATTTCTAGTAAAATATTTTGAACATTTTAAAAAAGCTGAATGTTTCAATTGTCTTGGAATTCCATAATTTAATTTGGGCTGATAGGCATAAAATTTTAAGCAAGCAGTCAATTGTGTTAATTTTACACAAAATTTGATTTGATATTGCGCAATTCACGTTTGTCAGTGGTCCATTGTTCTGTTCTTTTCACTAGGATGGGCGTTTGGTTTTCGACCAGATGAAATTTCGATTTGCTCGCTGACGCAGCAAATAGTTTCCTTCCTCTGAATGCGTAATGAGTGGAGTTTTTACGGACGCATTTCGTTTAGTCATATTTAGTAATGGCTTGGTTATTTTTTTTATGGATAATTGGCCGGACTGGTTTGGTAATCTGTTTAGCCAATTTGTGTGAGTGCTCAATCACCGAGTTTCCATTGGGAAATACATCCAAATATAACAAATTAAAATGAAAGTAAAAAAAAAAATCTATCAATCATAGCTGAAAAGATGATGAAATTTGGGTTCAAAGTCAATTATCAATAATTACCGACTTGAGTTTCGAAAAGAAAAATGACTACAGAAACTTCTTTTTTATTTGATTTATATAATTTAAGTGTTTTTATATTATTTTTTCATATTAATTCACTTCATTAATTAATCAATTATTGTTTGGAAATTTAAATTTAATTAATCACTTTTTTAAATTATAATTTCACTTAATTATTTAAATGAAGGGAAAATTTTGATGTGAATTTGTAAACTTTATTCATGTGAATTTTACAAAAGACTTTTTGTTACATTGCAATTTTGTTAACTTTGTCATTAATTTGGCCTGAGCGTATCAGCACTTATGCACCTGTCAATCTGCAGTACAATTATTCCTGCTCTTTCACTTTGCACGCAGGCAAACAATGGCTGGGCACGACTCTCGCTTGATCAGCCAAAAAACCAACCTACTTAAATCAAATTATCCCGCGATCGCAAGAAGCAAAAAAGTGACGAGTGGTTCCAATCAATACAAAAAAACTCTTTAGCCGAACCCAAGATTTTCTCGTTCTGATAATATAATAAAATAAATTGTACTTTGATCGATTGAAAACTAGACCAAGGTTCTAGTACAGATTGTTTCAATGGCTGCGGATCAAATCCATTCATTTTCTCACCAGCGATGGCGACATTTTTATGATAATACATATAATTATTTTATTAGTGCGCAGGGAGTTTCCCACGGAAGGAAAAGGTGTTACTATATTTCACTTTGCAACTTCGCACATCACACCTCCGTTAAGTTTAATTATTTCTTCCATTTAAAATTAAAAATAACTCATTTTTGTGCATAAGTTTTGGGCTTAATTTTTTGAGATAAATTAATTTATTTCCACTTTTCTTGAAAGATGATTAATGATATTTAATAGCAATTAGGGGCTCTCAATCATAATTCATTTCTGATTTTAAAAGCATTATTTGTTTATTGGGTGCCAGCAGCACTTCTGCATGAATCACTAGAAAGTTAAATGAGCAAAGATGCATTAATTTACGACTTAACTGCAGGCACGACCATCATATTGCAGCAAAACTCATCTCGCCAGTCGCCTTACAAATTTACAACCTGCATCTGTATGCAGTTCTCGGAATAAACAACATTTAAAAGCACTTTAGAGAGCAAAGTACAAATCATTTTCCCCAGTTTCATTAATTAACTTCAAATTAATGGGAAAATTTAGAAACCAGTGTATTGAAATTTTATTTATATACAAAATTATCGTTTTTATTTGAAATATAAATCCTTGGCATTTTTTTTTATTTATATATTCATATCAGATCCATTCGATCTGCAATTTATTTAAAGAAAAATTATTCCTGCATTTAATTGTTGAATTGATAAAGAAGAAGAAAAAATGAATAAAATGAGCAATTGTAGCGCTTAATTGCCTCTGCGCATTAATTGCTTTAAACTGCATAAGATCAGGCCAGCTGTCTGTCTTAACATGTAGCTGACCTTCTCAAGGCGTTGACCTGCCAAGTCTGAACCCGCTGGGTACGAAAAGCTCGATTTCGCTTTCCTCGTGGCTCGCGATTGTCTGCAAAGGCGAACGACCCAGAAATTCAGCACGCTTTTCTCTCATTCGGAGATCTGAGAACAATTTTCCACACATTCTGTCACGCCGGTGATTAATCTTTCACATTCTTCCGCTTGTAAATTTTAATTTGCAAAATCGGTTACGCAAAAGACTCACGCCCTTGACTTACAGTTATGTATTCACCTTGCGAATTCATCTAGTTCTTCGTAGAAAACTGGTTCGCGAATTTTTTATTTAAATCTCTCATCCTTTTATGGTTAACAAGTTGTAAAAACTGATTTTTATTTTATAAATAAAATGGCAACGCCTGCTCATTATATTTTGGTGTGATTTCCGCTCGCCGTAAACAACAATCGGCCCTCATTAGTGCGTCTTTTTTGATAATTATTGTGTTTGAAGAAGATGAGCTGGTCATTTTCTTTGCACGCAAGATGAACCAACGATAATTTTGTTTGAATTATTATTCGTCACGCCCTGAAACGGTTTCTGCTGCTCATTTGCATTCCTGCCTCAATTCGAGATAGCAATTTTTAGGAAATACATGTAAAGTTGAAGTTGCTTTAGTAATAATTTTGTTTCTTTTTGTTTCAGGTAAGTCTGGATTATGATCTTCTTTCTGTAAAAATCACGGTTTATTCGGTTTTTCTGTAAGTACAATTCAGGCATAATAATTACAAAAGTTGATATATTATAACTTATAAAAAATAATATCACAGGCGATAAATAACAATTGGTTTTGTACTAGAATTTTTATTAAACTAATTAAACATTAAACTAATTAAATCATGAATTTGGATATTCATAAATTTAATATACATTCATTAGGATATTTTTTTAAATAAATAAAATAAAATTTGCTGAGTATTTTCACTAATGTTTTCTAGACATGCTAAATTTGTATGTCCTTATTGTTAGCATGGTTTTTTACTAACATTTTATTCACCAAAAATTCTATATTATTGTTTTCAATTGCGAAAAGTTGTTCTAATTAATCGTATTTATTTTAAAATAAAATTAGGCTTCAATTTGAAGTTCGTAAATAATTTTTTTAATAAAAAAAAAATTACTCAAATTATTTCAATCGTGGTGAAAATTGTTTTTATTTAATATATGAATTTATTATTTATTTATTAATTATTTTAACATAGGTTTTTGTAATTTTTGCATTTTACTTTGTAATCTCTAAAAAAAAACTGGAACTTTTGTCCTTTGTGAAAAGAAATGATTGAAAATTTGATCACGTCCCAAACTCTCCTTCCTGCCCATTATCATTAACTGTGCCATTGTTTTTAATTCACTCGGCGCACCTTCTTCTTGTTCCTAATTCTTGTATAGAAATTTTGTCGCGATTCGAGCATGGTAACTGTACTTAAGTAAGGGCCTGGTGCGGTCACGTAATGTGGTGGCATCACGTCGAGTGAATAAATAATTCCACACACACAAATCGCCATTGAGGCTCTATGCTCGACTAGTGGCGTTATTTGTGCACCGCAGCGTGTAAAACTCTCATGTGTGTGTGTTTCATTCCGCTCGGCTCATTTGCATATTATCTCAAGCGGTCAGCACACTAGAGAATCGTAATAAACTCGGGAATGCTGCAATCGAAAATCTCCAGAGCGAGATTACGACGACAGAAGTGCCAAGTAGTCTACATTTAAATTCTTTGCCTATAAGAAAATTAAAAAAAAAAAAAAAAAATTAATGACAAAATTTTTTTACACGTATAAAGTTTGTCTAAAGAAATTAAATAGCAAGGTGCACAAATTTGTGTCAATTTAATTTTATTATTATTATTTATTAAAACGTTTAATTATACAAAATTATTAGTGAGGAAAATTGTATCATTTATTTTGATCACTAAATTAATTTCTCACTTCAATTGAACCTAGCATTCAACATCTTCTGCCATTTCTTTGTTTTCGTCTCTTATTGATTGTGCACCTGGCAGAACCAATTGTGTTGTTTGTGCCGAAATAAATTGCTTTTCCTACTAGAAGTCGACAAACAAACAAACCGAAAAGGAAGAAAAAAGAAAGTATAGACAAAACATATATTTTTGAGGTGCGACTTTTTAGTCCTCTCGTGATTTATGTGGTCTGGCAATTTCATAGCCAAATGCATTCACTGGGAACTGGCGAGATTCCGAGCCCCATTATCCCGTCATTATGCGATATTATAAAGCTACGAAGAGGAATGTTTGTTTCAAGTGCGCCTAAAAAACAAAACACTTTTCTTCTGCCTCGTATACGAGAGATAGGAATCTTGCTTTTCCCACAATTACGCGGCGCTCCAAAAAAGCAGAAGAATCTCAAATTGAGCGTGACAAAGACGCCGATAGATCGTAAACAATACTAAGAATCAAGAAAAAATGGATTTAAATTTCCATTTAATTTATGCTAATGAAGATTTCCAGGCCTTGAACTTGGAAGCGTGAATCGCGAGACCGTTTGCTGATGACCTCTGTTCGCTAGTGTGAGGTGCAACACAATTGACCTTTCTTTCTTTCTTTCTTCGTCGGCAGCATCCGCGATTCATGAATGTGCTGAGCAACGACTCATGCATGTGTATGGAAATATAAATTGCACCTGAGGCCGGTGATGCTTCGAAGCGAGAAATTATGTCATTGTAAAAAGATGTTGCTACAAAGATAAGAGAGGCATTTTAATTAGCAATTCTCATTTTCTGAGTATTTGAATCCAAATTGTTTTGACAAAAGCGAAGAAAACCTTTTGGAATTAATTATGAAATTTCATCAATATTCCTTTTTTTAATAACAGAATAAAAATAAAACTTTTAATCGAATAATAATAAATAAAAAAAAATGAAATATTTTACTTATTTCCAATTGAAATTGTCATAAATCAGCATTTCTCTGAAGCTTTTGTTTCAATTTTTTATTTTTCAATGTATAACTGTAATAAATTCCGCAATTAACAAAACAAATTGTGTCAAAACAAGTGCCATTCCGAACTGTAGATGTTTGGAATTTGAATCCGTATTTGTCCGTCGGCCCATCCTTGTCTTGCGCAAAAAGCAGAAGTACCGTGCTAATTGCAGCAACGATTACCCACAAATAAATTTTTATATTCTGCACGACTAGCGAATTTGGCGAGCAGGAGAGAAGAAACTAAAGCACGCATAGCAACCGGAGGTTTATAAAAAAATTAACGACCGGCCGCGCAGCCAGATCATTTAATTTTTAACGGTTTTTCCGCGGTCAGCGAGATTCATTTCGGCGGTCAAGGACTGACGCGAAATTCGAGACGCTGCTTTTTGTAATTGCACTTTGGTGCATTATTCGCGCCAGTAAAAAGTTTTATTAGAGAGTTGTGTGGGTGGCTTGTCGAGTGGAAAGAGCTGAATCTTGTGGGTGGAATTTGGGCTTTGTTATTCGTGTGCACCGTGGTGTGGCGCAGCTGAAGGAGATGATGAAAGGAGGGAAGTAAGTGGCGTCTCGGAAATTGCATTCAATTCCAAACAATGGCTGAGTTCAAGCTGAAGGTCAAGAAACTGTGCAAAAATTGTTAAAATATTGCAGAGAATACATACATTTATTGGAATAATAAATTGTAAATTCAAACTCCAATAAATAATGAATATAAACAAAATAAATTTAATAATTTTATAAAATTGAGCAAAAATATTTGACTAATTTAATCTTTTTGATTTCTGTTTGATTCGCAATGTATTTTAAATAAATCAATTAATTTGATATGGAAATAAAACACAAATTAGGAATTATTTCCATAAAAATATAATTTAAAACTATTGATTCAATCTTTAGACTTATATTTATTAATGTCAATTAATATCTTATGAATTAAATTAAAAATTAAATTACTAATCTTCAATTCAGTCTTGATCCGGCATATCAACTTTTGCACCTGTCTCTGTTTGTGCATCGGTGCGTTTTCTTTTCATTCCATTTCTGAATGGATCTACAATTTCCTCAAGCCCGATCCATTCAAGAGCATCTTTGTTTCTCTTTGGCTACCCTATATAGTGAAAGTGAAAATTCGACGCGTGCCGATTAGATTTCCAAGACGGCGGTTTATTTCCATATCGGAATAAATTTACTCGCCGCGCCAACTTCCTCGCCTGCATATCAATTAGAAGCGTATGAAGTATAAAAAAAAAATAGAAACTCGTCTTTCTTTCTGTCAGATAAAGTAACAACTTGTGAATGAAAGAAAGAAAGTGTAATCCGGAGACGCGGACCGTGTTGATAAAAAATAAATAAATGAATTTGCTCTGCTGAGAAAACGTGCTCACGAATTTCCCAGTCTCAAGAGCGGCGGCTGAAACAAAAAGAGTCTGCGGATCTCTCAGAGAAGAATGAGTAATTGTCCCCGCAGAAGAGCAGATGGTGCAACAAGAGCAAATTTCGCCGGAATTTGAAAAAGAGATGAGTGGCGCAATTCGTTTTCTGCACCAGTCTTGCGTGAAATTTGCTCTCTTCTCCCTTGAATCACCTCTTAATGGCTTCAAAACTAATTTTCCAAATCGCTACCACACTTTAATTCTTAGAAATAATGTACAAAAAGAGAATTCTTTTAAGTTGATATTGAAATGAAAAGTTTTTTAAACAATTATAATAATTGCAATTAAATAGTTGAATGAGTCAAACAAATCTTATACCAAAATTTATCAATTTTGATAGTTTTCACAGATCAAATTTTTCATTAAATCTATTCTTGAAAATTAATTCGAAAGAATGCTAATTTGCAATAAATTTCTCCGAGATAAATCTCATTAAAATTTCCCCGCTCTTACTCATATTATGAAGCAAAAGCTGCTTTAAATCAATCTTGTTTAACAATGGAAACGGGCTCGACGGAATTAGACGATTTTTACCACAATGGAGAACAAAATCGAGCGACTGAATTGCAATTTTATCACTGCAAAGCGATCTCTCTTCACATCCATTGTTCCTCGGAATAATTATACACTGCCGGCCGCAGCTCAAATGGACTGAAAAATGGCTCTTTCTTCTCCACCCAGACCGACGCATCCTCTCGTTTTCATTTTTTAATTCAGGATAGAATTTGGAGCCTGGCCGAATAAACAATTTATAATGAAAAGCGGGAGAAAGCGAGAGTGTTGGTGTGTCCGCCGATGGCACTTTTGAACATTTATTCAAATATAAATGGGAGGTGTGTTTACAAATTGCGCTAATGAGTGCTGGAGAAATCGAATTCATGTAGTTGCATTGATTGAAAATTAGCACCATTAAATTACAATCATATAATTGCGGTGAGCTTCAACTCTCACAGAAAATTCTGCTGATGGAAAAATGTTAATAATCGGCCGGATTAGTTGAAATGAACAATTTATTTCTTTTATTTGTTTTTATTAATCTTGAGAATTAAATTTTTGAAAATAAACAAATTTTACTTTGCATAATTTTTGATAAATATTTATTAAAATACCATCAAATCAACTTAAATCACAAAAATTAATCTACCAAAATAAATAAATTGCAGACATTTTACAAGTAAAAAGTGACACATTTCCTGATTGTTTTTACTTTCTTCCGCGAGGAATCTTGTGCCAAAAATGTTGATAAAGAAATCCGCATTTGGCACTATAGCAAGCTGCATAATATAAATTTCAATTGAAATCCTCTTCTTTTTCTTCTTCCTCATTAAATCGTTGGCATTCGCCAAGATGACCTAATCCTCTAATTCGCGACCGCTGCCAGCACTTCTTCTTCTGTATAATGAATTACAAGAATGTAATAAAGCATCGAGAGGTCACTCCAAGGACGACGCAACTACTCTTTTTTTTTTCAAACAATGACAAAACTCATTTGCGATTCCCGACGCAGATGAGAAGCCAAGGGTGACAAAATGCCGCCCATTGTCTCACTTGCAAATTTTTGGCACGCAAATCAAAATTAAAGGAGAGGAAGTGCGACGAGTTCACTTTCTGTTTTAGCGGAAAACTGTTGTTTTTGTGCGGAATTAGAAAAAAAATATGTTGGCCAATCGTGAACTTTTCTCTCAATGAGGGAAG
The DNA here is from genome assembly GCF_031216515.1 of Neocloeon triangulifer. Lineage (NCBI taxonomy): Eukaryota > Metazoa > Arthropoda > Insecta > Ephemeroptera > Baetidae > Neocloeon > Neocloeon triangulifer. The sequence continues at coordinate 12,337,824 of NW_026775546.1, forward strand.
AGAATCGAAAGCATTTCCTGAACTGCCAAATCGATGGACCGCGGTGTGATTTTTCGTGTTTTGCATGCTCACTGGTGCGTCCCTGTGAGAAAAAGGAACTCGTCTCTTTCTAAGATGTCACTTGATTCAATAGAAATTCCTGCAAAAAACGAGGTTTGCTGATTGTGTAATGATAGACTCTCTCCTCTTGGTTGCGTTTTTACTCAAATTTGGACAAAGGATAAAAGATTTATTTTTTTTCTCCAGGTCTCTTTGTTTTCAATGATCAATGTAAAAAAATAAGATTAAATCAATTATTGAATTGTAAAGAACTGTTGAAAATATATTAAAATATATATTTAGTAAATTAAATTTGAATAAAAGCTTATTTTAATTTAAATATGCAGGTAAAGAAATTCAATTATATTGAAACAAAAAGACGATATTTTAATTTAATCTTTATACTTTTCTCATGTTTTTTTTTTATAGAAAATTCTCCATATTTCAAGACAATCATTTTCTCACTATTAATTACATTGATTGATCCTTGAGTGTGACTGACAAGCAATTTTCTCAACTCACATGCGAGAAAACAATCCTCTTTTATTCTTGCACGCGTCCGAGTTCAAACGGCGCGGAAAATCAGAAAAAGTAGTGCACGTGTCCGATTTTTATCGCCGCAGATCACGAAGATTCGCGACAAGTTAATTGCGTTCTTCAAGGGTTTGCGAAACCACGCAGAGCACGAACTTTAAGCCTGGAATTATTTTGTCGTCTTGAAGCTTCTCCGTCGAGGTTGCGCAAACGCGGTGGGAAAAATGCAGTATTAATTTGGGAAATTGAATTAATTACAATTGATGTTTGTTTTTTATTACAGGGAACCGGATGTTAACTTACGTAATTCATTGGAATATTATGTAGAATTTAAAAAAAGGCTCCTCAATATAATTTTTATGTAATGGATGCCCTTCGAAGTATTATTTAAATTTAGTAAAATCAATTTAAATAAATAATTTGCTCGGATTTTAATTAGCTGTGTTTATTTTAATTTGAAAAAAAAATACTTAAAATTACAAGATTAATTTCCATCAATAAATTAACAACCTTGCCTATATTGTATAAAATTATTGCCTGAGAAAAATTAATCAGGTGGGTTTCTCAATTTTAAAAACTTCTTATATTGTTGTTGTGACACAATCTCTCTCTAAACTAATAAGTTTTTTTATTTTTTCTTTCAATATAAATAAATTTTCGCAATCCTGCGTGCTAATTGAATAAGCAATTGAGTGAAACTGCTGCCCAAATCGGGGCCACCTTTGCCTTTCACATCTGGTAATTTTATTTTTTTGGCGAGGGTTGTAAAACTTCTCTTCGCAGAGCGCATTAATCACACGCACGACCGAAAAGTTGCAGCCAAAATGGCAGAGAGCGCAATAAATAAGAGTCTCAATTACAAGGTGATCAGGTGTCCGGCGAAGAAGTAGAAAAACCTGCTGATGCGTACTGCGCGAAAAGCGAACCGACCGCTTTGCAGGTGAAAGAAAAGAAGTATAGTGCGTTCAAAAATATTACCAGAGTGGTCGAAAGTGAAATTGAAACGTTACCAAACTGCGGTTTCAACTTTCGTCAATGACATTTTTAATTCACTTTTATTTGAATATCGTAAAAAATTGTTTCTCAATTAAAGAAAAGCTTAGATAGGAATTTTTTTGAATTATTTTTCAAATTATAATTATAATATTTGGATTCAATAATAAAATGACGAAAAGAAATTTTAATTCAACATTATATTATAAAATAAAGTGAATAAAATTCTTGAAAAGGTTTTTTATATTTATAAAGAATTCATTTTAATACGCGTAAAAATTTTTACTGTGAAAGAGTGCAAAGGCCTCTCATTTAACCTCTTCATAAGTTCATTTTTTTCGTTTAATTACAACCCGTGAATTTTTTTTAGATTTTCGCCACAGATACCTTTCCCAACCGAGACAATTTTCATTCCAGAATTCCTCTCTTTTTTAAAAAAAAGAATCCACCATCCATCTTCCATAAAACCCACCGCAGCATGACCACGGCAGTGGCGATTATAATAATTAAAAAGGCCCGCCGGAGATCCGGAAAGCACGCGAGGAATCCCACGATGGAAATAAAAATAAAAAATCAGCTGCTACACTAATTGAGCAGGGCTGCCTTGCCGCGACCTTGAATCACCGCAGGTCATCTCCGGAAACTCCAATCTTGACGTTGAAAATTATTATTATTGTTTGTATACAAATCAAGTTAAAAGATGTGGCAGGCAACCTGCTCGACGCTTGAACATGAAGTTTGCCTAACTGTCAGCTTACCTTACTTTTCTTATTAAACACCTAAATATTTCATTAAATAAATAATTGTGTAGCAATTAACTATTCATTTCTTCCTGATTTCTAATTTTCAATAAAAAAATTTTAATTTAACATTTTATTATATTTTATATAATAAAAAATTGCATATTTACATGATTTTCATATTTTTTAATTTTACTGAACAGAAATGCAAACAAAATTATTTATAATTTTCAATTAAATTTGTTTTCCTACATAATTTGCAAAAATATTTTTCATGTACAATTTTCTCTTATCTCGCCGGCCGTGGATCCAGTCTGGCAATTAAGAAGCGCCGAGATTTCCTTTTAGGGCCAAAGTGTATTGCGTCTTTATAACCTTGAGTTTTTTACCAAACGTCTGCTTGCACCGCATAAAACATAAATGCCAGCAGCGCAGGACAATGGATGGAAGGAATTCTGGTCGTTGGCAGTAGAGATCGAGAGCTGCTGTCGCTTTTTGTGCCTCACGCACCGAGTTTTACTGCCGGGCCGGGGTTATTTACTACCCTCCATTTACTAGGGCTACTTATTTTTATTGCCGAGACTCGGTTGACAAAAGAAAATACATAGATTTTTATTTTTTATACATTACACGCCAGCTGTGGAAATTCTTGTTGGCCTAAAGAGTCATTCTTTCACATAAATTTAATTCTTATTTCCAATAATTTCCAATCAAGTAAAATTGATAAAACTGGAAGAAAATACGAAATTTAATATATCAATTTTGTTATTTTTTATTTTTGTCTAAAATCATAATGATCAATTTTCTAATTTTCTTAACATTTAACAAATATCAAGTTGATTAAGAAATGCATCATTAATTCCTTCTTCAGATTACTCAGGGTAGACGTATCTCTTCATGACTTGGATCGCGTGGTCGATTAATTCCTCCATCTCTCTTCGGAAACTCGGATCATTTTCAAAGGCGTTCATCGTCGGCGCAGTCTTATCAGCAGTTTGCATCTCGATCAATAACTCTTCGGTAACTTCAGTCATCTCAGGCTGGAACTGCGACGCCAACATCATGGGTCTGATGCCCATGGCAAACACCACCCCGTAGTACCGCGCCTTGTCGAATCCGGCGTAGAAAGTTTCAAAGTCCAGAAGGTCAGGGGTCACGTTGGCCGCGGCGTTGAATGCCTCTACGTACGCCCGGACAAGGTCTTTCTCGTGCTGGGCTCTGAAGGGCTGGCTGGTTCCTGTGTACAAGAAGTTTACTAGATCGGTGTAGGGAGGGGCGTACCTGAGGATCTGGAAGTCGATGAATCGCATATCTAGAGGCTTGTTGGTCTCGTCTAGCCTGTACATGGTGTTGTTGACGTGACAGTCTGCGTGTAGAAGGAGGTTGGGCCCCTGCTTTTCATCGTACTTGAGGAAGGGAATCATGTTGGCGAACAACTGAGGGCTCTGCATGTACTCGATATACTTATCCAAATCAGGCATGTCTGCTTTGGTTTTGCGCATGAGAGGAATGATGGAAGCCTGGATGGAACCGAAAATCATCATTCTGAACTGCTCTCCGGCCATACCTTCCATCAGGGTGTCGAGATCAAAGAATCCTGCAGGCATGACTGCTCTCCAGTCAGTGCCCAGAGAGGCAGCGTGGAGCTTGGCTAGATTCCTGAAGCACATCCTGGCAATGGGATATGTCAGGACTTCACCTTTCGCCATGTCGCTGAAGTTCTTTGCCAGGGTCTCGAAGCCAAGGTCACACAGGTCCTCCATCAAAATTGCGTCCTGGTGACACACCAAGGGCTTGACCACCGGCAACTCAGGACACCTCTCCTTTAAGATGGGAAGAGCCGTGTTGAAGAAGAGGGCTTCTCTCTCCACGATGTTGCCCATGGTGTTCAACATGGCGGCGTGGGCGGCCACGGTCGGTGGTCTTTTGACCATCAGGTTGGCCTCTCGCTCGATGGGGGCGGGTCCGTTGTTATCCTGAACCTTTACCTTGGCCCTGAGCATGAGGGAGGCGAAACCTTGCACCGTCTCCGTGCCTTGCTTTACCTGCCAGTCGAGGAGGCGCGCGTTGGGGCCAAAGATGCCCTTGACCGCGGCTATTAGGTCACCAGGGTGGACCAGATCCTTCTTGTCGTCAGACATCTTTCACTTCTGAGAGATGAGTAACGACGCGACGATTGTATCAAATGTAGGCTCAGAACGTTTTATCTTATCTCGAGTGAGGGAGTCTGATTATACGCTAGTTATGGCCTTGCTGCTGATAATACACATTAAAAACTCTAATAATTATGTTAGTTTTAATTTGACAAACATGAATATATTATCTCAAATAAAGTTCTCCATTGAGAAGAAATGTAGTAAAATTACAATTTTTTATATCTATTATTTTATTCAGTTTTTGACATTTTCTACTTTTTTTAACAACGAAATTTTGATTTTAAAATATCAATTACATAACTTAAGTTTGTCTTTTAACCTAAATCCAGTAATATTTAGAGATCTCTTATGGTCATTCCAGTCATTCAAAAGTTTGACGCTCTTATTCATATTTTTTTATAGTTCTCTGTTCTCAATAATGCGCTCATTTTATTTGGCACGGATATGAAAAAAGTGTCATCACATCTCGCTGAAATTCGCAGTCATCCTGGCTTTCAATTTCTCGTGCAGACGCACGCAAATTGCTTAATAGTTAAATTGCACTCATTATATTTCTCATTCTTGAGGCGGCGCACCGATATGGCTCAAAATGTGATGTCAGCACATTCAGCAGCACGCGCTTCCTGTGCCCTTTTGCAAAGTCAAACCCATCATTTTTTTTTACCTCTTTTTTTGTCAGATTCACCTTTTCATCCAATGATTGCTCAAACAAATGGAGTATGGAAGAATTTTCTCCGAACAAAAGACATAAAGTTTGATGTCACATTGACCTTGAAGGAGGGATAAAAATAAATTTGGAAGGAGCACAACCGACAAGCATAAATAATTCGAGCGCCACCCGAGCGTGAATGGCGTGTAAACAAATAAGCCAATTTATTATGCCTGATTTTATTAAACCGCGGTCGTAAAAAATAAAATATAGTAAATTTCACTGGGCTGTTAAAATATATTAAAATTTATATAGTAGTTTTTTCTATGTAATTAATCAACTGGCTCTCAATAATCGCATTTTGATAATGCGCCAATCAGCCTTGTAGATAATTTGGCGAATTGATATTAATTGAAGTGACAATCGTTTGGTTTTTGTTTGGCAGGAGCGAAGACTCGTTTTGCGAGACTTTGAGCAGCGCCGGCGACGTCGCGATGGCGCCGCCACCCTCGAAACTTCACCCCAACGGCAGCGCCCTGCTGATGCGGCTGGTCACCGAGGACACGCCCCCAGACATGTTGGCAGGGTCCATGGACCTGCGAGTCACCCTTCCCAACGGCACCACCGTCAAAATGAGCGTCGAGAGAAGGTAAAAAAAAATATGATTCATTCTGTTAAAAAGCGACTTGATTAATTAAAAAAAATTGTTGTTTTTCTTTCATCAGCTATTTTATTTTTTCAAAATTAAAATTGCATTTTTGGAATAATTTGTTGTACTTAAATTTGATGAAAATAATCCCGAGACCAAATTTATATCTCACAGAAATTATAAAACAAATGTATAACTTTTAACTTCTAAAGTTGATCTTGTGAGAAATATTTTGGTAAACAATTATTACAGCTCGGCAAACTTCTTAAGAAAATATAATGAAAAATACCTGAAAAAACATATTTAGTCGAGTTAAGAAAATTTAATAACAATAATATGTTACGAATTTTATTAAAATTTTAGTAAAACTTTAGATTTTTACTAGTCAACATTAATTTTGTAAGCGGCATCTTCTTACATAGACTAATTTTATCTCTCTCTTGAGCTGATTGAGACAATCTCTCTCCCATTGCCAAATGATTAAATGAAGTGTCAATATATCTCAAAACAAACGTGTAGCATCATCGACTGTTCCGAAACTAATTCCAATTAAGGCAATATAAAATTAACAAATGATTTCTTTTAGCACCCCGATGATGGACCTGCTGATTCAGATCACAACGGCAAACAAAGTTTCTCCTGGAGACTACATCCTTCAAGTGTTGGGTGACAAAGGAATCCTGCCATACAAACCAAGCACCCCTATAGGTAAAAAGAAAGGAATTAAAAATAAATAATAATTTAATCGAAATTAATTTTATTTTGTTTTAGATTTTAAACATTGTTATTTGTCCAATTGGTTATAAATATTTTAGTAAAATATTATTTACAAATTAATGAGAAAATATTCAATTGTAAAAAAAAGTATTTTGCTCCAGCATACATATAAATAAATATTCTTTCAACTCTGTAATTTTCCATTTTAGTGTTATTTATTTTCTTGTCGTATAAAATTTTATACAAAATCTGTTCATTTTGAAGGTGCTTTGGACACCCTGAGCATTCGAGTGGTGCCTCGTCACTCGACGGCCAACAACAACCCGCACAACAACTCGCTGAACCGAAAGCGGATTCCGCTGATCAACTCGCTGATTGGCCAGCAACAGCCCTTCGAACAGACTTTCCGGCTGCAAGTGCACCTTCCTCGCAACCAGCTTTTTGTGGCCAGGCTCAGCCCCAGGACGTCCCTTGCTGAAATTTTGGTTCACGTCTGCGAGGAGAAAAACCTCGACCCCAACAAGTACGAGCTGCGACATCCAGGTCAGTATTTCGGACCAAAGAAATTAAAAACAGGAATACACAATTAAAAAGTTGCCAAAAAAAACATCAATTTTATCACAGAATAAAATCTTTAATATTTATGCAAGGAAAAAAAGAGAATGATTAAATGATTCAATTCCATTCTATTAACGTTTAAAGTAATGAATTAATAAGAGTTTATAAAGAATAGCCATTTTTTAATGCTGTTACTTTTAATTTTAACAAAAATTGAATGAAAGCTCTGCAATGGATTCCAATTTTGGGAAAGAATTAGAAGATAATTAATTACAATTCAGATATAATTTTTAGAAAAAGAACATTATTTATTGATATTTTGTAATCACCAGTTTCAAATTATGCTTCTATATAGTTTGATTTGATTTTTTTGTTCATTGTAAATTTTTATTTTGGATGCGTAAAAGTCTAGTTTTTCTCTCTTTTTTTTAAATGACCACAATGGTGATAAATGGCAATCACACGCCCGGTTTGGAGAAAGAAATCTCCTCCTTCATTCATTCAGTTTTGGCAAACCACACTTTAACCCAAAAAGAGCAACTGACCCAGAACACCGGCAAGAAAAAATCTCCTCTCCAATCGTTAGTGAGGAAGACACAGATTTGGAGGAGATAAGTATGACCAATTTGAGAGAGGGTCGGATCAAATTTTGGTCGAGTGATTAACGGTGATGGTGTTGGTCGGCTCACGCACAAAAGGACCGCCGCAGTGGTCAACCGAGGAAGGGAAATCGAGAACAAACATTTCACAAAAAAATAAAAATTGTAAAAATTGTGTTGGCCTGATTTTTTCATAATATGAATTTTTATAATTGTTCTGGTTGAAAATTCATTATTTATTTAACATTTTATTTAAAAAAAAAAGAAAATAACATCTTGCTTTCAACAAAAAGCTTTTTGTATTAAGAAAAAGAGTTACTGAAAATTCAAAATTTGAGGCGAAATTTTAATCAATCTAATTTAAGGAATTAGAAAATTCCCATAATAAAGAATTTTTATTTTCAAAAATTCTGTTTTTAAAAGTCATTCACAATTTTTTTTTATACCTTCTTGGAAATTTCAAACTACAAACTAATAGTATATAAAAATCACCAAAACTAATTTATTAAGTATTTATATTTATTAAGAAGAAATAATTGAACTAGAAGTTGTCCTTTTTGTAATTAATTTATTATTTTTATACTATCTATTTTTACTTCTAGAATAACAGAATATTGTTCACTTTTGACTGTTCTTCAATTAAATAGAGTAAATTGAGAATAATTATTTGATGCCTCGCCTCACAATCACTTAAAATCTTGGCATTTTTTTATATAAAGAGAAAAGCTGTTGTTGCGAATTCACTGATAAATCCTATGTGCGGCGGCGCCACAAGCTCTACCATTTACGGCACACCTGAAAGAAAACCTATATCGCTCCTCATTCCCCTTATCGTGCCGCCAACACGCAGCTTTTGCTTGCACAAAGCAGTCGACGATTCGAACCAGCGCCGAGATAACTCGCTCTCTTTCCAGCTGCTCGATTCTCCGCAAATTCGGATCACAAAATTCCCTGTAAGTTTACAAAAACAATAAGACTGATCAAAATTATTTAAATTTGATTACAAAAGTATTGTATTAATTTAAAAAATCAGTAATAATTTTAAAGAGTCACAAAAAGCTGAATGTAGGATATATTTTGGTTTTCATTCATTTTAAAGTTTATCAATTTTTTGATACTTGATTTTTATGCCTCGGAAAAGCACGTTTTTCAATTTTTAACATGTATTTTCTCAAGAAAGGAAAAACAGAATTCTGAAAATTACAGGGCAGACGTAAATTTTCACGGGCTACATTTTTACCTTTACTTGCAAAAAATTCCCAGGAGGCTATCATCGTAAAAATTTGACTTTTATAAAAAACAATTTTCAAATAATGACATTTTCCTTAAGCCTACAACTTTTATGTCAACAGCGAAGTTGTTCAGCGTAAAAATTCGTACTAGGAACAGTTTAAATCATTTTTCTAACTCAAACCATTCCAAAGGTATGGAAATTAAAAAATAAAAAAACCGGGGCATTTTCACGCCCCTAAATTTTGGTGTCAAAAACTGCTAGACTGACTTTGACATATTATGATAAAAAATAAGATTAGGTAATTTTTTTGTTCAATACTCCCTCAATCTCATTCGGGAATGCTGATATTATTTTTATCGATTTTTATGTAAATATTTAGGCTCTTTTTGTAAAAAAAAAAAAATAAATAAAAAAAAATTAATTTTACGTAATATACTTCTGGAAGTTTATTGGAAAGTATGTTGTGAATCAATAGTGCTTAGGTTTGTTTACCATTATAAAAAATAAGTCGCTTGAACAACACGGAAAGGTTGTGCGGCTTCGTCGGGAATCTTCTGGCTTCGAGCGTTTATATTTGCACTAAAATGATTCGAATTTCTTTCTTTCTTTCGTCCTGCAGTGAACACGGACCAGAGTCTGCAACTGTCGCTGTGTCTGGCCGACTACAAGATCACGGAAATCGTGGTGGTGCCGCGTGGCTCGCGACCTTCGACCGAACTCTCCTCGTCGGACATTCCGGCCCTGCAGAGGAGCAACAGCGAACAACGAAACGGATCCTCGGCCACTTCTTCCGGCAGCGGAAGTGGAGGAGTCTTGTCCATCCTCAAACGCAACAAATCTGTGAGTAGTAAAATCTAATTTATGACAAATTAAACAAAAATTATTTTAAAATTTACAAATATTTTCATTAAAATAGTGAAAATTTAAAATACATAATATTTTTTCCTTCACTTTGCATTTGAAATTATTTGAAACACCTGGAAAGCTAATTTTTTTTTTTTTTTTTTTAAATAATTAGCATTTATTTTAATTTAATCCGAACTTTTATTTTAAAAATTTTCATTTTGGAATTATCAAAACTACAACCAATATTTTTTTTTTTAAATCCGAAAATTTTCAGTTAAAAAATTTTTTTATATAAATTTCTGATTTAAATCTAACGAGAACTGCAGACATTGTTATTTTGTATCTCAGACGTTTATCCCCTTATCAATTATTTTCTTTCAATAAATAAGCTTATTTTTATTTGCTCGTCTTTGTTTCGCCACTCGCAATGACTTCACCACCGTTCGATTGGAAAAACAACTTCTCTACTTCTTTTATATTGTGAAACCTTTAACTAAAAATATAACGATGGTACTTTTATATTTCGGTAGCGATTAACCTGCGGCGGCGGCGGCGCGCAATGAATTACAGTTAGCTAGCCCAAAAATGCGCGGCTTTGATACATTAAATTTATACATTGCCGCACCAAATGTGCACCGGATCAGAGGCGGATTATCGCGGCAGAGCGTGCTTGTCTTATCGCGACCAGAATCTGCCACAACAAATGGCTAAAGATAAGAAGAGAGCGACAGACACACATCCATAAAAATTCCTCCGATGGAGTTGAAGCAAAAGACCTTCACATTGCTCTTCTGCGAAAATTTATAGCGATTTTTATCTCTCTTGTAATGACCGTGTCTGCTGAAAAAGAAAGAAAGAAAGTCGAACTACTGGAATTGGGTTGGAGAAGAACCAGAACAGAATTTGATGAAAATACAGATTTAGTTGCAAATATTTAATTTATTTCAACTGATTTTTTTCTATAAATTATACACAAAATCTAAGGTTGTTGATATGAAACGGTTCGAAATTAATATTAATTAAAAGATTTTTTTGTCTAATTCATTTGGAAAATGAAAATTATATTTTGGCCAATAAAGGAACCTTCATACTTGTAAAAAGAAGAATCCTTTTGATGATTAAAAGTTATTTATTGACTCAATGAGTATTTGAAGAGTCTTTTTCACTAACTAAGCAACGTGGAAGGAAAATTCCAGAATGAAAAGTGAATTTTCACTCTTTGATTTTTCTTCCATTATTCATTGAAACAAATTATTATGCAAATAGATATTTCCGATTCTTTTTTTTTTATTAATTTCATTATTAATGTTTCTAAGGGTTTCTTCCCCTTTTCATTTCAGGATGGCAATCGGGAGGGCAGCCTGAGCGGAGACAGTCTCGGAGGGCGCAGCAGCTCGCCGGCCAGGTCGGACGAAAGTCTCAGCCGATCCATTTCGCCACCAGCAGGCAAAATCATGGACAGACAGAACATGGCGCCGCCGCCGCCGGTCAGACACCGCAAGGGACGCGCACCAAAGCCCCCCGCAGCCCCTTCCGTAAGTTCGAGTGAATGAAAAAAAAGAAATAAACACAGAAAATCATTGGATTTTTATTTTTTTGAATTTTCGAGGCACCTTCAAGAAGATTTTTCCATTTTCTCGTTGTTTGCTGACGGGAGGAGAGAAGAATTCCAAGGCCCTTTGTTTATTTGCACGCTTCCCATTATCGCACACCGCCGCAGCAAATGGTGTTGCCACATTTTTCATAATTAATTATACCATGTTGACTTTTCTGTCTCTCCTGTTATTGCGTGTTTCAATGCGTAAACACGGTTTGAAGTTAACAGAAATCCTCACTTTTCTTATTGTGAATTCCACAAACTTCAGTACGCAATTTTAAATTAAATAAATGTTCAGAAATATTAGAAAATTCGTCTTTTATGAACAAACTAAAAATTAAAGAATTGGTTTTTTGATCGATTTGCATATTTTTAAGGATTTTTTACCTTTCCTCCAGGTCTAAATTAGGAAATATTAATATCAATGAATAATCTACACCCCAATTAACGTAGCAGCTGTTTTCCTTTTTATAATTTTTCAACTTTAAATTACACTTTTTCCAGATTTTCTGCTTTGAAATATTATCTTAACAGTTAAAATATTAATTTTTGCGGAGCATTTTTCTGCAGTTCCATCCTCAATGAGAGAAACTTCTTCCAAGTCTTGATATCAAAAACAAATAAATAAAAACATAATTACATCTGAAGAGAGATAGTGTCAGTCAGTTTTGCTAATTAATTGAATAACTAATGGCCGGGCCAGAGATAAAATTGAGAATTCCATTAAACTCTTGCACCTCTCCCGCAGAGCGGCACAATATATGTTAACAATAAACAAATGAAAGTGGAGATTAGAGCGTCGGCGGCGCGCGTGCGATAACAGGGGCCATTTGCGTGTTTCGTCGTTGGCAGGAGAGTGCTGAGTGTGGCGTTTTTTTTTTCTTTGTTGGCAGGTGCCAGCAGTCGAGGTGGAAGAAGCGACCAGCAAGCCTGCCGAACCCAAGAGAACCACTGCTCTGGTTATTTCGCACTCGAGAAATAGTTCTGACAGCAGCGGATACCACGAGGCCTCTGTCCTCAGCGACACCCCCGACAACCTCAATGGCCACTCCACCAGGTCAGTACTTATACGCATTCCGCACTTAATTACTCATTAATTGATAATGTCATTTTGATGAGTCACCCTTTTTTTCTCCAAGGGCTACGTGGACAGTTTTCAAAAGTTGCGAAATTCATTTTTCCGCTAGAAACTAGATTTGGGCGGGTAGAAAAATTTATTAGAACAATTTTTCTGATTAAAGTCAATATTTGAGGTGTTATGGGGGACAATTTCAGAGTTCAAAGGGTCAATTTTGATTAGAAATCATTTTTATAGAGCTAGGTTTTTTTTTAAATTGAAATTTATTCATAGTCTTTTCAAAATTCAAGCGTTGAAATCGCAGCAGCAACTGAAAGTTGACCTAAATATTACCAAATTTATTTGCAGCATGCACAATTTTTGTAATTTGTTGTGCCTCTTGTTTTTCGGCTATCAGTTAGGCTAGGTTTGTAGAAAAGAAAAATAGTTTGTATATAATAATTTAAAAATATAGTGCTATTCTTAAAGTGGTTTTCCAAATCTTGTAAAATAAAAACATATTATTATTCTATTAACACCGCTTTGGAAAAATAAACAATTTTTAGTCTCCATATAGCAGAAGAATCTCAAAATAGATTATTTTCCGATGAAAATAGGTTGTTTTTTTTTATTAAAAATGTGAACAACAACATATTTTTCATCAAATTAGTTATCCTAGAACCTCAATTTGTACAAAAAAAAAATGTATATTTGGGCAGCATTTGTTATGCATTTAACTTCGAAAAAAGTAGATAAAGAATCGTCAGCTATTTTATTTCTCTTCAGAGTTTTTAATAATCTCTAAAGATATTAAATAATGACGAATACCTCATTTTTCTCAATTTATTTTTTTCTTCATTAACTGGAGGTAATTTATTAACTAATGTTGCTAAATCAATTTTGAATTGCAGTCCCTCGGACACAATAAACCGCAAATCAAGTAAAGCCGCCCCCACCACCTCCAGCACCGCCGCCGGTGCAGCCGCCGGCAAGTTGCAGTACTCGCTGTCCATGTCCGACGTGTCCAAGACGGACGCCCCCGGCAGAATGAGCAACGCCACCTCCACCAGCTCGCTGAGCAACAAGAAGAAAAAGGCCCCCGCGCCGCCTCCGGCCGTGCCGCCCCCGAGCGCCCTGCCCAGTAGGTCTAGCAGTAGGAGCAGTAGTGTGCTAGAACCCTCAGGTAAGAAACCTGCCTCCAACTTCCCCTCCACCCCCGACACATTCGTGCCGCCCCCGCTCGAAAAGCAAAGTTCCGACTCCTCAGGGTGGAGTTGGAAGTTCAAGGTGCCGGTCAGGTTGGGGCCCAAACCCTTCAAACGCGAGCTCTCCTCTTTCCGAAAGCAGAACGCGGAGAAAAATGGCAAAGCAGGGGAGGGGGTTGCGTCCGGGCAGGTCCGCAAGTTCCGTCCCAGTGCGGAATTCCTGAAGCGCGAGCAGCAACTTGCTTTGAACTACCAAAAGCAGATGGACGTTTTGAAAACGCAGAGAAGGGAAGAGAGGAAAAAGCAGCAGAGGGAGAATGGGGTGAAGCAGGAGAGGGTGGAAGAGGGTTGTCTGAAACCTTCGCTGACTTGTAGGAAGTCGTCCGAGGAGGAAAGTTACGCTTTGTTTTTAAACCAGCTCAGCAAAATTCTCGAGAGCAAGGCCGAGTTTCTTTAAAAATATCCTGGTTCTTAGATTTGCCAGTGAAAATAAAAATACTACTTTTCAATGAGCCGAAAAGTTAATAAAATATTGATTTTTTTTGTAGTAAAAATACATTTTTTATAAATGGGAAAAAATCTAAATTTACTTCGTTCCTTTTTGCTTATAAATTATAAAAATTAACATATAAAAGTTTTTTTTAAATTAATTAAACAATGTTTATTTCAAATTTTTATTGATATTGTTCATGTTCACTGCTGTCTTTCATCTCACAATAAATTAAGAAGTAAAGTTTTTCTTCTTTATAGATAAACAGACAATATAATAATGAAAAGCAAACCTTGAACTTCCAACTTTGGGCCCAAATTTGCGTTTAATAGCACTAAAATATATTTAATATTAATAAACACCTAAAAATCTCTAATCACTTGCATGAAGAAGCTTGCATTATAAAATTAAAGAATGCTTTTATAAATAACAAATTATATCCTTTTTTAAATCTAAAAAATACTAACAAACTCACACAACTTCCTCTTCCTCTGTGTCTTTTTTCACTTTTTTGTAGTGTGCATGCTTGATAACCCCGTAGTAGAGGCAGAAGCGTCGCCCCTTAACCCACCTGTCCCGCGTGCACGCAGACTGACCCCGGATGCGGCCTCGCCGACCCCACCCCCCATCAGGCCCCGGAAGCCGCGCCTGCCCCGTCCCGATTCGGGGCTCCTGTTTCGGCGACAGGCGTCGTCCAACTCGCTGGTGGGCAGCGTCGGCTCGTCGACGGGCAGTTTCGTCTTCGGCGTCGGCCGCAGCGTCCTCTCCTTCAACGTGAACAGCGAAAACGGCTCGGAGAACACCTACGAGGACATCGACAACGACCTTGACCTGAGTCTCTTCGAAGGCTCCACAGGTGGCAGCACTATCAGAACCACTGACATTCTTCTGGAGGAGGATGAAGAGTACGCCAACTTCCACAACTCCCTGCTGAGCGAGCAGAAGAGAAATTCGCTGACCAAAATTTTGAACGAGGATAATAATAATAATAAGAAAAAACCGAGCAGAAAAAAGGCGCCGGCACCGAAAGCGCCGAAGAACATCGGACACAGGCGCCGACCCAAATTGGGAGAAATCGAATGGGAGACTCAAGCTGAGGAAGATATTAAAGTTGAGGAATTGAAGTCTTTGGACTTTGAGAAGGCGAAACCAGGGAAAAAGGCGAAAATCGTCGAAACCAGTTCGAGGGATTTCATGCTGACCTCGCAGAGATCGACCCTTTCTGTGCAAAGTCTCAGATCAACCCACGACGAGTTCGGATTTCCTTTGGCCAACGATTATGAGGAAGTTGGTCACTCGACTGACGAGCTGGACTTGGACCTAGACTTGTTCGCCATGACTAACCAACCTCACGCTAATAGTGGTGCTCAAGGTTTGCTTCACTAACCTAACTAACTTGATAAAGTTTTCCTTTAATTTTGTGTAATATATAAATTTTGATAATTGGTGGAGGTATTTTAAAAAACTTCTTATTGTTAATTAGAAAGCTTTTTAAACTATTTAACAAATGCAATATTTAAACTAGTTTTATTTCTATAGAGCATTTTAAAGATATAATTTTAATTTCTTTTTTAAACATGAAAATTGTCAGGTTTTTTCTCACAGCATTCAGCATTGAAATAAGCAAGGCGATTTTTCTTTCAAATGTTTTTAAAATTTGTGCTTAGAGTATGGATAAAGTTTAATAACGTCTCAACAATGGTGGTTTAAATTTAAAAAAATAATTGAAAATAATGGCTCCTTTTGTTGTAATAACTTGATTTGATTAAACCCAATGAAGCTTCCCTAAATGTTTAGAAAATTAGCAGTATTATTAATTAATTCTAATTTTTATAAAATTAATTATAATTAAAATATTTTTCTGTTTTAATGTGTTTTTTTATTTATTTAACACCATTTTTCCAATGGTCTATTTGAAAATTATAATTAAATTTTCAGGTGCCATTAATATTTGTTTTATAATAAATTTTCCACTCTTCCTTTTGCAGAGAGCGCAGAAAAACTCCCTGCCAAAGACCTGCCATCCCCCGCAGAACCCGTTACTGTCCGGACTGAAAACGGCCATATGGACAACGGGAGCCATTGCGAGGAGGATCTGGAGGTGCAGGTGCAGAGCATGGACGTTGGCAAGGCGGAGTCGGAATACGCTTCTGATGACGAGGACGACCTTGACAGTGCCTTCCAGAGCGTCACTGACGTCCTGGAGAAGCAGCTGGAGGCGGAAGAGCGACTTTTGAAGCAGCAGAAAATCGTCCAGGTGGAAAATGAGGAAGACCTTTCGAAAACGCCTAGTCCTGCACCCCAAGTCGAGGAGGTTGAGGAAAATATTAAAGAGGAAGACCCGCGGCTGGTGCAGGAAAGGCTGGGCAAGGAAAAACTGCTCAAAGAGTTGGAGGTGAAAAAGGCGTTGCATGAAAAGCAGAGGATGGAAATTGAGCGGCTGCAGAAGGAGCAGCAGGAGCTCGAATTGGCGCTCAAGAAATTCGAAATGGAGGTAAAAATAAAAATTAAGCTTTTTACTGGGGGAAAAACTAATAAATGTACTGCAAAAAAATTAAAACTTTTGATAAACTAAAAACTACAATATTTGTCAATTTAATTAATTAAATATTAAAATTTCAGTCTCAGAATGAGGAGAAAAAGCAGGACTCGATTCCAATCTCACCAGAGCCATCTGATATTCCTGACTGGGAGTACAAATTGCCAGCACCACCGACTGCTTTCCGAGATTCAAAGGAAACCGCCACTCCTTCAAATACACCAGAGGTAGTTTCAATAATTTTACTAAAATTAAAATAATAGAATGGTATAATTTATTTAACACTAATTTTGTACAGCTTTGCAAACTTTGAATAATTTATATATTTTAATAATAATGTTGAATTTACTATGATTTAGGAGGAAAAGAGAAGACTTTCGTTTGATTTGAAGCCAACAGAAGTTGAAAAAGAAACACCAAGAATAGAAATTGTGCCTCCTCTGCCTGACATCATAATCCAGCAGCCGGACATTTTGATAGACCAACAGGAATCAGTGCATGAGGAAGAGGAAGTTAAAAGTAAATCAATTCATTTCAATTTAGGAGTTTTTTTAAATGGTTGAATTTTAGGATTTGTGGAGGAGGAAGATCCTGAGATGAGGCCGAAGCCACCTGCCATCGTGGATGTGACCATCAAACCTGCTGTGGTGAGTGAGTTGCCGAAGAGGAGGAGCGCCTCTCCACCCAGGGTCACCATCATGCCCCTCAGGGCGGCCCACTCGCTCTGCAGCCTTGTCTACGACCACAGGGACAACAAGCAGCAGGACGAGGAGGAGGTGCCGAGGAGGGGGTCTGGCTCGGACAGTGACAGCGACAGGGTGCTCAGTCCGCTGAGGAAGACCACCAGCGTGGACGACGTTTCCAAATCAACTGCTCAAAACGGTGAGTCTCAAAAGTTCCAACACCAAAAAGAATTTGAAAAATTTATAAGATTGAAACAGTGAAATTTCTTTCTCTGGTTTTGGTAACTTTGAAATTATTTTTAGTGGGCCTCAATAGTCTTGTTGTTATTTCACAATTCATTGATCAGATCTGAAATTTAATTGCAATAATTTGAATGCAGTTTAATTTTGAATGAAATTTTTCAATCGTTTTATGAGGCAGAAGGAATTTTTATAATTCCAATTCCTAAACAAATATTGCGCTATTTGTCAAGAATTTACAACTTCCTCTATGTGGGAGTCACACTCACATTTTTCAGCCTTATTTGCAAACGGATTTGCGCACACAGAGATAAGCTGCCGAATCGTCACTTAAAAGTTAGCCAACCAACCGTTCCTTGAAACTTGAAACCTGCAGTTTTTTTAGGTGGAAAAATGTAGCAAAAGTAAACAAATGGTGCGTTGTCATTGAGGTATGACTTAGGTCGGGGCCGATTATTGAAAAGGAATATAGAATGCAGCAAAAAAAGGCGTTATATTATTTCCATCTTTGAGAAATCGTCGAGAAAATAAATAATATATACCTGACAATGAGAGCGAGAGATGAGAAGCTTTAACTGTAAATGTAGTGAGCTTGAATAACGTGCATGCGGAATCGGAATATTTTCCTTTGAAAATAAGGGGAAGTGATAAATTGGAAATTGTCAAAAAAAAAAATTAAATAAATTTTAGAAAAATATACATAATTAAAATATTTCAAAACTATTTTAATAATAAAATTTTTAGATGTATATTTCAAAGATAAATAATTATCTAGATTTTGATCTGTTTGTAGTCTTTCATCTTATGATTTTCTGACTTTTTAAATAATTCTGTAATTTATACATACATAAATGATTTGAAAGAGAAAACATCAATTAATATTTAATTTTAAAATAAAATTATCTATTTTTCCCATTTTTCACTTCCCTATTATTATGCTGTATTACGATGCATGCACGCCGTGTCGGTATGCACAAAGAAATTGTGCACGCACGCACCTTTGGTGACCTTTGGGTTGGTGCAACGGCCAGAGTAGAAAGCCTTGCTGCACCTTTTTCGCAGGTGCTTTTGTACCACCAGCGCAGGAAGGTCGCGTCACGTGACGCGATTTATTTGGTCCTTTGTGCACAACATCAACACAAAACAAACGCCTTTCTTGATCCTTTGCACGTGCCCAGCCTATTTGAACTCAACAGACTTCCGAGAGATCCATCAATTTTGTTTATTTTTCAAAAATCGAGTAAAAAAATTCAAAATATGAAAAAAGTTTTGCATCTGTTTTGAGGAAAGCCATTTTTTCTTGTTCATGTGTTCATGCTAATGAGAGAGTTTTGAGTAAAT
This sequence comes from Neocloeon triangulifer, assembly GCF_031216515.1. Taxonomy (NCBI): domain Eukaryota; kingdom Metazoa; phylum Arthropoda; class Insecta; order Ephemeroptera; family Baetidae; genus Neocloeon; species Neocloeon triangulifer. Next base: position 12,356,690 of record NW_026775546.1, read on the forward strand.
TTTCCGCGACGTGTCAGGGCAATAAACCGATCAGAGGCCGCAATTAAGATTAGAAAATTGCTCGAGGGCAAAAAGGCAATCGGTCGTTCTCACGGGACGCAGTCTAGATTATTTTAAATTTGCTCGGAATGAGGTCAAATCGGCGAGTTTGTAATTGATATTCCGATACTTCACGAATTTGTGTCAGGAAAAAATACTGGTAATATTTTAGGCCGCATGAATAATTTGCTAAATTTTTCTTTTGAAAAGACCAACTGAGGGCGTTTTAATAATTGTTGTCCGAGTGTAATTTGCGATTAAAAACTGTGCACGCACGCCTCATTAGCGAGACATGGCACAATTTTTTACAAATAAGGATTTATAACAAGCAAGCGGCTTTGCATCTCTCAAGGTTGGCGAATTATTTTTCCAAAGAGAGAAAATGTTAAAGCAACGGAAGAAAAAAAGCACGTCATCAGTTGTCCGTTATCTTTATCTTTTAAAATAAAAAAAACTCTCAAAAACGCAAGCTGGAGGACAGAATTGCGAAATATAAAAAAAATATCAATTGATATTATTTTTCTTTTGTAGAAATTTCTAAGAAAAATTGTCATTAATTGACATTTTGCTTAAACTAATTATAAAATTTGTAATAATTGTTGAATTATTTCTAGTTTTAAAAATATCCTGCAAAAAAATGCCCATTGATTGTATATCAATCTTTCAGTAATTAGTCACAGCGCCAACATTGCACAAAAGCTCACTATTATTTTCTCATATCGCGCAAAATTCTGATAAACAATGGGTGACGCGCGATAATGACTCTGGTTCGAAAAATCCCACTTATCAGTTTGTGTGAAAAATTGCGATTGCGTCACACACACGATTGTGTTCTTTTTTTCGCACACCGCAGATTATGTTATAAACCTTTCGCGGCGATCTGGATGAGAGAGAAATAATATTATTGTTCAATATCGGCGGCGCCGCGAGTAAAAGTCATGTAACGCAACCGCGCGTCAACCTGTTTGCTTTAATTTCGCACACGAGAGCTAATAACTTACAAGCCTCCATTGTGATCTCGCAGCTTTCATTTTTTTTTCTAATTCCGTGATTAAACCTATTAATGGAGTAATAATAATTTCTTTCGGTCTTATATTTAAAAATAAAAAACAATTTTAACTTTAATTTCATACATTTGTATTATTTTCCACTGAAATAAGTAATTAAATGAGTATTGAGTAGTTTTAAGCAAATTGAAGTTTTAAATATACAAAAACTATAATTTGATTCTGTGTTTCAGGAAAGTTAATCGAACTATAGTAAAAACTTGCAGAGGAAATGTTAAAAATCTTGTTTTTTAATAACTTAACAATCAATGTGGAATTTATTTTTATTAAATTGACAAACGCCTCAAGCAAAAGTCGAGTTTGATGGAACAAAAACTCCGAAACCTTTTAGGAAATTTAAATATTATACTTTTTCTATAAAGAACATTGAAGTGGTGGTTTAAATTTCAAAGGTCAATTTTTTAAATTTTTTCTTACTTTTTGCAATTTGATTCTTAATATAATTTAGAGATCAAAGAACATTTTGGAGTTTGTAACATTGATCTTTTTTTCATTTGATTATTTCCATATTTTGGCTTTGAATTTGCACCTTTTTCAATAAATTTCTACTCAATTTTTGAAAAAAATTCCACCTCCGAAGCAAAACACATTTTATAATTTTGTTATAAAATCGCCCTTGAGTATGATCTTTTTGAGCTGGTTGCATAATTCAAAAGCCTGTGCAGTTGTGAGCGAGGTTTTTTTTCTTTTTAATTTTCGGTCGACGTCACTGCTCAGCGAGTTGGTCTCGCTTTACATTGGGCGTAGAATGTCGGTGTGTGGGACGTCGGCTGGGCTTCGGCGGCCAACAACAGGTTCTCGCCCGAGCCCATTCAGTGAAAGAGTTATTTTTTTTTATTTTATTATTCTCTCGGCGGCGAGTGAGTGGGGGTCCGTGTCTCTCTTTCTATCTGGCTGGCAGGGCAGTCGTCGCTCGAAGGTTCGCCAGTTCGGTGCGCGCGCGTTCCATCAAATACAAATTCCTTTTCAACGTCGCCTCGTCTCTTTGGTTTGCAGAAGCGCCCGTCCAGGAAGAGGAGCAGCGCCTGCAGCAGCTGCAACAACAACTGCTCACCTGGCAAAAGCAACTCATCACCAACCAGAGCGTCCTTCAGGAGCACGTCGACATGCCTCTTCAGTCCCTACAGGTCAGTAATTCAAACAAACGTCACAATTGCGAATGAAATTTTTTCATAAATGAACATTTTTTGAAAACTTCAAATTGATTTATTGAATTTTAAATATTTTGGTAAAGTTGAAAATTATTAATTTAATCAATATATTTACAAATTTTTTTGTAAATTAGTTTGACAAATTTTCATATCATTTTTTAAATTAAATTGAAAATTGTACTACATAAATAATAAATTATTATTAAATTTAGTTTCTTCGTGAGCTATTTTCATGATAATCTAAATGAATGAATCTTGAAAATTTCTAAATAATGGTTCAGAAGCAAATGAGAAGAGTAATGAGATGTTTCTTTTGTTCTCATCCTCTCATTTTAAATGTCGGTTATCTTATAAAAACACAGCATTTGAGCTTGTTAAAAAGAAATTACTTTTCGTCTAATCTTGAGAAACCGTCTTTATAAACAATTAGAAATTAGTGGGTGGTCCTTTTCTGACTATCAAGAAAGTGCATTATTTTAAGCTTTTCTTTTAATTAGCAATGGCGTCGCTTGTTTTTGATTGACCTTCTTAAACGCGCAGGTCACACCGACTGGCGAAAAGTGTACATGACGTGTAAAGCACAAATATGCGGGCTTGAAACAGCAGGCCTGCGATTTGGGCCAAGCGCGTTTTCATATTTATCGGCTACAACTTTTAAACGCACTTAACTCTGTACAAGCTTTAATATGCCGCAACAAGTTGATAATTGGAAATTTGTGTATAGAAATTTGGGCCACGCTATAAAAAAAATAAGGAGAATAATTTTAAAGTTGATATTTAAGAAGATTTTGTTCTATTTGACAAGAAAATTTTGATATGCCGTGACAAAGAGCAGCTCATTAGTGTCAAAACCTTGAGATTTCCAAGTCCCATTAAGCCTCTTCCATCATTTCTCTCTTCATCGGAATGAATAACAAATCGTTTTGTTGTGTTTGGTCTCAAAAATGATATAATAATTCATCTTCTTGACGAGTTTGTCCACAATTTGGTGCGTGAAATTCACCTCGTGAGTAAAAAGCAGCAAGCTTGGCCTCCTTTTCTTCTCATCTGAATGCTCCGAGCCCAAATACGCGACTCGTCTTGCTTAAAAATATTAAGCGCCGTTATAAAAAAATGGCGAAAGACGAGACGGAAAAAATTCATTCCCTTTTCTGAAAAGCTGAGGAAACTGGCTTCAATTCTTCTTCCAGCAATAGAATATGTCTCTGCTTTTAAGCTTTTAACTCGAGCTCTGTTGCGCAAGCAAGTGAGAAAACAACTTTTAGTTTTGTGGTTTCTCGTCACGTTGGATTACATTCTAAGGCGCGAGAAGTCATCTTTCAGACTCCCACGCTTCTTCTGCTCTTCAAGAAGTGTGTGTTGAAAATCAAAATCATACCATACACTTGGTGAGAGATCTCTTGAGCAATTCACTTAATAATCCTTTTAAAAATTGTGCTCTTAAATTTAACTCCGCAAAATTCGCCACAAGACAAAAATTTCTCCTAATTTTATTTTCATTTGTAATAATGTCAAAATATTGCAATAAAAAGCAATAATATTTAATTGATAAAGAATTTATGTGTAATAATTAATATTAATAGAAATTTCAATTAATTTTAAATTATTCTGATTAATTTTTTTTACTTCTTTTGGAAAGCACTTAAAAAAATAACCAAATATCAGGTTCGGATTAAAATAAATAATAATTTCCATAATTTCATACCTAATGGAATTAAATTGTTTCATGATAAATCATTTCTCCTTTTTATGAGTGAAGATTACGTTGATTTAACTGGACAATTGAATTGCGTTAATTACAATAATGAATTACGCCAGCGAGATCTGAAAGTTTATAATTAAAAAGCGATTGGAATCTCCAATGAGCTTGAATTTCCTGCTCTCAAGAGAGACAAAAGCCCCGTCGGATCAGCTGGCCGCCTCGAGTGTCACAAATAATTCATTGCATCGAACGAATTAAACTTTCTCCTTCCGAGCCGCTTCAGATTTTTCGCCTCTCTCTCCGCGGGATCAAACGAGCAAAGTCAATGGAATAGTAAAAGATCGCGCCACAGACCAGAATGCATCATTTTGTTTCACTTTCCATTTCAAACTGGAGAGACAAATTAAATTGTAAAACAAATGAAGAGGGGATCGACGGACAAATCAATCAATTGTTTCAACGTGAATTTGTGGTTTAATTGCAGGTGCTGCGCGAGATTCTGCCTCAGATGAAGCAGAAGCTCGAAGAAGACGCCATGAACGGCACCTCGACCACCACCATCACCGAAACAATCACTTCCAGGTAATTACAAAAAACATAACAATAATATTACAATCTGATCAAATAATTTAAATTAATTCAGTTGAGCTCATTTGAGCTAATACAAAATAACGAGTTTTTATAAAACCATTAATTGGATTTCAAAAAGGAGAGCTTCAGAACCCACTGATAAAATGTTGTGTTCATTATTATTTTAAAAATTAATTTTTATAAATTCAAATCATGATAATTTATTTCAATTAAAAATTTAAATTTTTTCACTCTGCTTTTTGTACAATTTTATCACCAAATCATGAGAATTCGTTGAATTCAACTCATTTTTCTAACAAGTTAACTTTTACACCACAACAAAAGAGTGTTGGCTCAACAATGAAACAAATCCCACGCACGCACGCCACTTATAGTTAAGAATTTGAAAATTGCCCGCGTGCAGCTCTAAATTTTTTTGGCTATTTCCATGCGTGAAATTGTAGGAATTCATTCGTGCTTTTCGGTGGGCGCGAAATCGACCACGAAAATAATATAGAATCGCGCGTGACAAAAGCGGCACAGTCCACCGAGACTTATCAATTGGAGTGAGTGCTGATGACACTGACACACACGATTGCCGCCGTTAACCTCTTTTTCCACTAGACTGCGAAACAGCCGGAAAGAAAGAAGGTTTATTGCAAAAAGTAAAAATGAAGCTTGAGCCAAAATTGGAGCAAATGGATATTAAAATATTTAGTCATTGCAATTGTTGAAATCTCCAAATCACTGAACAAACTAAATCAAATCGACCTTTTAAACAATATTCACAGATAAGCAATCAATATTTTTCTTTATTTAAATTGAGGCTCGAGAGAGCAATCTGAAAAAAAATGAATCAATTAAAAACAAATTTAAAAAAAAAATTATATTTTCTGAACACAGGTCAAGCACGCTTCCGCGTGGCGTTCGGTCTTTGGACATGGAGGTGAGCGACCCTACCGTGTACAGGGGCAGCAACACCCTTGAGAGGCGGACGGTGGTGACGTCGTCGAGCTCGAGCAGCGTCCAGCAGCGGTTCCGCCCGCCCACCATCAACCTGGGCACCTGGAGCGAGCGGCCCAAGAGCGAAATCGCCCTGAAGCAGGACTCGGACTACAGGGTGGGCGTCGGGCAACTGCAGGCCAGGGCGGCACCCATCGTGCGGCAGGCCGAGCCCAAGCCCAAGGAGACGCTCCACCTGCTCGGCTCCAACGGCGACCCCGTCACCAGGAGCAACTCGTGGCGCGTCCTGCAGCAGCCGCCCTACAAGTCCAGCGTCACCATTCACAGTCTTGCCACTGAACAGGTACCAAAAGTAATCTCACAATTACATTTTAAAACAACACAAAATTCTTTATTAAATAAATATTTCAATTTTTTTGTTTCCAAAAAGAGAAGAAAATTAAACAAATTTTGGAAATTATTTGAATCTCACAATCTTCTTTTAAATATTTTCAATTTTAAATCAATCAAAATGACCGGCTAATTCTAGTTGAAATTTATTTAATGGACAATATTCAATTGTATTTTCTTGAAATAGGTGAAAAATTGTAAATTGTAAATTTGGGATTTAATGAAGCTTTTTTGATAAAAAATTTATATAAATTTAATTTTTCAATTTTATTTCATACTTTCTTTTATTACAATCCAATTTTGTTGTTTAGATTATAATTTTTAATCATTTCGATTTATTTTAACACAATTTTTAATTTTCATTTTCATTATTTCAATATCTTTCCTGCAGGTCCGAGCGAGCAACAAGCCGACGGTGATCCTTCGTCAGAACCCTCCCGCCTCGTACCACCAGTCGTTGGAGCAGCAAAGCGAATTTGCCGCCCCCAAGGGCCCCCAGAAGCGGTACACCACCCTTGTGGGGCTGAACGGCGCCCCCCAGCCCACCCAGGTGACCCAGCAGCACCAGCCGGTGGTCATCGCCCAGGTGGCCCCCAGCGTCAAGGGCTTCGCCGCCCCCAGCAGCAACGCCCCAGTTAAAATCTCACCCCTGACCGCCCCCAAGCCGACGCCTGTGCCGCCTCCGCCGCCCCCTGCCCAACAACTACAGCAACCAATGGTGATCAGACCGACGGCGCCGCCCAAGAAGAAACTGCCCGTGCAGACCAGCGAGGCCCCCAGGGACCAACTCATGGACGCCATCAAGAATTTCGGCGGCAGGAGCAACCTTCGAAGGGTAAGCAATTAAAATTTATTTTACTTCAACTTTAAAATTAATTGGTTCCTCTTTCATTCAGCGTTTTTTTAATTAAATAATTTGAAATTATTTTCAATTTCAAATGAAATCATTCTTTTTCCTCTAAAGTATTCCATTAGGCGATTAGGTCAATTTTCTTTTCGAATATTATAATTGAAAGCATGAGTCACACTATCTGCGCTCATGTTTAAATTTTTAATCAAAAATCCGCTTTTCTGTTTTAGGTGAGGTCCACGCAGTAGATTTTCTTGTGTGAACTTTGATTTGATCCGAGGCAGCATCTTTCTTTGGCTGCATATTTTATTTCGTCATTCGCTCCCACGGCGAAAGTGAAACATGGAAAGCCGTGACGCCCCCAGTACGAATTTGCTGTGGAACTTCCTTCGCTTTAGAAGAGAGAAACAAAGAAGTCCTTCTACCGTCTCTAACTCCGCCAAGTATAATCCCCAGTTTTATATGTATCAATTGCTCAGCATGTATCCATGTGATATGCGGATAGATTTAGCAATAATAATTAACTACTACTGTAATTGGTCTGCAGGTAGAGTCCCGCGCGTTTGTAAATACATAATCAATTTAAAAAATGCAACGAAAATATATTAAAAAATGTGCCTGGTTAAATCTTTTACAAGTTTACGAAATTTCTTATAATTAGTTCATTTCATCGACGACTATAATGAGAGATAATTAATTCGCAATCCCAGGAAAATATATTAATTTTTAATTGGAATGCAAAAAATTAAACTTTTGTGATCCAGCAGGGGTTATAATTATTATTATTTGAAGTCGTCAGTTTTGTGTTAATTGTAAAACCTCTTAAATATCTGTCAATACTTAAAATTTGTTATTATTCATCAGGTGTGCAATTGCGGAAAACTAATACTTATAATTATATTATATGTTGTGATGAGTGAGAAATATATGATATGAGAAGCAGTGCTTGCGATAAAATACATTACATATTGTAAAAAAAATATACTCGATTTTCATTTCATGACAACCTAAAGAAGAAAGGAACAAAAATTATCCAAATAATCAAAAAAGAATAATAACAAGATATAAAATTAAATTATTCAAATATTTATTTTAAAATAAAAACAAAAACAATAATTACACTTATTTATTATCACCTTTACTTTCAACATTTTTAAAATAACTTTTATGTTGTATTTAATTAGTTTATAAATTTTATAAAAATATATTGTATCTTAATATTATTTATTATTAAATTTATAAATAAAATTTAATTTTAAATAATTATTATTATTATTTATTCTTCTCGGTGTGTACAAAAATTTTTAAATTGGAGAAAAAAAGCAAAAAAAGAGAAGAAAGGGTTTACAACTAGCAGATGCCTGCTAAAACGCCCGACATCAAAAGAGACACGGCCGCCGCGGTAAACCCACACTATCGAAAAAAAAAGAACGATAAAAATAACTCATTGTGAAAAAAAAAAATTGAACTTATCATGTGGGAAGTGAAAGTTGGAAAAATGGAAAACAGCAGCGCGCCCCGCTCATCCCCTTCCCCCTCCCCCGATATTCCCGCCGCTTGTACCAAAATAAATCAAAACCTCCTCAGGTCAGCTGGCGCATAATGCACATGGCACCCGCATTTCTGTTCTTCCGATCACTTCAATCTCCTTCTCCAGCGTCACTCTGAAGGGTACAGGGTCGGTACACGCAGAGTGATCAAACCTGTGACCTGCACACGCACCTGCCTATCAGATTCCTGTTTGTATTTCAGCCTTCAGGACCTTCAGGTAAATAAATCTCATGCATTAGTTTTGTATTTAAGAGCAGGATAGCCAGGATAAGAGAATTAAAAGGAGAAAATTTTCTCAGTAAAAAAAAGAAGTTATAATACAATAGCTATGAATAAATTTAAAAAAATCCTTCTACCTAATTTCATTTTATTAATATAAATTTTAGAAGTTGCAAGCGTCGCGCTCTCCAGCAAAATAAATCATGATAATACATATATATTTTGGCTTCATCCATGCCATTGTGAATTTTTTTTTTCAAATTAATCCTTTTAGGAGCTCAAATATAAATCAGTATGCGAGTTTTGGTTTGAAAAAATCTTTTTGGTAATTTTTGGACCAGCTGAAGCACACTGCGCTTAAAAAATATTATTTTTATTTTCGATTTTAGGATTGATGCAGACCTATATTTTGGCACAATTATGAGCAAAAGTAAAAAGAAGAATGTGTATAATGAGGATGTGGAAAAAAAAATTCGCCACATGCAGTACATCGTTCACCAGAAATGTCCCCAGGAAATTTCACCCACTGAGCTAGCAGATAAAGAGAAAGAGAGTGAGCAATTTTAAATAAAATTAAAATAATTTCCTTCAACTCATATTGTACTCTCCAAAATTTCAGCATTCTTATTCCTTAAACTGGTCAATCATGTGGAATTTTTACCTTACCTTCCGTGGATCGAGTGCTGCAAGGACAATAAACAATCATCAGACGATGTTCTATCGACTCGAGACTCATTACTCGACAGTGTCTTATTCACCAAAAACAAACTGCTCAGGACGCTCTACGTTACCCAGACATTGGCCATGCCAGAGTATGCGGACAAAGAATTATACAACTCACAACTTTTGTTCTGCAACAAAGCAAAGACTGAGGAGGATCGAATCTACGACCTTACGATGGCAACTCGGACAGCCTTCAGCATTGAATGCTCTGGTCTCTCCTTCTGGAGCAAGGTGGACGAGGCCGCCAGGAATAATGACGAGTCTGCACTGATGGCCTTAACAGCTTTTATCACCAATTACTCTTCGAAGAAACTTCTTGCCCATAGAATGCAAAACCCTGGAAAGACGGAAACGGGCACCGCTGAGGATTTCCTGTTCAATGAAGGTGTCCTGTGGCAACTGCATTTCAATCCTGTCCTGCTCAACCAGTGGCTTGTAGCAGCTCAAAACACTTTGCTGTTTCACAGAACAAAATACATTTGTTATATTAACAAGAGCTCGTCCTTCCCACCACAGATTGCCCCTTCCGTCCAACTTATTTTTGTGTTCTTTAGAGATCTTCAGAGAAGACTTAACTACGGATTTGCGCTGATTGGCCATCAGGTGAAAATGTTTCCAGAGAAAGACGAGCGAGTGACTAAACTGATCATGGAGGACGTTGTTGCACCCTGTTTGGCCTCTCTGAAGGCCTTCCTCTTGGATGATAATAACAAAGCATTATTTGAGTACCTCATCACAGCTCTTCCAGGTATCATTGTGGAACTTCGGGCCAGGTCCGATCCATCTGTTGAAAACAAGGAAGTTTTCTTCCATAATGAGAACATCCATGTGGACCCTGATGATGAACTAGAGGAATCCATGTACACCTTTCTGTACTGGGTCAACAGTGAAAAAGTGATCAAGCCTTGCTTTGGTGACATCCGGATCAAAATCGAGGACCTGAAGGCGAAAATCAATGAGAGCAAGATTTTCCCACTTTTGGACAAAGCGCTTATTTACATGAACTCACTGGACAAAGCTTTAAGCAAGGTTTATCTCTCCGATGAAGTAAAAGTTGAAGATGACACCAAGAGCAAATTTTTAAAATATTTAATTTTATGTTACGTGAAAAATCACAACGGAACCGAACTTCTCAGTATCACTCACAGCAGTTGCTTTCTAACTTTGCTTCTTCAACTGCAAAAGTCCATCATGTTCGATTTCCTATCTAGAACACTCTCTTATGTTGCAAACCAAAAAACATACCAAGAAGACACTGCTGAAAAATTCAACTATAAGGGTGAAGATTTGGAACTAAACATTAGGAACTTCAGCATATTTGAAGAGAGTGGCGGCTTTCAGCGGATAGCTGATTATTATTTGAAGCAATGGGATGGATCCAGCTATATTCCTGAAACGTTTATGCAGATGCTGGACCAAGCCAAGCCACAGAATTCAATTGAGGTAAAACCCCTTAGAAAAATTTATTTTTATATAATTTAAAAAAAATCTAATCTTTTAGGAACGAGTGTACCAACTGGCAAAGGAAATGGTCTGTCTGGAAACTGAAAGTAATACAAGATACCCTAACTGGACCTTCATCTACTACATCCTGCCAGCTTTGGTCAATTGCTTCCGCAAAGATAGTAGCACCGAATTCAAGCACAAGTTGTCCGTTTTCTTCCTTGAGGAGCTAGTCGAACTTTTTTCCAAAGATCACAATGCTTGGAAGTCTCGATCAGATCCTGCGGATTCAACAAACAACCTGCTTTCAGGAAATCCGAGCTATGCAACATCCATTCTGGCATTTAGGAAAATGTTCCTGGACCGTATTTGCAGTGTGGTGCCAAAGAAGTTCAGAACAATCTCAACTCCGATAATTAAGTTGAATGAGCTGCTCTCCCAGAACGCAGCCAACAATGTTCCATCCGCAGACCCTGCCATGACAAATTATCTGCACAGGTTTGCCCTGGATTGGACCCTGAAAGGTGCTCAATGGACGAACATGATAATTTTCGCCCTGACTGAAGGCATTGCCAGATTTGGGTCTTTGTGTGCATCTGCCGAGGCTTCACCAGCGTCTTCACAGCTCAAAAGTCTGCTGCTGGCAGTTTACTCGATGATTGAACTGGTGAGCGTTTTCGAGACTGAGTCCTCTTCGGCCAAAGGTTGCACCTTCAGACTGCAAACACTTGAGGAGGTGTACTTGGAACTGGTGGGAGGAAGCAAAGGAAAGGGCAAAACTGCAGTCACAGCCTGGCAAAGACTCGGCGTCCTTCTGCACCAACTGTACGAAATGTGCAAGACCGTTCGAGTCCCGGAGAACTTCACCCCACCAAACTACTACCCTGAGGACACCAAACTCATTCTCAAGTACTTTTCCCAAAAGGACCTGCGCAAGCTCAAGCTGGAAATTGCTTCGATGTGCATCAATCCTTACCGCGAAAATCGGACTTGGGTTACCTTGGAAGACATCAGGAAACCTGCCGAAAAGCTGTTGTTTGCGCCGTACCTGTCGAGACTTGATAAAGAAGAGGACAAAATCAGAAGCTGGGACGAAGACTTGCTATTGCCCCTGAAGCACTGCCGTTTCTGTGGAAGCGTCGAAGAGAATCTGGTCATGTGCAGCTTTTGCGACGATGACGAAGAATATCCTGATGTCAACTGGTTCTGCAGAGAGGAGTGTGAGGATCTTGCCATGAAGAAATGCCAGCACAACGAGGAGCATGACAAATTCATAATTGAGAAAATCTGTATTTGAAATCAGATGAAATTCAATTCTTTCCTACTTACATTTTAAAAATATGATATCTCCATTAATTTTTAAATAATTTTTGTGTTTTTTTACTGTCACTAAACCTGATTACTCTAATTACAGTGAAACATTTAATTTATTTTACTATTTTCAAAAAATTGATGAAATGGTTAATTTAAAATTATAAGTTTTTTTATGTTTTACACTTTATTTTCATTGATTTTTATCAGTGGTTAACTTGGTACAACAAAAGTTCAACATAAAATACAATCTATTTAGCTTTATATTATGGATATTTAGCAGCAAATTTGGGTTGGTTACAAGTTACAATGAAAAGTATGAAAAATCACAATGTTTTAAGGGCCATAGTAGATCTCATATTATTTATGGAGTTTTCTCTTACCTTTACATAACATTTAATATTGTCATCTTGACATAAGTGGTCCACGGAATTATTATTACACAGTTTGGATTAATTGTAATCTCACGCATATCAATTAATTAAATACACTTTTTCGCACTTTTCAAATCACTGAGTTCTGTGATGAATTTACTTTTGGCATCTTCTCATGGGAAACTGCTCAGCCAGTGGAGCTGCAACATTTTTTGATCAGTGCAGAACTTTTCTGTGGGATTCAACAAAATCATGCAATACCATTCCAACGAGTATAAAATTAATGCTTTAAGTGAGACTAAATGCAAGTGGGTGCAGAATAAAATTAATATATACCATGCTAGTTTTAGATTTAAGACAGAGAATTTAAGATTATACAAAAGTCAGAGCAATTTTTAGTTATTTACAATAATTTGTTGAGAAAAGGCTTAAGGCTGATTTCCCATTAAATCAATTTGTCACCCAGATCGAGAGTTGGTCTCACCTAAGACTTTTCTGTTTGACGTACGGGTTTTGAAGAATCCGAGGGGTGGTTTCCATCACTCGGAGCAACAGGTCGTCCAGGTAGTCCTCCATGTCTTTCATTCGCTTTTGCTGCAGCTCGACGGCGCATTGCAGGTTGCAGACCAGCTCAATCAGCTCCTGAAATAAATAATTAAATTTAATAACTGGTGTAAAAATTAAAATAACTTTAAACCTCTCTGGATTTGTCCTTGAACTTCTCCATCACTTCTGAGGGAAGGCGTTTTGATGTGATTCTGGGATTTGGCTTGTCACTCTCGCCCCCGATTATGATCCTCTCATACGGGGCGTTGGCATTGATTAGAGATACCACAGTAGGTTTTGTTGGTGTCAAATCATTTGGCGAATCTATTCAGAAGTTTTAATTACTTTCCCAATTACAATATATATTTTACTACCTTTTTTGAAGGCCTTCAACTTGCGGGAAAAGATTCCATCCTTCTCCTTGGGCTCCTTTTCCTTATTTTCTTTATTATTGTCCTTCTTCTTCTTTTCCTCCTCCTTTTCAGTCTCAACAATGATTTCCTTGAAGCTGCTCTTGGACGGAACTCTCGGCATTGGCTGCGGCGCCAAAGTCTTCTTCGGTGAGGGAGGCTTTTCCGGCTCTTTTTCCTTCTCCTTTTCAGGCTCCTCCGGTTGTTTTTCCACTTTAGGCGCTTCTTCTTTCCAAGATCTCCGTTTCAACGAACCAGATCCAATCGAAATGGTATCTAAATTTTTATTTTTTACAATTTGATTCCAAATGAATTAAAAATCTCACCTTTGCGGCCGAAAATTTTCTCATCCCACTCATCCACAATGGTAGTTTTCTCCGGAGAGTTTCTGGGCGGCTTTGCAGGGGCAGCAACGGCTGGAGGAAGTTCCGACGTGCGCCTCAAAAACTCTCCTCCGGCCAAATTCTCAAGTGAATTGGCCACTGGCAGGGTGGAGGTGTTCGAGTACGAAGACGGCACTGCATTGCTGTTGCTGAGCGAACTGGCTGAACTTTTGTGAGAGAGTTCGTCAAACTATTCAAAATAAATTTTTAGAAATATTGCACATATTGATCAAATTTAGACTCACAGCAAACTCATCTTCGTCTTCACTGATGACCCCAGGGTCAGCCTCTCCTTTGATTTGACCTCCTCCCAAAGTCCTTCCAGTCATGCGGGAGAAAGAGGGCGAGTCTTCAACATGACTATTGTCAAAACTTCCTTCCTCCTTGAAAGAATCACTTCGATGCTTGTCTTTTCTTGAAACTTTGCTGCCTAAAATTTAATTATGGAAAGAAATCATAAAAAAACTTATTCAATTTTAATTACCTATTGACTTGGCAAATCTCTTCAAGCTTTTTCTTTTATCAGAACTTCCAATACTGAGCAAACTTCCACCTAAAAATTATGATTTTATAATTATTAAATTTCCAAACAAATTTGAAATTTTGCTGATCATTTTCTTACCAGCGTCAATTATTTTTTCCTCTTATTGTAAGCATTAAATTATAAGAATAAAAAGGATTTTCCTTCTTAAATACAGTATTAATTTGAACTAACCGACTGAATGGGCCACTTGTCCGAGTTGTCCGAGAGAGGATTTGTGCTTCTCCTTTTTGCTGAGGTCGGTCAAACTGCCCGCCTTGACGATGAACGCAATTTTGACCTCGAGCTCTCCACGCGGCTTGTTCTTCTCCTTGCCGGGCTTGCTCTTCAGGGTGTACCATCTGGAATGTTAATCAGAGATTTGCATTGAATGAAAAAAGGATGCACAATTTGTATTCCAACCTGTTGCGCGGCCTCTCGTAGACGTCAAAATCAGACAGTGGGATGCTCACCATACCGAGAAATTCGTCCACGCCCAGAAAGTTCCTGTGCAGAGCCGAAAGCACCACTTCGGCCGTGTTCCCATGTTCGGGAATTTGCCTAGAAATTATTTAAAAATAATTTTTTTTATTCATTGCTTTATTTCATAATATAAAAAAAGATTTTTATTTAAAAAATGCATTCAAATTTCTTTATATTAATTAGCTTGTAAATTTTTTATGCAATATTCCTATTGATTAGAAAAGAATATAAAGTTTCGTGTGAGAAAGTGAATGAGATTTTTTATAAAGAAAGCGCAAGTTTGTACTTTTAAATTTCCACATTCACTCCATTGCAATTTTTACAATATCATGTGTTGGCAGAGAATGGAGATGGATTGCATTACTGGATTGAAATTAAAAACTGCCTGTTGTTGAATAAGTAATGCAAAATGTCAGAGAAATGTCTTTGTTTTCAAACATTTCCTTATTGAATTAAAACTGATTTTATTTCAATTAAATGTTTTCATATTTTTTACAAATTTTGTTTTATATATCAATTTGCAAGATAAATTTTTTCTCATTTTAGTTTGTTTGAAGAAAATACGCAGTCATCTTCTTCAAATGTGATCAGTTGACTGCATTAATTAAATTTAATTTTCAGAGGTTTGGCAGACCGAAACGAGACGAATCAACGCATCAAGAGTTTTGACTTACAGTTCGCATTCTTCGTGCCATTCGACGGCGCCAGATGCTTTTTCCTTCACCGACGTTTGGTACTTTTCTTTGCCCAGCGCGATCGTGACGAACGCGTCGTTGGTGCCTGAAATTTTCAATAAACCTCAGTGAACACTTCTTTGTTAATTGGCCCAGTGTGCGGTTTTCCAGATAAGAATAAAGTGAAAGAAAACCGCTTTCGGCGGAAATCGTGACTGCGTGTGAAATTGGAGAATTTAACAAGATTGAGAGAAATTCATCACATATTGTTATTAGAAGAAAATTTTAATTAGTTTTTAAATATTAATTCTCACCATTTTTTCCTTTGGTCAGCAAATCTCTCGCTTTTTGAACTGAAACAAAAAATTAATAAAATATAAAATTAATAAATAAAAAGGTAACTTAGGATTTGGGATTCAAAGAGAGCAAAAAAAAATTAATAATCTCAATTTTTTAAATAAATTTTAATAGACTTTTTATCAGTGAATGCCTTTGAACAGTTATAATTATGGAACTTGTGCAAATTTCTATTTCGATCACACGCCACGTTGATGGTACGAAGTGAAAAACGGTGCGCAACAATAAAATTTACAGCTCTCTTTCTCTCACAGGTGAAAACAATATTACGGACGTCAAAAGCAGGCGGTGATGTAAAGAGGCGGCATTTATTTGCACTTTATTAAGAGCAGGTGAAACCTTGGTGTGCGATAAAATTAGCAAACACCCAGCAATGCCATCATCATGCTGCGTGCGCTGCACACCGGAACGGAAAAAAATTATTTTTATATTTTGTTGCCAAATCCGTGAAAAACGCAGACAAATTTTCAAGGTGGCTTCGAAAACGGTAATTAATTTTTGCATTCAAGCTCGTTGGAAGGGAATGGACTGATTGGAAGTTATTATTTCTTACGTTACTAGAGCATTACGAAAAAGTGTTTATGCAGAATGGTTAAAAGTGTTGAAAAAGAGAAGAGAATGCGTTTGAAGGTCTTCTCACCAAATTAAATTATTTCAGAGCGATTTACAGAAAGTTCAATGTGCATTCAATTTTTAATTGAAATGAATTTATCACTATCCAAGAATAAACTCTTGTGAAAATATAAAACTAATAAAAACTTATAATTGATTGGACAAAATTAAAATATAAAAAAAAAATTATGATTTGTGATTTGGATTAAATTCAACAAAGTGCAGGAACTACTGTAAATTAAAATTGGCATTGTAAATTTTACAGCTGTTTTTAAGATTTGATAAGAACTCCTAGCCTAGCAATCAATCAAACTCTTCCTGTTTATTTAATCCCCCTTGATATAATCTTCTATAGCTCTGATTGATAACATTTCTAACTACAAAGTTTTAATATGTTTTCTTATTAAAGTTAATAAACTTCAAAATGCACTTGGATGTCATCAAATTTGAATAAAATGTAGCAAAAAAATTGCGTCTTTTTTTACTAAATATCACAAAATTTTGATATGCAATATACATTTTTGAGGCTTGTTATTGATATAATTAAATTTAAATGTTTTTGAAACATTTCTTAATTGCCCCATTTTAGCTAAAAAAAAAAAAATAGTTTATTCCTTCCATAAATAATTATCTTATCGTTCAAATAATCAACTTTGTCTTTAAATTGTTTACTAAAGAAATGAAATTTTATGAATGGATTGTTTCAGAGAGCTTAATTTAATTCCGCGGAAAGATAAAAATATTTATTGCATCAACCTAAAAACAATTATTGTCATGAAGCCCTACAAAAAAATTTACGACTCTGAAAACAAAAAAATGTTTGATTTAACACAAAAATTTGTTGATATTTTTAAATTTCATTTCACTGAAATTATTATATTATTTTATCAAATTAAAAATTTAACCTTTCGAGATCTAAATTTTCAATAAAATTCGAGCTTTCGTGATTTCCGGGAATTATTACTGTTGCACGCGAAGTGGAATTGGCCGAATTTTTGTATTGGGCAAGCGTGAGTGTGTTATGAAAACCGCGAGTTAGTATTTCGTGATGAGATAAAAGAAAGGCCAAGCTGCTCCAATTTTTCGCGGCTCGACTCCTTATATATTTGATTGTTTTTTCCGTCCTCTCTTCAAGAGAGGTGGCTCGGGAAAAAAAAGACTATGCAAAATGATTCCGGCCTGGCTGCGAATAAAAAAGAAAGAGAGAGAAAAGAACGGCCTTTTTAAACGTGTTGCATTCAAAGTGCCGTTATTATCGCCTAGATAGACACACTATTCACAACGGCGCTCTTTCACTCGCGCATGGATTTTTATTAAATATTGTGCGATATTTTTTTTATCTTCGAGGGGCGGAACTCGGAATTTACGCCCAGGATGTGTGGCTGAAAATAAGTAATGCGAATGTATTGAGGAAAAAACGGAAAAAATAAATGAAATTTTAAATTAGTACAAATTAAATTGTCAAGTTTTTAAATTTAAAAAAAAAAAAAAATAAAAACTAAGCTTCTGAAATGCGGATATATTTAAATAAATTTTTTCATTTTAAATTTTAAAAATTATTTCAACTAAAACCATTAAATTAAGGGGTTATTCTGTTTAAAATATTATCATTAA
Source organism: Neocloeon triangulifer (assembly GCF_031216515.1). Classification (NCBI taxonomy): domain Eukaryota; kingdom Metazoa; phylum Arthropoda; class Insecta; order Ephemeroptera; family Baetidae; genus Neocloeon; species Neocloeon triangulifer. The sequence goes on from NW_026775546.1 coordinate 12,374,642, forward strand.
ATTATATAATTTTGTCTTTTGCTTCAATTTGAGGAATGAAATTATCCAAGTGTTCGAAGCGTATAATTAACTCCGGAAACGACAACTCATGGAAGGACAATAATCTCTCGACTTGTTTTCAAAGTTCAAACCAGAACATGTACAGCTCTGGAGTGAAAATTGTTGCTCTCACCTGTGACCTGAACGTGCGTCGGACTCCACATCGCGAGTGTCCGTCCGAGTGTCCCAGATGTCCGGGCGTGTCTGAGTCACAACAATCGGATTATTTATTAGTCACCAGCGACACGATAAGGCGGATGACGCTGGCTGACCGACCCGCAGGTAAAACTAAAACTGGCAGCACCTGTGTTGGTTGAATTCGACGGCTTGTGTGTGACGTGACGGCGAGATTGTTGGCCCATTAACAATCGACTGCACGCGCTCGCCCTCTGCCTCAGAATATCCCAAGCACACATTTTCACTGAAGACTGATAAGTGCGCTGCTGCTCGACATCACACCGCGCGCGGTGCTCACAACTCACAATCAGAAATATAACAAAATGAAATAACAATAATTCTACGTTTTTTGGTTCATTTCTTTTTTTAATTAGAAAATATCGCGAGAATTCCAGTACAAAAAATATTAAGTATATTTCCAATTTTTTAGTATATAATTATATTTTTTCTTTTTTCTCCTCGATCAAAATTTTTTACAATTAAAAACAGCAGCAGTTTATAAAATTAAATAAATTATCTAAAATTAATTTACTGTTAACATATTTTTAAGGCCTACAATTAATTAGATTAAAAATTGCACAGATTGTTAATATTAATTATTTCTGCAGAAAAAAAATGTTGTAGAATGCACAGTTACAATAAACAAATTTTGATAAGAATGCAAGTAAATTTAAATTTAGATCCTAATTTATATATTTTTTTCCAGTGGCATTGTTAAATAAACAGCCAGATTATTAGTGGCTGATGGTTCTTGTTTTTTTTTTAACATTATCCAAAATCTCTTAGAAAAAATTGGAGAAATTAATTTGTAAAAATTGCTACTGATATATTTATATTTACATTTTTTGGGCCTGATTTAAATTTTGTTTTAATTTTAACTAAACCAAAAAACTATTAAAAATTAAGTTAACTAAATAAAATTGTCGCTTTTTTACAGAACTGATTTACTTAATATTTAACATTTCCATCGTCGTCTTCAAAACACCAGTTGCAGACAACTTTCTCCTCAGACTTACTGAAAATCAAGCCATTTTTTTTTTTTACTCTTTATTCTTAAAGGGGAAGTGTTTTTTAACCTTGTTCTTTGTGAATGCACGAGCCAAACTTTTCCTTTCGGAGTGTTGTTAATTGCATTCACTAATTTTCTGCTCCACTCGAGAGAAATGAAAAGGGCAAAAGCGGCGCCAAACCCCCGTAGAATGACAAAGTTTTGCTCTCTCCGAAAAATGCCCTTGACAAATATTTAGAAATACCACCAAATTAATTTGAAAATTTTAAGAATTCATCAATTTTGTCAGACAGGATTAAATTTAATCCTAGCTTAAATTACAATATCCTCTTATACAATATATTATGATACAATACTGTATCGTCTGCATCAATCTATTGATTCACAAGGTAAAAGATTAAATAAAGATTCGTAAATTATGCTAGATGATTTTTTTTATTTAATATTAATGTTCAAAAGTTTGCTGTCTATATCTTTAATCTTTGCAAATTATGAAGTAAAATAAATGGCCGAGCAAGAATAGGAATGTATTGTATTTGTTCATTTGAGACTGTAGAAATATTATATGCGTATTTTAAAATGAAGATTCCATAATCCTTTTATTCAATTTGAGACTATTTTAAAAAATGTTTTTACAAGATGTGTGCATGTTACAGTCTAATTATTATTATAATTTTTTTCAAAATTCAGCACTCTCTTCATCTCAATATGCTTAAACAAGGGACTAATACATGGTAATACACATCACTTTTTATAATATAAGAAAATAAATTTATCGCAATCGGCTTCCAGAAAAAAAGTGAATGCTGCGAGAACGCTACAATTGTTGTCTAAAAATTGCGTAGCTTCTCATTTACATAAAATATAAATGTGTTGTAGTACAGAATTACAATAGATAATTTATTAACAATTATAATTAAAATATTGTGATCTCAATAAGATGAGAGTTAATATTTGGCAGGTCAAGGAATGGATAAACACAAAATATTAGCAGGATATAGAAAAACTTTTATTTCCAAACAAATTAAATCGATCGATCATAGCAAATTTAAATTTAAATCATGATTTAGTCAAGGTCGCTGACATCGCTGTCATCTCCATCATACGTTAAGTAATGCGAGCTCTTGGCATGAGTGTACACAAAGTTTTCAACAGCATTGAGTGCTTGCAGTGGAGATTCCTCAATCAGTTTCAAGAACGAAGGATGAGCACCAAAGTAATCCATATTTTCAAGTCGGGGAGCATGGACTGGCAGCAGCAGGAGGAATTTGAGCAACTCGGCAGGCTGCTCAAGGTGGGAGCCAAACTGGAACTTCCTTAGTTTCTGCAGAATTTTACCATCAATCAAAGGTCGGTGCAATTGAGTGAAAACCTCATATGTCATGGTAAAGCTTTCCTTCATTGTGAAGCGCTCAAGAAGTGGAGCCGTCAGGACGAGGGCTATCAATCGAGAGCTGTAGGCGTAGCTGAGCCTCCAGATCAAAGAGAACTCTTTCAGGTTTAGGAAGTGACTGGCGTCCAGTTGGTTATTGAAAGGCTTCGTCTCCTCGGTGTGAACTAGAAAAAAGTAATGCAGCTTGTGCAGGCGCGGGCAGAGCATGAATATGTCGCACACGTCCAGCTGGTCTTGCTCTTCAAAAATCTTCACTTTGAGTTCCTCCAACTGCTTGCCACAAAGGGTCAATATTTGGAAAATGAGGCTTCCCTTGACATCCCTCACTTCCAAAACTTTCAGGTTGGTCAAGAAGACACAGGGTGCTGGGTTTCCAATTATTTCATTAGAGGGGTAAAAATTAACGTGTGTCAAGTAAGGTGTGCGACGGAAGTTGAAAAAGTGGTTGGTAGTTATGCGCTCGAGTGGAAGGGGCTGTCCTGGATCTTGGGTAAAGAGAACACCATCGGCGTCCGCCATGTAGAAATCAGGTTCAACATCAAAGAAACGCAATCGAGGGAACCTCTCGACATACTCCAGTACAAAATTTCTCCGGTAGTCCTGTTGCTTTGTACGTTCCTCCTTTTAAAAGAAAAATTAATCAAAATAAATTGCAAATTGCCATAATAAAAATATCAACTAACATGACTCAGTCTCTGGTACGTTTCTCCAAACATACCCCAGTGAATTTTCAGTACTTCTATTTTCTGCAGATGAAGTAAGTTGGCAAACAAGAGGGGAGAGACTATGTTCAAGGACACGCCGAGGCTGATCAAATTTGGGAAGTGCTGAGCAATCCATGCCATGTCATCCTCGTCACACTCGTACTGCTCAAGGAGCATGTGCTGGAGATTGGGCAACTGGAGCAGGAAGCACTTGACATCTTGGAGCTTGACGATTTTGCCCACCCCTTTCTCCACTTGGTTGGGCTGCCATGGAACTGGCGCGGGATGCTTCCGAGAGTCGGAAATTTGCTGCAAATTGGGACTTCCGAATAAGCATTTTCCACGTGTCCAGGTCGCGCTGCTGGTCCAACTTGTCGTAGGTGGAAAAAACGACAAAGTCAAACTTCTTGATCGAACAGTCCAGCAGGCTGCTTAGCATTCCGAAAATCAAGTCTTTCACTGCTGGCATGGTGAGCTGCTTCTCCATTTTAATGCCCTTAGCTTGCATCCGCTCCAAGATGTCCAATTTCAAATGAAAAGCTGAAGACAAAAATTAAGCTAGAGAATTGCAATGCAGAAGCAAAACTGTGAAAAGCACTTACGCAAGTGTGGCAGCAGAGGTGACGATTGGATTTGGTCGTCGTAGCTGATGATCCTACGCATGGCCAATTCCTTCAGAGGCAAAAAGTTTTTAATTCTCGACCTCTTTGTTTTGGCAATCGCCAATGCATTGCGAAGCGTCGGAAACGTTACAAAATCGCTGTAAAATAGTGGATGAAATTAATAATCGCAAATTTTAATAGCAGTGGATTTCAACAGCACCAATTTTTTTTTTCAAAATCATCAGTATATAGGGTCAAAAATATTTTGAAAATATCCCTATTTTAAAGTTAACAGTTATCAGAAGGGGTCCCGATTATTGAATTTCAGACTATTTGAAGACATTTTTTTAAACGTCTTTATTTTTTGCCAACGAACTCTAATCAAAACTTTTGAAAATTGAAAACCTTATGCAAAAAGACATGCCGCATCTTTTGGTTATCTTGGATTTTTTGTCGGGTTGCCTATTTTAAAGAGACAAAAACTGTAATTTGACCCTCCTCCAGGGTCAATGACCTTTGACCCTGTTTGACCTACAAACTTGGTGACCATAAAGAAAAGATACCTTGATGGTTTAGCTTCAACTTGCGACCAAGAAAATTGAAAAATTTTAGCCAAATAAATATGGCAGCAGTTTTAATAACCCCTTATTTCTCCGGCGGCCATAAACTGGAATTTGATAAATATGAAGATTTTTCATTAGAAAGCGGTATTATAAGAACCACATTATGCACCGTGTCGTGATATTTGTTTCAGGAAATCAATATATCAATTAAATTTAAGGGCTCAAAATTGAGCTTAATTTTCTTGGAAACAAGCAAAGTGCAAAAAACCACGTTCCAGGACTTTTCTCAAATATATATTGACAGGGTGACCCCGAATTGACTGGTGCCTAACCTAAAGCAGGGTTTTCAAAAGGAACATGTTGATGGTGGGTCACACACCTTTGCCAAAGTTGTTTTCACGTACTTAAATTGCGTTTATTACGATTTTTGTGAAAAGTTTTGCAAGGATCTATGGCCATGTGTTAATTTGAAATGCGATTTTCTAAATAATTTATAGGGTGATCCTAAATTTTCTGGTTACCAAAAATGATCCATCAAGCCTGCACTATCAGTGTTCTATAGGTAATGATTTCGCGATCTGTTGAAATTCACTTAAATAATAAAATAAAACTGATTTTCTCTATAAATTCATTCATGCGGCGAGAATTATACCCAAAAAGATTAAATTTGAAGCTCACCTTGGATCCTCCATTGCGAATTGGAGCCGTAACGGATTTCCGCGATTTCAATTTTCAAGATTACGAAACAATCGGTTCTCCGCGGGTGCTTCTGCTTACTTATTTTTCTTATTTTTATTCGCATTCGCACACCTCGTGGCTCGTGGTTGTGGTTATTGTTTTAGCTTGTTTACATTTGCCAGCAGCGGCACCAAGCGGCACTGAGCTTCCCTCTCCCTTCAAATTTGCCAATCCTCTTCCCCTAAATTGCTTCGACTCTCATTGCTTCTAGATGCGCTTTAAGCTATAAAAGGAAAACTATTGTTCTTTGTCTTCTCAATTCCGTAAAATCTTAAAGTTAAATTATTTTATTTATTTCACAAGTTTTGACCTGAAATATTTAGATAAATATCTGTACCCGGACAGTGTCAATTATTCTTCTGAAACAATAGAAGAAAAAATGGAAATGAATTTTAATAAAAACAAACACAAAAACAGAACCCTATCCAGATTATTTGAGCACAAATTATTTGAAATTTACTATAGTTTTAATCCCCACTGGTTTTTCATTTCCGCTCCCAGACATTTTAATTTTAGGATTACTTAAATGTAAAATTAGAAATTTTTTAATTTGTGCTCCAATTTTTTCGTTGCGAAATCACTCGGCAGTTTTTCCCCATTATTTCAATGATTGACGGAATATTAAGAGTTCGTCAGCCTCCCCAAATTGCTTGTGGTCAATCAACGAATCAACCATCTCGAAGAGTGGGGCACAAAACTTATTAAATTGAAAAAAATATTGTTTCGTTTTATAATAATTTTCCATTTTAGTTAATGTATTTTCTTTTCGCACAAAATTTTAATACAAAATCTGTTCATTTTGAAGGTGCTTTGGACACCCTGAGCATCCGAATGGTGCCTCGTCACTCGACGGCTAATTTAATATAATTTTACATTTCCATCGTCGTCTTCGAAACACCAGTTAATGTTGGTGCAGACAACTTTCTCCTCAGACACACTGAAAATTCAATTTTTTTTTTAAATTCCTAAAAGGGAAGTGTTTTTAACCTTGTTGTTTGCGAATGAACGCTCCAAACTTTTCCTGTCGGAGTGTTGTTAATTGCATTCACTAATTCTCTTATTCTCCACTCGCTAGAAATGAAAAGGGCAAAAGCGGCGCTCGCTGCCATTAAAGCCAAACCACCGTAGAATGACAAAGTGATGCTCTCTCCGTAAAATGCCTTTGATAAATACAAAATAGAATATAATAAAAATTTATTTCAATATTATTTATGCAAATAAATATTTTTCTAACAAAAAAAAATTAATAAACAGTTTCAGGTTATACCAAGGAGTTGAGGAAAGGCGCTGCCATGAGACACATTCTCGCCACCGTAACCAAAATCATCCCCAAAAAGGGTCCACTAGGGGCGATTAGCTGGGCCGAGGCGCCGTTTGACATCATTGCTAGAGAGCAAGCGATTGCGATTCTCCCCACAAAGGCCAGCCAAACCATCGTCCAGCCAGCCCGACCTCCACTTTCTGTTAATGAAATTTTTTAAATTATGAAATTTAAAAATTCAATTACTTTCCATTCGGGGGAATCAGCCAAGAGCAAACGCAACACGTTCCTCCGACGAAAAGCAAAAGGCTCAAAAATCCAAATTTGTATTTGGGTTTCAGCAAAAGGATCATTCCAGAAAACGTGCCAACAATCTCAGCAAAACCTTTAAAAAGTAATACATGCTTCAAATTTTTTTTTAAATAAATTTGAATAATACCAGATATTGTCGTTCTCAGAGGCAAACTGGTGCCGCCGACGTTTTTTATATTCAAAAGAGCTCCGTAGTAATTCACAACGGTCCCAATCCAGATTATTTGAGCACAAATTATTCGAAATTTACTTGTCTTCATTTCCACTGGTTTTTCATTTCCCCTCCCAGACCTTTTAATTTTAAAAATAAATAAAAAAAGTAAAATAGGAAATATTCAATTTACGCCAATTTTTTCGTTGTGAAATCATTCGGCAGTTTTTTCCCATTGCAATGAGCGGCGAATATTAAGAGTTCGTCGGCCTTGCCAAATTGCTTGTGGGCAATCAACCATCTCGGAGAGTCGGGCACAAAACTAATTAAATTGAAAAATTTATAGTTTCAAATGGGATGAAATAAAAATTTACCAGAATAATATTAGGAATATTATTGATGGAACGGAAATGATTAATTGCAAATTGGTCCATGACCCTGCAATGCTGTGCAACCAGCCTAGAGAGATGACGCCAATTGACCAGAAGTGCTCAAAACTGACTCCCAAAACTATTTTCCTCCAGCCAGCAGTCAAGTCAAAAACTGAAAATAATTATTTATAAAAAAATAAACTATCTAAAACAATTTAAAATTGATATAGAAATTAATTAACAATTACAAAAATTAATTCGGAAATTTCCATACTGATTTGATGCGTTGCTGTGAACATGAAGCACAACCCTAGGCCGATGAGGCTTTTCAGCAGACAGTGCACTTCGAAAATTGGTTGCAGGGCGAGCGCGACTCCAGCTGTCACCTGCAAGGTCGCGCCGCCTAAAATAAGAACTCGCGGCGACAACCTGTCAAAATTTAAGATATAGTGAAAAACATTCATCGCGAAAAATAAACTACACCATGCGAGATAAAGTTTTGCAAAAAGGAAACAAAAATTGTACTTACTTTTTTGATATGAAATAAGTGATTATTCCTCCGCCAGTTATCCCCAGGAGGTAGAAAAATTGCACAACATTCACAAGCACGCTTCTGTCACAAACGAGAGACCACTAAATATTTAAAGCATTTTTATTAAAATTAAAAATTTTGTGAAAAATTCAATTTATTAATATTCATAAATCAATATTTCATTAAAAATAGTCATATTGCATTTTTTTTATTATTTCATTTTTTAATATTATTTAACCCTCTTAAAATTTTAATTGTGCAGTGTAAAATTATTTAGAATAAAAAAATACATCTGTTTTTTTCATACCTGAGAGACCATCGTTGGATATTGGACTAGAAATTCAAAATTATCACACTTGATCAGTTCCGAGGTGGACGAGTTCCCATCTCTTATATCTCCTGGCAAAAACGTGTTACAAGGGTTGAATCCAAGGGCATATCTCTTAGAAAATTAAATTTTAGAGTATAATTAAATTGACTTAATATGGCTGTGAAATTAAGAATATTAATTATTTTTACTACAAATAAAGTTCCTTATTTTCATAAAAGATTCAATTTCAAAAAATTGAGCTCAACTGTACTGATTTTGGCATCTTGATTAATATTTTATTTTTTAAGGAAAACAATTAATATTGCTTTGATTGAAAAATTTTAATGCATTTTCAAAAACTGTAAAACTGAGAAACGTTCTAAAAAATGACCTTTTTGTAAAAGAATTAAGAACTTTTACTTCTCTAATTTTTAGATTCACAGCCCCAATAATTAATTTATTTATTAAACACAAATTGAATTTACCTTGTCCTTTGGATGCCACCTGTCGATCCACTCACTCGGCGCCACTAATTTCTGCGACTCGCTATCATTTCTGGCGCAAAAGTAGGTTCCGCCGAAGGTCTCAGGGTTGGGCGCCAGGAACAAGATGCTGAGCATGTGCCAGGCGGCGGGAACTTTGACCAGGGCGATGAGGAACAAGGAGCCGCCCTGCCACACGCCGAAGGAACCAAGGGCCGCCGTGACCGGGTCCGACTGCCACATTTTGCCAAAGTCTGTTTATCAAATGAGTCGGTTCGGCGAGTTGGGCCTTTTAAAGTATCGCAAAAATTATCGCGGTGCTAAATTTATGGTCACGTTAGCGAGCCCTGGCATTGAGAAGCGCCGGACGATACTTGCACTTTCTTCAAGGAACCGAATTACTCACTTGGGCTTAATTTTAATTGCAAACATACTCCTATTCTAATATAACTTTGATTATTTTTACTTTTCAAAATATTTGAAGCTGAAAAATTTGACAACTCTGGCATTTAATCTTTTAAGTTATACCATACATTATTTGAATATTATTTTTAATATTTAAAAAAACTACAGCAGTTTTTTTTTTAAATACATAAATGCATTAAAGTTTACTCATCATAATATTAAATTTTTTTTTATAAAAAAAATTCAAAACAGTTTTTATTCCTAACACATAAATAAAGCATTACAAAATATGATCAATTTAATTCAATACATGAAAAATAAAAAGTTATTTCTGCTCATGAGTTTTGTAATCAGTACTTTTGTTATAAAAATAAAATCACAGCCTTTGGTCTTTGACTTGCTGATGCGTGATGTGATTGAAATCGGTCTGAAAATAAACTAATTATTAAGCTTTAAAATTGATGATATAGCATCTGATCTTGCTCTTTGCTGGGTCAAGTGGCCATATATGTTGACGTGACAAAAATCTTGTCCACGCACAGAGAACAAGAAACCTTTGCTCTAGTTTAATTATAGAAAGAAAATGTATTACAATATAAATAAAAATAACTATGTTTAAGTTTTTAAACATAATCTCCGACTTAATTACTCAATTTTTAATCTTAAAATATTTAAACTAAAATACAATTATTAGATAATTATCTGACGGATGAAATTTCTCCATTTTTACTTAAAAATGTAAAATTTAATTGTTAAATATTTAAGACAAATTATCATTTATTTTTATCGCTTTAATTCAAATTCATTTAATTTGCGTTTAATAATTAATAAATATTTCATAACTGAATGAAAGGTATTTCACTTGCATATTCAGATATGTCTCATAGCTGTCGACTATAATTAAAAATAAGTGCCTGCATAGCAAAGTAACTAATTTTTTTAAATACAAACTCGTCATTTGCAGCACAAGCAAATTATGCACCAAGAGAAAGTCAGTTTACGCGCCGACAGCGCAAACAAATTGCTCCAATGTCCCACTTGAAATTCAATTATACACCATCGAACGAATACAGTCCGCACAGGTGTCTTTTTGCTTCGCCTACGCGCGATCTAATTAGATATTTTATATAATATTCTCTCAGTCTGTATCACAACAAGAAGTTGTTCTGCGTGCGTTGAATGGTGTAAAGTAAAATTCACCTTGGCTCCATTCTGGACACTAAAGCGCCGCGCGGCCTTTCTTTATTCCCGGCGCACACCAAAGGCAAACTCGGCTTTGGCCGCAGTGAGTGTTCGCCTCTCAAGGGAGCAACATCCACACCGTCCGCTCTCTTCGAACTCATTTTTTTTTGAACCGCAGCTGTGATTTTCCACGAGTATGTGGTCACTTTGTGATTCCGTGCAGGTGAGTTTTTTGTTCTTAAACTTTGGTTCGAAATTAATTTAATTCGATCGAAGGTGAAATTGACATATTATTGGTAAAAAACTTTCTCTCTCGACGGCGGACTCGATTTATTTTACACAAAGTTGACACACTCGGCGTTGGTATTGCACAATTTTTAGCTCGATTTTTTGTGTGAAGACTGCCGGTGAATTTGATTCAAGTCATATGTACAATTTATCTGCAGCATTTAGACCTGAGCGGAAATAGTGCGGTTTTCTGGTTTTTAGATTAACATAAAAAAAGGAGGAAAAAGGCTATAAGGATAACATAAATGCATTTTTTGATTGTTTTATAAATTGTGGTCAACATGATGGAAAGTAAAATTTCTTTTCCTTTCTAGTGATATTTTTACTCGTGTCACTAAATAATTTGTGATTGTAATTTTTTTAACTTATCACTTTTTAATGAAAAAATAAAGGTTAATTTTAATTGAAAAGAGAAAAAGTGAAAAATAAAATTGCAAAAAAGTGTATATTTTCAAATTGAAATATTGATGCAATAACGCTGTCAATTATAAATATTATTTCCAATATTTTTTCCTTATTATACCTAAAAGAACCGTCGCTTCTTTTGGTAAATATATTTATGTTTTCCAGGTAAAAAGGATCGACTTATTGCTTATATTGTTAGATTGTTACTATGCGATTAAAAGTTATATCTTTTTTGGTCTAGACAATAAAAAAGATTCGCTTTGAGCAAGCTTATCAAATAACCATTCATATAGCCTTGAGAATTTTGTCTCTTCTTTTGGTGTCATGTGACAAAAAAAGGATCGAGTGTGTCTTGATGATTAATTTTTGTTTTTTTTTCTCACAAAAAAAATTGATTTTGTGGGAAACACGTTGGCAAAGGAATGCAGAAACATGAGAACCGGTCAAAATAATAAAATTGTAAACAAAATTTCATAAATTCAATCAACAGAAAAATAACATTAAATTAATTTAATATGGCGCGACTTGTCCTTTCTTTGAGAGTTACTTATGTGTGTACGTGACTTGTTTTGAAAAAATGCAAATGAGGAAAATATTCAACTCTTTATTCCTTCCAAGAAGCGGAGCGGATGATGCAATTATTGTAACTCCCTTGGTTGACATTTTAACGATTTTCTTATCCCCACAATTTTTTAACAAGTGAAAAGATTATTAATTATAATTAGCAGCAACTTATCAACGGACGTGATTCCAGAAATTTCCTTTGTCTCCGTGCCAACAAAATTATTATCATATTCTTTGTCTCAAGAGCTGGAAAAAACATAATTTGCGTTGCTGATCTTTCAAGAAATTTTAAATTCAAATTTGGTTGTTGAGAAATCGCTTTTAGTGTCGTTGACGTTGACAGAAAGCCAATTATGTAAATCAAAGCAAAAGTCAGCGCATTTTTCAATGTGTCGCGACAACTCATCAACACAATTTGAAGAGACCAAAGGTCCAAGTCTAGTTTTTTTTTGCAATCATGGTATTTTATCAAATATCAACTTTTGATAGCCACACACTTAGCGTTCCTTATTATGATAAAATGACCCAGACAGAGTGGAAAAAATTAGTTTATATAAATTTGGTGATAAATTTCTAGAATGTCAAGTTCAATAATTATATTTTTATACAAAATATAGTCTAGTAAAAATTAACAATAAGTTTTTGCTATTTATTTTGGGAAAGTTTTTTTTAACGACGTTGATAAAAATCCCCAGCTATTAAGAATAAAATTGACCACCTTCTTATTAAATTTTTTTAATTTTTTATGAATATATATTATTTGTTCCATTACATAACAGTAAAAAAAAGTTACATTGTAAAAGTAATGAAGGTCAAAGCAATCTAATTGCATGATGTAATGGGGGTCGATTCAATCCACACGATTGCCAAACAAGAGCGATGAGCCGGAACGTTCATTACTATAATTAAAAATAGTACTTCTTGGTTTGGTCCCCTGAGCACGTGGTCGTGTATGCAACCGAAGCTCCGTGCGAGCGCAACCGATTGCATAACGGCCAGGGGCTCCTCGATCGTTACACCGATGACGTCACGCCCCCTTTTTCTGTCAGCTCGGCCACGCCCCCCTCGTCGTCCTGTCCTCTCTTTCACTTTTTCACTCGCTCGCTCCCTTTCCTTCGTAGCTCACGCACCTTCAGGGGTCTTGAGACGAAGGTCCACGTACCTGAAAACCGTAGGTAGGTCACCGAACCCTTTGAGAACGTTTTCCAACCTTAATTGAACCGAAAAGGCCTATTTTTGTTTGATTTTCTTTCTCTCGAAACCTATGACCTTTGAGGAGTCCGAATCGGTTTCGGAATTTTACTGGCCCTGTTTTGTTCACCGAATTCAGGTCTAGGTTATCACCTTTGGGGACGTGGTATGCTCAGGGTCAGTGCATGATCTTATTCAACCTGGGAATACTTAATTTAATTCAATTTTAAAAATAATCTTCGGTTCGAGATTTTTGGCTCACGTGATTTTGCGCACGGATTTTTTCGCACTCCATATGGAGCAGATTTTGCCTTATCTGATTTCTCTTTTTCGATTGCAGGTCGCACGTCAAGGAAAGGTGCTTATCAATCTGTTGAACGCGAGCAAAGCTACTGCCGGGCAATCAGGTTTGTCAATTATTTTGCAAAAGTTCGTCAAATTATGTAATTGTGGTTTTTGTGCAGCCAATTTCAGCTTAATCAAGAAAATGCCTTGCCCGTTTTTGACGCGTCTCTCTGCCACCTACATTCGCAACTATGCGCCGAGTCTGCTCAAGAACTACGGCAACCAGTGTCCGGTCGTGTCCCGCCTCATCAGCAACATGGCCAACGCCGAGACCAGCTCCTCCGAAGGTGTGATAATAATTTTGTAAATTTTCACAGCAATATATAATTTTGAGTATTAATTCAAAAACTAATTTCAAATAAAAATCATTTGTAGATGAGTTATTTAAATTAAACAGGAAACTTAATATTTAACTTTTTTTAGCTGGAGAGGCACTGAAAAAGTGCCCATTCATGTCTGACGTCAGCCTTGTCAAAGAGGCTAGCAAGGAGATGCAGGAGGACATCATTGAACATTCACCTGAGAAAGCTGCAGGTTTGTGTAAATTCCAAATCTCAGGATTTTAGTAAACCAATTAAGGATTTAAAAACGGCCGTTAGAATTTATTTTACAATTTATAAGTCAATTTCAAAGGGAAAAAATGAATGAGTTGGAAAGTTTTTATAAAATCATTTTTTAAATCAAATTTACCAGACTAAAATTGGTAAATTTTCAAAAAATCGAGTTAATATCAACACAATCTGGTTTACAAATTAATCTTACGAAACAGTTTTCAGTTTTAAGTCAAGTTTTTTAATAGTTTAGATACTGAATGCGTTTGAAATTCTAGAAATTTCACTTAAAGAGGAAAATTAAAAAAAAAGTAATATATCTTTTTGCCCTTTGGATTGCATCTTTCATGATAAGATAATTAAAACTGCTTGTTACAGATAATTGATTTAAGAAAGAATTTTACTAATTAATTACAAAATTGGCCTAAAAATATATAAAAGATTTAAATAAAATTACAATTTTAGTAAAAGATTTCTTTTTCATTATTAAAGTTTACTAAACAAAATTTGAATTTGATTGATTTTTATTGCAGAAGAAACGTTTCCCTACGAGGCATTCTTCCACAAGCAGATCATGAAGAAGAAGGAGGACCACTCGTACCGTGTGTTCAAGAAGGTGAACCGGCTGGCCAACAACTTCCCGGCGGCCAAGGAGTACACCTGGGGCGAGCAGCAGATCACCGTGTGGTGCTCCAACGACTACCTGGGCATGTCGCGCCACCCCGAGGTCAAGAACGCCGTGTATGAAGCGTTGGAGGCCCACGGGGCCGGCGCCGGCGGCACCCGCAACATCTCCGGCAACTCCATGTTCCACGAGAACCTGGAGGCGGCCATGGCCGAGCTGCACCAGAAGGAGGCCGCCCTCCTCTTCACCTCCTGCTTCGTAGCCAACGACTCCACCCTCTTCACTCTGGCGCAGGCCTTGCCCGGCTGCCACATCTTTTCAGATGCTGGTACTTAATTTTTTCATTTTAATCTATTTAATTTTTTCAGAAAGGAAATGAAACTTTTTACCTCCCTTGTAGACTAAGGAGAATTAAATTTGAAGTTAGCCAAAGATGTTCCATGTCATTTTGCATCAAAGCACAATTTTTAAAAAATCTGAATAAACCTTTTTCAAAATTTTGTTGATTTTTCAAATAGAAAATAGAGATAATAATAGAAAATTAGGATTTTTTTGGCGTGTTTTTGAGTATTTAATTGAATATTCCATTCAAATTTGTAGAATTTCAACAAAAATTGATGTTTAAATTTGTTTAATTTTGAAATGACTGAAGATTTTTGTAATAATTTCAGGTAACCACGCTTCGATGATCCAAGGCATCCGCAACAGTCGAGTGCCAAAGCACATTTTCCGACACAACGACCCCAAGCACTTGGAAGAGCTTTTGTCCAAGGTGGACAAAAGTGTGCCCAAAATCGTGGCCTTCGAGACGGTGCACTCGATGACCGGCGCCGTTTGTCCTCTGGAGGAACTGTGTGAGGTCGCCCACCGCTACGGCGCCCTGACCTTCGTCGATGAAGTTCATGCCGTCGGACTGTACGGGGAGCACGGGGCAGGAATCGGCGAAAGGGACAACCAGATGCACAACATGGACATCATCTCTGGCACCCTTGGTAAAATTTAAATTCTTTCTAATGCATAAATTGGTTTTCTAGCTTTATTTTTGCATAAAATCTTTTTGGGATTTAGTATTTGAATCATTAAAATTTTTAGTTTTGTCCCGAATAAAAAAAAAAATGAAAAAAAATATAAAAATTCAACAAAATTAGTTAAAAATGATGGAAAAATGTTCAAAGTTTCCAAAGTTTAAGAAATTGGTTGAAAGTAAAATTGAAGTATGTTAAATTGGCCATATTTTCACCGATTTTCAAAAATTTGCATCCATTTTTAATTTACAATTAATTTTTATTTCAGGCAAAGCATTTGGAAACGTGGGCGGCTACATTGCCAGTTCGTCCAAGTTGGTGGACATGATTCGCAGCTACGCAGCCGGGTTCATTTTCACCACCTCGCTGCCCCCGACCGTTCTCAACGGGGCACTCAAAGCTGTGCAGATTTTGGCCTCCGAGGAGGGGAGACAGCTGAGGGCCCTGCACCAGGACAACGTCCGGTACATGCGGTCCAAACTGCTGGCTGAAAAGCTGTCCGTCGAGCACACCCCCTCGCACATCATTCCAATCAAGGTCGAAAATCTTATTCTACTTTAAATTTTTCAAGAAAAATTTAAATTTAAAAATTTCATCTATTTTTACCGTGATTTCATTTTAGATTGGAGACCCAATGAAGAACACAATGGTGTCGGACCTTCTTCTTAAGGAGTACGGCCACTACGTCCAGGCCATCAACTACCCCACTGTACCAGTCGGGGAGGAAAAGCTTCGTCTGGCGCCGACTCCGCACCACACCAGGCCCATGATGGACCGGCTGGTGGCAGACATTGTCAAAGTCTGGCACAAAGTGGGACTTCCACTCACTGGCCAGGTCTGCCCTCAGGTAAAATACTTGAAAGATTAAATAATCCAACCTTTGTATTAATTTAAAATTTTTAGGCGTGCACTTTTTGCCAGAAGCCGCTGATGTTCGACCGCTGTGAGTCCCGCACTGGTTGTCAGGAGCCGAACTGCCCCCAACTTGTGGCTGCAGCTTAATTTCACTTCAAAGTGGAATTTGGTGCCGGATCTGTTCATTGGTTTCCCTATTAGAATTGATTGGTTTTGCTGTGGTTGATTTTGAAATTACTCAATGAGATAAATTTAATTCCTAAAAAAATGTGCTCTGATTTCTCTTCAAACAAATGTGATGCATTCAAATTTATATAATGTTCGAGACATTATCTATTCCACAAATAGCAGATTACTAAGGGCGTACTTTTGTGCGCCACTTTATGAATGTTGAATGAAATATTCTAATGTGCTTCAATTATATTTTTCTGTTGACCATTAAAACCAAGCAAGTGAATTTTTGTGTTTTAATTTTCGACGTCCTGAATAGAGGGGATAATTTTTCACCCAAGCGCAGTAATAGTAAATTATTTACTTAAGGGAAAACGTTCTGTTCATCTCAGTTTAATGGGCCACATGTTTCTCGGAAAGGTCGCTTTTCTTAAAAGAGGAACCCCTCATCAATAAATGAACAAAAGCGCACAAGTCTATTGAGGCGCGCGGCAGCAAAAATAACAAAAGCATTTAGTGCAGCAGGAACTTGACCTGCTCGCAACATGTGTGCGTGTAAAATGTAAAAAAAGGGAGTGTAGATTTTACTAACATTGAAAAAAAGACAAGCAAGCCGTTCGTGTATTTTTCAACAAGAAAAATCCAGAGCTAGAATAAGTAAATAAAGGTTATGAATTATAATTATTTTCACTTAAAAATTTTATAAACCTCACTTGACGTTAGACGGTGAGTTTAAACTATTTTATTTTATGTACTATAATCTCAGGCAATTTCTTGCCCAAACATATTTGAAAACGTCATTAAAAATTGTAAATTTTACAAATATAAAAAAAGGAGATGATTTTTTAGAGATTAGATGACAAAAAATACATCTGTCGTTCCGGACTTGCAGACCTCCCAGAATTTACAATCCGCTTGTTTTTACCTCCACAGTCAACAACAGGGTATGAACAGTATAAGTATCATATATTATCAAAAAAGCTTTTAACGATTGAAAAGACATCCTAATTTTCAGCTTATTCGTGCCTCTCACCTGGCCGCCCTTTTTATAGTAAAGCCTTATTGAGCTGTAAAACGTTGCTTGACAAGGCACACGTGAGTGACACGTGCCCAGGTAGCACAAAGAGGAGGCGCTGAGCGAGACTTCCCTGGAAGGTGGCGAGGCAGACAGCGCGGAGCCTCTTTGGCCTTTTGTTCGCGCCCCCTGACAGACCGCACACCTGAGAATCGCTGAAAGGAAACGGTGGCACACGTCGATTTCACCACCTTTATTCATGCCTTGCCCATGAAATTTTAATCATATACATTAGATACATTATATACATAATAACCATACAAAATTACATAATATTTTGGCAAAATAAAATAGGTCAAAAATTTTACAATTTATTTTATTAAAATAAAAACACTTACATTAGTTAATTTCGTTATTTAAATATGCATAATTGATTACGTTTCCAATATTTTTTAAAGTTTTATAAGAGTATATTATTAATATTGCGCCTTTAAAAGAATTTGATTGTATTTTTTACATTAATGTAAGTCATTTATTCATTTAAAAAATCAAATTGAATCAAAGTCTCTTTAATTAACTAAAATTAATTAGCTCTGACAGTGGTTAAAATTCTCTTTTCCTTGCTTGATTTAATTATTTTTTTAATATTCGAAGTGGAAAGAAATAATAATGTAATTTTGAAACAAAAGAAATGCTAAGTCAAGAGTAAAAATCTAATTTATTTTTAAATTAATTGTAATTTTGAGCTTTAATATAGCCTGTATGTCGTGTGTTGGCTTGACTTTGTCGGGGTTTGTTGTGTTTAGGGTAGGTCGGGGGTGAGGAGCAGCTGCCGTTGCTGATGTGTGGCCCGGCGCAGTAAATAGAAATGGTCGCGACACGTGAACAGACTTTTGTGCTGAATTATATGAACTCGGCTCTTTGACGAGTGAGTCAAGTGGAAGCGGAAACGGTCAGAATTAGGAACAGATTTTGTGCTGCACCTAAATGTTTATTCTTGTATTTAAATTCAGAGCATAAAAGGATAAAATAGGAAGTTGGCGTGGAAGGTCCGGAAGTGCAACCCTTTGCTGTATTTTCCTATTTTTGTTAAAGAAGGTGTTTGTGTTCCTATTTCTAAAAAGAGAAACTGATTTTCAATACAAAAAAAGGTTCATGCAATTGTGTAAATTTTGCACGTGAAATAATAATGCGAAGGAGTGAATTTTCATAAAAAAAACTATTCAAGAAATTACAGAAATATTATAGTTGCAATATTATAGTTAAATTTTTAAAATCAATCACAACTAAATTCCTATTTAAAAGCAAAATAACAAGATATTAAGACAATAATTAGCAAAAGCTTACTTAAAAATTATATGAAATAAGTTTGTGCAGTTTTACCAAAAAAGAAAAAATGAAACACGAACCAAATTTTTGACTTACGATTGAAAAAATTTATTCTGCAATTAATGACGCGATCAATTTTTAAAAAAATATAACATTTTAATTTAAACTGCTGAATTAGAATTTCTTTTGTTTCTAATTATTTCCTTAATCTAAGTAAGGTGGAATGAAACAAGGAATTAAATAAAGTAAAGAAAAGGGAATTTCAACCAGTTTTAGGACTGATTACCATAAATTTACAGTTACATACAAGTTAAATTAAAAACTGCGCTGATCAAATATCTCTGATATGCTTTTTTAAATGGTTTAAAACAAAGTCACTCGAAAAGATCTTATGAAACTTTTTATTTAAAAAAATATTTTTTTCATCAAATTCATCCATCAAGCGCCATGAGGTAAGTAAATATATACAAAAAATATTAAATTTTAAATTGTAAATTTCAGAAGACGATTGAGGCCTGCTCGCAAGCATAAAGTGCCCTGGCACAAATAATTAGGCGGAGTCTGTGCTGTGATTGGCGCGGCCGGGGTGCAGAGCGGCGCGCGAGTGAGGCGCTGCACCCCCGCGAGCATCTTCCTTGTGCTTCTCGATCTGATCATTCTCGCAGCGACCACCGACCCCTGATGTTCGTCAAAGTCGAGACTGACAATCGCATGTTCGCCGAGGAAATGGGCAGCTCCTCACCCGACGCAGACTTCCGACTGCTCGAGCTCGGCTCCAGCAGGGGCTTCTTCCACCACAGCAACCACCCTGAAAACACGGCAGACCTTTACCAGCCCCCTGAAAATGGGTACAGCTTCGAAGACCACCACATTCATCCCGTAAGTAACAGTTTGAAAAAAAGCTTTAATTTTCAAGAACGGAGAGAAATCCTGAATTTAAAATTTTACTCTTTTTAATTTAAGTTAATTATGAGAATCATGAAACTCTTTTGAATCTGAAAATATAAGAAGTAATTTATCTTTTGAAATTGCAGTTTCTGGTTTTTGTTCCCTTAAAAATTAGTCTAACTAAAAAATTTCAAAATTTGTGAGGTGTTCAGATTTGAAAACAATGGAGCTAAATTGATCTGCTGACGAAAATTAAACCAAAAATAGTATCGACTTGAATAATGTTTCGTCATCCTTTTGATTTTCTGAAATTAAATTATTCATGGAAAAGCACCATGGAATTGAAATTAAAGCAATATATTAATCAGGTTTTGTGATGTTCAAAAGTTCAATTTTTTTCCAATTTAACTTTTATATGTGCCTCCGAAACGATTTAAAATAGAATGCAATTTTTTCAGGCTTCTTTACTCAATGAATCTTTGAATTAACAGTTTTTAATTAAAATTAAATCCAAAATTTGATGAACTTTCAAAAAGATTCTGGATTAAATTAAAAATAACAATTTAACATAAAAGAAATTAAACATTTCCCCCAATATTTTTTTCAAGAGAGACTTTTCGAATTTTCTTTTGAAGCAAAAAATTGTGTAAAAATATATAATTTTGGTAATTATCATTTTTGAATTCAGTATTTGTTTCTGAAGATCTCAATTTATTTTTCATTTTGAACACTATATAATTTTTTCTAATTTTTCTTGAAAAATTATTTTATCAAAATTTTTATTAAGATCGTGTTTCATTTTTGTTTGGACAGGCGTACGAGGCGCGGTCATGCTCGGAGGTGGTGACGCTGGGCCGGAAGCGTCGGCGCGGCTCGGACAGTTCTTTGCGTTCGAAGCAGCGACGCAAGACGCAGCAGTCGTTCGAGGAAATGCAGTCGCAGCGCGTCATGGCGAACGTGCGCGAGCGCCAACGCACGCAGAGTCTGAACGACGCGTTCGCGTCGCTGCGCAAAATCATCCCGACGCTGCCCTCGGACAAACTGTCCAAGATCCAGACGCTCAAGCTGGCGTCGCGCTACATCGACTTCCTGTACCAGGTGCTGCAGAACGGCCAGCACGACCAGTCCAGCTCGTCCAAGTTGGCGCCTTCCTGCTCCTACGTGGCCCACGAAAAACTCAGCTACGCCTTCAGCGTGTGGCGCATGGAGGGCGATTGGAACAGCGGCGGATCCACCAGCGGACACGACGACTACTGACAATCAACCCTTTCAAGGTGAGAGAGATTTTTCAAATTTATATTAATTACATCAAAAACCTATTGTTTTTCAATTATTTCTTTCTTAAAATTCGTCACTTACTAAGTTAGATCAGATCTCATTAATTAAATAATGAAAATTTGCCTGCCTTTCGTGTTTAACAAAAATTCCCATAATTTTCATCAAATAAATTAAAAACTAAACATTTTTTTCCAATAAAATTTTCATAAAATTTTTTAAGTGATTCTTATGATTGTGGCTTCACTGAAACTGCAAGAAAATTTTGACTTTTAGGAATGTTTTACCAAATTTCTTAAATTTTAATCATTTTAAAGACTTAAAGAAGCCCTGGAACTGGGCGAAATCGCGATCCAGACCAGTTATTGCCTTGTTTGCCTCAATTTTCCTGGATTTCAATTAATTTATTTTTTATTTTTAGAGTCAATAGTCATTGAAGATTAATTTTTCAATTGAAATTTTGCATTCCATTGTTTAAAGCCAAGTTATAATATGAATTTTAATATAAACTTATTTTAGGAACAAAATAAACCCATATTCTCGGGGAAATTTTCTTTTTAATAAACAAAAAAATCAATTCAGTCTTTATCAAATTTTTCTACTGAATATAATTGTTCCCTGGAGGGATTGAGAAAAATTAATTAAACCAGATTTAACAAATTTAAAATGGAACGCCAGAAATGTCTCGCTGTGATTTGAATATTTTACGGTTTTCAACTTATCAGCCACCGAGTTCGTAAAAGGCTTCTAATTAGAGCGGCTGCACTAAAACTGGTCTTGGTGCCGAGGCAGATGCACAAAAAAATTTTCAAATACATAAAATCCCTTGAGCCTTATTCGGAGGCGCAGCTGCCACTTGAGGCTGCGATGACAACATTTCGAGATGAATGTGTTCGCACTTGAAAAACAGTTGTTGTTGTTTGCGTAGGTCATAATATTATTGTCACGCGGCGCGGCATTAAAAACGAGGACGATTTCATTAAATTTTTCTCCATTTTGAAATCGAAATTATGCAGCGTACTTTGTTTTCCGTTTTGCCCATCAATTTTGTCTCACGCCCATAAATTTCAACCCGATCTTTTTTTTATACTTTCTATATGGTTTATGCGTTTGGTGCTGACGACGCTACTTGCTGTCCCATAAATCGCGGCCTAATGTTGGTCATTAGATGATTTTTGTGACAGAAATTAGTCGTGTTAGACGCGACACAAATATAAAAGCGCCGCCGCGATAATAAATATCGCAGCCGCCCCGAGAGAGAAGAAGAGTCTCTATAAATATAGCAGCGCCTATTAAACAAACGGCCGAGCTCATTTCGCGCTTGGATTTTCTCATTCAGCACAAAACTATTTGATCTTTCCGCCGAAAATTTGAGAGAAATTTTCTTCAGAAATAAGACTTGAAGCTAAAATTTCAGAGCTTTAGTAAGAAGAGGAAATATTTTTACTAAAAATCAGTTAATAATTATTTAGTAGATTCAAATTTTCAAGCTATGAAAGGTTCTTTTTGCACAATAAATTTGAAATTAAAGTTTTTTTATAAGACAAAAAAATCAGAGTAACCGGAACATATTAAATTTATTTTAATTATAATCCAAGTTGAGTAACAGTTTTCAATTTTCTATTCGAATCAAAACTAATAAATTTTAGATATAATTGGAAATTTTCTAATTTATTTGCTGCGTTTTATCCTTTTACAAATTAATTACCGGTTGATGTAATTTGCATTTCATTATTACAAATAAAAATTCTGGATAATAAGTTTAAAAAAGGCCTTTTTATAAAAAAAATGCGTTTTTATTCTTAAAAATTTTGAATAAAAATGTCAAGATTCACAAAGATCCTTTGTTAGAATTTATTTTAGATTATAAAACAATAAATTTTACAGTTTAGGCTTTGCTATCATCAATATTCTATATTTTGTTTATAATTTTTCGTGCTTCTTATAATATTATGGATGAACATGATTTCATGACTCAATTTTGATAAAAGCTTTCACACAAGCCTCTGTTCGCTGTATTGTGTGGAAAAATGCAGTTCATTTTTTTACACAATTTGTGCAGGAAGTAAGACTCTTTTTTCAAAGGAAGCGAAAAGCCGAAAAGTCACCCTGGCGAAATTCCCGAACAAAAGAGCCATTAAGATTTCACCTCGGCCAAACGAAAACAGGAAGCCAAGTCGTAAAACCGAAAATCAGCACTTCTTGCTGCTGAAAAATCTTTGGCGCAGCCCCTAATGAGCCCAAAGCTCTTTATTTTTTTTTGCCGCCAGAGAGAAATAAAAGTGCCCCCGCCGGTCGCATTTCTCTCTTGCCACCCCCGCTCGTAATCCCGGGAGGATGCTCGACATGCATTTTTTGTCCCAAAGCTTCCTCCCGAAAGAGATTCTTCATTCAGACCGCTCTTATTTTTCATGCGCTCCGTTTGATGTGTCATCCGCCCAAGCTTTTTTTATCAAGGCCCCTCTTTCTCCACGCGCGTGCATATATTTATATCAGAGAGCCTAAGAAAAATTGAACGGATTTTTTGTTTCGACCCCCAACAGGCGAATTCGCGGAAAACAGGAACTCTCAGAGATTTATCTTCAGGCGCGTCGCTCTTAATTAGTCTTTTTTAGCACTTCTTGATAAATTATGAATTGGAATCATTTTTATTATCTGTGTGTGTCTGTTTCCCATTCATCACACACTTCCTAGAAAGAGTCAGGCGGATGCTTCCTCATCCAAAACTTAATCTGATCAAAAAACTCCTCATTTTTTGATTAAAATTATATAATTTAAAGTGTTTAAGTATGTAATAATTGTTGGAAATTAATAGATATTTTGAAATAAATTAAATTTCCCCAAAATTTATATTACAAATTATTTGGAATTATTTGATAAGAAACATAATTTTTATGAAATTAAACTCTTTTTAATATTAAAGATATTAAATACCAACAATTTTCATTATATCCAAAATAAATTTTTATTATAGAAGAAGAATAAAATTATTAAATGAATATAAATTTTAATACAAATTTTAATCCTAAAGATAAGAGCAAATTTTAAATTAATATTATAAAACTTAACATGGAAATTTGTTTTTGAACACTTTCCGTCTACGGATTTTTCAATTAATTTTGACTTAAATTGGGATTTTGCGTTTTTTCACCAGGACAGCAAATTAACAAAAACCTGGCTTCAAATTTTAAAGCAAGTAAATTTACATAATTAAAGATTTTGGGCTTCAGTAAAATATTATTCGTTCCATTTCGCTGCAATGTTTGTTTGGGCAAACAAGAAATCGGCGCCAGAAGAGTGACACGTCCGTGTAAACAAAAATCAGACTTGAAAATCTTGTTAATGGACTCTCGCGGCGGGGCGTGTTTTAATGCATTTGTATATTGGAGTTCTCAGAGTCAGTCAGAGTTTGATATAAACATATGTATATAGAATAGTTGCTGGTCTTTTATTGCCAGCAACGCGGCCATTATTTAGATCATCAGCACATACAACTCAAAACAACCGAGCGCCCTTTCAGCTTGAGACTTTTATGATTGTGGAGGAAATTCCGTTTGCTTCCGTTGCACATTTGATAACTGTCCAGTGAAACTTAACGTTTAATTTAGGTGAAATCGTTTTTTTAGGTCATAAAAAAGTTAACACATAAATCTAAGAAACATCACAAATTTAATTAGCACAGAAAATTACCATTTATGCCTGATGTAAGCCATTTTTTGACAATAATTAAGATCACTTATCTTGAAGTTGTGAAAAAAATTAATTTTGCCCTCATTTTGAGCAAACAGCTGCAGATTTAATTAATGAATCTGGTCTCTCGTTAAAATATAAATTAATCTTTTAAAACTTGTCACTTTTTCTTTTCCTTCTTGGAAATGACGAAACTTCCGGGAAGAAATAGTAAAATAAAAGAAGTTGAGCCGAATTTTATAATTAACAGAGTCTCGGTTTGTGTGTTTCAGGTTTCTGCTCCTTTGATGCGCGCGGCCTTTCCTAACAAACAAACGTGCGGATGGTGAGATTTTTGAAGTCGGCGGCTTTTCTTGAAATCCGACTGCGACTGTCTGCCCGTCAAAATCATTCCTCTGTGACTGGCAGTGATTTCTGATTTCATATTTATTCTGAAGAATTTTCAGTGCCTTACTCTTTCAACTTGTTAAAAATGTTATTGTATAAATATAAAATGACTAATGTGAAATCGCGCAGCTTTATTTAAATAATATATTTGTACATACAACTTCATCTCTTTTTAACAAGATAAGACTTGGATTAAAAACTGTCCTTTGATGTTGTGTAAAAAGAGAATCGAATGTGGCTCAATTTTTTGTATAAACTTGTACAGTTTGATAAATGTTAAATAGAAAGAAATACAAAAATTTATATGAAAATAAAATAAAGAAAATTGCGTTTAATTTTAATTTAAATTATAAATTATTCCGAAATTTCTTAAATTTCTTTACAAGTTAGAAATATTTTGAAAAAATTGACATCAAAATGTTTTTGTTAACATTTTGAAAGGTATTAAAAATATTAATTTTTATAATTGCTTTGTCTAAATTTGAAGAACAGCTTATTCACAATTAAATTATTTAATAACTGAAAATCTGCGAAAGAAAAATCTAAATAAATTTATTTTCGGATCATCCAAAATAATTTTAAGAATTTTTCATCAGGTGCGTTTCTTTCCAGCTGAAAATCGTGTTTCTCCACGCGTGTGAAAATTATGACGAGCGACACGACGTCTGTCTCGAAATGTGCCCGAAATAAATCGCTCGTCAAATGGCACTGTCATGATTATTGCCGAGTGCACCTCGCGCTTGTCAAATTAAATTCGAAAATCCGCGGTGATTCGCACCAGATTTCGCCGGCGCTTTATTTTTTATTTCGTGTCGTTGATAGACATTCGTCTGTGCACAATATCGAAAATAGAATCGCCGCTCAGAGCCGCAATTTATGTGTTTGTTTTCACGCTAAACTAATAATATGATGTCGGCGGGCATCACGATGAGCGCTGCTTGTAATAATTCGTCGCTCGTTGGGCGACGGCCAAAAATTTCTCATTTTTTTCTCAAGACTTTAAATCACCACACCAAAAGCGAGTTGCCTCAAAATTTTTGAATTTTTTCGAATTTAAAAAAAAAATGAGAATAATTTTAGATAAATGGAAAAACAGTGCTAATCAACCATTTAATTCTTATCAAATAAAAAAAGGGAAAGATTAAATAATCTCAGAAACCGCAATTAGGAATTTCCTTTCCGAAAAGCTGAATGTCTTAAAATAAAAATTGATAAAGCTTTTCAGGCTTTTTTTGTGAGGAATTTCGAATAGAATTGAACATTAAAATTTAAATAAAATATTAAAATGTGAGAAATACTTATTTAAATTTTAACTTTCTACTCCATTCATTTCTGACTGAGTCTTCTCTCGTTTGAGGGGAGGAAGATGAACTCGTTTTCTTCTTAATGAGAAGGGGTGCAGTTGCAGTTGTCGCGCTGACAGTGAAATATTTGGAAAACGGGGCCATAACTAAGTCAGCGCCGTTCTTATTATTTTGGTAACCGACTTGGGGCACAAATCGACTTTAAACCCAAATTTTTAAAAAATTTGGAATATATTTAAATATAGCTTATAAGTTTGAAGTAAAAATTTAAAATAATAAGTTTTTGAAAATAATTAATTAGATAAATTTTGAACAAATTTATTTTAAAATTCAAACATTGTTTTCTTTAAATAAGAGAGCATTTTTCATTTGCCTCTCTTTCAGATCTCACGCAGCGAGACTGACGTCATAATTTATTACAAACACACTCTTCTGTTTTTATTTATTGAAGCAAGAACCGACTCGTCTTTTATAAGAGGTCCATCAAAGGGAGGCGATCCTCTTAAAACTTTTACAAGTGGCCCAAGTGAAGACTGTGAAATTTCAAACTAAAAATATTCGTCAAAATTTTCGATTTGCGCGCAGACAGGAAGGAATATAAATTTGACACCGGCGCGCACTCAATTAAATCAGTCTCGTCGGCACCCCCAAAATGAAACAAGACTTTTCAGCCGAACGGGCAAAAATATATAATGAGAGAGAGCAGGAGAGTCCCCAACAGCACAGCCAATTAAGCTAATTTGAAACATTCCCGAGATCTTGCCTTCCATATTTTTGAGAAGGGTCGGAAATTAGGAAGTAGTTGCTGTGTTGGGGTAGGTTTTTGCAGGACAAAACACAATTTAAACTATTTTCAACACTTATATAAATCACAATGAAATATTAAATCATTTTTTTTTTTACAGAAAAATAGTTCAGAATTATAAGACATGATAAAAAAATAAACACTAAAACAATTCTAGTGTGTTTGATTGAAGTGATTATAAATTCCAATTGTAGATAGAACAAAATTTAATTTTTTAAAATTGCTGCAAGTACAAAAAGCAGGAGGGTGGGGAGAAATTTTTTTGTGGCTTTCAGATTGCGATATTGCCGTGAGTGTAACTTGTGGAAATTTGATTTTAAAGCAAAGTTATCGTCCAGCCACAAAACCATCAAGGTTGAACTATGCAGCTGGTTTCAAAGCTTTTTATTTCAATATTTCTAGCTCTGCATAGTCTGCATGCAAATAATGTGAAAACTACAAAATATTGCATGAAGCTGTCTTTAACAACAGACGATTGTAAGTAAATTCTTTTAGCTATTTTTTTTTTTTTTTTTTAATAAAATTACCGTGAAAGTGATTTTTGAAAACTTAATTGCTACAGGTCATGATGACTTACAAGTTATTCAAGAATCATTTAATATAAGCTCATGCGCCAATTGTGAAATGAATAAAACTAATGCCAAAGTTGAAATAAATTGCAACAACAGAAGTAACAGAACTGAAGGTAAAAATACGAATTAATTAATTGCCTTTTTTTTGTTTTGTAACATTACACATTTTTTTGTTCAGATTTTCATTTGAGTGAATGTTAATTATCTTTTTTGATTTAATTTTTATTCAAATAAATTAGTTGGTTCTTCTGCCTGCAGAGAAATATCGAATTATAATTAAATGTTATTTTCCCTTAATTAATTTCTTATTACATCTAAAATTAATCATATTGCCAGATGCTAAGTGTCCCAGTTTATTCTACTATGGAGCACGTCATCGTAGGGATGAAACTCAAAATTTTCATATGATTGAGAGAAATACCAATCAATTGTGTAATGAAGTGAGCAGCACACACAATCCAATCGCCGCCACTGGCTCAAATGACGTTGTGTCAAAAACAATCTCCTGCGAAAAAAACTTTAACACTTTGGAATGGGTGGTTGCTCTGCTATCAACTTTTCTCATAGTAGAAAACATCATAATACTTGTCAAAAAGTTCAAGAAACCGAAATCTCCAGCGCCAACTGAGCCTTGCGACGAGCAATTGATTGAGATGCAAGAATTGGGCGAAGCCAGAAACTCAGTTCCAAATATGACTGAGGTTAACGATTTGTACTCGGCAGTGGCAAACTCCGAAGACAATACAACCGAGGTAGCGGAACCATTGAGACGAGGAAGTGACAATGAACCAAGAGAAGCGATTTACGCGGACAACATTGCCAGCATTCCGGACGAATCGTGCTTCATGCTTGCCGAAAACTTCAACATTTATGAGAGATTGGATTCGGTGACTGAAAATCAAGAAGAATGAAAATAACCTTTTTAATTGCTTCCATTCATTATTCATTAAATGATCTAAAAATGCTTTAGCAAAGACGCAATTGATACTTTTTTTGCTGTAATATTTTATACTTGAATAGTAGTATTAGACACATTTTATTATTATGCATTAATTAATACATAATATAGCTTCTTTCTTGTTTTAATTGTAAAATATAATCTAAGATTTTTAATAAGTATTATAAAACTAATCAATAAATATCATTTTTAATTCATAATAATATGCATTTCAATTACAGTAAAAATAATAAACCAGAAAATACTTTTTGTCATCCTGTTAAATTAAAAAAAATTTAATTTTAAATAATCAAAAAGGCGAATTTTAAATCATTTGGATGAAATAATATATTTAATATTTCAATATCAAATTTCTAACTTGTTTCTTATACAATAGTAATAATTAAGCATATAAATGTCCTCTATAATTAATTTTAGGATTTGTATGTTGATAAAAAATACTCATGAATTTACAGTATTAAAAATTGTCAATCTACGATTAGGAATTTAATTTTTGCTTTGGTTAATTTGACAAACAAAAAATATCACATTTCACTTTCTCCAATACTGGGCAAACTTGTGCAGCTGTTCGACCAGAGCTGCCATCACGGCCGTGACTGACAAATCCAACAAGTTCTGCACACAACTCACTGCTTCCTCGTCACCCAAATCGAGCCTTAACTTGTCCTGGACTTTCTGCACCGCTTTGTCCGGCTCGAGAGCAATGTCCGGCACCGAAGCGTCCACCATCAAGGAGAACAAGTTCAGAATCAAGTTTGCATGTCTAAAAATTTAATCAAATAAATCAGAAATATAAATTATATTAGTAAAAACCTCCTCAAATGAAGGAAGGCAGTGTAGCATTGTTTTCGGAACTCCTGGTAGTGCTCAGAGTTGATTCCTCCCATCGCCTCCACCATTTCTTTGCTCAACTTCATGGGCGGCGGCAGCGGTTTTGGATCTCTGCCCAAGATGTATCCAAAGTCAATGTGGAATAGTTTGCCAGTGGTGGTCAGCAAGAGATTGTCCAGATGTCTGTCGCCAACTCCCAAGAGGTAAGTTATCACACAATAACCGGCTGGAAAGGAAATTTCCTGTATTTAAATTAAAAATGAATAATTTAAGCTGACCACAACTCCTGACGTAAGTGTCCATAACCTCGGAAGCAATTCCGTAAGGTCCGTTTTCCGATGGATTGTGTTTGCGGAAAAAGTTTTGGATTGTTCCTTCCGTGGCAAGAACTTCAGCGACTGGCAAAGACTCCACAAACTGCACCAAACCTTCCAAAATAATTTTAAAATTAATAAAAATAGAAATTTTTTCTTCTTTAAAATTACCGTGTTTACTGCTGGTTGCGAGAACTCTGTACGGGGTGAGTTTGAGATCAAGGTTTTCCCTGCGGAGGAGTTTGTCCATCAGGGTGATTATCTGCAGGATGAGTTGGTCCTGCCGAAGGTCGTCGCCGTGTTTGAAGATGGCTACGTACTCTTGGCCTGTGGTGCTGAGGAAGGTGAGCCTGGACGGCATCAGCGCCGACTTGAACAAGGTTGTTCTTTCGGAAAGGAATTAATTTTAAAAGGCAAGATAAATGAAAAAAGGACCTACTTTCCAGGGATGATTCCTTTGATTTCCACCTCAGGGTCCAGCGGAAACGGGAAAGGCTCGAAATTGGCAAAGTTGTACTTGAACGAATCCGGGTTTGCCAAGAGTGCTTGAAGCCGATCAATCTGTCAAAATATTTTTGTTATTATTAACAATTCATTTCCAAAAAATGGAGATAATTAATTTAAGTTTAAATAAATGATTCAAAATATTAATTCTAAATTTCATTTCTTAATTTGGTTTTATTTCTAGATTTTCACCTTTTTCTTTCTGTTTCCGCTTTCCCTGGCAATACTTTTCATCAGGCTGACCAGTTTGTCCATAAATGCCTGTTGTCTCTTGAGAAAGGCTCGTCTCTTTTGATACTCGGGAGGCCCTTTTTGCAAAGTCTACAGACAAAATCACAATTTAATTAATCTGCATTATAAAAAAGAAAAACATTCTCACAATTAAAAATCTGCCCATCACAGCCATGTACATGTTTCTAATCCTCGTTTCCAACTTGATAGTTGTTTCCTCGTCTTCGCACTCCGTCCACAAATACCTAGATCCAAATTTCAAATAAAAATTTCTACCATTTAATAGAAATTTAAATTTACCAAAAGAAGTAATTTGTCAGGGTAGAGTTGAGGCAAGCTCTGTGGATGAGGAAGGTGCTGAGGTCCATGTCGAGTTCTAGCGGTTTTATCGGTTCGACCGGTGCCTCGGCCAAGGTCATGCTGTCCATCAGGGAAGCAGTCCTTGCAACTGAGGCGCCAGAACCTGAGGCTGCCGACTCGTTGGACACATTCGAACTTGACGACCTTCTCAATTCCCTGAAAGGTCAAGTAATAGCAAAGAAATTAGAATACAAACAGGAATTCAAATTGGATACGGAATTCTGAAGAAAAAAAACTTCACTGTACTTATTTTGCAGGCCATTATTAGGTTTTTGTCATATATTAAATATTTTACACAGTAAAAATAAGAGAAAACTTTTATAGCCATGAATTTGTGCCTAAAAACTTTTAAAATTCCTGTAAAACTACACTTCACTTAATTAATAATTTAGCATTTTCAACACTTTAGGCCAAATTATACACCACTTTTTGAAAGGAAAAAACCTACTTTGTTTGCTTTGAAGTTGATTCGCTCTCATCGACGCTGACTTTCCTCTTTTCATTTCCCGCTTCTGTTGCCGGCTCTTGGGAGAAGGCCTGGATGTCTTCAAAGTTCTCATACTTCAGGGCTTGGACCAGCTGCAGAAGGTACAAGAGCAAATCCTACGGAAACTTCCTCTTTTAGAAAAGTAAGATTATGATTTTTGTACCGACTTCATCAGGCGCTTGGGCCAATCTGGAAACAGCGTAACGCCGAACTGCAGGATGAGTGAAGTTCGGACTGAGAAGTTCAAGGGCATCTTCGACATCCATCGGCGCCCACAAGGGCAGCAGGTCCAACGCCTGCTTTGCTTCGGCCGGTGTGTTCCAATTGACGCACTTGAGGAATTTCGTCAGAGCCTGAATTAAACAAGTTCTTTTTTAAATGTAATATATTTTGAAATAAGTTTTAACCTTCTCCTGACTGCTGAGGTAGAATCGGAACTTCCACACCAAGTCCTGCTCCTCTGCAGTCAGGGTTTTGGTCGGCGGGTAGGCCACAATTGTGTGGAGCTGGTCTCGGACTAGGGCATTCGGCTTCACGTCCTTGTCTGACAAACCACTTCGGACGGATCGGGCCAGTTTGTGATGTTTAATTTCCACCAAGTTTTCCTACATAAAATATGGAATAAAAGGAACAATTTTGAATGTGTTAAAAACCTGTAGAATTTCATTGTCGGGAACTGTGACTATGTCTGCCTGGACGCGAAACTGGTAAATTTCATCTCCATCCTTCTCGTAGTAAACAACAGAATACTGAAAAATCAAAACTTTTAGTAAATATTTTACCAAAATAGTACAAATTTTAATTACATTGGAACCTTCAATTTCAAAAGAGGGAAATTCAACCATCAAATAGAGAAACTCGGAGTTTCTTTTCTCCTGTTCGTTGATCATTTCCATTTCTCTGAAGGCAAGACGGTCCAGCCAGTCTACTTTGGCAATGTGGCCATTTCGATGCTTCTTCGCAAGCTGCAAATTCATAAAAGGTTAAATCTCAATCCTATATAATTCTAAACCAGCTCAAACCTTGCAAAGTTTTTGAACTTTTGCCCTTCCGAAGCCTCCTTTCCCCGGAGTGGTGCTGCTTGCAGATCCGTCAGCAACTTGGTCCGGCCAAACTTGCAAATCAATTATTCCCTGGAATATGAAATTTAAAAAGTAAAACAAATTTTCGATAAAATTCAATTTTTACCTGTCTGAAGACGCCGTGTTTGCCGAATAAGGACACGGTGGTGCCTCCAACCGGGATTCGCCGTCGAGGGCCCGCACAGTCGTAGATCGTGATGGCCAAAAAAGCGTTTCTGGGCAGGTCGCAGTAACTCAGCGGCAGGGTCACCCATTCGTTCCAGCTGCACAATTTATTCTTATTTATTGATTCAGTTTAATTTTGAGGTTCTGTACTTCCATCTGTTGGTGAAGGACTTGTAGCAGGTGTGCACGGGAAGGGCCAAAGACTTGCCGTTGGAGAAAACCTCGCACTCGACCAGCAGGTCTGCGAGTTGGTTGTTGTTCTCCTGGTACAGTCCGGAAAACTTGAGCATCGGGTCCTCCAGCAGTTTCTCGTACTCGTACTTCTGCCTCTTCCCCTCCAGAGATCCGCTGTTGAAATAATGTTAGTTAATCAGGACCAAAATTATTAATAATTCTCACATTTTGATTTGCACTCGAACGTCCAAGGACGAGCTGTAGACGTAATTGAAAGTGTCCTCCATTTCAGCCATGTTTTATTTAACTTTCGCCGAGAAGAATTGGTCGCCGTCGATCACGTGACCTATTTTGGCTGTCATGCGCGCGAAACAGCTACAATTTGAGACTTGTGGTTCTTTTCTTTACCCACAGACCTCGCAGATAAAAAAATTGACACATATTCGTAAGTTGCAAGAGTGCAAGAGTCTTTAGAATATTCTAGATTCTAGTATTTAAATTTCACGCTATCATAATGTGGACTTCATTTGGCTCTCATTGGCTCTCATCATAAAGTCGAGTTTTTATGTATAAAAAAAGATAGATTGATTAAAACGCAAGATGCGGCTGAATTAAAAAGGTTAAAAAGTTCAAACTGTCATCGATGATGTGATATACATTTTTTTTTTTTATCAGAAAATTTAATTGTGAGCAGTGTTCCTGTTGCAAATATACTGAAATGTGCACAATTGAAGATGAAAAAAAAACATAATTAATCCTCTTATAATTATTTCGGGACGACAGTTTTCAGAAAAAGTGATTTGTACAAATATTTTAGTTTATTTTTTACAATATTTTCAATCAAATAAATTAAACATAAAAATAACTGTGCATAAGTCTTTCTTCAAAATAGAAGCTTTATTTTCAGCATTATCTAATTTTTGTTTGTAAAAATAATAATGTGATTTCTTTAAACTTATATTTTTCACAAATTATATATTTATATTTTTTTTTTGCATGTAAAACGTGAGATTTTTAATGTCAATTAAATATTTCTCTTTCTTCTTCCCTGGTTTAATTTGAAGGATTTTGAGAAAACTCTTTTTTTTTAAATTTATTAATAATAAATTCCAAATCTGGGAAAATTCCAACCAAAAGAGAGTTGCCAGGTTGTCTCTTTCTTGGTTATTTAGAAAATTCCTCGCGAGATAGAAAAATATATAAATGTCATGTTGCCACCCCAATCAAGGCCGCACTTCTTTTTAAGCATAGGCCGCACAAAAAATGTTGTTTGTATAAAATCTCTTTTGTGCTCACACCCTCCCCAGAAAGTTTCACCCTCCTTGGTTTCACCGGCCGTTCGGAGATGAAATTATAGAGGATAGCAACAGGTATACAAAATTGTCAGGTGCTTTTCCATTCTCCGAGGGGAGAAGAGATTTGAAAAGTTTTCATTGTCGAGGTCAAGAAAGCGCGAGCAGCAGAGAGGCTGGGGCGGGCGGGTGTGGCCTAAAATATATTTATTCTCTGCCTGCGACGCGGTCACTCGAGGTCGACTGGGTCCCTAGTGAGGAGGCTGCGGAGAAATATCTCCATCAGAAGAAACAGAGACATGCCGACATTTGAACTCTTCTGAAGTGAAATTGTGAGTTTTAAACATTTTTTTCCTTTTTTTCTTCCTGCCATTCCGATCAGAGATTAGTGAATTCTTGGGCAGATAATTTAAAGCCTGGGTCGGATGATAAGTTGCGGGCAAATCGAGAGGCGGACGAGCCTCTCGGCGGACGTGCCTCTTTTTACAAACAACGTCACTCTCGCTGGAACCGCCGAGAGAAGAAGGACAATTTTTGTAACGCGCACTTTATTTCCTACCTTCGGAGCAAACGGTCCAGTCTTCGTGTCCTGCCGTCACATACTTAGAATTCATAAACAGTAAGAAATACTTCAAATTCCCATTCTTTCAATTTTTTTTTTTTTTGTAATTTCATAATAAAATAATCTCATTTGAATTATAAATTGCAATAAATAAGGATTTTTAATATTAAATTTTGCAATTTGTTTCTGTGCATATCATGTGAAAATTTTACAGTGTAAATAAATAAAGTTTTTTTTTTGTAGTTTTTACTGTTCATTAAATATTATCAGCATAATCGGAAGTGAAGAAATGAAATTTCCATCATTATAATTTAATAACTAGATAAATTGAAACTAATTTTAATAAATAATATTTTAGAGGTCATAAAATAAACAAATATTTGGTATATTTATTTAAATTTGTTTCAGATTTTTAAAAATCCAGATTTGACTAAGACCTTTTAATAAAAAAAAAAACTGGTGGCTTTCCTTGATCTTTTCTTTTCCGATATTATTTTCTCTGGCTCGCTCTCTTCTGGTGCGACCAAGGTCACTTGATCACCAGCTTTTATTAATGTACACGTGTTGTGTGGAGTTTATATGCATTCGAATGATACTGCGAGGAGGCCAAGCTACTTTGCCTCAACCTCACACCATTTTCCATTGGCTCCAAAGCATAATAATTTATAAAAAGAAAGAAATATTATAATCGAACCTTAAGCAGAGCCAGGGTCAAACCGGCTTGGCAAACGGAGAACTTCCTATCCTAGTTAAGCTTTTGTTTTAGAAAGCGCCAATTAGTAAATAAATGTCAATAATTATTTTTTTTTTTACTACAAAATAATCAAAATTGTATGCTGGATTATAATTTAAATATTTTTGTTCTGTAATTAATTTTCATTTATATTAGATAGAAAAAAGTAAATTTTATTATTTAATTTAAAATAAAGCATTAAATGTTTAAAATTTTAAAGTTTTAAAGGGCATTGAACAGAATGAATCTTTGTAATTCAAAACATATTTTTATAATATTCATTGTTGTTGTATTTGGTGTGGGTTTTGTGTAATATGATAAGAAACAATTTGTAGCTAAACTAAATTGAATTTTATTATTTTATTTTTCTATAAATCTGCTGTAACAGAATACAAAATATTTATGCTTTAATATTTAATAAAATAATAAAAATATTTATCAAAAAGATCAAACTTTATTTAGCCCACAATAACAATAATAATTCTCAAAGAGAGCAATAAACGCCTGGTTTTATTTTTTCATCATTTGAACGAACTGTATAAACTTCCGGCGCCTCTGATAGCGATATGATAACCCACTTCTAATGCCAGCGACAAAAGACCTCAATGCACACAGTGGTGAACCAAACAATTTTCCTCTCGTTCATAATAACCTTTTATCTTTTTCTTGATAATAAAATGATCCGCGTCTTTATACAAGTTGCACTGCCTGGATTAAATTTGAAGCAGAGCGAACTCAAGAAGATTATCCTCCAAGGTCTACTTGGATATTCGCCAATAATAAAAATTGTACTCGCATAAGACCTTCACTTGCTCTCCCCGTTAACCGTGCAAATCTTTATTGCCCTCTAGATATCTCTTTACAACGACAGTATGTCCATAAAAAAAGAAGAGGAATTTTCTCTCTGTTGACGTCTTTTCTGCTCTTAATTACATTAATTTAAAAAAAATTCTTCGCAAAGAAAACATTATTTTTTTAAATTAAATTTATTTAGCAAAGCTGAAATTTGTTTTAAAATGAAACTTGTTTGACCTAAATTTTGCCAGCCATCATAAAAGAAGTTGTATATTTTTGCCTCATTATATTTGCAGATTTTTATTGCTCGTAATTAAACGAGAGAAATTTTTATGTTTCAGGTGAAAATATAAAAGAGGCAAAATGCAGTGGCGCCTGGCGCACTCGAACAAGTTCCTGGTGATCGCCGCCCGACGATTCACGCAGCGCCATGACGTGAGTTGACCCCAAGCTAGAGATTTGTGCGAAATGAAAACTTTTTTTTTCTCGGTTTTGCAGCCTGAACTGCGGGGCAAGGTCATGGCCATTCGCCGCGAGGACCAGAGTGTCTGGGAGCGACGAGCGCCCCTGTCGCCGTCCAATGTCAGAATTCTCACAAGGGCCGGCGTCAAGGTAAGAATCAGCATAATTATATTTTATTGCATCTAAAATTCCATAATTAATCGAAATATGAACAAAAATTTATAATTGAAAGAAAAACTAAATAGAAAGAGTTATAAATTAAATCCGAAAAATCATATAAATTAAATTTAAAGAAAAAAAAATTTAAAATCCTGTAAAAAAATTTTGTTTGGTAAATAGAAGCCTCTGAATAGGTTAAAAATTCACAGTAAAATAATCAATATTTAATAATGTCTTTAATTAATTTATATTAGTTGAAAATTTCAAGATCCAATCTGGCGGTTTTTATTTCTCAATTAAGTTGAAATATTCCAATATTTAGATAATATTCTGCGAAAGCGTTCCGAGCTGTCGCATTTCCAGCCTGTCCGTCAGTTTTCTCCACAACTGTTCAGCTTTTATAGGAAATCTTATCTTTGTGGTTCATTTTTGCGCGATTTTGTTCTTTTTTCTCGCCAAAAAAGGCAAAAAGGTGTGATTTGAAATTTTAAATAAAAATAGAATATCTCTGAATTTACAGTTTATGAAATATTTTTTTCCAAATAATTTTTTTATTCCTTTTTTTATCTGATGACATTGAAATCAAATATTCAAAACCATTAAAATACAATTGATTGTACTTTTGAGAATTTGAATTTGTTTTTTTTTTTCCAAAGGTGATCGTGCAACCTTCGAACCGTCGCGCGTACCCGATGCAAGCGTACGCGTCGGCCGGCGCCGTGATCCAGGAGGACATTTCGGAGGCGAGCGTCGTGTTCGGGGTGAAGCAGGTGCCGGTGGACGCGCTGCTGCCCAACCGCACCTACTGCTTCTTCTCGCACACCATCAAGGCCCAGGAGGCCAACATGGCGCTGCTGGACGCGTGTCTCGAGAAGAACATTCGGCTCATCGACTACGAAAAGCTGATGGACGACCGCGGCCAGCGCGTCGTCGCCTTCGGCAAGTACGCCGGCGTCGCCGGAATGGTCAACATTCTGCACGGCCTCGGCCTTAGGCTGCTCGCCCTCGGACACCACACGCCCTTCATGCACGTCGGCCCGGCCCACAACTACAGAAGTTCCTTCATGGCTAGACAGGTAAATCATCCTAAAAAAATTATAAATATTTCCCTATTTTAAAATTTATTTTTTAAATTTTGTTTGTCAAAATACGCTTATAGCAATCAAAATCAACATTGATCAAACAACGGTTTAGTAAAATTTATTCTCAGTAGTGTAATAAGTTCCTCATTAATTTTTCACAAAGTCAATGAAACTTGCTGTGACAATAGTTTGATTCAAAATAAGTTCAGTAACATTTGTTTGGCAGTTCGCAAATGAAATTGAAATGAAAGCCGCAATCATGGCTGTTCAATTTTCCCTTTGGCCAATTAAAGGTAAAAATGCAATTGTGTTTCTGGTGCGCATATTCCGTCCACATCGGACTGTGCAAATCCAACTTGGTCCCGTCGCGCCACCGGAAGTCCTTTTCACTTTTGCTTCCCTGGTTTTTTGCCGAAACCCACCAAACTTGACCTTTGAAAGCAGAATAATTTTAATTAGAGAAATGTATTAGTTTTTTTGTCCTCACCAGCATTGATTTTGTGTCCTTCTGACGCGACCACCTCTGCCTCACTTAAATCTTTAAATGTGGCCAATTGGAGACCTTTCTTGGTGCAAGTCTCGTTTGCAGAATACCAAGTTATCTGTTATTGAGAAAAAATTCGAAAAATGTAATTAAGGAACGGAGTTGAGACTTACTTCATTTTGGTAAGAAGGCCGCTCAGGAAAAAAGTATTTCTTACCGTTGGAGAGCAACCTCAATTTTTCCGAATCTGAATTACTTTTTTAAGTATTGAAAATTTAATGGGGGACTAAAAAACTTACGGGCAAGAGCGCAAGACGTGTGGATTGCCTAAAATTATTCAATTTTAAAAGACGTGCAGTAAAATTTTGGCTCTGCTCACCTTTGTTTTAGCATTTTCTTTCTCCAACTCGGATTTTTCACTTTCCAAAATTGAAACCTGTTGCTGCTGGGTTTTGATTTCTGCTTCTCTTTGTGACAACTGAATGCAAAATACAAATTTTAATTTTAATAATATTTTGTTACAGCGGATAGAAAAAAATTAAAATTAATAAAATCTAATTTTAAAACTTAATTTAAATATGTTATGAATATTTTTTTAAACTTATAATTTTTATAAATCAACATTCCTGTTTTTGCAACACCTGGTAGCGTTCGTCAGCGTTTTCGGCTGTAATTTTTTCTTGTTTCAATGTAGCAATTTCCTTTTCGTTCAACTTGATTTTTTCGTCTTTAATTTTGACCTGGGAAAATTCATTATAGCTTATCAAAAACGTTCTTCCGTAAGAATTGTGTTCAAAAAAATTAATTGACCATATATGTTGAATTTTCAAGCTCTTTTGCCAACTGCAATTTTTCGCTGGTCAAATTCGAAATAAGCTGCTGTTGCGTTTTCATTTCCTTTTCTTTTGTTGACAACTGAAGCAAAAATTGAAAAAAAAAAATGTTTTAAAATGGATCTTTTGAATTATTAATTGAAGACAAAAAATGGTTTAAAAATCCAGTAATTTTAATGAAATTCATACCTGACATTGCAAATCAGTTTTTTCACGTTCCAAAGCCAAAATTTCCTGCTCCTTCAACTCCTTAATTTTGACCTAACGTAAAAGTAAACCGAATAAAAATATTGTCCTCAATCTGAGCATTCTCAAATGGATAAATTCTAATTTTTTTCTATCAAAAGAAAATTACCATCTCGTCAAATTGCTTCCGCGATGCGTCGGCCTGTTTGCTCAAAACCGAAATTTGCTGCAGCAATGATTTGCAATCTGAATTTGGTTCGCCAAATGAATCCTGAACGAGGGAAAGAAATTTATTTACTGCAAAAAATGGCCACTGATAATTTACGTCAAATTTCTTCTCCAAATTGTCTTGTCTTTTCCAAGCAAAGTCGATCAACGTTAGCATTGAGGAAAGCTGCGTTGAAATTTCCTTCTCCTACTCCGCCACCTTGGCCACCTTTTATTTAAATTTATTATCAATTTCTGTAAAATAAAAATCAATTTTATTAAATTCAAACCAGATTTTCAAACTTCATAGCAATTTGCTGAAGCCTGTCCACTTGCTGGGCGGATCCGCTTTCCTAAAAATTATTTATTTAAAATAGAATTTAAGAATTTTCAAAATAAATGCAAGCTGCAATTTTGAATTTTGGTTTGGTAATATTAAATTTTATGAATGGGACAGTTTGCATTATATACCTGAAAAGAATGCTCGACTTGTTGGGGGTCGATGGCTCGGACCGAGTATAAGACCAAAAACAAGAAGCAAAAACGGTCCATTGCCTTTTCCTCTCAGCGGCAGAATGGATTTGCAAACGGATGCTGCTGGATTTATCTTTGCTTGAGGTTTTCGTTGCACCCACACCAATCAAATTCAAATCTATTTTGTCAACTGCTTTCCTTGAGGAAAAAATCCAATTAAAATTTTTCAAGGAATCAAATTTACGTTTTATTCCAATGACTCAAAATTTGTTCGCTCTGTAGGAAATTCACGAATACAAATAAAATGCAAGGTTTGCGCCGATATATTTACAGAGAAACACGCACTTCGCTGCTTTTTATCGTTTCAGGCAAGTGCTAGAAGCCAATTTTTGAAATAAAAATTTTATAAAAAACGATGCTGATGATGTTGATTTGATTCTTACTATTTCTTTTATAATTATTACATCACTTTTAATAAATAGTAAATTTTAGACCAGGAGGAAATAAAATATAAACGATATGAATTTCATTGTTGACAGGCTATCAGAGATGCAGGATATGAAATTTCTCTAGGAATGATGCCCAAATCTGTTGGGCCTTTGACATTTATTTTTACCGGGAGTGGAAATGTGAGCCAGGGCGCCCAAGAAGTGTTCCAAGAGTTACCCTTCGAGTACGTCACTCCAAATAATATAAGAAAAGTTGCAGAACATGGAGGTAATAAAATATTAAAACAAATTTATGAATTACTTTCAATTATTTGCTGGAATAATGAGCTGAAATTTACTAATTAAAAGTTTAATTTCACCTAAAATGATACATTTTTAAGCGGATCGAGCTCTAAATTTTCATTTAAAACCAACCCTAAACGCATTGATTCTTAAGAAATTTGTAAAATAAATAAATTTTTGACCAATTTTCAGCCACAAATAAAATTTACGGCTGTGAAGTGAGTCGTCGTGACCATCTCGAGCGCAAGGAAGGAGTTGGTTTTGACCCGAAAGAGTACGACCAGCACCCTGAGAGATACATTTCTACATTTAGCAAAACAGTAAATATAATTTGCTCCGAACAACCAAAATTATTTAATTAATATTTTGATATAAAAAAGATCGCTCCTTACGCGTCTGTGATTGTGAACGGCATTTACTGGGCCGTCGGAAGTCCGAAACTTCTGACCATTCCGGACGCCAAGCACCTTCTGCGACCGGCCCACACGCCCTGGCTGCCCATTTCAGGCGGGGCCCCTGCCCTTCCGCACAGGATGCTCGCGATCTGCGACATCTCGGCCGATCCCGGAGGCTCCATCGAGTTCATGAACGAGTGCACCACCATTGACACGCCATTCTGTCTTTACGATGCTGACAGAAATAAGGAAACTCAAAGGTAAATTATTGCGGAAAAAAATAATAATTAAAAAATATTTGTACAAATAAGCTTTTTGCTAAATTTATTAAGAGTAAATTTTACATTAAATATTAAACAGCTAATTAAAAATATATATTTAATTTTATGTGCTTTTAAGAGTTTAAGAGAAAAATGAAAATAAATATCACAATTATTTACAATTTGATTATAATTATTTTGAAAAATCTATCAAAAATGATGAAATTGATCTTCTTGTTTCCACATTATTTTCCTTTCATCAATAATTGTTCTTTTTAATTGGCAGCTTCAAAGGTCCAGGAGTTTTGGTTTGCTCGATTGATAACATGCCAACGCAGCTACCAAGAGAATCCACCGATTTCTTCGGTGACCTTCTTTTGCCATACGCCATGGACATCTTGAAGTCCGACGCAACAACTCCTTTGGACGCCCAGGAATTGTCTTCAACCGTTCATGGCGTAAGTGTAAAATAATAATAACTTAAATAAAATAGGAAAAATGGGTATTTATTTTTTTCAATAAAAAATTAGTGCTTTTAGATTTTTATAGTGTAACGTTTTTACATATATACCATTTATTCTGATTAAAGGAAGATGATTGCATTTGAAATTTAATTCAAAATATTTAGCAAAGGTCAAATTAAACAGATCTGATGATGTTTCAAACAAACCTTTTTAGACCTCGATATTTTATCAAAAGAAGTATAAAATTGCCTTAATTGGAATAATGATTTTTGATATTTTTTTCTGATCCTTCTCTTATTATTAAATAAAATTGAGTTTTGTTCAAATTTTAGGCCATAATTGCCAGCAATGGTCATCTAGCTCCAAATTACAGATACATCCAAGATCTCCGAACGGCAAACAGGTAAAATTTTTAATTAATTTAAATATATCAAATCTAATTATAAAAAAAAAACAGTAGTAGGAGCCGCCATAAGGTATCTGCTGACATGGAAGAATCTGCCAAAAGGATTGTTATTTTGGGTGCAGGTTTTGTCAGCGGCCCTGTCGTTGAGTACCTGAGCAGAGAAAAGAACATCCACATCACTTTGGGTAAAAATTGCAAAAAAGTTAAATCTAACCTCAAACCTATAAATATTAAGAAAATGTTTAAATGTTTCAAATATGTTCCATTTGGTAAAAATATATATTTATTTAAAAAAAGTCGCATTTAATTCAATAAATTTAATTTTTAGTATTGTGCTGAAATAAAATTAAATTCATTGCGTCGTTTTTGTTCAAATTTAATTTTACAAATTTAAAAATTTTGTAAACAAATAAGAGTTTCTGAATTTTTTTAATCATTGTTTAAAAAAATCCAATTTAATTAACCTCTTTATTATTTTTTTTTCATAAATCCTCGCTCTGGAGGTCAATTTTCCCTCTTATTTTTTCACTTTAAAATTCTTCTTGAGCATTCAACCTGAAAATTAAATTTTGACTGATTTTTTAAAATGAAAATTTAGCTTCTGCGTTGAAGGACGAAGCGGACGAGGTGGCGGCCAAGCACGGCGGCAACTCGGTGGAGCCGATTCTGCTGGACGTGGTGCACCGTCCAGATATGCTGGACGAGCTGGTGCAGTCGGCCGACCTGGTCATCTCGCTGCTGCCGTACGCGCTGCACCCGAAGGTGGCGCAGAGCTGCGTCGACGCCGGCACGCACATGGTCACCGCCAGCTACTGCAGCCCCCAAATGCAGGAGCTGCACGAAGCAGCAAAAGCCAAGGGCGTCACCCTGATGCACGAGGTCGGACTCGACCCCGGCCTCGACCACCTGCTGGCCCTCGAGTGCTTCAACGAGGTCAAACAGGCCGGCGGAAAGGTCGAGTCCTTTATCTCCTACTGCGGAGGACTTCCCGCCCCTGAATTTTCAGACAACCCTCTCAGGTACTTAAAAATATATACGAAATTAATGGAGAAAAAAATTAACTTTGAAAATAAATTTAGGTACAAATTTTCGTGGTCACCGAGAGGAGTTTTGCTCAACACTTTGAGCGGCGCCAAGTACCTCAGAAATGCAAAGGTTAGTTTTTTTGTGTAATGATTTTGAATTTTGAGCCACAAAAATAATTTGCATTTGGAAGTTTTAAATATTCTTGTTGTTAAGTACAAACTTTGGAAGGAATAAAATTATCAAAGTTTTTATACTTTCTTTTTTCTAAAAATTTGCAGCACATTGAGATTCCGTCCGGAGGCGCCCTGATGGACTCGGTGGAGCAGCTGGACTTCCTGCCAGGTTTCGCCCTGGAGGGTTTTCCGAACCGCGACTCTTGCCACTACAAGAGCCTCTACGGCCTCTCCGGTGCCCACACAATGCTCAGGGGCACCCTCAGGTTCAAAGGGTTCGCCGACTCGATGAAGGGTCTGCAGGCCTTGGGACTGCTCGGACTCGACCACCACCCTGCCCTCCACCCTAACGGCCCCGAAATCACATGGGTAAGCAATTTTTATGCCTCAGTATTTAAAAGATTTATCTATTAAAAGAGCTTTTTAGTCTCAACCTGTATTTTAATTTTTGGGGAACGAATTTTAAATTATTTTTTAAATCAGTATATGTTTTTCCACAAGTAAGTTTTTGTTATCAAATGCAGTAAAATATAGTAATGTTTTTAACTTATTTTAGCTCCTAAATTTATGATTTGTAAATTAGACTGTTCTTAGAATGAACAAGAAATAGTTTAAAAAC
The DNA here is from genome assembly GCF_031216515.1 of Neocloeon triangulifer. Lineage (NCBI taxonomy): Eukaryota > Metazoa > Arthropoda > Insecta > Ephemeroptera > Baetidae > Neocloeon > Neocloeon triangulifer. The sequence goes on from NW_026775546.1 coordinate 12,418,607, forward strand.
TGATAGTTCGTAAAATATCACAAATATATACCAGATATTCAATAAGTCAAAAACAATTTTTAAATTTTGCATATTTGCAGAATTAAAAACAATTTGATAAGAAAATTTCAGATATTCTTCACGACTATGTACTTATTTATTTGATTTTCGTTCGCAGCGTCAATTGGTGACCACTTTGATGGAGTTGCCGCAAATCGACATTTTCTATGAAAACTTGAAAGCCGCTATTTACGAACGAGTCGGCCGCTCTCACCACCGACTGGACGCGGTTGAGAGGCTGGGCCTGTTGACTGATGACCTCGTACTAAAAAAAGAGACCCCACTCGACACCCTTAGCCACTTTTTGGCCAAGAAACTGCAGCTAGGTAATTAAATAATTTGGAAAAACCCAAATTTACAGACGATGTGAAACTTGGAAATTAATTTGAATAAATATTCTTTACTATTTAGTACTTTTTAGTTCCTAATTTTTTTTTTTAATTTAAACTATTTTAAATCAATTTCAAATTAATTTTTATACTTTTATAATTTAACCATTACATTTTCTATATTTATTGCAAAAAAAATTAATAATTCTATTTTATTGCATGTTATTCTTATTTCTTGCATTAATTAAATTCCAGGAAAAAATGAAAGGGACTTGGTGATTTTGCGTCACGAAGTGGGAATTGTGTGGCCCGACGGCCGACGGGAAATCCGAGGCATCAACGTCGTTTCCTACGGAGACGCCGACGGCTACTCGGCCATGTCCAAGACCGTCGGCTACCCAGCAGCGATCGCAGCCAAAATGGTTTTGGACGGTAAATTTGTTTTCATTTGTTTATGATTGGAAATTTTTTAACAATTTATTATCAGGTGAGATCCAGACGAGAGGAAACGTGCTGCCCTTCTCGCAAGACATCTACTTGCCAATGCTGAGTCGGTTGAAACTCGAAGGACTGCAGGCAACTGAGCAATCTGTGTGGCTCTGAATTAATTAATAATGTGCTCAAGAAAGGAGGCAAATCAAAATTTTTTGTACAAAATGAAATCTCCGTTTAAAATATTCTCATTTTAAATAGGCAGATATATATGTAAGTTTGGACTAAAATTATATAAATGATTTAATAAAAAGCAGTTTATTTTTTAATGTTAAATAAAACGCATTTTACCCTAAAAGTGCATGCAAACATCAATTAATTTTTCTTTTAATTTTATGCATTTGATCCAGAATACTACAATACATTGCAAACGCTCATCAATACTATTTATTTATTCTATTTTTACACATTGACAAAAATTTCAATGTTAAGTATACAGGCGGAAACTTTCAACATAATTTAAAATTTTTTTACTAAAATTTTGCTAAAATTATTATGTCTCTGGATGCAGAGACTTTGTGATTACTGATTGTTATTGGCGCCGGTCAATCCTTATCTTTTTGTTGATGGTATACTCCTTAAAAAGTGGTGTCTCAAGATTGCAAATTTTATAAAAAGTCTATGAAATTAATTAGATAAGGATAAGGCCAGCTGAAGGGTTTGCTTTCATTTTCAATTCTAGACAATGCCTTAATAGAAAGAGCTTTTGTCGGTCGGGCCGCAGTCCTCATCATCATTTAAGCACTTATTTGTAAGTATTACTACTGTAATTGATATTTTTACCTATAAACGCATGTTAATTATATTGTTCTTCAATTTGCATTTATTAAAGAAACTTAATATCAAAATTTTACTTTTCCAAAATATGTATCTATGAAACATTTAATCCAAATTGGTCAGAAATCAGCCGTTGGAAGTAAAAATATCTAAAATTGCGTTGGAAAAATCAAAATTGCTTCAGTCAGGTTTAAATTGCAAAAACTGCAAGTATTGGCTTCAGTTGCCTACTTTACAAAACTTTGACCGCCTGAATACAATTTTGAACACATTTTGATTTTTCCAATGCCAGTATTTTATTTTTATTTTGCATCTAGTGTATCACAATTATCTTCGGATTGGAAATTGGAAAGATACAATGATTATAAAGATAAAGCTTCCATAAGAACGAATGTTATTGAATTACACATCTGGTGAATTATTTTGCTTTTTCCATTTCACATAGAGTCATTTCATTGTTTAATTCTTATTGCGGAAGAAGGTCGCCGATTGATTTGTATTCTTTCTTTGGAATACTAATTCAGAAATGAGTTGATTGTAAAACTAGACCTTTTAAAAAGTCTATATCAAAATTAACTCCTGCTTGTTCATCGCGATTACCTGTTTTTACATGAGACTTGCCATGTTTCTAAAGGATTTTTAGTCTCCTTTATTTTCTTCAATATCTAATGTTAATAAATAAAAAAGCGTGTAATTAACTTTTGAGATATTTTGCCAAATAAAACAGTATTAGTAATTTATTTTGTGGGAAATTAATAAAGCCTCTTTAATCCATATATTTTTCGAACCCCATTGGTGTGCCTCTCTATAGAGTATGCCTTTTAAAGATTAGATAATTTAGATGATAAAAAAAGAACCTAAATGAAATTTTTAATTTCGCCCATGTCCGATGTTCTTAGTCATCTTGTTGAAAAAAAAGTGGTCTCTTCACAGTCTTCGCGTTGCATCAATTTGTGATTGAATAATTTTTAGAGCCTGCTTGAGTATACAATCCAGTCCATATTAACTACCGTAATTTAATAACAATCGCATAAATCTGGAACAAAGCACTTGCAAAGTAAACTCGTAAATTCGTAAATTCGTCTTAATTTCTCCACTCAAATTCAATTCTTCAAAAATTATTCAAATTAGCAAAATAATTATACAGTCAAAATACACCCACACGCGTGCAAAGAATTAAATTTTTAGCTTTGTTTTCTTTTGTTCACAATGTGATGCAACAATTATTATTGGGAAAAATAAACAACAATAATAATAAAAAAATTTGCATATGCCAACGGACTGATTATAAGATATTTGCATTTTCAGCTAAACAGCATATTTTTTTAATTATTTCCGTTGACACCAACATTTTCCAAAAGATGTTGCGCAAAAAATGAAATGGCGCTTATCATAATTGCTTGATTGATTAGACCAGACCCAAGTGGAAAGTCTCACCTCAAAATGCACTTTGGCTATTTCAGCTTTTGACACAACGTTTCGACAAGAGAACCTTTTAAAATGTGTTTTGGGATAATAATTTAACGACTTTATTGTATTTTTAAATTTTAAAACTGCAGATAAGTTCCTGTATTGATAATATATTTAGCGATTTCCAAGTCAGGGAGCGTAAGTTAGGCAACCCAAATACGTGAAAGTCGGGCGAGCTGCCTACCTTCGACTTCTGTAGGCGGTTCTGTTGATTTGCAAATACAATTTCGAACCAGCCAAAGCAGACGCGTAATAAAGTCTAAAATCAAAACCTTTTTTAAATCACGGTGCTTTTTGAGAAATACGACAGAATTTTCAATTATGTTTTATCGTCTAAAAAGTCTGAAATGATTGTTATCAAATCGATGTTGCATTAAGGTCTCTTTATTCAAATTTTGTTTTTTTCCCTTCTGCGGCAGGTGTCCTGGGAATAAATTCTGACTGGCTTTGGCATGTAACGTCTCAAAAATGTCAATTTCATTGGGTGACAATATACATAAAGGTGGGTTTTCCTTATTTGCTAGGATATTTATTTTTAGGATAAAAATTTCATTTATTTTTTGATGCGTGATCCTAGGATCTGAAAAAGGCTATCCGAAAGCCAACTTGGGATATTTTCAGTCTGGCCAGGAAACTGAAAATGCAGACAAGTGAGTTCAAAACATGTGCATATAATATTCAACACTTTTAAATGTCTTTTTTTAATATCAGTGTTTTCGTACTCGTTGTGCACTATGACTTTAAGGACACCAAAGGGTCATTAGCACCGAGATTAGGTGACGAGAAGGATGTTGAAAATCTAAGGGTGGCATTTGAGAAGAACAGAAATTGCGCGTTCCGCGAGTTGTTGTCGCCGAAAAAGGATGACCTGCTCAATTTTCTTAAAGACGAGCACAATCTGAAGCTTTACTTCGGCGCCCCCCCAGATGGTTATTTTGGCCCAGGATATTTTGATATAGTTTTCTAACGTCTTTTGTTCTAGAACCTGCCGTTTTCTTTTTGATAATTTTGTCGCATGGAACAGAGGACGGAGTCATTTTCACAGACACTGTTCTCAGTTTAAATACAAAAGATGAGTACGAGACCTTCACCACAGAAGATGTTTTTAAGTCTATTAGAGACTTATTTCCAAAGTGTCTTAAGGGCATATTCTTTGGGGTAAAATATTGATATTATTTTATCATTAAAATTTAACCAATTTTCTATTACAAAACAGCCCTGCAGAGGCTCAATAGAGGAAAGAATTGAGAAATGTTATCACACTCAATCAGAAACCAAGAGGGAAATAGAGCACGCAAAAAATAGAAACTCGTGCAGAATTACCTTTGAGCCAAACATGCGCAACCTTGTCATCTTATATTCAACAGTTGAGAGTAATATATTTAATTTAAATTATCATGACACAAAATGAATTTAAATTTTGTAAATGTTAATTTTAGCAACAGTGTCACAAAGGCGTGTAAACACAGGCACTTGGCTTGTGGAATGTTTGTGCGAGCATTTGAATAAAATGGGGCAGAACGAAGATGTTCTACAATTTTTTACAGCAATACAAAACAAAATTCATCACAAGCCATTTGCTGAATCCGGTTCAAAAGGCCAGACTCCGGAATTAAAAATGTTCACTTGCGACAGAAGATTCTTTTTCCATGTCCTTGGCCCGTACGTTTTCTGTATTAATTTGATTTTTTTATGCATATTTCTGTGTAGAAATAATGCTGTCGCTGGTACATCAAGGTCTGGATCAGACTCAAAATTCGTAAAGATTGAAAGCCAAGTGGAAAAGCCGCAGTCTATTCAATTCGATTGGTGGGATTCTGATTTAAATGCGGCTCTCAGAGGCAGAAGTGCAGTTATTTTCCACCAAGGGGAAAAAACTATATATGTGTCAAAATTGGAAGCTGCCCTTAATATAAATCTTGGATTTGACACTAAAACTGTCATAATTGACAAAGAACTGGAAGACTATTTTAGTAAGTCAGCTCTTACTTCTTGTGTGTTAAATATTTATTGAATGTTTTAAAAGCAAATAGAAACAAACAATCTTGGAGAAATTACGGTTGTTTTGCTGCCTTTTTCTTTGCCGAGATCGCAGAAAAGGGTGGTGAAGTCTGCATTCAAGTGAGTGAAAATGTAAGTATACCAGTCGGCAAGTTGCTCCACAGATTGCTTGGTCCTAAAAACGATGGCTGGATTGGAAAACCAAAACCCTTTTTCCTACTTAACACAAAATTCGCAACAACAGACTGTGCAATTATGGTATGTATTAAAATAAAAAAATATGGACTAAAATTATGAAATTTTCATTTTGTAGGCAAAAAGATTGAAACTAGAGGAAATTATTCTTCCAGCGACCAAAAATAGTGGTTGGATGGTGCTCATTCTTCAAAATATAGGTGCGATATACTTGGAAATTATTGAATTTATATTGAAAAATAAAATTTCTACAATTCATATTATATATGCAGATATACCCCAAATCGAAAAGTTCGTTGATATCTTTCAAAGTCAAGAAATCAAACAAATAAGCTCGTCTAGAAGCCTTCAAGATTACCTCGTCGATTTTCTGATTGCACGGCCGTGTAATTATGCAGGAAATGGTCCTGATGCAATGATGGTATCAACTTTGCATTGCCTGTTGAATTTTCCACAGTTGGATAAAAGCTTTGTAAAACCAATATTCACTGTAGATTACAAAGCAGACAAAGAAACATGGGATGGATTTGTACAAAAATGTATTACACAAGAAAATCAAATTTTCTTGCTTCCATCGTTTCCAGGATCTGGAAAGTCGACAGTGATGCGCGAGTTGGCTTTTGAAATGGAAAGAAAATTGGAAGGAGCAACCAAAATCTTTCTGGTTATCCTTATTCAAACCTCGCATCTTTTTTACGCCGCTAAAAGAGAAGGAAAAGTTCCATCACTCGCCTCGATTGTCTCCCACGCGACAGGAACCCGAGAAATAGAAATTCAAAATTTAATTCATGAAAAGAAAATAATGTTGTTATTCGACGGATTCGACGAAATTTACCCTCTTTACCGAAATCAAGTGCGTCAAGTTTTTGCTGAAGCGGTACTAGAAAAAGTGCCCTTGTGGGTTTCAACGCGACCGCACATAGAAGGCGAAATTTTTGCAAAGCCCGGAACAGGAAACAAAATTTGCAGAGTACAAATTATGCCTCTTGACGATGATCAGCAAATCGAGTTTTTGTGTATGACTTCAAAAAAACCTTATGATGAATGCAGACGTCGGATCAATTTCTACAGAGTAAATGGATCAAAAGATATACTGGAAAACCGTCTTCACTTGAAAATGATCGCTGAACTTGATTACAAAGAATGGACCAACTTGTATGAAATTTATGAAGAAATTGTACAACAAAAATTGAAGTTTGTGCTAAATGACAATCTTTCGGCTTTTCAGCGCAAATCTGATGATTTTTACACGAAACTGAAGCAACTTGCTGTGCAATTTCTATTCAATGGCGGGATATGTGTAGTATTAGAATATCCTAACAATGGAATTGTTACAATCAGCAATGGACGCGCCCAGTTTGTTCATCAAACGTTTGCCGAATTCCTTGCAGCTGCCCATTTTGTCGATTGGTTGCACTGTGAAGACGAAAAAATGCCGTTTGATATTTTCAAGAAAGAAGTCTTCCGTCAAGTCCGCAATTTCATTAATATGAAAATTCGTTCAATGATTGACGATTCAAAAGTTCAATTAGCGCTGGAAAGGTACTTGCAACAATGCCTTACTAAATTTAGTCTTGAAAACTTTATCCTCAGAGAAAAGCTGGATGCATTTGCCTCAGTCGCTGTAAATCTGATTACTTTTATTCAGACCGACAAAAATCAACTAAATTACGTTACGACCAACGAACTATTGGTGTTGGCCTGTAAACGGGACGAGAACTTTGCATTGCAACTTTTAAATAAAGGCGCTTATGAAAAGTTAACTAACCAAAACACTTGTACTGTAGAAATGCTTGCTGGTGCAATAAGAAATAATTTTGTACGACTCTTTTCCAAAATACAAGAAAAGTGGATGGACCTAGTGCAAAAAGATAAAAGCTCGATAAATCAAGCCGTTATAGAGGCGGTGGGAGAAAATCACCACAAAATTTTGCAGTTGTTGCTCGAGAAAGGAATTGTAAACGCAAGTGATAAAGACAATTTTCAAGCGGCACTGAGAACTGCTGTTGAGAGGAACAGTGTCGAGTGCGTTCAGTTTCTGATTGAAAATACGCCACGTACTGCATTCCTTGACGTTACTGCTTTCGGAAGTGATGGTTTTTTGATTAACATTGAGACTACAAAAGCTCTCCTCAATACAAACGACAATGCCGACGAGCCAAAGACAAGTTTGGCGTCAAGGATTTTCAACAGTGCAGTAAAATATGCAAATGCTGATGTTGCAATTTTTCTACTTCAAAATTACGGAAATGTTGAGGACGCAGATTTCAAAGTGAGCCCAAGTGCTTTGCTTGATGTCTCGAAGTGGGACGATTCTCACGACAAATCAGTAGAACTATGTCGCTGGCTGGTGGAAAAACGACGATTCAAAGTTTATGAAAATGACGTAAAAGGACATGATGCTATTTTCTATGCAGAAAAAAGAGGCAATTCAGAGTTATGCACATACCTAAAGGAACGTTAAAATCCATATGAACACATCGCATGCGCCTTGAAAAAATTTTGAGATGTGCATTTTGTGTAAAATACATTTTGTTGCTAATTTAAGTCCGGTAAACACACCAATTTCAAACATAAAACTAATTATTTTTTTCATTTAGCTAATTTTAAGGAGTAAAATTATGTTTTTACATGTAATTGCTAAGTAAAATGAATAAAAAAAGTATGATGGGAAAGAAAAAAATTGACCTATTTTAAATTAAATTGTCCTATCTTCTTGAAAATTAAAGCCCTGATTTTAATTTACTGTTTAAAGTGGTAAAGAATTTTATAAAAAAAAATCATGTATGGAAAAAAAGACTATTATTATTAATTAATTTTTTTTATGTCTACCAGGGACTCTAATAAATAAAAATTTTGCTAAATTTTGTTTACATTTTTTTCGTCAACTTTACTTTGTATAAATGAAAAACCCATTAGTCGTCTTTCTCTCTCAGTGGCAAGACTCATTCAATCTTTCTCATTTGTGTCTCCAGAGTTTCTTTCCTTTTATTCTCTACATTTTGTATTATACGTTTTTTTTTGTGTAAAAAGCGTTGGCGTCGCGGCAAAATTCCATTATTTGTCTCTCTCGCGTTTCCGTCTGTGCGAAAGCCAAGCGTGGAGACAGTGCGGCTCCGCTTTCTGCGCACCACCCCTGCCACCCCGTCGCTTGCTTGCTTCACTCCCCAGTGTGGCGAGGGTGGAAACACAGTAGGTATAGGGTAGGCCGCACGCACGCACCATGGACAACCCTGGCTTCGGCGAAACCAGCTTTGACGCCAACAACTACCCCCAGTTCCAGGACGCACCACCCCCGCAAACCTACAACTACCCCCAAAATGGTAAGATTTAAATTTTCAACTATAATTTTTAATTTAGAAATCGCAATATTATTTAAACCGTTTTGTTCGTTGTTTCTTTATATTTGTCACTTTTTGTGATATCAAGCGTTTCGATCAAAACCATTAACGCAGTGGAACTTCCCTCCCCCGGTCGTGGAATTCTCGTTTCACTATTGATTTGTATCTGTTGCTTTGTGTGTTTGTCGTGTTAAATGTACAGTATTTTTCGGCGCAAAACACCCGCGCTTTCAGTTTAGTTTAGATAAATGAATTGAATTTATTTCAGTGGAGATTAAATTTAAAAGCTCAAAAGAATTTGAAATTGAAATGGATTAAATTCGATAAAAGTTTCAAGCAAACAAAAATATAAACTTCGTTTTTCACCATGCATAAGTAGGTAGAATATTTATTTCAAATTTTCTTTTCTGCCAATGTTTTTATTTTTCCTCTATAATTCAATGGAAATTGAGCACAAATTATGATTTCTTCAATTAAAATACTATGAATTATTGAGGAAAGTTTTTAACCTGCTTTAAGTCCAGAGTAAGGCGGATTGCATAAGCTGTTTAAATTCAGGAGATAAAACTGATTCATTTGTCTTTTGGATCTGCTAATGAAAATCAGCACCTAAAAAAACAACGAAAGCCTTTTGAATTTGAGCAAAATTAAATTTTACTTATAAAATCTTAAAAGTAAAATCATCTGAACCAAAATGTACATTTCTTTAAGATCAATTTCAACTTGACACATTTTGAAATAATGGTAATTAATTTCATTTTCTTGTGCAATTATTAACATTTCTTCCAACTTTTGTAAAAAATTAGCGAATCATCCCTCAGAAGAAAAAGCCGTGTTGGACAAGGAGCTGTCGGCGGGCCAGAGTCGATTCCGCACCCTTTTCGAGCAGCACCGCCACGAGACGGTCACTTACTGCTTCGTCTTCTGGTCTTTCGGCATGTGCGTCGCCCTGCTGGGACCCACCCTCATGGACCTTGGTGAGGGAGAGAATAAATCAAATTGGCGCGACTGAATTATGGAATGAATGTCTCTCGCCTCCATATATAAATTAATAGAGCCAACGGCTTTCGATTTCCGAGGGGAGTTGCGGCTTCTCTATGTGCTAATTTTGGCACTGGTGCAATTCTCAGATGGGGTTCAAACCCATTAATTAAAGATGATTCAATTTATTTTCCTGCAATTGTTAAAAGTTTAAGGGAGAACATTAATTTAATTAAAAAAAAAAAATTAAAATTTTCAAATAATTTTTACTATTTTGTCCAAATTAAATTTTTAGCAGTTTCATTTTGTATAAAAAATTTAATGTTTTTGTGAATTATTTTGTGTTGCAGGGTGCAAAACGTCGAACCCCGACCTCTTCAGCACAATGAGCTGGGCCTTCTTCTCGCAGAGTCTGTTCACGCTTCTGGGCTCGGCGAGCGGCGGCATGTTGGCCCAGAGGTCTGCATGTCTCCTCCACTTTTTCACCCCTGGCAGGGTGCCCGGCCCGCTCGGAGCTGGAGGGTGCCCGGCTACGCAGATAACGCGCCTTTATTGCCGGGCTTTAAGACGCCCCGTTTTGGCCACTCGCCAAAATTTCCTCGGCCTTGAATGAAAAACGCAGAGAGCGACAAAATATCATCTCCAGAGAAAGATGTTGCATTTTTGTTGTGCTTTTTATACTGCGGTCTCTCTTCAAAATCTTTAAAAATCATTCAAAACTAGAAGATTTCACTTTAAAATAAAACTAATTTGGCAAAAAAAAATTTACTTTTTAAACAATAATTTGATTTATTTTTCAGGTTTGGTCCACATCTGATGCTTTTGGTTTCGTGTGTGATGCTGGCCGTAACTTTGGTCGTAATCGCCCAATGTGAAAGTTTAGCCTCGTTGGCCCTCGTTTTGGGCTTGATGGGCTTCTTCATGGGCACCATCGACACAGTGGCCAATCTATCCATGATAAAACTCTACAACAAGAACGTCGCCCCATTTCTCCAAGTAAAACATTTTTATTTTTATAAATTAATTAACGGACACCGGACACACTGAAAAAGACGCTACTTTTTTACAAACATTATAGAAATGAGAAATGATATAAAGTTTCAGAATTATATTTAAATATATCAAGTACTTTTTTGTGACCAAACAAGAAAAGAAATCGTTTTTAAATTTATTCAGAAACACAAATTTTGTAAAGATGCATTAATGTTACTTTGAAGCGAATTAAGAAAAAAAAGACTGTCAGTTTTTGGGATTTCTGAAAAATTAATTATTAAAATTTTCTTGGAATCTGCATTTAGAAAATCCTCAAAATCTCCAATTTTAATAAGAATTACCCCTTTTTATTTATTATCTATTTTCCTTTCATTATCAGGCGCTGCATTTCTTCTACGGTCTTGGCGCATTTCTCTCGCCTCTGATTTCAATGCCTTTTCTCACGACGCACGGCTGCTCTGGCAAAAGAATCGACCATCACAGTCACCACTTTTACCATCACGCCGACATGCACGCTTCCTATTTACAAGGTACATAAACGTTTAATAAATAAATCTTTAATGAAATTCTTTTTATTTTCCATACAGAAATGACGCACAACATTACGTCGTCGATTTCGCTGACCAACAACACGATTGTCGAGAAAACCGAGCAGGCCGTTTCGGAAATCCAGTACGCCTTTTGGATCATGGCCGTTTTGCAAGTTTGTATAATGCAGAATTTTGAAAAGATCCGAGTTTAATTTAATTCAGATTCCTGTGATTATTATGGTTGGTTCGCTGGTGTGGAGAGAAAGGGCTGCGGGCATCAGACCTGCCGAGGAATCCTTTGAGTTTGAAAGAACCGACGTTAAAAAGGTAAATTTTTGCAAAAATAAACTTTTGATATTTTTCTTTTACATTTTAGCATTGGTTTTTAGATTTCAATTCTAAAGAGACGTTAAGAAAAATTGAATTCGTTGACTGATTTTTTGATAATTTAGATAAAATTCCAGCTCAACCCTTTCCAAACCGAGTTGCAACAACAAAGTGACGCTTACGCGAGTCCCGTCCAAGTGACCATGATCACTGCCCTCACAGCCTCTCTGCTCTTTCTCTACGACGGCCTCCAGGTAAAATTTTAATTTGTCAAAATTTCAGATTTTATTTAAAAAATTTCAGTCTTCTTACGGAGGGTACGTGTATTCGTACGCCGTGAAAAGTCTGAGCGTGCCCAAGGCTGCGTACCTGAACGCGTGCTTTTGGGGTTTCTTCGCGTTCGGCCGGCTCGTCTCGATTTGGCTCGCCACGAGAATGGTGCCGCTCTTCATGCTGCTCGCCAACATTGTGAGCAATTTTTTTTATATCAAAATTGGCGAAAAGTTTTGAGACCAATTTTCCAGGCCGGTTGCTTGATCGCGATGATTTCGATGGTGAGCGCCCCGCACAGCCAGTCGATGCTTTACTTCGGCACTTCGGTTTTCGGACTCTTCCTCAGCAGCATTTACCCAACAGCCATATCTCTAGCCGAGTTCTACATTCCTCTCACGTGTAAGTTTTAATTGATTTATATTAATAATTAAAAACAAAACAATTTAAAGGGTTTGCTAAAAGCCAAAATAAATAAAATGGTAAAAGATACACTAAAAATTTGCAATAATAAAGCAATAATACCTTTTTAAAGTAAAACTTGTGATTATAGAATGATATACAATTAATACAATCAATTATTTGATGAAAATTCACTTAATATGGAATAATAAACAGCCGATTTTCACCTAAAATAACCTATTTTGATTTTATCACGTATTTAAAAAAATGATAAACTTCACCTGATATCATTTATCTTCAGAAATTTAGAATATTTTATAAAATTCCCACCTAAAAAAAGCCTAAAAACACAAAACTGATCACAAAAAATAATTGCTAATTTTGAAAGTTTCTCTAAAGCATATTTTATCAAAAGTTGTTACACCTTTTTAAAATTAATCATTTCATTTGTCTCAAAAATTAACTTTTTTCAGCCACTATTACCTCAATTTTAGTTGTGACGGCCGCCTCTGGTGAAATGTTGATGCCAGTAATTGTTGGACATGTAAGTTTATTAACTAAAGGATGAAATAATGTGATTTTCTTAATTAAATCATAAAGGAATTCGAGATGATCGGCCCGGCGAGCTTTCTGGGCACAGGGCTTTTTGTGACCGTCCTTTCGATTTTCATTTTCGCCTCGATCTACATCACCGGCACCACGATTAAACGCCAATCTTGTGAGTGAAAATTTTAAAATTATACCGGGATGGAAAAATAAATCCAAAATATGATATAAGAAATATTTTTAATGTTAAAATAGAGTTTTATAATCACCTGAAATTACCCATTTAAAAAATTATTTAAATTATTTCACCTTCTTTTCACGTATTTGAGTAAACAAAACTATTCTTTTAAAAAAAAATCAGCCAAGATCACCAATTTTCAGAAAAAATATCTTTTAACGATTTTCACCTCGAAAAAAGAAAAAAATTTGATTGAAAAATAATCTCCTTTTTGGCTCTTTTTGATGAAAAATCACCAAAATAGGCGTTTATTTTGACCAAAAAATCCCTTTTTTTTAAATGCCTAGAAAATAAATCAACTAAACATTTCATTCCCTTTGAATTTAGCATCTCAGGGAGTTTTCGCCACCCTCACCTCCTGCATAACCTCGCAGACTGGCGAAGTGGAAAACGAGGATTCAGGACTGATGCGGCACCACGTCAAGTACTATTCCCGCATGCAGGCCGAAAACTCTCCAGAATACGAATACACGCACCAACAGCAGCCGCAAGAGTACAGTTTGCAGCCACAAATGCCTCCGACTCATTAATGCAAATTATATCAAACTATTTACAACTTCTCTCATTCCAACTCGCTAACTTTTATGACAATAATATAATATTACATGCATCAAAATGTTAATTGTTGCAACGCTTTTCACATAATATTATAAATATTATTACCAAAATACCAAGTTAATCATCTATTTCAATAAACTCGGCCAATTTTTTCGATCTGAATAAAATTTTTTCAAGTAAAATAAATGCAGTTTTCATTTAATTTGAATATTATTTATTTCTCTAAGTTGCACATAGACTTACGGATTATTTTAACAACGTGAATCTAATAATTTCCAGGCACTACGAATTCAGACACCTCATTCAATATAAATTTTTAAATATTTACACACAAAATCGCGGGCAGAAAAAATGCCACAATGTTGAGAGAATTTCAGCTCTTTTTTATACAAAACATTCCCCAAGGCTATTTCACAGCTTCATTCCTGAGTTAGGAAACTTGAACAAACTCTTCTCATGTAGTGTTTTGTTGGAATGATCTGAAACAGCGAAGAAAAAAAATGAAATTTGTCACTCGCGCGCGCCGTCCGCTGTTGTTGTGCCTTTACAGAAAAGTGGTCCAGTAGATGATGTTGAGGACGAAGAAGGAGAAGGGGAAGAAGAAGCGCGAGAACTTGTCGATGTACACGGCCGTTTCCTTGCCTTGGCAGAAGGTGTCGTACTGCGGCACCGTCGCCGTCACCCTCGACGAAGCCACAGGACTGCCCGCTCGATTTCGCACTGAAGCCGAGTTCCACCGCGGCTCCAACTCCTAAAACCAACCCACAAAATAAAGGCAATCATGCAAAATTTAAAATATTAACCAAAAAAATTAATAAATTACCAAAACAATCCATAGGTGCTTTTCCTTCCAAAATTAAATTATTTTGCAAATTTTTCCCTGATTCTTGCATTGAGAAAAAATGAAGAATGAATTATATTTTCTTAATTTAGGTGAATATAAACTTGTTTAGTGGAAATTTCTATCATTTAATTCATTAATTCTGATCAATTTAAGAAAACTAATTATTTTAGAACATTTTCCCATGAAATGTTTAAAAACTCAGCCCCCCCCCAATTCATTCAATTTTTCAAACAATATCCCTTTGCTAATTAAATATTATTATTAACTTTTTCTTATTATATCAAAAAATCAAAATTTTTCCGGCTCTTTAAGTTAATTAACAAAATTAATTAGGAAAATATAATCGATTTTGTTTTTATTTCTTTTCTTGTTTAAAAAATTAACAGGAATGAATTTAATTTAATTGGGTTGCAATCTGACCTTGAATTCATCAACCGCCGACCTGATGTCGTCGTCCGAGTACCCCTTCATGGCTTTTGTGGCAACTGGACCCATGTAGTTGTTGACCACGGCAAACTCCATGAGCGAAAGGAAAACGAAGACGGAACAGGAGGACATCCATATGTCTATGGCTTTGACGTAGGAAACCGGAGGCAGCGATTGTTGTGACTGCGTGTTCTGCGTCGCTGCAAACAATGAATAATGAGAGGAAAAGCGCCTTCCGATTAGTGAGTAGGCAACCGGGTCGACTCGATTGTTGAGCAAGTTGCATAATTATTCATAAATTTTATTGTTAGTCATTTTTAAAAATAAAATCAAAAGAATCTTTTTGATAATAATTTTCTTTTTAATTCGCCCCAAAATCAGTTATAATTTTGCAAATTTTATCTGTTAATTGACTTTTAATTTCAAATTCTTCTTGAAAATCAGTTGTTTTAGGACAAAAATATCCTCAACTTTTTAATTAATAAAAAACCATTTCGCTCAAAAACGACTTTTTCAACTAAAAATTTGTCTGTAGGAAAAGAAGTGGGAAATATTTTTATTTTCATACCTAAAGTAAGAAGCGAGGTGACGCCGAGGGTGACCCTGGCAGGAATGGCCTCCGGCTTGATCCAGAAGGAAATCCAGGACATGACGACGATGAGCGCCGAGGGGATGTAGGTGTGGAAGAGGTGGTAGCCGAGGCGGCGCTTCAGGTTGAACATGACGGCGAGACAGGTGAAGTTGCCCGTCGAGTACTCGATGGTGCAGTCGGCCGTGTAGTTCTTGTCGATGTCCAGCTGCGGCAGTTCGATCTGGTCGCTCACCACCAACGGGTCCGTCATGTTCCAGATGAACATCAGATCGTGCGTCGTGTGTGACACTGAATAACACAAATCGCAAAAATTTAATTGAAATTAATTAAAAAAAGAATTGCTTAAAAAAAATTGGAAGAAAAGAAAACGGGCTTAGTTGTTTTTGAATGGACAACAATTTTTCAACTAGGACATCTTCCATGATCGTCTCCTCGAATGCCAATTTTTTCAAACAATGACAGTAAAAAATTATTTTCAATTTAGGTGATGTAACAATTGTACGAATGATCAACAATAATAATAAAATTCAGTCACTAAAATACTAGAGAGCTCTATTTTTATACTTCTGCATCATTATCATTCATGACATTGAATATTCATTTTGTGTCCTAAGCTAACATTAATGTTCTGATATAGCGGACGATGTGCTGAAAACCTCCAAAAACATTGGGGGAGATTCGATCGCTACAAATGGCCTCCTGTTAAAACCAAATGTTAACAAAACATATATAAACTTTGACTAATATCATAGAATCACAGAGAATGTGGAAAATAACTAAACCCCAAATGGTTTTTGTAATAATGAATATAATTGTAAGACACTATTTTTAACTAGAATTTTAATTAAATTATTTATCACTTTTCTTGCCGTTGAGATCGTTCTAATTATAAATATTAGTAAAGCTCAAAAATTGAGAATTGTAAATCAATAAAATTAACACAAGAATCTCTTAATGAAATTGCTTTAAAAATTGAAATGACGGAAAGAGACTCGAAGGTTTAATTTTTATTTTCCATCAATTTACCCTTCATTAAGTTGGTCTTTTGCTGCATCATTTATTAATTGCAAATTGCATTGTTTAAAATTCATAATTTTAGCAATGGTATCAAAATTTGAAGAAATTTCCAATTAAAAGTGAATTATAGGTCATTTATTCACTTCATAGAGGTTAGAGTTTTTAATCATTATATCTTTTAAAACTTTTCACAAATTTTCAAAGTGTGCCTCAGAAACTTGTAGTTTTAATAATCGCGAATACAAATTTAAGTCTAACTCATTAACTTTGCCTTTTATTTTAAGCGCATGGTTCATTCCATGGTTGAATTTTTCCAACTGGTTTCTAATTATTTAAACCGAGTCGGTTGATTTATGCGAATTTGATTGAAATCGGTGTTTGCAGATTTCATATTTATTCACGTAAAAAAAATGTAATATTAATGAAAAATATTGATTTTTTTAAGATGTTTTTTGTTTGCAAATAACTTTGCAGAAAGGTTTCGTGAATATAAATAGATTGTACTTATTTTTCTTTGAGATAAAAATAGATCGATGCATAAATTTTGCGAAACTTGGTGGCCTCAAAGCGAAATTGCAGGTAAGTGGATAAACGCGTGTGCGAGGCTGCACGCGTCGCCGAAGCATGTTTAGTGAATGGGGAAGTGATTGATTTGTGCCGCAACACACGAAGAGAGAGAGCAGATAATTACCATATGTAAAACTGTATGTATATGATTTGTCGCCGGCTGGACGAACCGACTCTTTTGCGGCTTCGTAATCCGGCAGTGCACGAGATGACGAGCGTGTGTGTTTTTGCCTGCAGAGCTAGCCTCGTAACCAGTGGAGCAGCACCGGCAAAATCGTATTAGCGGAGAGCGCCGTTTAGGCGCTTTTAGCCTTACGTAACTAAACGGCACCACATGGCCTGATTTCGCGTTCGCAAAAAAGAAAAATATACAAACCAACTTTTGCTCAGCAAGGGAAAAAATTTGATCAGTTTTTTCAACCTAATTTGTTTGATATTAAATAAAATTCAGTAAAAAAGCGATCAAATTAAAATTCTTAAATTACTAAAATTGACTGATTGTGAGTAAAAAAATCAGTCTAAGACCCTAAATTTCGAGTATATCTTTAAAAAAAAATACGTGCAAATTCCAAAACAAGAAAACCTACGCGCGAAAAAATATGAGAATTGAGTTGCATGGGAGTTTCCGTCAGTTTCGTCAAAAAACTTGTTCTTTTTGTCACTGGTGGCGCTGTACAGAAAACTGCCAAATCAGCGATCGCAGCGCCACCAATGACCCAAAGCTGAAGTTTTTTGAACAAACCGATGGAAAAACCCCAGCAAATCGAAATTCCCTAATTATTTTTTCGCGAATTTAAATAAAGAGCAATTAAAATCAGTGGAGTGTGGGTATTTAAGTTAATCAATTTTTATTTAATTTTTAGCCTTTGAATTTTAACCTCAAAGAATTCTCCTAAAAACAACACTTTTTATAAAATCCATTCCGAATAGAAATCAAAACATTTTCCCAAGCCTTTGAACTTTGAAAGTAATTATTGATTTTTTATTATGCTGAAATGTACTCACGACTTTCGATCATCATCGAGCAGAGTTGAGTGTCGTGCGGGTACGACTCGAACTTCATGGCGCAAGACAACACCAGCGTTAATCTGCATAATTTTATTTTTTATAAATATTTAATTTTTGTCAATAAAGAATCCAACTTTGACATGTAGAGCAGGGTCTTGTCGTGGTAGAGCCAGAGATAGTGGTTGGGGATGCTCATCTCGTGGAAGGTGACCTTCTTGGCGTTCTTGAAGAAGCAGTCGGGCCTCCAGATGTCGTGCAGCCACTCGACGTCCAGGATCCGGTACTCCTCCTTCATGTTCTCTGGCAGCCGCAAACGCGGGTCGCGCCAACTTTGTGCCAGGAAAATGTCCGCCACGTACGTCTGGTAATTAATTCAAGCATGAAAGTAGCAGTTTTTAATAAGATTTTTATAAAAAATAAAAATAAAAACTGCTTAAAATATTTTTATGCTCCTAAAAAACGGGACGATTGATTTTGATAATTTTTTTTTTAAACTAGCTCAATATTTTATTTTGTGAATTTCCTAGGAGACATAGTTAGTAAAATTGAATGCAATCAAGTAAGTTGGCAAAATTTAATAAAAAAAAAAGGTAACTTATCTTACAAATCTTAAAGGAAAACGGTTCAGTAAAAATTTCTTCCAGCAAGCTCTTTTCTAATAAGGAAATATTCGAATAAATTTTCTTTATTTTTGTAATTATATTTTTTTAAATTCAATTTTATTACCAATTATTAAAAATTCCAAGTTTGAAATTTTACACTTTTCTTTCTCAAAAGTATTTTTTGAAACAATAGAAAAGATAAAATTTTAAAAGATACGTTTTAGTTATCTGGACAGAAATGTTTCAAATAATAATAACAATTATTTATGGTTTATATTGTTTCTTTCCTTTTTTGTCATTTCCTTTTGTAAATCTAAATATAATTTTAAAAATTACGCAGTTGAACGTTTATAAAAATACTAATTTTTATTTTTTATTTTTAAATGAGCTATTTCGATTGGAGATTTCATTTTGACTTTATAAATTCACGCACCTCACTCCATTTTTTAATAGTTGAGGCGAATTTAAAGTTCTTGCTGTGGAAAACTCGAATAAAATTTTATTTCATCTCAAATCGTGTATAAAAGTTGCAGATGATTAATTAGGACCTAACTGCAGAGATTGTATCATAAATAGCGCAATTAAATATAAAGCTTTATGTTGATATCATTCAAATTTTTTTTAAAAAAAAGCAAGAATAAAAAAAAATAATAATAAATATGTACTGATTTAGGTTAGAAGGTTAAAAAGTTTTTCTTAATTTCACTTATTTTTGTGTCAAAATATAAAATAAAAATAAAGCTTTTGATGATAATAATTGTGTCGCTCACCATGGATTCTTCGTTAATTGAGTCGAGTGACAGAACCGTGACGTGGAAGTAGACGATGGTCGGCTGGCCGGCCACTTTTGGTGCGCGATTTTTGTCGTAGTGCTTGGGGTTGACAGGCAGAATGTCGCCGAGCGACAGACTCGTCTCGGGCGCCATGCCAGGCACGCCACTGCAACAATTAAGAAATAAATTATTTATAAAAAAAAATTTAATTTATTATTTTATTTCTGTTAAAACTGATTTTTGGCCTAGTAATAAAGTGCAAATTTACAGCGCAGGTCTACGGGGGAAAGGTCAGGTCACACTCACTGACTGGCAACGGGCTCCTGCGGCCGCTTGACCTGCAGGTCCTGCATTTCGATGAACCTGTTGCGGCCGCGCTCGCGTTCGCACAGCAGGTGAATCATCTTGTCGAGTTGCTTGTGCAGAGGGAGCGGCCGCGGCGGCGGCGGCGTCGGCGGCGCGAACACCGCCGTGCTCACCGTCTCCATCGCCTTCAGGTCCACGAACCGCGTGTTGTACTCGTCCAGCAGGCTCGGGTTCAGCTGCAGGCTGTGCAGCAAACTCAGCGGCCACTGAATATCGCACCCAAAAAAAGCAACAAAAAATAAAAATTGTATAAAAAAAAAAAACATTTCCTTTTGTGGTTGAGCGCTTCAAAAATCGTTTTTCTTTCAATCTTCAACAAGATAAATTTTAATGGAAGTGTTTTTCAGTGCGCGTTCTTTAATTTGAATTATTTTTTCAACAATTATTTTTTAAGAATTTAAAAATTTTATAAATTTCTCTTTAAAAATTGAAATTGATGCAAAAAATTTAATTTTTATTTTCATGGCTGTGAAATTTAAACCATGGTCTTTTTTTCTGAGGTTACAATCCATCATGCCTCTGAAAAATGTTGAACTTTCAAAACCATTTAAGACCCCACTTAAAAACCTCATAGTGTTTTTTACTCCCTCACTAGTTTTTATATTAAACTAAATTCTTGATTTTGGTAATTTTGTTTTACATAAAAAAAAGTTTAATATTTCTCACTTTCTAGCCAGTTATTAATAAATTTTTATAAAGTTCTTTATAAGAAAACTTTTTCTCCTTAGAAAGAACACCTTTTTTTGTTGAAAAGAGTCTGAAGCAAACAAATAACACTCAATTATTATCTCATCTGAATATTTGTTTAATTTCACAACCAATTTTTTACACTTTCGTTTTTCTTTGAAATTTCATTTTATATGTAAACCTTAATTTTCTCTTTAAGCCTTTTTCTGAATTAATTTAAATTGTTAAATATTCTAAAACAGTTTTATTAACACATACACAAGGAATTATTCTTGTGATTTCTAATTATTTCAATTTTCAGTATTTTATTTATCATATTCATCAATACCTGCTCACCAGAAAATTATGTTCGTACAACTCTGTCTTACGATTCCGACGGAAGGCATCTTTTTTGGCCAACATAATAGAGCTGATGAGCAAGTACTGATATTCATTTTTAAATAAATTTGTATTTATTTATTTTAATTTTATAAAATTGATGATAATGATGTGCATACCTGGAGGTCTTCGAGAGGAGTGCAGCGGCGGTGCTTGACCCTGCAGTACTCCATGACGTTGGTGCGGATGGCCTGGGCGGTGGCGCCGGTCCTCGGCGTCTCGCCCTTGTCGCTGCCGTAGATGCTGACGGTGCCGAGCAGATCGGCCATCTTATCGACGACGCTGATGACGGCCTCGGCGACGCGGTCAGGGTCGGCCTGCAGCCACTGGTGCGCGTTCACGTGCACCACGTACAGCGTCGGCGCCGCCAGCGTCTCCGTCTCGAGGGCGGCGCCGAGTCGTTCGACGGCTTCGGCACCTTCGAGGCGCCGCCCCACCGAGCACTTGCGCATCTTGTCGCGCTGCGCCGTGTTCAGCACGTTGCCCAGCAGCAGCAGCGCCAGGCGCCGCTCCGTCGCGTTGACGGCGCCGTCGGCGGCGCCGCCGCAGTCGCCCGGACACGCCGCCACGCGGTGCTGGTATCGCCTCGCAGTGCTGCTTTGCCGCGCCCGTTTCGCAGAGGCTCGGCGCCGCGGGTGCGGCGCCGCCGTCGCCGCCGCAGCCGCGGCCTCCTCCTCGCACGCCGCCGGCTCGCACTCCCTGCAGACAGACACATGCTTAGCCGCACGCCACGTTCTTTACAACGACACGTACACGCACCACTTTTTATTTACGCACAAAATATTCGAACGCATACAAACATTTTGGTATTTTTATAAGCGGACACATTCACAGGCTAACTATAATCAATGACGAATTCTATTTTTTATTATTTATTTATAAGTGTCTAAATAAACTCGTTACACTGCCCTTTGAACTTAAGTACAATATCATTACATTTAATATTATATCAAATTTATTTTAAACCATTTTTTTCTATTTCCATAATATGCATAAATTTATAATTGTAGTTTTGTTAGTAAATTAACCAAGTAATTATTCATATTCTACCTCTTAAATCATTGTTTATCACAAATGTTGTATTTTTAATTATGAAGACATCATTAGTGAAAGAACACGCAAATATCAGTATAATTATCACCACATAATCCAGAAATAAACACCATGTTTTATTCTATATCTAATTGTAATTTTAATATATATTCATTGCAGTATAATTTGTATTGTGTCTCAAATTTAAATTACAACAGGCACTAAATTCAATTAAATTTGCACTAATCAACCAACTTGGTCTAAATTTTAAATAGTTAAAAAAAGATGCACTTTTTGTCTTAAATTCTCCCCGGCAATTGATAGTAGTGATAAAAGGGAACCAATTATTTAAAATAAATTTGATGGTAAGAAAAGAAATATATCATAAACGTATTTTTGGGAAACTCTAACCTCAAAGAAATTAAAATATTAAAAACTTTAAACTAGAAATTTTTTCAAAAATTTTAATCAAATCAAGATTAGGGATTAAATAGGGATTAAGAGGAATGACCAGTTTTCTTTGAATAAATCTGGATCCGCTATTTATTTCATCAAAGCAGGTTTCATTTATGTTTCCGTTTCCCTGTTAAATTAATCTATGATAATTTCAATGGCTGTAATTCTTAATTCTTGTATGAAAAATCTATACACACAATTTTATATCATGCTTTTGATACTTTTTGAACAAATCTGAATAATTTTTATTCTTACAATTGCTACAACGCACATTAAAAAAAGGCATGAGAAAATAATAAACATCACATATTTTATGTTTTTAATTTTCAATGACTCCAAATCCCTGAAATGGAAATAATAGTGAAAATTTTGTGCTTAAAATGATATATTTTTGAATTTTTAAACACACGGCTTTGTAAAAGTTTATTTGAATAAGAAATTGTTAAGTATTTAAGGGCCATTTAATCAAACATATAACTCTCATTACTCAATGTCTTTTAGCAGATCATTTATTTTAAATACATATAACAAGATTTGAGACGCTAGTTATGAGCTTTCAAGCAGAATTAAGCACAGCGTGCAGTTGTATGCAACTGGCGCGACAGCGACGACAAGCGGGCGAGTCTAGCGAAAGCAATCGCAGGGGCCGTGTGTAATTTTTGACGTTACGGAATCACACAAAAGCAGACTGCTCGCTGAAATGCCGAGTCCAGCCGTCACTCGGCTGTTTTAAAAGATTATGACGAGAAAATAAATGACAGTCTCCGCAGTTGGACTTATTACGATGCCGAATATAATGCGATTATTATTATATTTTGCGCGCGCGGATCAGATCAGCAGTGTGTCTGTCACATTCAACGACTTATTTTATTCGTGGCGATAAAAGGGAACCTCTCCGTATGTGTTTGCTTGAAAGGCTGCATTAAGCAAAACGATCGCTTGACATATTTCGTGACCCCAAAGCATCGAACACTATGTCTTTCTAGGCTTCACTTTTCCGCCGTCGAGACCGGCTGACAACCTCTCTTCTTGAAAGAGAGATAGACGATTTCGTTTTAATTTCACATCAATTTTTGACTTTTCCGCTCGAAATATAAAACGAGCAATTGGGTCAAGGAGGGGGTGCGGGAGGGAAATTAAGTGGATTTGGCACGCGCTAATAGGATTGCCATTTAGGACCCTAACCATGTGTGTGTCCAACTGTGTGTTTTTCTCCTCCGGTGACGGTAATTTGAAACCGACGTGTGGCCAAAAGTGCATTGGTTCCGTTTGCGTCTCGCACGGATTATTCAAATCAATAAGCCAATGAAAGGCCTCAGTCCTTCCTACGAATCCTCAAATATATAAAATCAGGGCAGCTGATGATTAACATAACTCTTTTGAAGCGATTTTTTTCCATACAAAATTTAATTTAAAAGGAACAAATATTTTCCTTTTATTTCTACATTCAACATGAAGTTCACTGAAAATCTCTCCTTCCCGTTAATTGAAATTTTATATCTTGTTACAACGATATGAGATTGTTGAGGTTAAATTTTATTAACAATAAGTATGTGATTTTGACTTAAACATTATTTTACAAAATTCCTTTAGAAAGTTAATTTTTAAAAAATTACTGCTCTTAAATTCATTGAATTTGAGTAACAATATCTTCTCATCAATCTTAAAACTCTTATTAAAGAATACAAAATTTGGCCCTTTATCCAGCATAATGCCCATTTTAAGGATTAAATATTTAATTATATTTCCAGCTGGTATTAGTGGTATTTAAAAATTTTAAGTGCCAAATTCATTTCATTTTGTGAATGTCTATGAATTTTATTTCGGTGAAAAACGGCAGTTTTAATGAAAGTTCCAGTTTAGGCGACGAATTTAATTTTGCCAAAATTAGCCCGAGGGTGTAATAAGAGATTTCTGCGGCTTCTCTGCTCTCTGAACCAAAGGGAATGTGCGTTTCTATGCGTATATCAACGGGGGCGGCTTTGCTGTTCCCGACTGATAACGCTGCTCAAGTTTTCTCCACTTTATAAGCAAAAATTAATGGTCGCCATTAATGTTTCCTAACATTTTGGCAATAATAATTATCACTACGCTGATCAGAATATTTGATTTAAAGAAAAGTAGCTAAACAAATTTTGTTTAAATAAAAGTTCCTGAAATTTTATTTAATTTTTCTACTTACAATAGTGGTAAAATTTTATTTTTTTATTTTTTTTTTGACATGTGTATTTTTATACCCTGATATTTTTTGCACCAGGCAAGAGAGAAAAAAGCCATGCAAGTGCTGCAAAATTACATTATTGGCGATGTTTGCATCATACACCCCTCTTGAATTTGATAACAAATCTGTCAGCTTTGTTTTAAATTGATAGAGAATCAGAGAGCCGAGAGCCATGAATGAAGTTTGGCAATTTTGGATATTTCATCACTGGAACAAAATTTTCAATTACTTCATTGTGAGCAGAACTAATGTTTAAATTGAATCAGGGCCAAATTAAGAATTTACTAAAATCAGATAAAAATAAGTTCAGAAAATCTGTTTCTTCTGTTCTACTCACAGGTTTAAATTTTCCTATCAACAAATTCAAATTGCTTTAGCCATTCATTTGTCCTTTTATTCAGTTTTGATTTAATGCCAACTCATTCGTTTTACGCTGATTCGTTCAGGAGAATCTCTTTTAATATTATAATTTGTTTTTTTAATTATAATCAAATACGGCCCCTATACTAGAAGAAAGTTAACCTAGCAAAATTCAACACATTTTTCTAATTACGGAAAATTAAAGATTGCGAAATTGCACTCACTGCGTTTGTGTGTAAATGAGCATGGCGAGCAGCAAGAGGATAAGCAGCAGAATGCGTTGGTGCATGACTGATTGCCAGTGTAAGTCTTTTTCGTCTCTCCTCACATGCTCATCAATTTGGACGATCAGTTGCTCGCTCGCATTTTCCGAAGCACACCTTGCGAACCCGCGAACCGGCTAAAAGAGCAGCATTCGCCGACTAATGGAATCAAGTCGGTGCTGCGGCTGCCGGCCGGCCGAGCACGGTGCGCGCCCTAATCGGCTTTTTCTTGTTGGCAAATGTGTGGTGAAAAGTGCCCTCTTCCGTCATTTTTGCCACACAACAGGGCGAAATGCCCAACTGGACAGTGCTGCCCTTGAAATAACAGAAATTTTGAAGTTGAAATTAAAAATTTTCTGTCTTACAAAGGAACATTATTAGGTGTCTAACTGCGATTTTGATCAAATATGGAATGTCGATTCCAGAATTAAATAATTAGCTGCTGAAATGCATTTTCCACTCCTACAGAAGGGTTTAAGTTTGCCATTAAAATAGATAATAAATAATTTCATTATATATTTTAATGAAAACCTTGGTGGTACCACAATTTGCCCCCACACTGTGGTACCACAATTTGCCCCCACACTGTGGTACCACAATTTGCCCCCACACTGTGGTACCACAATTTGCTCCCACACTGTGGTACCACAATTTGCCCCCACACTGTGGTACCACAATTTGCTCCCACACTGTGGTACCACAATTTGCTCCCACAATGTGGTACCACAATTTGCTCCCACACTGTGGTACCACAATTTGACCCCACACTGTGGTACCACAATTTGCACCCACACTGTGGTACCACAATTTGCGCCCACACTGTGGTACCACAATTTGCTCCCACACTGTGGTACCACAATTTGCTCCCACACTGTGGTACCACAATTTGCACCCACACTGTGGTACCACAATTTGCGCCCACACTGTGGTACCACAATTTGCTCCCACACTGTGGTACCACAATTTGCCCCCACACTGTAGTACCACAATTTGCTCCCACAATGTGGTACCACAATTTGCTCCCACACTGTGGTACCACAATTTGCTCCCACAATGTGGTACCACAATTTGCTCCCACACTGTGGTACCACAATTTGCTCCCACACTGTGGTACCACAATTTGACCCCACACTGTGGTACCACAATTTGCACCCACACTGTGGTACCACAATTGGCGCCCACACTGTGGTACCACAATTTGCCCCCACACTGTGGTACCACAATTTGCTCCCACACTGTGGTACCACAATTTGCTCCCACAATGTGGTACCACAATTTGCTCCCACACTGTGGTACCACAATTTGCTCCCACACTGTGGTACCACAATTTTCTCCCACACTGTGGTACCACAATTTGCCCCCACACTGTGGTACCACAATTTGCTCCCACACTGTGGTACCACAATTTGACCCCACACTGTGGTACCACAATTTGCACCCACACTGTGGTACCACAATTTGCGCCCACACTGTGGTACCACAATTTGCTCCCACACTGTGGTACCACAATTTGCTCCGACACTGTGGTACCACAATTTGCTCCCACACTGTGGTACCAAAATTTGTTACCACAATTTCGTACCAAATTTGAGATAATAAATAATGTCATCATCTATTTTAATGGCAAATTTTAAACCTTTTTTTGAGGGTGAAAAATGCATTTCAGCAGCTAATAATTTAATTTTGGACTCTACTTCAGGATCCTAATTGACATGCCAAATTTGATCAAAATCGCAGTCAGGCACCTAAAAATGTTCCCTTGTTAGGTAAACTTCATGGTTTGTCAAATCACGACTAAAAAAGTGGCATTGCTTATTTGCTTCGAACTTCCTTTTATAAAAGGTTCTGGTTGTTAATTAAATTAAAAGCGTCGTTTATAATTTTTGCACATAAAAGAAGTTATTTTAATTCAGTTTATCATTTATTTCAGAATACAATGAATTAGTTAATTTATAAAAATATAAATCTTCTCTCTTCAGCAATTTCCAGCTTTCAGACAAGGTCAAAATCACAAGAGCATTATAATAATGAGCAGGTAAAATAGTAAAAAGTAAAATACATAACAAGGGTTTGCATTTTATATAAAGCTAAAAATTAAAAATAAATATATGTTTCATGGTCCCAAATAGATTAATCATCTCACTTTGTTAATATCATTTCTATTGTTAGAGGTGTTAGCGATTATGGCACCAGCAGAAAATATATAAAAATATAATGTTGTATTTTTTAATTGCATGAATTGCAAAAGACCAGATTTTTAATTATTGCTCCAACCCCATTAAAGTTTTTTCAGTCTATCGCTTACAAAACTAATTAAAATTAAAGTAGCTTTTGTACTCTCAGCTTTCCTGTGTTTTGACGGCTAAAAAACCATCTTCATGAGGCAGAACTGAGCATGCTCCTCAATATGCTGCTCCTGCATTGCTTCCAGGCAGGTTTTGGAGCAGAAGAAATTCTTGTCCGGGTACTCGGGATTGTTGGAGCACTCGTCGCACACCAGAAAATCCTTGACTCCGTCCGCCTGTCCACACCATCTGCAGTGCTGGATCGGACAGAAGTTGATTTGTCCTGGCTTCTTCATGGGAACTTTCCCGTCTTTGGTGAGCGAGGCCAACACATCTCTGTAGCAGTCCCGATTAACCTTAGCCTCCGCCAGAGTGACCATGGAGAGGTCCTTGGATCCGTCGCTTGAGCTGAGCCACATGGAGGTCGTCATCTTGGCCTCCCACAGTTTGCCTTCCACCACGTTGAAGTAGGTGTTTTGGACGGGGTCCAGGGTGAAGCGCTGCAGATACTCGTACATCTCTGGTTTTACCTTGACGCTGGCTTTGTCCAGGTTGCTCATGAGCATGAACAGAACGACTCCGATCAACTGCTGAGTGGTGACGTGTTCAAATTGTAAAAGAGGAAAGTTGTGATTCCAGAAAGCACGCCCTATAGCCGTTGAAGCCTCGACCAGAATGCGGTCTATGAGTTCCGTCACACTTTTTGGCAGCTTTATGCGAAAAATGTCCATCATCTTTGCAAGCAGCAGGCACTTATGGTTGTTTTCAACTGAGAGGTCAAGTGTGGTGAAGCAATCCGCTGGACACACTGTCTCAAGAGCAGACATCAATCTGAAACCAAAAAATCGGTCCATTTTAATATCAGGATTTGCTTAGAGCAAAATTTTTTATAATTCAGGCCGGCTAAATTTTAATTCAAGAGTGCTGGGCGCAGTAAACAATTATTTTTATCTTGTAAAAATCCATTTAATTTTTCTTATAAAAAATATTCAAAAATGTTTTGATGCACTATTAATATAAGAAAATTGATTGATTACCTGTACAAAAGAAGATAGACCTGCAATGGCCAGGAAAAATTCTCAGCTCTGATCTCGTTGTAGTAATCTTTTATTTTCACCACAGAATCCACCAGACTATGTAAGCAATTCACAAAACGTACTGGAAAGAAGCCAGCTACCGCAAGCTTTTTACGCAGCTCTACCCAAAGAAAGGTAATGGCAAGCATGTGTGAACGGTGCACTAAGAGAATGCGCATGGATGGGTTTAGTGCAGCGAAAGGTTTCTCATGACACTCGTAGAATTCACATCTCTCGTACGTCTTGACCAATTCATGGATTACGTTTAGGAATTGCTTCTTCTGGTTTTCCTGCAAATTTGAGCAGTTGTAAACGGGGATGATTTCAGCAACAAAGCAAGGCAGGATGTACTGGACTGTTGACATTTCAGGGTGAATCCTTGGAGGACCCTTGAACTGCCCCATCTGGTCCTCAATCATATTCAGCAGTATTTTCTTGATTCTCGACTAAAAGTATAAATTGAAAATTATTATTTAATACAATCAATATCTTTATATATTTACCTCCAAATTCTTCAAAATTCCGTCAATACCTGACTCCAGCAGGGGTCGTTTCGCAGATTTGGTGTTTTTGCACTCCTTTCTCAAGGTGGCTAGGATCTTTTCAAAATCCCAGGTCTTGTCCTTCTCAACACAGGCCAACGTGCGCAGCATTTGTTTGCGCAATTCACTTTCCGGAAATTTGCTTTCCCCGTTGTCCTCGGTGGGGAAGTTTTTGAACACTTTCATTTTCCCTCTCAAGTTTATAGAAAACTCTGTAATTTCAACCAGGGCAGCTAGCGCAACACTAAGGTGCATATCTGCACAGAGAGTGTTTAGCTGGTGGATTACTCCAAAGTTGGAGTCTTGGAGGCCTTTCGCCTGGCTGCTCGTTTCTGCAATTTTACACAAAAGTACACTTTCATTAGCACACATGACGTTTGCTACAAATATTTCAAATGATTTTTGTGTATATTTATAAGGACAAAAATCAATTACAATAATTTACTCTCTCAAGCTTAACAAAAAAATTAATTATTTCTAAAGCAATTTTTAATTACCAATAAAATGGTGGTACATCAAGTAGCAGTGGCCCATGAGTTTGTAGTCATCTTTGTTAGCTGCCTCCAGCTCTTTCATCATGGCCTCAAAACTGGCACCCTTCAGCCTACCAGTCTTGATAACCTTGTCGCCCACAAATGCGAACACGTCCGCTGGCGCCAGCTTTTTGATTTTCTTCTCAATTTCCTCTTCAAAGGGCAGCTTGACTTGGGCATGACTTATCATCTCATCTTCTACGGTGACATTACCAGATTTTAAGCTGTCTGCAATGACCAGGTCTGTCCTCCAGAATTTGTAAGCAAACACATGCTTGATGTCCGCCACTCCAGCGACTCCAGTCAAAGAGAGGAGCTGGGCATGTCGAGAATCTCCCTTTAAGTCTTGGTACCGGTTGCCGTATCCAGAATTCCGGCCATTCCAAGCCATCCTCTTCAGGTCATAGAGCAGCTTCTTGCACTTTTTACTTGTGATGAACCTTAGTTGACTTAAAGTGCGTCCGATGATTCTCTTGAAGTCCTCGACAAGCAATGCATTTCGAAAGGTAGTCTGTCTGAGCGGATCATACGTGACTATGATCGTGTACATTTTTTTGAAGAGACCGATGCCATTTATTAGTAGCTCGTATTCCAATTTAAGGAGCTCAATAACAGTTATTGTCAATTCAGGAGGAAACGTCATGAAGTGAAAATCGACACATTCCTTCTGAAATCGAAGCAGCTCGGCCAGATAAGCGAAATGCCACTGCTGCAGGAGCTTGGAGTTGAAGGGCAGCTGAAGAAGAATCCAGGGTTCGAAGAGGATTTCGTCGACTGACTCGCACACGTCGAGGGACCCCTGCGCACAAACAAGAAATTAGCTTTAATCAATTTTATAATCGTCTAGCTCATCAGATAATTTTTTTGTCAAAAAATATAATAATGATTTTTTACTAAAGGTGTAAAATATAAATTGTTTACCTGCAGCATTTTATTTGTCACTTGACACAAGTACGAAGTCAAAGGAGTTTCGTCAAAGTCAGAGCGATCTTCAGATCTGAGCAATTTCTCGATGGCATTTGTATACAGGCTGCCGTAAGCTTGTGTGCAAATCAAGTAATGGAATGCGTTTAGCCAGTGCGCGTCAGTCGATTTCTCCAGCAAAGATGGACAGTCCATTTGATGGTACCTATAAAAACACATAAATATGTATATAAATTAATTAAGAGAAGAAAAGTATTAAATTAAAATAAATTATTATTTTCGCATTGAAAATTATTTTCTAAAGGAATTTTTAAATTGATTAATTAAAATAATTCAGATATTCAAAAATACCTTTTGGGCAAGTAATAAGGGAAGGTTTTTTGCAGCAGCGACAGCAGCTTGAGGCCGCGCTGCCCTTTGTCCTCCCTTGTGGCCATGATGTCTCTGAAGAAGACCGAGTCTTCCAGCTTCATGTCGCCAATATTTGCAGGAATCCACGGCATCCTGGACACGGCCATGTTCGGACGCTGCAGGTCTGCTTCGGACATCGTAAGGCTAAAGAAAAATAATGCCAGAAATAAATAAGAAAACGCAGAATTGCGTGTGCCTTTCAAGTGAAAAACAGAAAAGAACATGCGAATTTTAACACACATTGACATAAAGGTGTTACCTGAGCTTGATGTATGTAAGTGTAAGTTTTCCTTTTCTTCTGTTTTTACATAATTTCCTTAACCTCGAACCTGCCTCAATGTCTTCCTCCTCGTGCTGTTTGTTTTCTTTCGTTTCTTTTCGTTTTCGTACTTTTCTCTCCTGCTTCGTCTTTTTCCCCACTTCCCTCTCGTCTCTCCCCCACACCCCCTCTTTTCTTCTCGACCAATCAGCGCGCTCCGTTGTCGGTGACTCACAATCAGATGTTTTTGGCAACGCAGCCGCTTTGTTGTTCTCGTGACTGGCAACAACACACTTATCTCTAAATTCTCGTTCTCCATCACCCGGCCAGTTTGCAGACCAAAGGACAGGAGGATGTCGAAGACAATTCTCTCTCTACTGCTGGCCACTTTCCTCCTCGGCGTCCTCAGCGATGCCCAAATCATTAGGTCTGTGAATAAAAACACACACTTAATCTGGAAACCTTTTTTTCATTTTTAATAATAATTAATTTCTGTAATTTTAGAGTGCCGCTCACCAAAGTCCAGAAGGCCAGGGAGGCCCTGAGAGAGGTGGGGACAGACATTTCGCTGATCAAACACCGATTTGAACACATGGCCTTAGGAGGACCTGTTCCGGAACCTCTCTCGAATTATCTAGACGTACGTTGGTTAATACAAAATCTATTAAAATTTTTATTTTCTTAAAAAACAGATCGAAAATTTCAGAAGTTATTCTATTTTCCTTAAGGCTGTTGATATTTTTCACAATCAAATCAAATTATTTGAATAAGAGAAATGTTTTTATTATATATTTTTATTTTTATCAGTAAAATAAGTGTATTGATCTGGCATTTTTTTTTTATCTTTAGCTGCTGTTTGTGAAAAACATTATATATTGAGCAGTTTGGCCGGCCGGTTGCTAACTAGTCGGGCTTCTGAGAAGTCAAGCAAGTGCGATGCCTCGTGATAAACTTTGCCATGCAAATGCTGCAACAACCGGCCCCTCCCAGTACTCTTGTTTTTCCTCTTTCAATGATAATAATTTATTCCTACAACCAAGCCGCACTTTGCAGATGAATCAGATTCTGCAATTATTCATATTTATTCAATTTAAATGTTAAAATTTTCTCCAGTTAACAAACTGAAGAGGAAAATATTGTATTATTTTGTTTCATTGCCACATTGTGCTCTTATTATTGACAATCAATTAAGTAACCCTTTAACAGGCTCAATACTACGGACCCATCAGCATTGGCAATCCTCCTCAGAAATTCCGAGTTGTTTTCGACACTGGCTCGTCCAACCTCTGGGTGCCGTCCAAGAAGTGCCATCTTACCAGCATTGCTTGCCGTAAGATATGAAATTAAGAAAATTTGTTAAAATTTATAAATTTTTTTCAAATATCAAAGTTGACTGAAAAATATCCTATTTTAAAGCAATAAAATATTAAATGTCCTTAGTTCTTCATAACAAGTATGACAGTAAAAAGTCGTCAACCTACAAGAAAAATGACACCGCCTTTGCCATCCAGTACGGCTCAGGAAGTCTCTCGGGCTTTCTTTCGGAGGACGTTGTCCAGGTAAAAATCAAAAATATATTTTACTTCTACTTGATTTTTCTTTTACTGCAGATTGGAGGACTGAATGTGCACAAGCAAGTGTTTGCCGAGGCCACCAGTGAACCTGGATTGGCCTTTGTTGCTGCCAAGTTTGACGGAATCCTCGGAATGGCTTACAACTCCATCTCCGTCGATGGCGTGGTTCCAGTTTTCTACAACATGTTTGAGCAAGGCCTTGTCCAGGCTCCAGTTTTCTCTTTCTACCTCAGCAGGTTGGTAATTCAATTAAAATCTTAATTGAGTGTTTTAAAAGCAAATAAAAAACATTTCCTTCCTACAAATTTATTTATTTAACTGAATTTTTCTTTCAAATTCAAAGGGATCCTGAAGCTGCTCAGGGTGGTGAGATCATTCTCGGCGGCTCCGACCCGAAGCACTACAAGGGCGAGTTCACCTATTTGCCTGTGGACAAGCAGACCTACTGGCAGTTCAAAATGGACAAGTGAGACTTTTACTTAAAAAGTTAAAATCATATTTACTTAAAAAACTTTATTTAGAGTCAAGGTTGGTGATACGGAATTCTGCAAGGACGGCTGCGAGGCCATCGCAGACACTGGCACCAGTTTGATCGCTGGTCCTGTTGACGAAGTGACCAAATTGAACCAGGCCATTGGCGCCACCCCCATTGTTGGAGGAGAGTACATGGTGGACTGCACCCTCATCCCCAAATTGCCCGAGATCACCTTCATTTTGGGAGGAAAGGAATTCACTCTGGAAGGAAAGGACTACGTTCTTAGAGTAAGATTAAAATAATGATTTGTAGATTTTGTAAATGTTTTTAATTTTATTTGAAGGTGTCTCAAATGGGCAAAACCATCTGCCTCTCTGGTTTCATGGGCATCGACATCCCCCCTCCCCATGGCCCTCTGTGGATTCTGGGAGACGTCTTCATTGGCAAGTACTACACCGAATTTGACATGGGCAACAACAGAGTTGGATTTGCTGAATCCATCTGAATATGATTTTGTAGAATTCCCAAAAACTTTTTTTGTAAGCTAGCGAAGTAAAATTTATACGAAAGCCATATTTTTGCCTGTATTCCCGAATGGTTCACACCAAAGAAATAAAAAGTTCTTCTAATAATAAATTTTTTTAATGAATAATAATAATATAATAAAAAGAAATTGATTGTTAAATAAGTTTGTTTTAAAAAAATTACATGATTTAGTTCACAGACGATCTAGTTAAAAAGTGATAAAGGGCTTTCACTGCTTTTTGACCTTCTTCCTCTCGTGTCTAACTCTCTTCACATACTCGCTCACAAGGCCTTTGATTTTAGCGGGATTAATTTCACCACTTTTATTGTGGCAGACCTGTTGAAATACAATCATTGTTGGTTATAATGGGAAAGAATTTAAGTGATAATTTGTACCTTTGGAACAGCTCTACGCAATATGTCTTTGTACTCCTCCTTGTTGATGAGCTTTTTTGTGTAGTGAGGTTTGAGAGCTACTTTTACTTCTTCTACAACTCTTTCTTGTCGGTTCAGCTTCTTCAGGAACTGCAAAATTAATATTTTATTTATCTTTTCTGACATTGCATATTAATAAGGAAAGTACCTTTTCTTTGACTTGAGTTTCAATAGCTGTGGTTGGCAGATCACCGACAACTTTCAAATTGTTCCTGTCCATTTTAATAGAAATGTCCTTCTTGCCTGCAAATCAAAATTTAGATTCAATTTTTTGACATGAATTTTATAAACCTCACCTGTGCTGGTTACAACCGACGTCTTGACTTCTTTCACCGGCGTTTTACTTGAACTAGGTTTGGACGAGCTTTTGTTCACTTTGTTGTTGCCGCGACTCTTGATTCCGAACAGGCTGTCAAACTTCTCTTGCGGCTTATTCGCAGTCTTTGTTGGAGTTTGGCTTTTGCCTGCCGGAGGCTCAAAGAGATCGTCTCCCTCAGACGCGGCTGGAGAGTACGGAGATTCAAGCTCCATGTCAACCACACCGTTGTCAACTTTGGGTTGTGCAGGAGCGGATGCTGTCGAAGGCTGATTTGCTTGTTGCACAACATTTTGCTAGAAAAACAAACAAAATCCAATTGAGTCTTAAAGGGATTGGAAGAAATGTTTCAAAAGGACAAATTTTTAAGAAGACGCCTGTGTTCGAGAGAATTTACTGACTAGAGAATGAAAAAAGTTTTCAACTTTTTTTACCATGTTCATAAAACAGGGTGCTGAAAGTAGCAATGGCACAGCAAGGGCGCTGAGTTGCGGCGTGAACACATTCTGCAGTTGGGAAGAGCACAAAATATTGGCGACGTTGGCAGGCAAGCCAGGGAAAATTTCAGTGACTGGCTTTGCAGTTGTTACCGGAATTGCAGGAGGTGGCCGTTCGATCTTGGGCATCTCAGTGAGCAATTTAGGTGGCGAAATGGGCCTCAGCTGAGGTTCAATCAGGGGCAGCGCCTGACTGGGTGCCTGAACAGCAGCCGGAGGTTCATTTTCTGCCTCTTGCATGGGTGATGCGGTAGGGTTGAAGGGGTCGTAGGATTCGGCCACCGAGTTTTTGCTCGTATTTGAATCTTTGAGCTCAGAAGACGATTGTTCGGGCTCATCGTCATCATCATCATGAGCTCCCAAAACGTTTTTATGCTTGAGTTGAGGCCGAGACGCAATTGAAAATTTGACCTGAAGGAAAAATTACTTAATTAACTCGAGGGAATTAATTTAATATATGCAATTTGATGAGAATTTGGAAAATTCATTTAAAAAAATAATTGTAGCTCATTTTTAGACCTTTGACCTAGAAATGTTTTAAATTTATTTTAATTTAATTAAAATTCCCATTTCATTGCTTTTAATTTTCTGCAAATCAAATTAATTTAAAATCCGTGTTTATTTCTTTTACCTGGGGTTCAGGAGGAGTTTTGGGCCCACTATCCTTATTTTTGGAGCTTTTGTCCTTTGACTTTGATTGACTTTCTTTGTGTTTGGGCTTTTTGACTTCCTCGTCTGTGCTCCATCCTTCGTCTAGTTCGATTAACTCCTTCGGACTGTCCCCTTTTTCTACAACGGGAGACTTGTCGTCGTCAACAGCCAAATTGATCACAGCCACGGGCCTCCGTTTAGCAGCAATTTCAGCAATTCTTTTTCTCCTTCTGCTGAAGTTTACGCTGACCAGAATGTTCTCGCCCGACGAAAACACCTCCTTCTTGCCTGCCTCCTCACTTCTGTCTCGAGACCTTCCTCTTCGGGGTCCGAGTCTTTCGTGCACAGGGACACGGCCGTTCTCGTCGTGCCTCTTGCGGCTTCTGCTTCTACTTCGGCTTCTTTTCCTGCTGCGCCTACATCAAAAATGTTAAAATTACTTATAAAAAATTATGAAAATCTTTACCTTGGTGGAGATGATTTTCTAGAGTGGTGCTTTTTCCTTCGATCCGAGGAGGATGATCTTGACCTGGACCTCTTTCTGTCTTTCTTCTTCTTTTTGCTGCTTTCTTTGACCTTTTCCTTCTTTCTCTTCTCCTTTCTTGGTGGTGATGTTGCTTCCCTCTCCTCTCTAAGTTCCTTTTTAACAGGCTGAGCGTCCTCCTTTTCAGCACCGTTCTTCTTCTTCTCTTTGATTTCACCGTCATCTCTTACTTTCTCCGCAACTACCTTTTTAGGGGGAGATTTCTCTTCGGTGTCGAAGCCAAATAATTCTTCAACCAGACTTTTCTTTCTCGATTTGACGCCCGATGGTTTCTTGTCATTTTCAGTTCTTGTTGAAACAACACCATTGGTCATTTCAGGTGGGTTAATTCTAGTCTTGGTTGAGGAGCTTGTTGGAGGGGACAGTCTCAAGGACGCAACTCTGGTGCTTTGGCTGCTTCCTGGTAATTGTGGTGACGGAGTTTCCGAGCTTCTCTCAGGCGCTGGATCATCGACACAATTTTCAGACTTCACCTCTTGATCGGATTCTGGTTCTTCGGGAAAGTCTTCTTGTTCAGGAGGCTCTTCATTTTCCACTTGAGGCACTTCATCATCCACATGCAAATGTCGAGCGATTTGCAAACTGGTGTATGAATATTTAAAAACAGGAGGAGTCTCAACAGGGAAAATGGTCTCTGGAACTATTTCTGGGACAACCAGTTCCTCGGCCTTAACTACAACAGGTGCAGGTTCTGGAGGGTCTGGCAATTCCTCAGGCTCGGCTATTTCAAGAGGATCCTTTATTTCAGTTTCTTCCTCCTCTTCTTTTATCTCCTCCTGGGCAATAATACTCTCATCAATGACCATCTCGTCAATTTCCTCGGCTTCTTCATCATCGTCATCTTCCTTTTCATCGTCTTCTTCCTCTTTGTCATCAATAATTTCTAAAGCAAAAATTATTTTAACTAAATTGATAACGTAAAAGTACCTTTACCTTTATTGTCATCTTCCTCGTCATCATTGCCATTGCCCCCATCTCCGTTATTGCTACTGCCACCACCTCCCCCTTCAAAGAGGTAGTCGTCTTCATCACCATCGTCACCTCCAGCATCGCCACCACCAGCACTAGGGATGTCTCCGTACAAGTCCAAATCATCCTCCCTGGTGGGACTCTTTTTGCATTCCACAATCACTTTTTGCCCACCCTCCTCCAAGGTAAAAACAATCTTCTTTCTGATGGGCAAACTAGTCTCTGTGCTCTGACTTGTTGACGGTTCGTCACATGAGAATCTAATTTTGCGCCTCTCTTGGAAAGAGGTGCTTGGCAGTGATGTCTTCTTGTACGGGTCCAACCGCTCAGTGATCCCAGATTTGATTTCGAACTTTTTTGTTTGACTTTCAAGAATGGAATCCAGCAGATTGCAGGTGGGCTGAGAGGAAATGGCAGAAGCAGCAACTGCCTTTTTCCTCAACGACTTGAGAGCATTGCTCTTGTATCTCTTGATGACACTGGCACTAGTCGATGGCAGTGGCTTCTTCGGCATGTGGTAGCTTGAGCTACTCCCTTCAGAGTCAGAGCTGAAATGAACAAAATTAGCAAAA
The DNA here is from genome assembly GCF_031216515.1 of Neocloeon triangulifer. Taxonomy (NCBI): domain Eukaryota; kingdom Metazoa; phylum Arthropoda; class Insecta; order Ephemeroptera; family Baetidae; genus Neocloeon; species Neocloeon triangulifer. The sequence continues at coordinate 12,456,276 of NW_026775546.1, forward strand.
ACAATCAAAATTTAGAATATGGTTTACTCTGATGGGAAGTACTCGAGCTCTTCCCCTCCAAAGAGATGCAAAGTAGGGGTCGGATGATGATGATATTCGAGACTGCCGAGAGGTCTGTTGTAAACATTAGAGGCACTGCTTGAAGCTGCCATGGCCTGTCTCTGAGCTGCAGTCACCGGCCGCTTTTTGCAGCCTCTTGGCAACATCTGGCCATTGAATTTTGGTGGACGAACGCCCAGGATTTTGGCCAGACGCTTTTTAGCCGAGTCCTCAGGCAGTGTTGGTCTGTTGGTGACCCTCTTCTTCTTCTTTGTGGTTCTCTAAGCATGGGATAAAACGGTAAAACTAAATTAGAGAAATTATCTTAAAAATACCCTCTTTTTGACTTTTCTTTTCCGTCTTGTTTTTCCTCCGGCAGTGGTTTTTCTTTTAGTCACCTTCCTCTTCCTAGTTTTTCTCTTTCTCTTGGTGGTGGTTTTCCTTTTGGTTTTTGCAGCAGTTTTTCTCACCACCTTTTTACGCACTGGACGAGCAACAGCTCTGCTGGTTGAGGGTCCTGGCTGGGCAGGGTCAAAGTCTTCATCGACTTCTTCATCTTCGTCCACTTCCGAATCGGAACTTTCCGAAGAATGGTCCTTTTCGCCCAGTTTGGAAAGGATTTGCGAGTTTATTGAGCAGTTGCTATCTTCTTCGATTTCTTCGTTTACGACAAAATCCTCCAAGTCCCGGTTTATTCTCCTCCTATTGCGAGAAGCACGCTCTCCTAATTTAATGAAATTGTTATAAAAATGCTTCAAAATTTTTTATATGAATTTACTTGATTCTGCAGACCAGTCATTATCATCCAACAGCACATGCTGGTTGTTGTCACTTCGCTAAAATTATACAAAATTATTAATAAAAAATATCTTGAAATTTTCAATTTTTACTAACCAGACTCCTCCTCCTGCTGCTTGATTGTGGATCTCTGTTTGCCTCCGGAACCCACTCATCGTCGGATTGATTTGACTGAAATTTTATAGAAATCATTAAGACAATTGATTTCATTACAAAATTTTATTTCTACCTCATCCTCCATACACTGTGGGCAATTTCTGACGGGGAACGGGTTTTCTACGTGATACATGCAATGCAGGCACACACCCACCGTGGCTCTCATCCCCATCCAGCCACAATCCTACAACCACCAGCAATTATAAACCAAATTATTCAGATAATTAATCTCAAACTAACCGGGCAAATTCCGTCATCATCGAATTCAAAATCGATCTCGTCCTCCTGTTCTTTGGGTTTCACTTTTTCTGTGCGCTGAAATTTGCCTTGCGAGTCAAACACTTTTAGCTCAGCGATGTCCATTCTGTCCATAGGGCAGTTTGATTTTGACTTGGTGACCCAAGACTTGATGCATGTGTAGCAGAAGAAGTGGCTGCAGCAGTCGGGCACACCGACAGACTTCGTTCCCAACAGTTTCCTGCAAATCGGACACTCTTCATTGTCTGCCCAGTCAATGCTTGTGAAGCCTTTGACAGTCGAGGCCGCCTGAAATTGAGGAAAATTTAAAACTTCAATAATTAGAAATTACAACGCATTACCTGAGCAGGTGAAATTCCAACAGTTTCGTCGGCCATCCTGTCTCGGATTGTTTATCAAGAGAAAAACACAGGAACACTCTAAACTGGAGCAGTCATGGGAAAGGAACCATTTCACGAGACCTGTTGGAATTTGCTTTAAAAATATTAAGGCTGGTGTTTTCCTCGGCCGAACCTCGACTCGGAAATCTTCATTGTTAATCGCAGATTCCGGAGGATTCCAAAATTTGACGTTATTGCAAATAAATAAACGAAAAATTTGAGCGGTCGCAAAAAAGGCAACAGAGTGGCTCTGTGGATTTGTTTGTTTTATGTTCGTATCTCGACGGCGATTGGTGGAACGAAGCAGCCATCATGGCGCCGTCAGCCAATCAGCGACGCCGTCAAAGGGTTAATGACTCGATCAGCGGGACGCTTGAATCAAGGGAAATAATTTTAATTTTAATAAGGCAAATTTTAATTCCGGTATCCTTGTTCAAATTTACGATGAAAGACCATTTACATTGTATATTTTTTATTTAAATAATCGTCATAATTCGGAATAAAATCTTAATTGGAAAAATTTATATCATGAAGTAAATTCCGGTAAATTCGGTAAAATCCTTTTATGTGTTTTAGATAACAGAAAATTAAGTTAATATTTGTTCGGTATGCAATTAAAAATCAAATTGAAAAAAATAGAAGGACTTACTAAATAAGATTATGAATGAATATTTTTTTTTGAAATTTTATTCCGTATCAACACAGCTCTTTTTATTTAGTCACTCCACTCTTTTTTTACTTTATTCCACTTTTCCATTAACGACGAGACGTTTTTTCTTTTCATGCCGACGGATGTGCTAATCCTTCCCTAAAAAACCAAATGAACAAAAATTTTATAATATTTAATAACTTTTTCCCCCTAAAAACTTTACTTTTCTGTTTTTGTTGACCATTTCAACCGGTTCTGGAAGTTCTTCTTTGACAGGTTCAGGTTCTGGCTCTGGTGCTTTGCTATCGGGATTGCTTTCTTCTTTTTTCTGATCTAGAGCTGCTTCAATGCCAGCCATCTCGGAGTAAAAAGAGTCGAGTGCGTCTCCCAAATCAGACTCTGGTGGAGGAGGAGGCGGTGGTGGAACTGACGGATACTCTTCCTCAGGAGGTGGTGGAGGTGGCGGAACAACCAAAAAAGGTTGCGTCGGGGGCATTGGAAACGAGCCAGATTGCGGAGGTGGAAGTTTATTTGCTTGGAAATTTAAAATTTTATTAGATTTAATTTTCAACATGAAAAGCGTGTTTCTTACTTGATTCTTCCCTGTTTGGCACATTTGAAGGTTGAAACATTTCTAAAATCTTATCAAGCCGAGATCTTAAATATATACCATCCAATGCTAGTGTTTCCCAGGCTTCTCTGAGCGCCTTGAAATAAAAATTAAAATATCAGCAATTATCAAAAAAAAAAAAAATAATAATAATAATAAAAAAATAAAAAAATAAATAAAAAAAAAAACGTTTTAATTTTAGTAAATTTGTATTATTTAATTTATTACCTGAAGTTTTGATAGGGAAGAAGCAGCTCTTTCCAAATCTTCACAGCTATTTCTGATATCAGATGAAATCACACAAAAACACTCTTTCAGCTTGAGATTTATTTTTAAATCCACATCTTCATCAACTCCTAAATAAATAACAAAAAATAAAAATTAAAAATTATAAGACTACTTCATTGTTTTGATTAAGACCTTTGAGTAAAATAGTAGTTCCACTGGGATAGTCTACAGGTGGAAGTGAAACCAATTCCAAGCTAGAGAATAATTTCAGTTTTTTGTCAACTACGACAGACGTTTCAGTCTTCTGATCATTGGATTCAATCACTTGAGGCCTAGAACGAAAATTATTATTAGACCCCCTTCTTATATATTCCTATTTACCCTAAATTTGGAGGGAATCTGTTGGATGTCGAAGAAACAAAATCGATGCGCTTTTTTCGCCTCAGTTGCTTGGCAGGAATCATTTCTTCCTCTTTCTGTGCCTCCTCGTCACTGATTTCCATGTCTCGCTGCATATTAGCCTAAAATAAATTCAAAATTATTTATATACACGTGGGAAATATGCAGAAAAAAATGTGTTTCGCACCTGCATCAGACTCCAGCCAAACTCTGCTGAATTTTCAATCAGTCGACTTTTCCCCTCAATGGCCGGTTTTTGTGCCGCCGCTTGCTGCTGCTCTTCGTCCGAGTCGTAATTCGCGACTAAGGAGCACATGGTTTTTAACTGAAACCCAAAATGCAGTCACTCTTGCGAAATTAATGACAAAAAGCAAATTTTCTGCACGAAACTCGTGCGGACTACGAAAGCGCAAGCTGGAGGTTGAGCGCATGGGGGCGTAACCAACAACAAACGCTCTTATTGGCGGAGAGGATTTGGTCCAGCCAATCAGCGCACTTTGCGCCTTTAATGATCGAACATGTCGGAAGTGCAGCAACTTTAGCACGTTTCGCTCGTTCTTGCCGAAATTTTGCCAAATTACGTCGGATTCTTATTTTGATTCAGCGAACCTATCAACTATTTTGAATATTCCTTATTTGTGGACAAATATTTGGCGATGTCAGGTAAAAACACGTTGTTTGGCTACTTCAAGAAGATCGAGAAGCCGGTGACTCCAAAGTCTCAGTCAACTACACTGACGGAGGACCAGGAGAAAGAAAAGAAAGTTGAGCCCAAGAATGATGAAAACAGCCCTAAGAACGTGGAGAGCCTGCAAGGGAAGAAATCAAGTAAATCAGATAGTTCCCCTGAGAGTGCCAAGAAGAAGCGGAAGGTTGAGGAAAAGCCAACGCAAAAAGGGCGGGAGAAACAGAATGGCAACAAAAAAGACAAGAAAACACCTCAGCGGGCTGCAGGCAAAAAGTTCAAGCGTGTCGTAATTGAAGACGGTACACACATTAAATTCCATAATACAATTAGTCTTATTATTATTTTTTTTTTTAAATTTAAGCAGACTCGTCTGATGAGGAGTCGAAAGCAAAGAAGAAGAGAAAGGTTTCTGACGATGAGGTCGAGGAAGACTGGAAACCCAACGATGAAAGTGAGAGTGAAGAGGAAGATGTAAGTGCCAGCAGTGCCTCTGAAATTTCTTCCGAGGAGTCTGAGGAAGAGGAGGTTGTGGAAAAGAGCACTAAGAAGAGGAACACAGGTGGCGGCAAAAAATCTGCACCGAAGAAGAATTCACTCAATTTGAACTCTTCCGTCAAGGAAGAAAAGAAAACTGTACTTACATTAAATCCTCTTAAAATATTTTTTCAAAATTAATTTGCAATTTTTAGGGTGCTTCCCTTGGTGAGAAGGTCTGGGCCCACTTGAAGTATGACTTCCTGAAACCGGACAAAATCAGAGACGCTGACAAGAAGAGGCCCGAAGATGAAGGATACAACCCGCACATCCTCTTTGTTCCTCCTGATTTCATGAAAAGTCAAACTCCTGTAATATACAAAATTCTTTGAATTTCATAGTTACACTTAAGCAATTTTAATGTAGGCCATGAGGCAGTGGTGGGAAATCAAATCCAAACACTTTGACTGTGTGATTTTCATCAAGCTGGGAAAATTCTATGAACTTTATCACATGGACGCATCCATTGGAGTCAACGAGCTGAATCTCGTTTACATGAATGTAAGAAATTCCAAAAATTACCAAAATTGTTCTTATGCCTTGGTCCACAGCACCCTGAGGTTGCCCATGCTGGATTTCCTGAAGCAGCCTACGCTCGGTACGCTGGTGCTCTTGTGGAGAAAAGCTACAAAGTGGCTCGGGTGGAGCAAACTGAAAATCCAGAAATGATGCAAGAGAGATGCAAAACCAGTAAGTTATCAATCACTTGCAGAAAGCTTCATTTCAGTTTAAAATTTTGTTTCAGTTCGCAACCCCACTAAATTTGACAAGGTGGTGAAGCGAGAGGTGTGCCAGGTTACAAGCAAAGGGTCCAGGATGTATTTGGCTATTGAAGGTGACGCTGCAACTGAAGACCACCTTTATCTATACTCAATTACAGAAGGAGTTAGTATTGTATAATTTAACTCTTTTATTTTTATTAATTTGAATTTTTCAGAGATCCTCCAATAACAAGCCAGTGTTTGGTGTGTGCTTTGTGGACACATCGGTGGGATGTTTCCACCTTGGGCAATTTGAAGATGATCGATATGAGTCTCAGCTCAGGACACTCATTGCAATGTATCCCCCAGCACATGTAAGTAAAAATTTCAGATTTTTTCAGTAGCCTGTAAAAATAAATTTTCTAGGTTCTTTTGGACCGAAGCAAGGTGACTCCTGAAACAAAGCATATTTTGGAAACTGCTGCTCACACAGCCATCATCGAAAATCTTGTACACAAGAACGAATTTCTGAGCGCTTCGGAATGCCTTGTCAAGCTTCACGAGAACAAGTACTTTGCAAATGATGATGATGGAAATCCTCAGTGGCCATCCGTGTTGGCTGAAATGACCTGCTTCAAAGATTTGAGAACTCCTGAGCCAGAAAAAGAACTTGCTTTGAGTGCATTGGGTGGATGCTTGTGGTACTTGATTGACTCCAAGATTGATTTGCAACTCATTTGCATCAAAAACTTCAATTTGTACAAACCCCAACTCTTTGATGGTGTCGTCAAGAAAAAGAGTTTGAAGAAATTGGCAGGCAACATGGTAGTAATAATTTAAAATAAACAGTCATTTTGTCTAACTAAAACACTTAAACAGGTCCTTGATGCTACAACCATGCAAAATCTGGATGTGGTGGAATATTCCGAGACTGGTGAGAAAGAGAATAGTTTGTTGGGGAAACTGGATAATTGTTGCACTGCATTTGGAAAACGGTGAGGAGATTATTGATCTTTGATTTATAAAAAATTGTCTCATTTTTTTTATTTTGATTAGTTTGCTGAGGCAGTGGCTTTGTTCGCCTTTGTGTTCAGTTAGTGCCATTCAAATGAGGCAGGAAGCAATCTCAGCTTTGATGAAAATGCCGAGTGAATGCGAAAAGGCTCGCAAAATTCTCAAGGACCTTCCGGATTTGGAACGCTCACTGACGAGGATCTCAATTTACGGAAATGCCTTGACTGCAGCCAATCACCCTGAATCTCGAGCTATTTTCTATGAAGACTTCTCCAAGAAGAAAATTGCAAACTTTCTCTTGCTGCTCAAGGGATTTGAGAAAGCTCTCAAAATGCTAGAGATTTTCCAAAGTGACGAACTGCCGCAACTACTCAGGAGGCTGACCAGAACTGCTGGTTCTGATCAGGAAGGTAGATTCCCAGAGTACAAAGACCTTCTTGACTACTATAAGGTATAAAATCAGCTACCAGTTAATAAATTTTAATATATTTTCCCATAAATTAGGATGCTTTTGATGCTGACGAAGCCTTGAAGACGGGAAAAATTGTGCCTCGGAAGGGAAAAGATGCTGAATTTGAAGAATGTTGCCAGGCACTGAGAGATGTTGATGATGAACTCAAGGATCATTTGCGAGTAGTCAAATCAAAGCTCAGATGCGAAGTGAGTGTTTGCTTTTGAACGAAATTAAAGTTTCTTACTTTAATCTACTACAGGCCAAATATTTTGGTACCGACAGAAAGAGATTCCAGATTGAAATTCCTGAAAAGGTGGTTGTTCCAATGGATTTTGAATTGTCTTCATCAAGGAAAGGCTTCAAGCGTTACTGGACTCCAGAATCAAAGGTAAATTAATTCCAGTAAATGCCATTTTAAAAAATTAACGTTAATTAACTTCAGGAACTCTTGGTCAAAATGCAAGCAGCTGAGAATGCAAAGAAAATATTTTTACTGGACATGAACAGACGAATGTTTGCAAAGTTTGCCGACAAGTAATGTTGCCTGTTATTTTCTAAAAACAAAACATCAATTTAATTTCTTTCCAGTGCTCAAATTTGGAAAGCAGCTACTGAGTGTGTGGCTATCCTGGACGTACTTTTGTCCCTGGCCCTGTATGGAACAAGGGAGGAAACCTGCATGCCTGCGTTTTATGAACCCTCCGAAGAAAAAGCTGTAATTGAGATTTTATAAAATAATGCATAATCATTGATTTTATTCCTTAGCCCTTTGTTGACATCAAAAATGGCCGCCTGCCAACAACAAAACTGGTCGACTTCATTCCCAATGACTCGATAATTGGCGTCGACGGAGTTCAGTTACTTCTTCTCACAGGGCCTAACATGGGCGGCAAATCAACTTTGATGAGGCAGTTTGGGCTCATCGTCATTATGGCTCAGATTGTATTAATGATAATTTTTAAATTCTTTTAGGTATTTAATGTTTCCTGTCTCTAGGGCTGTCCAGTTCCTGCCGAAGAATGCAGCTTGACTCCTGTGGACAGAATTTTTACTCGAATTGGAGCTCGGGACCACATCTTGGCAGGAGAGAGTACATTCTTTGTTGAAATGAGTGAAACCTCGGCCATTCTGAAACATGCCACTGACAGGTCAATTGTCCTGGTTGATGAACTAGGTAAATTAGATCTTTTAAGTAATGTTAAAAAAAGCAAAAATTGTCATATAAATTTTGAGTAATGATAAATACGAAAAATTCAGGGTTAAAGAAATATTCTTAATTTATTAATTTTCAAATTATTATTTTTAATTAACTTAAATGCTTTGCAGTAGATTCCAATTTGTGGCAAAGGAATTTGTAATTAAATATATTTTACTTCAGGTCGAGGAACAAGTACCTTTGATGGAGCAGCCATTGCTTCGGCCGTCTTGGAAGATTTGGTGCAGAAGCAGTGTTTGACCATTTTCTCAACTCATTACCACTTCCTGGTCGAGGAGCACATGAGCACTCCGAACATCTCCTTAGTCCACATGGCTTGCATGGAGGAGGACGACGATGATGAGGAGAAATCCGAGGCCAAGGTGGAGAATGTGACTCTCTTGTACAAACTGAGTCCAGGCGCATGTCCCAGTTCTTACGGCTTTAATGCAGCTCGCTTGGCTGGTCTGCCTGAGCAAGTGGTTCTGCGGGCCAAGCAGCAGGCCCTGAAACTGCAAAGCCATCCTAAGAAGATGAAGGTGTTTATGGAGCTGATGGACCTAAAGAAGGACCAGGCTGAACGTCTCAAAGAGATTGTTGTCCTCTTGAAAAAGGGGCTGAAAATTTAAAGGGGATCATTTTTTGATCTTTTTTTTGTCTACCTCTGAAATCAAACTATAAAATCGCTTAGTATTAATAAAACTTATCTTGCAGATCACAATTTGTCTTCAGTATTTTCTGTAAAAACGTTTATATTCAGTTGATAATAAAAATTGAAAATTTAACTCAAAATTCAAGTAATAATTTATTTAAATTTACCAAGGATCTTTGATTTATAAATGAAAGATCCTTGGATTTTACTATATATATTGAAATTACCTCCAGCTCAGCACCTTTGTCTGCCTATATCCTCTGCATTATAATAATCAAAAAAGGTGGTGCGTGAATTACAGAAATCCTGTAAATTTATTGTGATTAGTGAAGTTTTGTTTAATTTTTTCGAAGCAATGCCTTCTACAAAACCATTAAGTTGAAACGTTACGAATTGACATTAATTTACATAAAATCTTGAATTTATTCCTTCATATCGCTTTGGAAATTTCTTAAATTGAGCAAAAAAATAAACTAAAACTATATATCAAAATCAAAGTCGTTTTTGAAAATTGGGAAATAGTTTACCCTATCTGCATGATAAATAAAAATGGTGTCAAAATATTATCTTTTATTTTGCGTTTTTACGAGGAATATTATGATTTAAATTACAGGTAAAAATCATCTTAATATGTTGCAAAAAAATGTATCAACTTTCCATCCTCTGCGAGAGAAAAAAAACTTGCTTTTGCAATTTAATAATAATAAGTCTTTTATTTTAACACTTGCGTGTACATGCGCTGCAGTAGCAGCACCAAAGGAGCGACAAGGATCGCATCTTTTTCGCGCCAAAAAATTTAAGGGGGAAAGGTGGCGCTCTCGTTGCCAACCAAATCGCGCCTTTTCAGACACGTGATCAGTCGACCACATGTGAAATCGGGAGACAAAGACCGCCAAAAGGCTGCTAAACATTGTTTTTTCGCCGAATTTAATTGATTTTGGAGCTGTTCTAGGTAATTATCTGTGCAACCTTGATCTTTAAATCTCTCTCAACTTCAAGAAGTTTAAAACGCTTTGATGTATTTCCGAATCCTTGCATAAATTGAGAATTTTCTTTGGCTCTGCAGCCGGGCTTGCACACACACGATGTCGAGCGTCGTGAAACTAGAGCCGGCAAACGCCGAGGACTTTGAGTCTCCGATTTCGAACAATGACAACGCCAAGAACTTGATCTTGTCCTCTCCTGTGCCTGAGATCTGCAAGAATGAGCCCTGCACGTTGGGCATCGACGAAGCCGGACGAGGGCCCGTCCTGGGTTTGTTTTCCTCAATATTTTTTTCTCCCAATTTTTATTATGGAATTTAATATGCAGGACCCATGGTCTACGGTATTTGCTACTGTCCCCTCGCCTACGAAAGCGAGCTGAAGGCCCTCGGAGCCGTGGACTCAAAAAGCATTGACGAGAAGAAAAGGGAGGAGATGTTTGAGAAACTCTGCAAACACCCTGACCAGATTGGGTGGTCTGTCGAAGTGATTTCGCCCACCACCATTTCAAATGACATGCTTAGGAGGTAAAACTTAATCTGAAATCTTTAAATTTATGTTCTTATAAATTTTTGCTTAGATCTAAAATTTCTCTGAATGAATTGTCCCACAATGCGGCCATTCAGCTGGTGCAAAGAGCCATCGAGGATGGGGCCAACATCAAAGAGGTCTATGTGGACACTGTTGGGCCTCCAGAAAAATACCAGGTTTGATCTTAAGAATCAAGAGATTAACATTTTTCTGAACTTTCCGATCTTCAGGACAAACTGAGCAAAATTTTCCCTGACATCAAAGTCACGGTGGCCAAAAAGGCCGACGCCACTTATCCAATTGTCAGCGCTGCTAGTATCTGTGCTAAGGTCTGCCGAGACAAGGCTGTCCACCACTGGAAGTTCAAAGAGAACGTTCAGATGAATGGTGATGCTTGGGGCAGTGGATACCCCGCAGGTATAAAAGTTTGAAAATGAAGATCAGGTCTTATTGTTATAAATAAAACGTATTGTGACAGAAAATTGACGTAACTTGAATTTTAAGCATAATTATTATTTTTCATGACTTTTTCGCAGAAAGAAATTTAATTTGCGTAATTTATTTTCCAGAATACTCAATTTAATGGAACAATTTTTTTAAATAAAATCTTTAATATATAATTTTTTTCAAAAATTCCGATAATAAAAGTAATTTATTATTTCAGACCCTGTGACGAAAAAGTTTCTTCAGGAGAATATAGACTCAATTTTTGGATTCCCTCAGCTTGTCCGATTCAGCTGGTCGACGGCTGATAAAATCATCGAGGAGAAGTGCGTCACTGTCGAATGGTGAGTACAGCTTTTTGCCTATAAAATATATTATTTCCTGTAGAGATATTGTTTTATGGATGCTTTGCATGAGGTTGAAAGTTATTATTTTTTGGTTGCGTTTTTTGAAAAATAATAATGATGGAAAATAATCGCAGGAGTGATGATGAGGATGAAGGCGCACCGAAAAAAGTGGCAAAAATTCAATCATTCTTTTCTTCATCAAACGCTGCCAAACAACCGCAACTTGGCCACAAATTTTTCACTGAAAGAAAACTGAAGAGAGCAACAGATTTGTTTTAAAAAAGATCAAATGTGCGCGAGTGACGAGTGCTTTTCCGATGAAAACCACCAGAGATTCCAAAAGTATAAAATTTGAAGCAACTTCTTGTGAAAAGTGCGTGCTTAGAATAGAGGAAATTAAAAGTAAGCAATAAATTTAGGAGAACATAAATTATGAATGAAATAATTGATAAACAAAGTTCGTAGAAATACGCAAAATTTAATTTATAAATAACAATAAAGTGCTTAGATTAAGATTGATTAAGATGAAAAAAATAATTATAAATTTGCTTAATAAGAAAGTATATTATTATAATTTAATAAATTTGTTAAAAACAAACTTCAAATATTCACTAAAAAATTTGAAAAGATTTTAATAAAAAAATTAATTTCAAGAAGATAATGTATCAAAATACTCTTTAAATTTTAGCATTTTTTTTATTATACATAAAAAAACAGCGATTCAGATCCATCTTCGCACCATCCATAAATCTCACTTGCAAACTTCCTCCGACAAAGTTACACCGACGCGTTGAGAGATCAAAAAGTTGTTGTTTGCAACCGGCCGCACCTCGTTGTCATGCGGGCTGCATACTCGCGTGATTTAAGGCGTTCGACGGATGAAAAATTGCTATCGATGTAACGTGCCAATATTATAAAAATGATCTTACAAAGGTGATAATTTCCTACAATATTTGACCTGTAAATACCGACTCATGATTTAGAACAAGCTACACTGAGAAAAAGTTTTACCAAATTGAGTGAAATTAATGCAAATTTTGACGTTAAGATTTTCATTTTGCAGTTTGATTTCAATGATATGATACATTTATAAATTTTAAGAGGAAAAATTAGCAAACATAATCCGATGAAATTTAATTCATTTAGTTTCTCTTATTATATAATTTGTTATTAAATAATTTATTTGAATATTATTTATTTTTCTGGAAGTGAAATATGAATATTATTTAAAAAATTTATCCCTAAAAAGAGGAATGATTGTCTCGAAAATTGCTACAAAATTGACCTCGATGGTCCTTCGAGCAAATAAATGAAAGAATACCGGGAATAATTTTCCATTTTTCTGCTTGAAATGTATTTAAAGGAAGTATGCATTGTCTGTTTTGGGAGTTGTGTTTTGCGAAGCGGAAGGCATGTATTGAAGGCGACGTTAAAAGCCTGTTGGGATTACATTTGATGGCTGATTCGATATGTTAGCGCCGAACTCATCTTTCACGCCATCTCGCAGGCTTTCACGTCACACGCGGCGGAAAGTGATTTTTGGCGCCGAGTGTCATCTCGAATGAGTGATGAAAGCGCGAAACATCGCCTTTGTGCACACGCTGATGGAATTCGCTGCTTTTAATCAGCGCCGGTTTGATTCGATTTTCCTCGACAAGACGAACGCGATTCCTTGCACCGACTGCCTTCTGATTGCCTCTGGATTCGTTTGAAGAAATAAAAAACTTAATAAGGAAAACTTTTTGATCAAAAGCAAGATGGAGAAATCCGCTTTGCTCCAATTCATTCTGTAAATCGGCTTTTCTTTTCGTATTTTTTTTTTTGATAATTTAAAAATTGCTTTTAGTGTCGGAGCTTGAAAATATGTCTGTAACTTTTGTAAATTTCAATTTGTTTTTTCATTTTTTATTGTAAAGAATATAAAATAATAATAATAGTGTATTCCATTTTATTTATAGAAAATGAAAATGTTACTTTGTTAATTAAGTTCTCTCTTTTAATATTTTTAAACAATTTTTCCCCCTTGTCGTGATAAAATCCCACGCGCCCATAATACAATCGCACAAAAGAATCGCCTGAGGAAATAAAAAGCCGCTCGCATTGTCAGTGAAATAATTTTTGCCGTGGACGCGCCAGAGAGCGAATGAGAACATTAATTAAACGGTCCTTTTTGCACGCCCAGCATTGATTCCCTCGCTTCTCCGCTTCGCCAACCTAAACGCGTCAAAAGGGAGCAAAAAAAGTGACGCGAGGGACAAACGTTTCGCCAAACTCGTCTAAAAAAAACGTCAGTTCAGAGACGCGGGTGAATTTTTGCAGCCAGCTTTTGTTTATAAACTTTTCGTTAACAAATTTAGCTTTACTGAATTAATATTAACAAATTCTGAGAAAGTTACTAAATTTTTGTGATATTTATCATTTATATTTTGAGCACCTTCAACTTTTGTTTTTAGCCGAAATTGCTGCCAGCTATAAAGTTGAAAATTACAACCTGGAATGGGATGGTTTTTGTCTTTTTGCTAAAATCTGAGAGCCCTCTGTCTTTTTAGTGAGATCGCATTATTTTCTCCGTGCTTTTGTATGAAGAGGCGGCACCCATTAAAAGAGGCCGTTTGCTTTACGAGCGAATAAAAATGATATCACCGCGCGGCTTTGCAAATAAATACGACACTTTTGCGCTCAGCAAAACTCAAAGGACGCATTTCAAGAGATGAAAAAATAAATTCGTCAGAGGCAGAGATTTTGAACAAAAACTGATTTCAAATAGAAAGCGTTGAAATATTTTATAATGTTCCCAAATGTTCCTATATTCATATAATACTATTTTAAAAGTAAAAGAAAATAACTACCCCTCTCTTAGTTTTTGCTCTCCAATTTTGATACAATTAATTGAAAGTAGAAGGTTGTCGAAAAGCTTAAAAAATTTCTCTTGAATTTCTTTGTATTAATTTATATTTCCATCTTGTTCATTTAGTCTTTTCAAATCTGCCCATTTCACGAAATTACAAGTCAATTGACTAAAATTTGTCTACAAATTATCAAACGTAAGAAAAAGTTAAAAATTACAGAAGTTTTTTACATATCACGATTCTAAATACCATCTAAAAATCCCTGAAACACAATTAAGATCATTTCTAGGTACACTCTGTGACCAGTTATTTGGCCTCCTCACTACAACAGTTAAGATAATTTAATCTATTAAAAACGGTGTATTTTTCCAAAATAAATGACAATCTTAGAAATATTTATTATTTCCTGCTAGTTTCTTTCCTATTTTAAGGGCAATTTATAAATTTCACTTGATAATTTAATAAAAAAAAGGGTAAAATATTTGTATAAATAAAAAATACTTTAAATTGTCTTTTGGCCACAAATCGGAAACCTTCTTATATAAATAAGTCTTCAATTGTCGGCTAATTGTAAGTAAAAAAAGGAATTTTAAATATATTATATAAATACCAATAAATAATTAATATGAATTAAACCTTAAAAACTAAATTAAAATTTCAATTTTTAATTTGGAAAAAAACTTGCTAATTATGTTGTCAACTCAATTGTATAATCCACAATCGGCAAAGTTGGCGGGGTCACGGCACGAGGTCACCGTTGGGCGCGCCGTCGTTTGTTTGCACTTGCGTCGGTCGTCGCGACGCGGCGCTGCAGGCGGTGACCTCGTTGCCGCACACGTTCGCCGCCGCTACGAGGTCAGCTCGTGACCTTTCGCTGCCCCGATCGATACTCGGCGCCGGGCCGGGCCGCCCCCCGAAACCCCCGAGCCGCCTCCGGTCACCGCAAGAGGCACACGTCGATTATTTCTCCGCCGTCAAGTCGAAAACGGAGAATTTCCAAACGGGGCCTGCGGAAGCCCAAAGAGAGTTGAAAAAGTGGGCCCGGGCTAAATGCTGATCTGCCGCACTCTTGCTCGCTGACGCAGTTTGCCGCCGGCTTGGCCGGGTCGCTTCTAAAGAGACAGACTTGCTGAGTAGTTTTAGAGGGAAACGTGAATTTTTTTTTTTTCAAATGAATGATCTTGGTTTAATGAAAGTTTATTTAGTTCGAAAACTAACACAATTACATAAATTTTATAGAAAATTCAAATCACGTGTAAGAATAACTATAGAAACACATTATTATTCATATTCAGGAATTTTTATCGCTGAATGAAATTAAAATAATTTAAGCAAGCATAACAGCTTAAATAACATTTACAACTTTTCCATAGAAATGGACGATCGATGAAATAGAAAGCTGTTTTATAAATTAAACAGTAGAAATTATATAAATATTTAATTTTTCAATTAAACTTTCATTCATTTCAATATAATTGAAAAATTGTTACTAATTATTAAAAATTGATAATCAAATTTTGATTTTAGTTTATATGAGTTTATAGGCAACTTTGTCAAACAGTAACAAATAGAATTGATCATTAAAATCCATATTAAAATGTAAAAAATAAGCATAAAAACTAATAAAAAATAATTCAATAACTCCATCTATTAACAGATGATGAAATTATTGATAAAAATCCCTCTCAATGCCTGTCAAATTTAAAATAAAGCGTTTAGCTTTTCCTCTTTCCTTACTTGAACTTATCCAAACTAACAAGTGTTGAAGTTTGATTAAGCAGTTTTGCATTCGTTCTTTGTTACGATTTTTTTCTTTGCTCGTTATCAAGCCCGCAATTTGGCTACAAACTGTTGTGGCGCCATAAAATAATGTGTGTGTAATAAAATCGGTGCGGCTGCGTGTGATATACGTTTATTTTCCACTTAGAAGGAGAGAGAATTAAGAGTGAAAACTACTTTTGCGTGCACGCTTGACCCGAAATGAGGGTAACACAATCCGCCCCCTGCATCGGCATTATTCACGTAATGACCGTTCTTGGGGAAAAAGGAAAAAAAATCAGGCAAAGTCAAAAGTATAGTCTCTGCGGCAAAGTTGGTTCCCAAAAAATTTAGAAATGAGAACACGCACGACTTCACAATGGTCGTGTGTAGAGAGAATAGAAAAAAGAACAAAAAAGTTGATGGAATTATAAATAAATTGATTACATTAAAAAAGATTTTTTTCCCAATTTGCTCTTAACTTTATTCTGAGATTTTTTTAAATTTTATTTTAAAGTAAGGGAGAAATATAAAACGATTTTATTAAACTTCTTCACAGCGAGAGTTTATTTTTTATTTTTCGCTATTTAGAAAAAATTCTACTTTCTAAAAGCCATTTTGAAAATAAGAGACAAGAGACTTTATCGCCATAAATTTGATTGACGGCTAAAAATTGAAGTAGTGAACATTAATTTCCCTTTAATTAGGTTTTTCTAAAGGTTGTAAGGGTTTAATTATAAGCATGTTCCCTTCACTAAAAAACGTTGAATTGTGCGGGTGAGTGAACTTAAACCGCAATTTATATAGATCACCCATTCACAAAAACGAATGGAACGAATGAATAAATTTACATGATGTAATTGGCTCCGGGTCGTCCAGATGGTGGGGTAGAAACTCACTTTTGCCAGCAGGACAAATGTTAATAATTCTGAATGTGAAAGTTTTTTTAAACCAAAGTTATAAAGTAGATCAAAATAAAGGTTTAGAATTTAATATTTTAGATGAAAAATATTAATAATTTGCTCCTTGTTTAATTATTAACCAAAAAGATTACAAATTATTAAATAAATCTTGACTTTTTTCATTATTTTGAAATTAATTTGGCTTCGATGTAACAAGTTTTTTCTCTATAATTTAATTTTTAACTACATCAAAACAATTAATAATAGTTTTAAACAAAATTCAAAATGAAAAATTCGTCTTTTTTTAAATTTTCATATTTCAACAATATTTATTTTTCTCTTTCTAGCAATATTTATTTATTTATTTCCACTTTGCCAACTTTTAATTAATTTTTAAGCGCTGTTATTTCAGCTGCACGATTCAATTTCACGGTCGTCCGGTTAAATTTGAAACACGGGCCGTGATTTTGATCTCGCAGGGTTGAAATTTCGGGTCGTCCGAATTACGAGGTGCTGCGAGCGATCTACGAGCAGGTGATAATAAAAACGACACGCCGGCGCCAAACAAATTGAAAAGCACACGAGCGAGAGAAAGAGAGAAATCCGGTGTAATGTTTATTTTCGCCCGCCAGCTGGCCCGCAGAAATAATATCGCTTCTCTTGTCCGATTTATATGTTGCGACCCCCAATAAAAAAGCAAGAGTTCATTTCGCGTCGGCAAACTAATTTAACGCGCACCAAATGAAAAAAACGAGTCCTCGGCTATATAAATAAAAACGAAGCGGAATGGAAAATATGTGAATTGCAGGAAAAGTGGAAAAGCTTATTTCACAAAGTATTGATATTTTTGAGTATTTTTTTTCCAATTTATCACAATTTATATAAAGAAATAATATAAATTTTTTAATTGTGTTCTTCAAAATAAAACCGCTTGATAATATTCATTGGAAGTAAATTTTTATTTAATTTTTATTTTGCATCCTTTTTATTAATTTTTAGAAGCAATTCTGGCTATGAACTTGAAAATAATTACTGTTGAAAATTTCTTGCTAAATTCTAATCATTCTTTTCATTTTCACATTTTTTATGCCACACAAAATGAGTGAAATAAAATTGAAAATAAATTCAAGGAAAGAAAATCCTTATTAAGCTTTCGCAGAAACGAGCATGTTGGATTCGCAACTTGATCAAATTAAAAGCATGCCGAGACGTTGATTCATTCAAAGTTTGTTGCGTGAACAAATTTCGCGTTTTCTAAAGTTTGCGTCGTCTCGAAATCTGCCAACCCCGTTCCGAGTGTATAAATCCCTTTTAGAAAAAAAAGCAGCAGCCCCGGGCACGAATCTGCATTCAAAGCCGCTGGACCTGACGCGGAAAGCAAGAAGTGCATTATTCAAGCACCGCTGAATGCACCCCCACCCCCTCCGCAGCCGCACGCTGACAACCCCTTTGACAGTCAAATGTGATCAATCTTGCCAGATTAGTTCTCGGCCGCTCCCGCCGCCACGTGATTCCTCGCACCGATTTTGCTTACATGTCTAACAATGTCAACAATGTTTGTTTGTCAAACTAAAACTATATTTAATTTTACTGAAATTAAAAATAAAATAAAAAATGAAAGAAAGTAAAATATAGGGAATATTTTTGTTTAGAAATTGAAGAATACAAAAAGGAAAAGCCCAGAAGTTTCTTTTGACATTTTTATACAAACAGAAGGACTCATCTTAAAATATAAAATAAATAAAATGTTATTTTTAATAATTATCAATTTCAAGGTTTACTAATTATTAAACCAAAATTATTACAAAATTGATGTTTCAATTAATAAAAAAAAAAAATAAATAAAAATTCAATTCTAAATTGAAATGCCGCAATGAAACTGTTATTTATAAAAAGTAATTTATTATTTTTTTTTTTTTCATATTTCACGAAGATTTACAATTTGCTGGAAGTTGGCAAAGGTAGCGGTGTGTGGACGAACAGGGCAGGTCGTGCAGTTTGTTGGCCAAAACCATGACGCACGTTTCTCTACCAGGGCGGAAAGTGCTTGGCTGGTCGTGGCTCCACCAGGGACTGTCCTTGGGCAGGTCGGGGCCGCCACCCCATCTAAAGTCCCCTGCGCGTCTCCCCACGTCCGAGGCCGACAACCAATAACTCGCGTCTGCCGAGGGATTAGAAAATTGCCAAGCTCATTAAACTTACGGAATCCGATTTCCGGGAAGGCGTCGAGCAACAATTGCATCTCTTCCTCGCGTTCGATTGAGGCCAGGCCGCTGCCACTTTTCTCGCATGCCCCCTTCGCCACACTCCACTCAACCTTTCAAAAAAGGGTGTTTTATTGAAATTTTAATCAAATTGTTTTCTTGCATTATCATATTCGTCGCTGGCGAAATACTTCTTGCCGTTGGATAATTCCGTCCAGTTCTGCTTCACTGTAAAATTTGGTAAAAAAATTAAATTTTTTATAAGTAAAGCTTAAAATTGGAAAATAAAATTATGGACCAACTCCCAGTCTCAAATTTAATAACGTCAAAATAGGTACAGAGCAAAATTAGATCCTTTTTCAGGCTAATTAATTTTGAAGCAAACTCAAAAAGAACCCAAACAATTAATTAATTTAAAGAATTCATTCTTTAAATATGTTTTAATTTTCTAAAAATTTATTTTAATTTATTATATTTTTAAAGATAGTTTTTATTATATAGTTTTTTTTACAACCAAAAACATATGAATTATTGTTAATTTGTTATTAAAGTCAAGATTAACAGGACAATTTTTTCCTGTAGATTTCATTTCCCATTGTAAATTTCAAATCAATTTAATTCTCCACTCTAAAATTTCAACTGGAAACAATTTCCTTTCATCCTTCGAGATTAAAGGGTGTTCAAATGAAAAATGACCATTCAACGCGTCGTCAAAGGTGAAAGGGCTTTAAAATTTGACACTCACGGGCGTGTGTGCATTTGTCCGTTGTCGCTTCCTGTAATAATGAAAAAGTGCTGCCATTCATTTGAAAACAAAAATGGAAATTGAAGCCGAACCTGGTGATCCGCGACCGCTCGGGCACAAAAGCCGCCGCCGGCCACCATCAAAAGGACGACGCATCTCGCCAATCGCCTCATCGCGACTAAATCTGCTCACAATCAACAAACAAAACAGTCGCCGCTATCGCACAGAGGCTCACATTTCAAAGGTCAAACTCACGCAACTCGCTGACAAATGGGTCACTTTTTTGCAGAATAATTTTATCCAATTTGAAGCAGAATCTCCTACCATTTTTCTCCCTTCAAATTCTTCAGCTTTGATTGAAATAAAATAAAACCTTCTAAATTTGACTATATTGTGTTGAAAAAGAGCATTATTTTCCAATTTTTGTATTCTTAAAACGACTCGTTAAAAAAAAAAACAAAATCTGTCTTCTTTTGCAAAATGACATTCTCAAATTTCATGAACCTTGTCATTCAGGCCGATAATTAAAACTGAAAATATTGCTGTCAATTCACTCTCGCCCTAAATCTTTTACAATAAGTAAAACGCTTTATAGAACGCGTTGTTTTTGCGTGGAAATTGCGGAGGGGCAATTAAGTCTGTTTGTTTACTTTTGGTTTAAGGCTGATGTGCCGCTTTTCTGATTTTGTAAATTATTCGGGACGGTGCGCGCCGTCGAGGGGGAAACAAAAGCATTCGGCGGCCACGCGAGGCGAGAAAGGGTGCGCGGAGGAATGGCACGAGAGTGAGTGGTGCGGAGGCACTTTTCGCCTGCATTCCGATACCATCAGTCAGAGCCAAACTGCAAACTGGGGCAGGGAGCGAACTTGAACGCAATCGATGCTCTTTAAATATTTATCACCGACTTGTGCAAACATTCAAGGGGTTTGTCGCTTTTCCAATTAAGATTGAGGGTTGAAAATATTAATATTTTATTCTTCGAATATTGCAAATTTTCTAAACCGTTTGAGAGGAAAGAGTTTTTGTTTTTATTAACTTCTTTTTATTTAAATTTTGTATTTCATATGTTTGTTCTAAAATTTATGAATGCAGAATTATGAAAAATTTAATAATTTTGAGAAGCAATTAATCAAGAATATTTAATTTCAACTTTTTCAATCAGAAATGTACAAAACATTCACATTTCATATCAAAATCCCATCGCGGTTTGTGCGGCGATGTAATCAGAAATCAGAGAATTTTGCTGGCAAATCGATACACGGCGTTTCTTGTAAGTAATCAAAAAGGGTGGCCGCACAATGGCATTCCCATACCACTGTTCAAGAAAGGCGCGAGGAATAAAAGCAGAGCAATTAAGCGTTGTTCGTTTAGTTGTTTTGGGCCCCGAGTTTATAAACAGGCTTTCGCCGGCGGCAAAAGTGGCTAATCCGCTTAGCAGGTGCCTCCAATTAAGTCGCGGAATAATAATCATAATAATGCTCGTCGGCACCAAACGGCCGGATGAGCCGACAATAAATTTGCTGCCAAATCCGCTCGCATTTTAAAGCTGCAAACTGGCAATGTTTTATGAAGTGATAAAAATATTAAACAAAATATGTTGATTTGATAATTAAATATTTTAATACATTAAAAAAGTTTTAATTTTATTTATAATTTTGGATTGTTATAAACTTTTCTACCTTTTAAAATCTAGATCATTTAAATTTTAAGTTTCTAAGTAAATGCAAAAAATTAATAAATAATTTTTGAAAAATGAAATTATTATATTTATAAACCTTCATCTTTATCTTATTTTTTAAAATTTGTCATCTGAATTCTGACGTGTCATTCTGATTCAAAATATGAAGAAAAATTTAATTTATTGCTACAAATTTTTAATGAACAATAATTTTTTTATTAATACTTTGATACTTATTTTAAATTAGTTTGCAAAACTTTAATTTATTCTTTTGTTAGTACTTCCACGAATTTCTCTAGAAACTTCAGTAATTAATTAACATCTTGTTACAAGATCGTTTTCCCGCATTGATTTTGATTTTATCCTCTTTTGAAGAGCCCTATTAAAACGGGGCCAGCAATAAGCATCGGTTCCACGAGAGTATCTCGCACTCTTGATGTACACACAGTCGAGAAACGTTTGGGGCTTTTGTGTGAAGGCACCATAAAATGATGCTTCTCGAGGGAGCGAGCAAATTTTCTGCGCCGCCAAATCGCTGCCGAATTTACGCGTTCACCCTTCACTTGCGCAATTAATGCCTCCCTTTATTTCCGTCCTTGGCCTCACAATGGATCAATTCTCTTTGAATCAAAAGAGAATCAAATTTATTTTTCTTCTGCAAACTTGAGCGACTGCATTTGATTCTGCGCGGCATTAATATTTCAACGAATTCGATATTGCATCCGCATATTTCCTTCCGCCTAATACGATTCGCAGCTGCGCCACAACTTTCCTCATACAAATCGCAATCGAATAAGTCTTATTATAGATTCGACACAAATATACGGTTCTTGTTTCTTTCAAAGTTCAAAGAAATATTTTGAACTTAGCTGGAAGATTTTTAAGACAAATTTAAAACAATTATAAATAAGGAGGACAGGAAAAGAGAGCCATTTTTAATGTTTATTTTGGATGAAATTGAGAAAAATTATAGTCATTTGCAGCAGTTTTTTTTATGCATTGTTGGATTTTGGTAATATTTTTTTTCTAAATTTAGCATTTTATAAAATTTCCACACAAGAAACCAATCAACAAAGAGCTTACAGAGTGGACAAAAAAGGAGACTTTTTAGGCAGCACATACGCATTCCCTAGAGCTGTGTTTGTTCTTCGTGCGCTGTGCTCGGTAGCAATTTGCAAATTGCCACGGGCTAGAAATTCGCAGCTGAAAACAAACAACTGCTCTTGTTTTGCAGGTGTTTTTGCATGTATCGTCGGTAAACTGCCGGATTTCAACAAGACTTTTCACACTTCAATCCATGAATTTAATTTCCGTCAAATGAAAGGTCAAATCGCTGAAAAGCCTGCTGATGAAAGTGAAAGTAGATCTATTATGGGCATTTTGCCCTGTTGACCTTGACCCCAGGTCAACCTCCCATATAATTAACATGTGCCATAAGAATATCATTGTAGAGTTTTGGAAATTAATTTGGGAATTTCATTTAAAAACACTCCAAAATTTACTTGCAGCTCTGAGGTTGATATTTTACAAATCATATTTACAAAACTTTTTATATTTTAAAATGAATCAAAATTAAGTTTATTTACTTATTTAGTTATTTATTTTATAAATTATTATTGCCAACTATTCCACGAATTTTCTAAAGTTATATTGAAAATTTAGTTGAAGAGATAAAAATATTTGCGGAAAAACCGACGTTGGAAATTTGCGTTGGAGCAATTTAGCACGTTTCAGTCTGCAGCGCCGTTTGTGCGTATCAGGCTGGACCGCTCAAGTGCCGCCCGTGTAAACACGCGTGATTGCGATTATTATTTAAGAGCAGACTTTGCGGAACGCCCAGGCACGCACGGGCGCCGCAAACAGACAGACAAACGACTGTTTTGACTGCAAACACCGAGACCAAAAGAGCTTCTTGCTGAAGCGAAATGGCCGCGGCTTGAATTTTGAGAGCTAATTGAGTGAAACTTCCTCGATGGCGTGTCGCATGAATACTTAATTCGGAAGAAAAAAACGTTTCATTTAAGGTAGTTTTTAAAATAAAATTAATATTTTTGAAAACAATCTACAATCTCATTCATCTTGGTTTCTTACTTAGTGCGATGAAAACGCTTAAAAATTAATTTCAAAATTATTAAAGTCTTTTTAATTGATTGCAGCAAACTCTGTTTTTTTTTTCTTTGCAATTTTAGAGTTTACCAAGAAATAAATTGTACCCCAAAGTGATTTGCATATTTAAATATTATTTATGCGTCTAATTAATTTGCAAGTTATGAATGAAAATTACTTTCTTGCCTTGTCGTTCAGGTGATAAATCGCACACGTGGCTGTCGGTTATCAAAATAATCGGCTCAGAATGCAAATTTCGAGCAGCTACCGAGTTGAATTTGCCCCTCTTCTGTACGTGTGGCGGAGGCATCTGCAGCACCGAAACTCCCAGCGGACACGGAGGCTCGGTTCGCGCTAAAATTTCAGGGACGGTTCCGAATTAGAATTTCAAATCACGAGAACGCGAGTTGTGCAGTCTCGAGAATTTTTAAATAATAAATAAACATTTTGCAACACGATCGACGAGTCTGTCGGGCCGGTTGCATAACCACTCAACGCCACAGTTATAATTACTCCAATTTACTAAATTTTATCATAAACAGAAATATTCAGGCCTAGTGCAATTTAGTTTATTTCGTTATTAAAAGTCTCTCAGAAATATAAAATTCCGTGCTTGACCTTTTCATCATACAAACGCACTCTTGTAACTTTTTTTTTCATAAACCGCTGGTAAAAAAACGGAATTGAATAAAAGCCCTCGAGCCAGTGAAAAGAAAAGAGGTGAATGCAAAGTGCATCGCGCTGATGAATGAAGTGCACCTGGCGACCTTGCCCCGCTGCATGAAAAATTCAGAGCTGCCTCTGCTTTGCCAGCTTTTTACCGCGGCAGCGCCGATTTCCTTTGCACCCATTCAGCACCGGTGTGGATTTATTTCCGACCAACGACCGGTAAAATGAAGCTTTAATCTCACAGCACGTACTTACGTATTAATGCATTACACTGCCTCTGACATGCACATAAAAAAGAAGAAAAAATTGTCACAGTACTTTATGAGTGAACTTGTAGCAGCTACGTTTTTTTTAATCGCGTGTCTTTTTAAATTGAAATTTTGAGGACATTGAAATTTATTTAAAAAAATTGAAATTAAATTTTAAAGTAAAATTTATTTATAAACTAATTGCATAATTTTCATTTTCATTCGTTTCTTGACAATAATCATTTAGAGCTGCAAAAGATGGCGGTGGCAAAGGTCAGGCGGTGTATTTATCCACCCTTTGTGTGTAATTCCGCAGCAAATGATTGCACAAAGGTCGCGGCAGGAATGCAAATCGACGACGTTCTCAAGAATGCAGCAGCAATAAAGCAGAGACCAAACAAGACTTGCGCGCGTCTCGTTGCTCTCCGCTCGTTCCGTGGGTCTATTTGGGCGGAGGGGGAGGGGAGGGGGCCGCCGAGTGCGCCAACACAAACAGTGGTGCGCAGTGGCGGCGGCGACGGTGCGCCCAACTCTGCCGAACTCTTCACCCGATTCACACAAAATCGATCTCTCTTTTACAACCCTTAACGATGCAAATGTAAATAAATTTATTTAGAAGTTGCAATAATTCTTATTCAGTATTTATACACAAGGAAACAAATTGAAAATTAGTCAAGGGAATAAAAAATTACATAAAAATCAATGAAAACTTTAAGCATCGAATAATTTTTTAACCTAATAAGATAATAAATTAATATCATTAATCTTGATCAAAAATTAGGAATGTAAGTGTAAATTTTTTTTTTAATAATAATTTTTATAATAATTTGAAAGAATTGGATAAAAAAAATGTATGGAACAGCATTTGAATAAAAAAATAATTACTTTTGAGCTTTTCACATAATTTAATTTTTTTATTCTTTAAAATATAGTTAGAGAAATTTTTATGCTACATGAATTCAGCGGTAATTTTAAAATAGGCGCTACGCGTTTCTCAACTTCCCCAATATCAGTTGGTATCAATTGCATTTTACCTCGCGCTTTCAATACTTTGGGCCAAGTTTTGGAGCCAACGGTTGTGGCCAAGTCAAGCAATTGTGCCGTAAAATTAAGAGTTAAGGCTGCTCTTTCACACCATTTTAAAGCTTATTTTCTAGATTTTGAAGCAGTACGAGCTATACCTTCACTGAGATCTCAACATTTCAATAATACCATGTTTGGTGCTAAATACGAGCGGAGCACAAAGTCAGCAATTGTGCCGTAAAATTAAGAGTTAAGGCTGCTCTTTCACACTATTTTAAAGCTTTTTTTCTAGATTTTGAAGCAGTTCGAGCTATACTTTGACTGAGATCTCAACATTTCAATAATACCATGTTTGGTGCTAAATACGAGCGGAGCACAAAGTCAGCAATTGTGCCGTAAAATTAAGAGTTATGGCTGCTCTTTCACACTATTTTAAAGCTTTTTTTCTAGATTTTGAAGCAGTACGAGCTATACTTTGACTGAGATCTCAACATTTCAATAATACCATGTTTGGTGCTAAATACGAGCGGAGCACAAAGTCAGCAATTGTGCCGTAAAATTATGAGTTTAGGCTGCTCTTTCACACAATTTTTAAGCTTTTTTTCTAGATTTTGAAGCAGTACGAGCTATTCCTTCACTGAGATCTCAACATTTCAATAATACCATGTTTGGTGCTAAATACGAGCGGAGCAAAAGACTCTGCTATTGTGCCGTAAAATTAAGAGTTAAGGCTTCTCTTTTACACTATTTTAAAGCTTTTTTTCTAGATTTTGAAGCAGTTCGAGCTATTCTTTGACTGAGATCTCAACATTTCAATAATACCATGTTTGGTGCTAAATACGAGCGGAGCACAAAGTCAGCAATTGTGCCGTAAAATTAAGAGTTAAGGCTGCTCTTTCACACTATTTTAAAGCTTTTTTTCTAGATTTTGAAGCAGTACGAGCTATACTTTCACTGAGATCTCAACATTTCAATAATACCATGTTTGGTGCTAAATACGAGCGGAGCACAAAGTCAGCAATTGTGCCGTAAAATTAAGAGTTAAGGCTGCTCTTTCACACTATTTTAAAGCTTTTTTTCTAGATTTTGAAGCAGTTCGAGCTATACTTTGACTGAGATCTCAACATTTCAATAATACCATGTTTGGTGCTAAATACGAGCGGAGCAAAAAACTCCGCAATTGTGCCGTAAAATTATGAGTTAAGGCTGCTCTTTCACACTATTTTAAAGCTTTTTTTCTAGATTTTGAAGCAGTACGAGCTATACTTTGACTGAGATCTCAACATTTCAATAATACCATGTTTGGTGCTAAATACGAGCGGAGCAAAAGACTCTGCTATAGTGCCGTAAAATTAAGAGTTAAGGCTGCTCTTTCACACTATTTTAAAGCTTTTTTTCTAGATTTCGAAGCAGTTCGAGCTATACTTTGACTGAGATCGCAACATTTCAATAATACCATGTTTGGTGCTAAATACGAGCGGAGCAAAAGACTCTGCTATTGTGCCGTAAAATTAAGAGTTAAGACTGCTCTTTTACACTATTTTAAAGCTTTTTTTCTAGATTTTGAAGCAGTTCGAGCTATACTTTGACTGAGATCTCAACATTTCAATAATACCATGTTTGGTGCTAAATACGAGCGGAGCACAAAGTCAGCAATTGTGCCGTAAAATTAAGGGTTTAGGCTGCTCTTTCACACTATATTAAAGCTTTTTTTCTAGATTTTGAAGCAGTTCGAGCTATACTTTGACTGACATCTCAACATTACAATAATACCATGTTTGGTGCTAAATACGAGCGGAGCACAAAGTCAGCAATTGTGCCGTAAAATTAAGAGTTAAGGCTGCTCTTTCACACTATTTTAAAGCTTTTTTTCTAGATTTTGAAGCAGTTCGAGCTATACTTTGACTGAGATCTCAACATTTCAATAATACCATGTTTGGTGCTAAATACGAGCGGAGCAGAAAACTCCGCAATTGTGCCGTAAAATTAAGAGTTAAGGCTGCTCTTTCACACTATTTTAAAGCTTTTTTTCTAGATTTTGAAGCAGTTCGAGCTATACTTTGACTGAGATCTAGACATTTCAATAATACCATGTTTGGTGCTAAATACGAGCGGAGCAAAAAACTCCGCAATTGTGCCGTAAAATTATGAGTTAAGGCTGCTCTTTCACACTATTTTAAAGTTTTTTTTTCTAGATTTTGAAGCAGTTCGAGCTATACTTTGACTGAGATCTCAACATTTCAATAATACCATGTTTGGTGCTAAATACGAGCGGAGCACAAAGTCAGCAATTGTGCCGTAAAATTAAGAGTTTAGGCTGCTCTTTCACACTATTTTAAAGCTTTTTTTCTAGATTTTGAAGCAGTTCGAGCTATACTTTGACTGAGATCTCAACATTTCAATAATACCATGTTTGGTGCTAAATACGAGCGGAGCACAAAGTCAGCAATTGTGCCGTAAAATTATGAGTTAAGGCTGCTCTTTCACACTATTTTAAAGCTTTTTTTCTTTGATTTTGAAGCAGTTCGAGCTATACTTTGACTGAGATCTCAACATTTCAATAATACCATGTTTGGTGCTAAATACGAGCGGAGCAGAAAACTCCGCAATTGTGCCGTAAAATTAAGAGTTAAGGCTGCTCTTTCACACTATTTTAAAGCTTTTTTTCTAGATTTTGAACCAGTACGAGCTATACTTTGACTGAGATCTCAACATTTCAATAATACCATGTTTGGTGCTAAATACGAGCGGAGCAAAAAACTCCGCAATTGTGCCGTAAAATTATGAGTTAAGGCTGCTCTTTCACACTATTTTAAAGCTTTTTTTCTTTGATTTTGAAGCAGTTCGAGCTATACTTTGACTGAGATCTCAACATTTCAATAATACCATGTTTGGTGCTAAATACGAGCGGAGCAGAAAACTCCGCAATTGTGCCGTAAAATTAAGAGTTAAGGCTGCTCTTTCACACTATTTTAAAGCTTTTTTTCTAGATTTTGAAGCAGTTCGAGCTATACTTTGACTGAGATCTAGACATTTCAATAATACCATGTTTAGTGCTAAATACGAGCGGAGCAAAAAACTCCGCAATTGTGCCGTAAAATTATGAGTTAAGGCTGCTCTTTCACACTATTTTAAAGTTTTTTTTCTAGATTTTGAAGCAGTTCGAGCTATACTTTGACTGAGATCTCAACATTTCAATAATACCATGTTTGGTGCTAAATACGAGCGGAGCACAAAGTCAGCAATTGTGCCGTAAAATTAAGAGTTTAGGCTGCTCTTTCACACTATTTTAAAGCTTTTTTTCTAGATTTTGAAGCAGTTCGAGCTATACTTTGACTGAGATCTCAACATTTCAATAATACCATGTTTGGTGCTAAATACGAGCGGAGCACAAAGTCAGCAATTGTGCCGTAAAATTAAGAGTTAAGGCTGCTCTTTCACACTATTTTAAAGCTTTTTTTCTAGATTTTGAACCAGTACGAGCTATACTTTGACTGAGATCTCAACATTTCAATAATACCATGTTTGGTGCTAAATACGAGCGGAGCAAAAAACTCCGCAATTGTGCCGTAAAATTAAGAGTTAAGGCTGCTCTTTCACACTATTTTAAAGCCTTTTTTCTAGATTTTGAAGCAGTTCGAGCTATACTTTGACTGAGATCTCAACATTTCAATAATACCATGTTTGGTGCTAAATACGAGCGGAGCACAAAGTCAGCAATTGTGCCGTAAAATTAAGAGTTTAGGCTGCTCTTTCACACTATTTTAAAGCTTTTTTTCTAGATTTTGAAGCAGTTCGAGCTATACTTTGACTGAGATCTCAACATTTCAATAATACCATGTTTGGTGCTAAATACGAGCGGAGCACAAAGTCAGCAATTGTGCCGTAAAATCAAGGGTTTAGGCTGCTCTTTCACACTATATTAAAGCTTTTTTTCTAGATTTTGAAGCAGTTCGAGCTATACTTTGACTGACATCTCAACATTACAATAATACCATGTTTGGTGCTAAATACGAGCGGAGCACAAAGTCAGCAATTGTGCCGTAAAATTAAGATTTAAGGCTGATCTTTCACACTATTTTAATGCTTTTTTTCTAGATTTTGAAGGCAGTTCGAGCTATACTTTGACTGAGATCTCAACATTTCAATAATACCATGTTTGGTGCTAAATACGAGCGGAGCAAAAAACTCCGCAATTGTGCCGTAAAATTATTAATTAAGGCTGCTCTTTCACACTATTTTAAAGCTTTTTTTCTAGATTTTGAAGCAGTTCGAGCTATACTTTGACTGAGATCTCAACATTTCAATAATACCATGTTTGGTGCTAAATACGAGCGGAGCAAAAAACTCCGCAATTGTGCCGTAAAATTAAGAGTTAAGGCTGCTCTTTCACACTATTTTAAAGCTTTTTTTCTAGATTTTGAAGCAGTTCGAGCTATACTTTGACTGAGATCTCAACATTTCTATAATACCATGTTTGGTGCTAAATACGAGCGGAGCAGAAAACTCCGCAATTGTGCCGTAAAATTAAGAGTTAAGGCTGCTCTTTCACACTATTTTAAAGCTTTTTTTCTAGATTTTGAAGCAGTTCGAGCTATACTTTGACTGAGATCTAGACATTTCAATAATACCATGTTTGGTGCTAAATACGAGCGGAGCAAAAAACTCCGCAATTGTGCCGTAAAATTATGAGTTAAGGCTGCTCTTTCACACTATTTTAAAGTTTTTTTTCTAGATTTTGAAGCAGTTCGAGCTATACTTTGACTGAGATCTCAACATTTCAATAATACCATGTTTGGTGCTAAATACGAGCGGAGCACAAAGTCAGCAATTGTGCCGTAAAATTAAGAGTTTAGGCTGCTCTTTCACACTATTTGAAAGCTTTTTTTCTAGATTTTGAAGCAGTTCGAGCTATACTTTGACTGAGATCTAAACATTTCAATAATACCATGTTTGGTGCTAAATACGAGCGGAGCACAAAGTCAGCAATTGTGCCGTAAAATTAAGAGAAGGCTGCTCTTTCACACTATTTTAAAGCTTTTTTTCTAGATTTTGAACCAGTACGAGCTATACTTTGACTGAGATCTCAACATTTCAATAATACCATGTTTGG
The DNA here is from genome assembly GCF_031216515.1 of Neocloeon triangulifer. Lineage (NCBI taxonomy): Eukaryota > Metazoa > Arthropoda > Insecta > Ephemeroptera > Baetidae > Neocloeon > Neocloeon triangulifer. The sequence goes on from NW_026775546.1 coordinate 12,486,631, forward strand.
TGCTAAATACGAGCGGAGCAAAAAACTCCGCAATTGTGCCGTAAAATTAAGAGTTAAGGCTGCTCTTTCACACTATTTTAAAGCTTTTTTTCTAGATTTTGAAGCAGTTCGAGCTATACTTTGACTGAGATCTCAACATTTCAATAATACCATGTTTGGTGCTAAATACGAGCGGAGCACAAAGTCAGCAATTGTGCCGTAAAATTAAGAGTTAAGGCTGCTCTTTCACACTATTTTAAAGCTTTTTTTCTAGATTTTGAAGCAGTTCGAGCTATACTTTGACTGAGATCTAGACATTTCAATAATACCATGTTTAGTGCTAAATACGAGCGGAGCAAAAAACTCCGCAATTGTGCCGTAAAATTATGAGTTAAGGCTGCTCTTTCACACTATTTTAAAGTTTTTTTTCTAGATTTTGAAGCAGTTCGAGCTATACTTTGACTGAGATCTCAACATTTCAATAATACCATGTTTGGTGCTAAATACGAGCGGAGCAAAAAACTCCGCAATTGTGCCGTAAAATTATGAGTTAAGGCTGCTCTTTCACACTATTTTAAAGCTTTTTTTCTTTGATTTTGAAGCAGTTCGAGCTATACTTTGACTGAGATCTCAACATTTCAATAATACCATGTTTGGTGCTAAATACGAGCGGAGCAGAAAACTCCGCAATTGTGCCGTAAAATTAAGAGTTAAGGCTGCTCTTTCACACTATTTTAAAGCTTTTTTTCTAGATTTTGAAGCAGTTCGAGCTATACTTTGACTGAGATCTAGACATTTCAATAATACCATGTTTAGTGCTAAATACGAGCGGAGCAAAAAACTCCGCAATTGTGCCGTAAAATTATGAGTTAAGGCTGCTCTTTCACACTATTTTAAAGCTTTTTTTCTTTGATTTTGAAGCAGTTCGAGCTATACTTTGACTGAGATCTCAACATTTCAATAATACCATGTTTGGTGCTAAATACGAGCGGAGCAGAAAACTCCGCAATTGTGCCGTAAAATTAAGAGTTAAGGCTGCTCTTTCACACTATTTTAAAGCTTTTTTTCTAGATTTTGAACCAGTACGAGCTATACTTTGACTGAGATCTCAACATTTCAATAATACCATGTTTGGTGCTAAATACGAGCGGAGCAAAAAACTCCGCAATTGTGCCGTAAAATTATGAGTTAAGGCTGCTCTTTCACACTATTTTAAAGCTTTTTTTCTTTGATTTTGAAGCAGTTCGAGCTATACTTTGACTGAGATCTCAACATTTCAATAATACCATGTTTGGTGCTAAATACGAGCGGAGCAGAAAACTCCGCAATTGTGCCGTAAAATTAAGAGTTAAGGCTGCTCTTTCACACTATTTTAAAGCTTTTTTTCTAGATTTTGAAGCAGTTCGAGCTATACTTTGACTGAGATCTAGACATTTCAATAATACCATGTTTAGTGCTAAATACGAGCGGAGCAAAAAACTCCGCAATTGTGCCGTAAAATTATGAGTTAAGGCTGCTCTTTCACACTATTTTAAAGTTTTTTTTCTAGATTTTGAAGCAGTTCGAGCTATACTTTGACTGAGATCTCAACATTTCAATAATACCATGTTTGGTGCTAAATACGAGCGGAGCACAAAGTCAGCAATTGTGCCGTAAAATTAAGAGTTAAGGCTGCTCTTTCACACTATTTTAAAGCTTTTTTTCTAGATTTTGAAGCAGTTCGAGCTATACTTTGACTGAGATCTCAACATTTCAATAATACCATGTTTGGTGCTAAATACGAGCGGAGCAAAAAACTCCGCAATTGTGCCGTAAAATTATGAGTTAAGGCTGCTCTTTCACACTATTTTTAAGCTTTTTTTCTAGATTTTGAAGCAGTACGAGCTATACTTTGACTGAGATCTCAACATTTCAATAATACCATGTTTGGTGCTAAATACGAGCGGAGCAAAAGACTCTGCTATAGTGCCGTAAAATTAAGAGTTAAGGCTGCTCTTTCACACTATTTTAAAGCTTTTTTTCTAGATTTTGAAGCAGTTCGAGCTATACTTTGACTGAGATCTCAACATTTCAATAATACCATGTTTGGTGCTAAATACGAGCGGAGCAAAAAACTCCGCAATTGTGCCGTAAAATTATGAGTTAAGGCTGCTCTTTCACACTATTTTAAAGCTTTTTTTCTAGATTTTGAAGCAGTTCGAGCTATACTTTGACTGAGATCTCAACATTTCAATAATACCATGTTTGGTGCTAAATACGAGCGGAGCAAAAAACTCCGCAATTGTGCCGTAAAATTATGAGTTAAGGCTGCTCTTTCACACTATTTTAAAGCTTTTTTTCTAGATTTTGAAGCAGTTCGAGCTATACTTTGACTGACATCTCAACATTACAATAATACCATGTTTGGTGCTAAATACGAGCGGAGCACAAAGTCAGCAATTGTGCCGTAAAATTAAGAGTTAAGGCTGATCTTTCACACTATTTTAAAGCTTTTTTTCTAGATTTTGAAGCAGTTCGAGCTATACTTTGACTGAGATCTCAACATTTCAATAATACCATGTTTGGTGCTAAATACGAGCGGAGAACAAAGTCAGCAATTGTGCCGTAAAATTAAGAGTTAAGGCTGATCTTTCACACTATTTTAAAGCTTTTTTTCTAGATTTTGAAGGCAGTTCGAGCTATACTTTGACTGAGATCTCAACATTTCAATAATACCATGTTTGGTGCTAAATACGAGCGGAGCAAAAAACTCCGCAATTGTGCCGTAAAATTATGAGTTAAGGCTGCTCTTTCACACTATTTTAAAGCTTTTTTTCTAGATTTTGAAGCAGTTCGAGCTATACTTTGACTGAGATCTCAACATTTCAATAATACCATGTTTGGTGCTAAATACGAGCGGAGCAAAAAACTCCGCAATTGTGCCGTAAAATTAAGAGTTAAGGCTGCTCTTTCACACTATTTTAAAGCTTTTTTTCTAGATTTTGAAGCAGTTCGAGCTATACTTTGACTGAGATCTCAACATTTCAATAATACCATGTTTGGTGCTAAATACGAGCGGAGCACAAAGTCAGCAATTGTGCCGTAAAATTAAGAGTTAAGGCTGCTCTTTCACACTATTTAAAAGCTTTTTTTCTAGATTTTGAAGCAGTACGAGCTATACCTTCACTGAGATCTCAACATTTCAATAATACCATGTTTGGTGCTAAATACGAGCGGAGCAAAAGACTCTGCTATTGTGCCGTAAAATTAAGAGTTAAGGCTGCTCTTTTACACTATTTTAAAGCTTTTTTTCTAGATTTCGAAGCAGTTCGAGCTATACTTTGACTGAGATCTCAACATTTCAATAATACCATGTTTGGTGCTAAATACGAGCGGAGCACAAAGTCAGCAATTGTGCCGTAAAATTAAGAGAAGGCTGCTCTTTCACACTATTTTAAAGCTTTTTTTCTAGATTTTGAACCAGTACGAGCTATACTTTGACTGAGATCTCAACATTTCAATAATACCATGTTTGGTGCTAAATACGAGCGGAGCAAAAAACTCCGCAATTGTGCCGTAAAATTAAGAGTTAAGGCTGCTCTTTCACACTATTTTAAAGCTTTTTTTCTAGATTTTGAAGCAGTTCGAGCTATACTTTGACTGAGATCTCAACATTTCAATAATACCATGTTTGGTGCTAAATACGAGCGGAGCACAAAGTCAGCAATTGTGCCGTAAAATTAAGAGTTAAGGCTGCTCTTTCACACTATTTTAAAGCTTTTTTTCTAGATTTTGAACCAGTACGAGCTATACTTTGACTGAGATCTCAACATTTCAATAATACCATGTTTGGTGCTAAATACGAGCGGAGCAAAAAACTCCGCAATTGTGCCGTAAAATTAAGAGTTAAGGCTGCTCTTTCACACTATTTTAAAGCTTTTTTTCTAGATTTTGAAGCAGTTCGAGCTATACTTTGACTGAGATCTAGACATTTCAATAATACCATGTTTGGTGCTAAATACGAGCGGAGCAAAAAACTCCGCAATTGTGCCGTAAAATTATGAGTTAAGGCTGCTCTTTCACACTATTTTAAAGTTTTTTTTCTAGATTTTGAAGCAGTTCGAGCTATACTTTGACTGAGATCTCAACATTTCAATAATACCATGTTTGGTGCTAAATACGAGCGGAGCACAAAGTCAGCAATTGTGCCGTAAAATTAAGAGTTTAGGCTGCTCTTTCACACTATTTTAAAGCTTTTTTTCTAGATTTTGATGCAGTTCGAGCTATACTTTGACTGAGATCTCAACATTTCAATAATACCATGTTTGGTGCTAAATACGAGCGGAGCACAAAGTCAGCAATTGTGCCGTAAAATTAAGAGTTAAGGCTGCTCTTTCACACTATTTTAAAGCTTTTTTTCTAGATTTTGAACCAGTACGAGCTATACTTTGACTGAGATCTCAACATTTCAATAATACCATGTTTGGTGCTAAATACGAGCGGAGCAAAAAACTCCGCAATTGTGCCGTAAAATTATGAGTTAAGGCTGCTCTTTCACACTATTTTAAAGCTTTTTTTCTTTGATTTTGAAGCAGTTCGAGCTATACTTTGACTGAGATCTCAACATTTCAATAATACCATGTTTGGTGCTAAATACGAGCGGAGCAGAAAACTCCGCAATTGTGCCGTAAAATTAAGAGTTAAGGCTGCTCTTTCACACTATTTTAAAGCTTTTTTTCTAGATTTTGAAGCAGTTCGAGCTATACTTTGACTGAGATCTAGACATTTCAATAATACCATGTTTAGTGCTAAATACGAGCGGAGCAAAAAACTCCGCAATTGTGCCGTAAAATTATGAGTTAAGGCTGCTCTTTCACACTATTTTAAAGTTTTTTTTCTAGATTTTGAAGCAGTTCGAGCTATACTTTGACTGAGATCTCAACATTTCAATAATACCATGTTTGGTGCTAAATACGAGCGGAGCAAAAAACTCCGCAATTGTGCCGTAAAATTAAGAGTTAAGGCTGCTCTTTCACACTATTTTAAAGCTTTTTTTCTAGATTTTGAAGCAGTTCGAGCTATACTTTGACTGAGATCTCAACATTTCAATAATACCATGTTTGGTGCTAAATACGAGCGGAGCACAAAGTCAGCAATTGTGCCGTAAAATTAAGAGTTAAGGCTGCTCTTTCACACTATTTAAAAGCTTTTTTTCTAGATTTTGAAGCAGTACGAGCTATACCTTCACTGAGATCTCAACATTTCAATAATACCATGTTTGGTGCTAAATACGAGCGGAGCAAAAGACTCTGCTATTGTGCCGTAAAATTAAGAGTTAAGGCTGCTCTTTTACACTATTTTAAAGCTTTTTTTCTAGATTTCGAAGCAGTTCGAGCTATACTTTGACTGAGATCTCAACATTTCAATAATACCATGTTTGGTGCTAAATACGAGCGGAGCACAAAGTCAGCAATTGTGCCGTAAAATTAAGAGAAGGCTGCTCTTTCACACTATTTTAAAGCTTTTTTTCTAGATTTTGAACCAGTACGAGCTATACTTTGACTGAGATCTCAACATTTCAATAATACCATGTTTGGTGCTAAATACGAGCGGAGCAAAAAACTCCGCAATTGTGCCGTAAAATTAAGAGTTAAGGCTGCTCTTTCACACTATTTTAAAGCTTTTTTTCTAGATTTTGAAGCAGTTCGAGCTATACTTTGACTGAGATCTCAACATTTCAATAATACCATGTTTGGTGCTAAATACGAGCGGAGCACAAAGTCAGCAATTGTGCCGTAAAATTAAGAGTTAAGGCTGCTCTTTCACACTATTTTAAAGCTTTTTTTCTAGATTTTGAACCAGTACGAGCTATACTTTGACTGAGATCTCAACATTTCAATAATACCATGTTTGGTGCTAAATACGAGCGGAGCAAAAAACTCCGCAATTGTGCCGTAAAATTAAGAGTTAAGGCTGCTCTTTCACACTATTTTAAAGCTTTTTTTCTAGATTTTGAAGCAGTTCGAGCTATACTTTGACTGAGATCTAGACATTTCAATAATACCATGTTTGGTGCTAAATACGAGCGGAGCAAAAAACTCCGCAATTGTGCCGTAAAATTAAGAGTTAAGGCTGCTCTTTCACACTATTTTAAAGCTTTTTTTCTAGATTTTGAACCAGTACGAGCTATACTTTGACTGAGATCTCAACATTTCAATAATACCATGTTTGGTGCTAAATACGAGCGGAGCACAAAGTCAGCAATTGTGCCGTAAAATTAAGAGTTAAGGCTGCTCTTTCACACTATTTAAAAGCTTTTTTTCTAGATTTTGAAGCAGTACGAGCTATACCTTCACTGAGATCTCAACATTTCAATAATACCATGTTTGGTGCTAAATACGAGCGGAGCAAAAGACTCTGCTATTGTGCCGTAAAATTAAGAGTTAAGGCTGCTCTTTTACACTATTTTAAAGCTTTTTTTCTAGATTTCGAAGCAGTTCGAGCTATACTTTGACTGAGATCTCAACATTTCAATAATACCATGTTTGGTGCTAAATACGAGCGGAGCACAAAGTCAGCAATTGTGCCGTAAAATTAAGAGAAGGCTGCTCTTTCACACTATTTTAAAGCTTTTTTTCTAGATTTTGAACCAGTACGAGCTATACTTTGACTGAGATCTCAACATTTCAATAATACCATGTTTGGTGCTAAATACGAGCGGAGCAAAAAACTCCGCAATTGTGCCGTAAAATTAAGAGTTAAGGCTGCTCTTTCACACTATTTTAAAGCTTTTTTTCTAGATTTTGAAGCAGTTCGAGCTATACTTTGACTGAGATCTCAACATTTCAATAATACCATGTTTGGTGCTAAATACGAGCGGAGCACAAAGTCAGCAATTGTGCCGTAAAATTAAGAGTTAAGGCTGCTCTTTCACACTATTTTAAAGCTTTTTTTCTAGATTTTGAACCAGTACGAGCTATACTTTGACTGAGATCTCAACATTTCAATAATACCATGTTTGGTGCTAAATACGAGCGGAGCAAAAAACTCCGCAATTGTGCCGTAAAATTAAGAGTTAAGGCTGCTCTTTCACACTATTTTAAAGCTTTTTTTCTAGATTTTGAAGCAGTTCGAGCTATACTTTGACTGAGATCTAGACATTTCAATAATACCATGTTTGGTGCTAAATACGAGCGGAGCAAAAAACTCCGCAATTGTGCCGTAAAATTATGAGTTAAGGCTGCTCTTTCACACTATTTTAAAGTTTTTTTTCTAGATTTTGAAGCAGTTCGAGCTATACTTTGACTGAGATCTCAACATTTCAATAATACCATGTTTGGTGCTAAATACGAGCGGAGCACAAAGTCAGCAATTGTGCCGTAAAATTAAGAGTTTAGGCTGCTCTTTCACACTATTTTAAAGCTTTTTTTCTAGATTTTGATGCAGTTCGAGCTATACTTTGACTGAGATCTCAACATTTCAATAATACCATGTTTGGTGCTAAATACGAGCGGAGCACAAAGTCAGCAATTGTGCCGTAAAATTAAGAGTTAAGGCTGCTCTTTCACACTATTTTAAAGCTTTTTTTCTAGATTTTGAACCAGTACGAGCTATACTTTGACTGAGATCTCAACATTTCAATAATACCATGTTTGGTGCTAAATACGAGCGGAGCAAAAAACTCCGCAATTGTGCCGTAAAATTATGAGTTAAGGCTGCTCTTTCACACTATTTTAAAGCTTTTTTTCTTTGATTTTGAAGCAGTTCGAGCTATACTTTGACTGAGATCTCAACATTTCAATAATACCATGTTTGGTGCTAAATACGAGCGGAGCAGAAAACTCGCTCAATTGTGCCGTAAAATTAAGAGTTAAGGCTGCTCTTTCACACTATTTTAAAGCTTTTTTCTAGATTTTGAAGCAGTTCGAGCTATACTTTGACTGAGATCTAGACATTTCAATAATACCATGTTTAGTGCTAAATACGAGCGGAGCAAAAAACTCCGCAATTGTGCCGTAAAATTATGAGTTAAGGCTGCTCTTTCACACTATTTTAAAGTTTTTTTTCTAGATTTTGAAGCAGTTCGAGCTATACTTTGACTGAGATCTCAACATTTCAATAATACCATGTTTGGTGCTAAATACGAGCGGAGCACAAAGTCAGCAATTGTGCCGTAAAATTAAGAGTTTAGGCTGCTCTTTCACACTATTTGAAAGCTTTTTTTCTAGATTTTGAAGCAGTTCGAGCTATACTTTGACTGAGATCTCAACATTTCAATAATACCATGTTTGGTGCTAAATACGAGCGGAGCACAAAGTCAGCAATTGTGCCGTAAAATTAAGAGTTAAGGCTGCTCTTTCACACTATTTTAAAGCTTTTTTTCTAGATTTTGAACCAGTACGAGCTATACTTTGACTGAGATCTCAACATTTCAATAATACCATGTTTGGTGCTAAATACGAGCGGAGCAAAAAACTCCGCAATTGTGCCGTAAAATTAAGAGTTAAGGCTGCTCTTTCACACTATTTTAAAGTTTTTTTTCTAGATTTTGAAGCAGTTCGAGCTATACTTTGACTGAGATCTCAACATTTCAATAATACCATGTTTGGTGCTAAATACGAGCGGAGCAAAAGACACTGCTATAGTGCCGTAAAATTAAGAGTTAAGGCTGCTCTTTCACACTATTTTAAAGCTTTTTTTCTAGATTTCGAAGCAGTTCGAGCTATACTTTGACTGAGATCTCAACATTTCAATAATACCATGTTTGGTGCTAAATACGAGCGGAGCAAAAAACTCCGCAATTGTGCCGTAAAATTAAGAGTTAAGGCTGCTCTTTCACACTATTTTAAAGCTTTTTTCTAGATTTTGAAGCAGTTCGAGCTATACTTTGACTGAGATCTAGACATTTCAATAATACCATGTTTGGTGCTAAATACGAGCGGAGCAAAAAACTCCGCAATTGTGCCGTAAAATTATGAGTTAAGGCTGCTCTTTCACACTATTTTAAAGTTTTTTTTCTAGATTTTGAAGCAGTTCGAGCTATACTTTGACTGAGATCTCAACATTTCAATAATACCATGTTTGGTGCTAAATACGAGCGGAGCACAAAGTCAGCAATTGTGCCGTAAAATTAAGAGTTTAATCTGCTCTTTCACACTATTTTAAAGCTTTTTTTCTAGATTTTGAAGCAGTTCGAGCTATACTTTGACTGAGATCTCAACATTTCAATAATACCATGTTTGGTGCTAAATACGAGCGGAGCACAAAGTCAGCAATTGTGCCGTAAAATTAAGAGTTAAGGCTGCTCTTTCACACTATTTTAAAGCTTTTTTTCTAGATTTTGAAGCAGTTCGAGCTATATTTTGACTGAGATCTCAACATTTCAATAATACCATGTTTGGTGCTAAATACGAGCGGAGCACAAAGTCAGCAATTGTGCCGTAAAATTAAGAGTTAAGGCTGCTCTTTCACACTATTTTAAAGCTTTTTTTCTAGATTTTGAAGCAGTTCGAGCTATACTTTGACTGAGATCTCAACATTTCAATAATACCATGTTTGGTGCTAAATACGAGCGGAGCAAAAAACTCCGCAATTGTGCCGTAAAATTATGAGTTAAGGCTGCTCTTTCACACTATTTTTAAGCTTTTTTTCTAGATTTTGAAGCAGTACGAGCTATACTTTGACTGAGATCTCAACATTTCAATAATACCATGTTTGGTGCTAAATACGAGCGGAGCAAAAGACTCTGCTATAGTGCCGTAAAATTAAGAGTTAAGGCTGCTCTTTCACACTATTTTAAAGCTTTTTTTCTAGATTTTGAAGCAGTTCGAGCTATACTTTGACTGAGATCTCAACATTTCAATAATACCATGTTTGGTGCTAAATACGAGCGGAGCAAAAAACTCCGCAATTGTGCCGTAAAATTATGAGTTAAGGCTGCTCTTTCACACTATTTTAAAGCTTTTTTTCTAGATTTTGAAGCAGTTCGAGCTATACTTTGACTGAGATCTCAACATTTCAATAATACCATGTTTGGTGCTAAATACGAGCGGAGCAAAAAACTCCGCAATTGTGCCGTAAAATTATGAGTTAAGGCTGCTCTTTCACACTATTTTAAAGCTTTTTTTCTAGATTTTGAAGCAGTTCGAGCTATACTTTGACTGACATCTCAACATTACAATAATACCATGTTTGGTGCTAAATACGAGCGGAGCACAAAGTCAGCAATTGTGCCGTAAAATTAAGAGTTAAGGCTGATCTTTCACACTATTTTAAAGCTTTTTTTCTAGATTTTGAAGCAGTTCGAGCTATACTTTGACTGAGATCTCAACATTTCAATAATACCATGTTTGGTGCTAAATACGAGCGGAGAACAAAGTCAGCAATTGTGCCGTAAAATTAAGAGTTAAGGCTGATCTTTCACACTATTTTAAAGCTTTTTTTCTAGATTTTGAAGGCAGTTCGAGCTATACTTTGACTGAGATCTCAACATTTCAATAATACCATGTTTGGTGCTAAATACGAGCGGAGCAAAAAACTCCGCAATTGTGCCGTAAAATTATGAGTTAAGGCTGCTCTTTCACACTATTTTAAAGCTTTTTTTCTAGATTTTGAAGCAGTTCGAGCTATACTTTGACTGAGATCTCAACATTTCAATAATACCATGTTTGGTGCTAAATACGAGCGGAGCAAAAAACTCCGCAATTGTGCCGTAAAATTAAGAGTTAAGGCTGCTCTTTCACACTATTTTAAAGCTTTTTTTCTAGATTTTGAAGCAGTTCGAGCTATACTTTGACTGAGATCTCAACATTTCAATAATACCATGTTTGGTGCTAAATACGAGCGGAGCACAAAGTCAGCAATTGTGCCGTAAAATTAAGAGTTAAGGCTGCTCTTTCACACTATTTAAAAGCTTTTTTTCTAGATTTTGAAGCAGTACGAGCTATACCTTCACTGAGATCTCAACATTTCAATAATACCATGTTTGGTGCTAAATACGAGCGGAGCAAAAGACTCTGCTATTGTGCCGTAAAATTAAGAGTTAAGGCTGCTCTTTTACACTATTTTAAAGCTTTTTTCTAGATTTTGAAGCAGTTCGAGCTATACTTTGACTGAGATCTCAACATTTCTATAATACCATGTTTGGTGCTAAATACGAGCGGAGCAGAAAACTCCGCAATTGTGCCGTAAAATTAAGAGTTAAGGCTGCTCTTTCACACTATTTTAAAGCTTTTTTTCTAGATTTTGAAGCAGTTCGAGCTATACTTTGACTGAGATCTAGACATTTCAATAATACCATGTTTGGTGCTAAATACGAGCGGAGCAAAAAACTCCGCAATTGTGCCGTAAAATTATGAGTTAAGGCTGCTCTTTCACACTATTTTAAAGTTTTTTTTCTAGATTTTGAAGCAGTTCGAGCTATACTTTGACTGAGATCTCAACATTTCAATAATACCATGTTTGGTGCTAAATACGAGCGGAGCACAAAGTCAGCAATTGTGCCGTAAAATTAAGAGTTTAGGCTGCTCTTTCACACTATTTTAAAGCTTTTTTTCTAGATTTTGAAGCAGTTCGAGCTATACTTTGACTGAGATCTCAACATTTCAATAATACCATGTTTGGTGCTAAATACGAGCGGAGCACAAAGTCAGCAATTGTGCCGTAAAATTAAGAGTTAAGGCTGCTCTTTCACACTATTTTAAAGCTTTTTTTCTAGATTTTGAAGCAGTTCGAGCTATACTTTGACTGAGATCTCAACATTTCAATAATACCATGTTTGGTGCTAAATACGAGCGGAGCAAAAAACTCCGCAATTGTGCCGTAAAATTATGAGTTAAGGCTGCTCTTTCACACTATTTTAAAGCTTTTTTTCTAGATTTTGAAGCAGTTCGAGCTATACTTTGACTGACATCTCAACATTACAATAATACCATGTTTGGTGCTAAATACGAGCGGAGCACAAAGTCAGCAATTGTGCCGTAAAATTAAGAGTTAAGGCTGCTCTTTCACACTATTTTAAAGCTTTTTTTCTAGATTTTGAACCAGTACGAGCTATACTTTGACTGAGATCTCAACATTTCAATAATACCATGTTTGGTGCTATATACGAGCGGAGCACAAAGTCAGCAATTGTGCCGTAAAATTAAGAGTTAAGGCTGCTCTTTCACACTATTTAAAAGCTTTTTTTCTAGATTTTGAAGCAGTACGAGCTATAC